>NW_022111357.1:27941871-27967359 GCF_000313985.2 Echinops telfairi | reverse complement strand
GGCACCTGCCGCTACAGTCCAGAGTCCAGTTACGGTAACTTTGGGGGGGCCTTATTTTCGGGGGAATGCCTTATATTTCAGCGAGAGGCAAAACTGTAAATAGGCCTTATTTTCAGGGGACGTCTACTTTCGGGGAAACAGGGTAGGAGCCTAGACTGTTGAGGCCCGTGACCCGGCTTCCAACCTTGGTTCTGACTCCACCGAGCTGTGTGGTCTTGGCCCAGACACTGCAGCCCCCCCCCCACCCAGCAGAATTCTCCTCTCCGTTTGGATCAGCCTACGCTCTCATTTGTGAAGCGCAGAGAGTGGTGAAGCCTGAGCGGTGAATGCTCGGGGGTTGGGGCGGTTCAGTAGGGGAAGTCCCATCTTCCATGCAGGGGACCCCGGTTCAGTGCCCGGCCAGTGCACTTCCTGGGCATCGAGAGCCCTGTTGGGCTGCTAACCGCAAGACCAGTCATTTGAAACCTATCCCATAAAGAGGTCCCGTCTCGGAAATCCACGGGCAGTTCTACCTTGTCCTGTCAGTCCTGTGAGTCAGACCTGACGCGATGCAGGGAGGTGTGTTTTGTTAGTTTGGTTGTCATGGCGAGCTACCACTCGTCTGTCGAGGGAAGCTGGCGTGCTTCTCTGACTTCTCTGACGCTGACCAGGTTTCAGCTTCCTGACCACCGCAGACAAGGAAGCCGGCCTGGCAGCCTGCTTCTGACGACCAGCCCGTGAAAGCCTGCAGCTCCCTGAGGCCCGATCTGTAACCGCTCACGGGGCTGGCGCAGGACTGGGCCACGTGTCCTTGTGTTGTGTGTGGGGTCGGCATGAGTCAGGGGACTGGGTGGTTGGCTGGTTCCGATGGCAGCTACCAACCAATGATGACGGCGAATGGGTGCTGTTGTGATGAGTGTTGTGACGTGTCTGTGTGTGTTCCCATCCATTACAGTTGACTCTCATAAACCCTGTAATGAAACGAGAGACTTCAGGAGCAGAAAGCAAAGAGCCAGCTGGTGGCAGGGTGCATTCCACTTGGGGAAGAGTAGGCACAGAGGTTAGGACGGCCCAGGCTTTGGTGGCCGGAGCGAGTGGGGAGAGCTTCGCTCATTGCTTGGTGGGGAGATGTCTGGCCAGGAAGCCCGCTGGGGCCCCAGGGCTCTTGGCTTCAGGACCCCTCTCTGGACCAGGATCAACCCCGCTCCTGGCTCTGAGCACTTGGGCGTCTGCCCCATCTCATCCCTGCCTCTGTGCCCTCAGCCCTGTGCTTCCCTGCACCCACGTGCTGCATCCAGGTTCTCACTGGGAGCACCGTAAGCAGAGTGGCCTTGGCAGCTGGGCAGCCCTGGGGATGGGCCAAGGAGGCACAGAGATAGCGGCCCTCAGTGGGCCAAAGGGGGCCCAGGGAGCTCGGAGGAGGTGGGTGTCTGGAATGAGGGGCCTGAGTGTGACCCAGGAAAGCCAGAGAGAGGGGTGTCTAGCTGGGTGCCCCAGACCCGGAGGGGCCCTTGGCATTGGGTGAAAGGAGGCCCGTGCCCATGACATACAGGTTTTCCGGGATCCCGGGTTGATGACTGCCAGTGCACTGGGGTAGTCCTGCTCTGGAGCTGCTGAGGAGGGCATGTAGGTGCTGGCGGGCACAGGCTCTCAGCCAAGACCTCTCTCTGCTGCTGAAACTTTAGCCTTGCACTCCTAATTGCATTTCTGGCCTTCTTTTAGCAGGAGCGCGGCTGGGACGGTGCTGGTCAGAGCTGGACCTTGTCTGATGGCTTCCCCCAACTCTCTACCACAAGCTGCCACAGGTACGGTGTCTCGGCCTTCCTGCCCGGCCTGTCCGTCCTCAGAAGTGGGGCATGCGGGCTGGTGGGGTGGGGGTGGAGACCGCCGGCGTTGGAGCCAGGCTGGCTCCAGCTGTGAATCCCAGCTCTGCTGGTTGCCTGTGGTGAGTGGCCTCACCTCTCTGTGTTCTTGTCTATAAAATGGACACAATGATCTCTGCCTTGCAGAGTAGGCTCTGGACGAGGCCCCTGTGGGTGAGCAGAGCTAGGATGACGTTAGAGAGACCTCTGGGGCTGAAGCGTCTAAATCAGGGATGGGGGGGAGGGAGCCCAGGGCTGAGGGTCGGGGGTTCAGGGCCAGCCACCTTCTCCCTAGTAAGGCCAGGTCATCTAGCAGTGGTAAGATTTCCAGATTTAGGGAAAAAAGAAAAAGACTACTTCTATTACAACCTATTTACTGCTGATCTGAAATGCAAATTGAACTTGGTACCCTGTGTTTGCTCTGGCAGCCCCGGCAGTGGGGCCTGCAAGGCACCGTGGGTGGAAAGTTCAGGCCCCTCCCTGGCAGTGGACACCAGCCAGGGCCTCGGCTGCCTGTCCTGCGGCCTGCCTTCTGGGGAGGCGGATCGCTGGGGTGGCATCCTACCCTGCCGCTTACACTGTGATCCTGGCGGATCAGCATGGCATCTCTGTGGTGGATCTAAATCATCCTCAAAGTGGGAATGATGTTAACCCCTCCCCTGTGCTGCTGATGCTGGGAGGTGTCGGCATGGAGAAGACCCCCGTGGGGGACCTGGGGCTGTGTTGGCAGGCAGGGCCACCTGTGCTGTGCTGCCTCCTGCTGGACCTGAATAGGGAGGCTGGAGTCCTGCAAGTGGGGTCAGCACCGTGGGCCCCACCTTCTCGTGGCCTGCAACATGGGCTCCCCACCTGCTGGGCTTGGGTGGGTTGGTTCTCCGAGGACTGGGTGCGCCCCGTAACCTCAGAGGCCTGAGCTGCTTGCTCCGGCTGGGCCCCCTGGGCAGAGGGTGGGGAAGGGCTCAGTCCAGCTCTGTTCTCCAGATGAGGAGCAATCTCTGATTGCCCGGGTCCCCGGATCCTGGCAGGGGAGTTAGGGGGACGAGGTCTTTCCAGACCTATAGCTGTGACTTTGGTCCCTGCTCTGTGGGCACCCTTTGCCCTCCCCACCAGGAGGGCCAAACACAGGAAGTGGGGAAAACAGATAAACCAAATCAGTGCATTCCACTCCACTCAGGCCGTAAACAGAGCGTCTAACATCACCAGTGGGCGTCATCGGGTGGAACCAGGAGAGCTACCACGTTCTGGCTCTCTGAGAGCTTCCCCATTGGCTGACCAAAAGAAAATCCACTTCCTTCCTGGGGCGGGGAGGGGGCTGCGTGGGGTGGGGGCTTCCCTGAAGCACTGTAGGGCCCCTTCATCTGGCTGATGTCCTCAGCCCCCCCGGGCCTCTGGCCATTCCCTGCATGTGGCCTGTCCCGGGCCTGGAATACTTTCCATCATGAACCCTCACTGGAGCTCCAAGGCCCCATGCCAGGACGGCCTCCTGCGTGTCTGGCAGTGACCTGCCCCTCCTCCTCCCAGCAGGTCCAGGTGTCCTCAGACCAAGGGCACTAAGGGTGAGGCAAACCCCCATCCATCAGGATGGGTCTGGGCTTGGCATCCTCTCCTCTAGCTTGCCCCCAAAGCTGGCAGGAACTTAGGGGTCATCCATTCCAGTATTTTCAAACTCTTATAACCACGACTGACGATGAAGCTTGCTTGTGTGTGTGTGTGTGTGTGTGTGTGTGTGTGTGTGCATGTGCATGCATATGTGTATCCCAGGAGCACTGAGGCCGGGCCTGCTCTGGCCCTGATCAGGAAGCTGGGGAGCAGCAGTGTGTGACCCACAGATACGGCCACGTGCAGCTTCTATTCCAGTGGGGGAGACAGACAAGTGAGCTGTGTCACATACCAATAGATTCCCTAGAGAAAAATACAGGAGGCAGGACTGGGGGCATTTCAGGGAGTCCCTGTGTGCAGTGTAGGCCATGCAGCCCCACTGAGTCCGGAAGGAGGTGGGAGCATGAGAAGGGACCTGGGGGAAGAGCATTCTGGGCCTGAGGACCGAGGCAGGAACACACCTGCACACCAGGAGTGTGCAGACAGCAGGGAGACCTGTGCCCAGAGTAGAGGGAGCGAGGGAGAGCATAGAGGATTATACACACACGTGTGCATGCACACACACTGCGAGAGGGCCTCAAAAAGTTCCCAGAAACACTCCACTATCTAGTCATTCCATGTTCCTGTGAACTGTGGGATGCTCCTTTGGACATACACTCATCAAAGACGAGGTGGTTGTCTGGAAATCAGTGTTGTAGGAAGACGGAAGATGATTGCATCGTTACATAACCGTCAAATCACATCGTCATAGAACTGCCAAACTGGTGGGAATCCTGGCCCAGCCACGTTGATGTGGAACCGTCACTGTCACCGCCAGTGCTCGTGGTCACTCCCGCCAGGCCTACCTCATCAGTGCACGGGGTAGCTGGATAACACACTGTTTGCCATTGCCTTAACGCGAAGTGTCAGCGAATGCGTCAACGCGAGGCGCGCCAGAAAGGACCCCCAAACCCACTGCCCTCGAGTCAGTTCTCACTCGGTGTGATTGTGTGTGTGTTTGTGCGTCTGTAAAACCCAATCAGAAGTGGAAAAAAACAAAATAATATTAAACGTGATTTTATTAGCTGTCTAATGTTAAAACATTCTCACACAAGGAATTAGCAAAAACAACCCACAATGTGATCAGGAATCTCCTTCCTAATTGGCTCTATGACCCACTCGGGGTCGAGAACTCTTCATTTGCAAGCCACTGACCTAATTCAGGAAATCCTGTATTTCCTTTGATAATCTGCCCTCACAGGGCAGTGTCCAAGGGCTCCGGCCTCTTCCAGGAAGAATCTGAAGGGTGGACTCACATCCAGCTCTCCCTCGGGTTCGCTGACTGTGGGATCGCACCGTCCCTTCCTGTCTCTGTGGCCTCTTGTATGAAAGGGTGGGGGCGGGGCGTGGAGGCTTTCCTAAGAAGCTACATTTTGGCTCTATCTCCGCAGAGGAGCCCACCAGCAGATGTTGGCCCATGGGGGTCCCTGGAGCTCCCTCCCGGGAGGAGAGCTGAGTCCTTGCTACAGTGGACCCTGTGGTCAGCACCGCTTAGATGAACTTGGGGACACCCACCCTGGGGTGGGCTGAGCTGGGTTTCGGCTGCAGTCTAGCAGCCAAGGAAGCAGCCTCTTGGTTCAATAGTTTTGTTCCTGAAATGGGTTCTGGGAATCCCCAGGCACAGTGGGAGAGGGATTGGGGTTTCCTGGCCGATGAGACTGGAATCGGTGTGTCCAGCTGCCTGCATGCTGGTCCGTCTGTCCATCCCCCCCGTTTCAGCTGTCTTCCTTCCCACACACCCCTCCGTCTCCCTAACATTGATCGAGCCCCTGGTAGATGCCAGACCCTGAGCTGAGCTGGGGTGGGCTACACAGACTCAGACTGGGACTGACAGTGCTGTCCTCAGGCTGTGAGGGAACAGGAGCTCGCCACTCCTCAGGTGTTCCTCTCCTGACTCCATGCCCCGGGACCCTGCTGCGAGAACACCACTGATTGCCCACGGGGGCCACCCCCTCCTGAGGGCAATGTCTGGTGGGCATTGGCCAGGAATGCTGTTCACCGTGCTACAGTGCCCAGGACCCAGCCACCCCCACCCATGGCTGCTGACTCAGAGCAACCTCATCGGACAGAACAGAGCTGCCCCACAGGGTTTCCAAGACCATGTCTTTCCAGGGCAGACGACCCCATCTCTCTTTGGGCAGCTGAGCACTTCACCACTGTGCCACCAGGGCTCCTTGGCAGCACCCAGGACAGCCTCATGTAGCGGAGAACTACGTGCCCAGGAATGTCAGCTGTGCCAGGGCGGCCGGAGGCCCCTCGAGGAAGTGGCAGACCAGCCCTGCAGACTCCGGGAGCCAGACCAGACTGCCCTGGATTCTGGAGTGGATTCCTACTTGGTTGGGCACAGACTGGCAAGGAGACCGGGGGCCTCGGTGGGTGACATGGATGGATAGGGGAGGGCTGAGGCAAGGCCCTTCAGGCCAGAGAGCTCAGTCCTTCACGCATTTAAGGCCAGCTCTGAGTGCCCACCTTGTTCGGCCAGCCCTTTCTCGGAATGGAGACCCTGGGTCAGGAGGACAGTTAGGATAAAAAAGTCAGCAGCCCCACCCCTCAGTCTGCACCCACAGAGCTGAGAGCAGGTGTTCCCATGCAAGTCGGGACAGGGATGTTCCTAGCAAACCTTGGCCTCTGAGCCAGAAAGGGGTGACCTATCCACAGGCCCCTCAACTGGCGATAGACACATAAAAGGGGGCACCCCCTTACGCTGTTGGTGTCAGCCGCTCTCCTCCCAGTGTCCGACCTCCAGCACCAGACCACTGCTGCCCCTGTGTCTACAATGGAACACCAGGGAGCTTCAGGAAGTTCATGGGAAAAACAGACTTGGAAGGTAATGGGTTTCCCCACCAGCTGTTGAAGCCCCCTCGCACGATCAGCCACCAGAGGAACCGCACGCCCTGCCATGGACTGGAGCAGGATGTGACTGCTGAGAGAAGACAGGTGCAACAGGCCGCCTGCAAGACGATGCCGTGTGCCTGCAGGGCCCAGCGCAGACAAGTGCACAGAGACAGCAGCTGAAAACCGGAAAGCAGCCCAGCGTCACGAGTTGGCACAGGGACTGAAGGAACCCGCCCGGGGCTGAGACCGAGATGGGAACAGGGCCCGACTGCTTGAGTGGAGCCTCGAAGGAGCAGGAGGAGGCTGGAGCCCTGGAGGCGAGGCCCAGTCTGGAGAAGGCTGGGATGAGGGCCTGGGAGCAGACTTCCGTGCTGGATCTGGCCCTGGGCCCTGCCCCCGAGAGTGGGCTCCTGTCAAGCTCCACCTCTTTCTGGATGACTGAGCTTCCTGCGACCATGCATCCCAGGTGGCGTGCACTCCGCAGACCGTGCTCCGGCGTGTTCATTCACATGTACGCAAGACACAAGGACACGAAGGCTTGTTAGGTGCTGTCGAGTGACCTGACTCCTAGCCACCTCGGTGGGCCCTGGACGAACCAGAACAAAACAGCACAGAACCCAACCCTGCCTGGGCCTGCCCTTCCTCACCTTCGGTGCTATGTTTCAGCCCAATGTTGCAGCCACTGTGTGCATCCGTCTCCTTACGCGCTTTCTTCTTCCTCAACAACCCTTCACCCAGCCTGCCGCCCTCTCCCCAGGGACCGGTCCCTCCAGACAGCATGTCCAGCGCGAGACGGTCAGATTCCTCGGGTGGGAAATGCCTTGGTTCTCGGCTTCCCACGAGAAAGACATTCACACCGAAGTCTGGTTTGTGATCCAAGTGGGGTTTCTTGTTTTTGTTTTTTTATAAAGAATAGAAGAAGTTTCAGGTCTTGCAGTCACTGAACATGGGACTGACCCCCCACACGTGGTGACCTGGGGCCCGAGAGAGACTGAGCTCGCCCGAGAGGAAGGCCGAAGAGGCCGGTGGTCTCCAGGTTCCAGCTTTAAGGGATTTCCAATGTTTGGTGTGGTTGATGTACTGGTTGACCCCATTGGCTGAATGAAGCCCAATTGGCCTACATTGGGCGAATCCAGGTGTACCGCCCACCTAGGTGTACTGCCCCGGCCTGGCTCAGGCCCTGAATTGGTGCATGCCCAGTGACACCCCTGGTCTCTGTCCTGCTACCCAACAAGACCACGTGTCACCATCCTTTCCTCTAAGGAACATTCTGACTACTTTTTCTAAAGCATTTCTTGGTTCTTCTAGAAGTTTCCCAGTGTGTTTAATATTCTTCACCAACATCCCATTGCTCTCCAGTCTGCCCCCCTCACCGTCCAACTTTCTTACCTGCCTATGAGGTGGCGGAAAATGCCACGGCTTGGGTCAGGCACACCTGAGTCCCCCGACGGACGTCTTTGCTCTCTGACACTGTACGGAAGCCTTTCGCGGCAGATTTGCTCCGTGCGATGCACCGTTTGGTTTCTGGATCACTGCTCCCGTGGGTGTTGCCTGTGGATCCAAAGACAATGAGTCCCCGAGAGGCCAAATGTTTCTGTGTCTCGCGGTGTGGCCCATGGTTCAGTCATGAGGATTTCTTTTTCCTTTACGGCAGCGGTTCTCAACCTTCCTCATGCTGCGACCCTTTCCTACAGTTCCTCATGTGGTGGGGACCCCCAACCATCACATGATTTTTCCTTGCGACATCATCACTGTCATTTTGCTACTGTGATGCATCATAATGCACATAACTGATATGCAGGATGTATTTTCATTGTTACAAATTGAACAACATTAAAGCATAGTGATTCATCACAAAGCAATATGTCATTCTATATTGTGAAATATTTATTTCTAGTGACAAAGAAATGAACTTTTGTCTTGAAGCATGGTGTAGCGTGGGTAGCAGTTTTCATGCCGGGTACTGGTATGTGGGCGTATCTGCATGTGGGCGGACCCACCTGGAGATGGATAGAGGCACGGTGTCTCAGTTCCTAAGACCATTGGAAATGTGTGTTTTCCGATGGTCTCAGGTGACCCCTGTGAAAGGGTCATTGGACCCCCAAAGGGGTCGAGACCCACAGGTTGAAGACTGTGGTCTTGACTCTTCATCAGTAAGTGCTTCTACCCTCTCAGTAAGCAAGGCAGCGGACCAGGGTGCTCCCAGACACATGCCTCGATGCACTTATGCATTTGAGCTACCCCCCCCCCCCATACAAGAAGGCATTTATTCTGATGGCGATGCCGTCCCCTCCTCTGCCCCATCACCTGCTTAGAACGGGAACCCAGTGGCAGACGCTCAGGCTCTGCAGTTAGACCCTCCCTGAAGCCCCCAGCTAGTCCCCTGGTGGCAGCCCTTGCTGACCTCAGCCTGTTGCCCTCCCCCCCCACCATCCCCTCCCTGGAACCTTTACAACCAGTTACCATCCAGTGGCCTCGGACTCATGGCAAGCTCCTGGGCCATGGACTCAGTGACCGGCTGCCAGGCCTTTCTCTGGCGGTGCCTCCACCAGCCTTTTGGCTGGCAGCCAAGTGTGTTGACCATTCGCAGGACCCGGGCCTCCCTGACTTTGCTCTGCCCGTGACCAGACCTCAGGACCCACAGCCTGCCTGATGGTGCCCCTCTCTGTTCCTCACACCTCCCCAGGAGATCAGCTGGTGTCCAGAGCTCCAGACCCACCCTCCCCAGCGGAGGGAGACGACCCCGGAGAGGCCTTTGAGTTTGATGACAGTGAGGAGGAGGGCTTGGCGGTCCCAGTCACTGCTGCCACAGAAGAGGGAGACCCCCCACCGACCGGCTCCCGCTCCGGCTCTGACTCCGCCCCCATCTCGGGTGAGGATTCTGGGAGCCTCCCACTCCCCGTTTCGGGGGGGGAGGGGGGGCTTTGGGCCTACAGAGCTCAGAGGATGCCTGGGGGCCCCTCCCTTGGCCCCCGGAAGCGGGTAGGGAAAAGCCATTGGGAGGAAGTTGCATTCCCAGTCTCTCCTGGGGATTGGGGGTTCCTGGCATTCCTGCAACATCTGGCCCCCCTGGCAGTCCAGACAGTTGCTGCCCAAGGCTGTGCTCCTTTGCCCCTCCCCCAGCAACGGTTCTCATCGAACGCATCCTCCCTGTGGTCCCCCTCCTCCTCCAATCTGTCCTTCAGAGCCAGTGGGGGTGGGGTGGGGGGGTGGGGGGAGGGCGCAGGAGGGAAGCTGGGCAGAGGCCTGAGATAAGGCTGGTGTTAAATGGCAGCTTCTGGGCTTTTGATTCTGTCATGGGAGAGACTCTGGGGACCGGATTAGCAGGAACTTCCTGCAGGCTGGGGGACAACGTGCTCCTTGAGGACCTGCAGGTGGGGCAGGCCCACAGCAGGCTGCATGGCTGGTTCTGCTTGGAGTTGGGATGTGGGTGACATGGGTGGGGATGGGAGGTGGAACAGGTAGGGGAGCTTAATGACTATGGCTGGTAGTCTCTCCGGGCATGGGGGCAGGAGGTGGGGCCTAGCAGGGACCCAGGCCGGCCTAGTCCAGACTCCATTCCCCGGGGAGGCTGGGTAAGGGGGCGGGAATAGGCTGAGCCCATCGGACCAGCCTCCAGCCTGACTGCCTCTGCTCTTCTCCCACAGCCCCGGGCCCAGCGGCTGCACCACCCCAGACACAGTAAGTGAGCCTGGTCCTTGGCCTGGGTGCTTGGCCAAGAGGAAAGAGGTGGCAGGGGTGTGGGAAGGCTGGAGCCGAGGTCAGTGGCTCCGGGTGGGCAACTCTTTGGCTGAGGAGGCAGGCACTTCCACGGGCTCCCGGGCCTGCAGGGAGAGGCTCCATCCTGCACCTCTCCTGACTGTCTCTGCTGTGCTGGGGAGCCTGCGAAACAGCAGAAAGCAGGTCTGGCTCCCTCGGTAGCTGAGTGACCCTGGGGGAGTCACTTTCACTCTGGGGACCTCAGCCTTTCCAGGGTCCCTGCAACCCCCCCGCTGGGCCCTGTGGCGGTAGACGTGTGCTTTGGTGTGTGTCCAGAACAGCCCCTGGCCGGCTGGAGCGGAGGCCATTTCCATCCCTGTCCTCAGGACTGTGACTGCTGCCCTTGCACACCCAGGAGCCCAGCAGAGGGCGGGCAGGCTGCATGATGCTTAAGAATCTGGGCTCTGAGATCTTCGCCACGGGTTCCCTCCTGCCCACCCTGGTGTAAGGCAAAGGCCCCTCAGGCGTGGGCTTCGGCTGTAAAGTGGCCCACAGACCGCCTGAGTAAGAAGCAGCGCCTGCGTGTGCGGCTTGTCACTGGTCCCGTGTGGTCTTCCGCTTGGGACGCCTCTCGGGTTGGGTCGTGCATTCAGGGATCCAGACTCCTAGGAGAGCTGCCCCTGGGGGGCTCTGAGGCTGCACATCCGCAGGGGCCAGCAACATCGAAGCTTCTCGACACTCTACCCCCTGCTCCGTCCTGCCCGGCCCGCCTGCACACGTGGGTGTTCTGAGCGAGGTGCAAAGTGGTGGGTTTGAGTGTGTTTCAGGCCCTGGCTGCCTTGGCGGTGGTGGCGGTGAGAGGGTGGGGGGGAGCTGGGGGCTATTGTGTCTGCAGCTCCCTTTGTCCTCCAGGGAGGAGACTCACACTTTCCCAGTGAATGAGCTAATTCCCCAGCAGGTGGGGTGGAGGAGCTGAGGGGGGCCCAGACTGCCCATCTCAGAGACAAAGACCTCCAACCAGGGGATCACAGACAGGAGGGGAGGGGAGGGGAGCGGATCATGGGTTCCATCTGTGCTCCTAGCTGTCTGTGATGGGTGGGCCCTCAGAGGGTGTCTATAATTAGGGCCAGAATTAGGGACCTGCCTTCCCTCTGATGAGAGACCTGCGATAGATCAGTCACGTGGGTGGACCCTGTGCCTCTACCGTCTCTGCAGGGGCCCAGGGGTCGAAGTTCTCCAGGGTATCTGGCCTTGTGCTGGGCGGGGGCTGCCGAGAAACTTGGTCAGGGGGCGGGGTTGGGGTAGGGGGTGTGCAGGTTGTGAGGGGTCACTGGCTGGAGGGTGGGGGTCAGGCAAGGCTCTGGACTCGGTCTTGGGCAGAACTGGTGAGCCAGAGGGAGGGGCGTACAGCAGGGGAAGCCACTGAACAGAGACATGGTGGGGTTGGGTGGTGTGGGGTGGGAGTGGGTGGGTTCTGGGTTGCAAACAAGGGGACCCCTCTCTGGGCTTGGCAATCTTGGTTCCCTCAGCCACCTGCTAGAGACCCCAGACCTATACCCCAACCCTGGTGTGAACAGCAGGGAGCATGGTGCCCGCTCTTCCCACCCCTGCTCTTCGACTCTAGCGCGCAGGTCCTCTGTGGCAGGAGGCCTGTCTCCTGAGCTCAGCCTGTTGGCTCCCCAGCCAGATCTTGGTTGGGCTGGGGCCCAGCGCCCTGCTGTGTGACCCCTGAGAGGGCAGTGGTTTTGATCGCGGGAGGTGAGGATAGCCGAGTGGCAGGGCTTTCTCGGCTCCCCTTTAACCATCTGCCTACTGTCCTGCAGCTCTTCCCACTGTCCCACATGGGCCCAGGCTTACCCCAGCTCCCTGGAGCCCCAGAGTTTAAAATCCCCACCCAGGCCCTCACCAGTCAGGTGCTTGGGATGGCCATGGGCCTCTCTCAGCCTCAGCTTCCTCATCTAGCAGATGGTAATAACGTTGTCCACCTTGGGGTGTTGGGAGGAGTAAGCGGGTCCATCTAAAGAAGCCACAGCCTGTCCCTGACCCCCACACAATGCTCGTTTCTGCCCCTACCTCCCATCCCATGGGGCAGGCAGAGTCTGTGTAGCCAGTGCCTCAGACCCGGGGGTGCACTTGGATTGCTGGGGTTGGACATCTCACCAACAACCAAAATCTACAACCATTGAATTGATTCTAACTCAGCGACCCTGGTGGCTTAGTAGGTTAAGCATTGAGTGCTAATTATAATGTCAGTGATGTGAGCTCACCAATCGCTCGAGGTAGAAAGATGAGGCTGTCTGTTCCCGTACAGATGTACAGCCTCAGTTCTACCCTGCCCCATAGGGTGGTTATGAGTCACTGGCTGTAATCCTCAGGTTGTGACATCAGTGGGTCATTGGTCAAGCATCGTGTGCCCACTGCCCAGTCCTAAGAGGCCCCCGTTGCAGCCCCTTCATCAGGAGCACAACTGCAGAGTCCTGGCGCAAACCTGCCTCGACCCCACACTGTCCGTCCCGGGCTCTCTCGCCGCTCCCTCTCCATTCCCCACCCCAGGTCTCCCTCCTGCTTCCCGGTGGGGATTTTCCACTCCACTCTGGAGGCTTCTGGGGGGAATAATCAGGCCAGATCACTTTCTCCTTCCTTGTTATTCAAGAGCCAGAAAAAATAAAGTTAGATTTTTTTTTAAAGTATCCCTCAAGGTGGTCACTATACAAATATCAAACACATCTCAGCCTGGAGGGTTCTTACTCTATGGCCCTGCCTCTCCAAATGCCCTCACTCCCATTGCGCCGCAGCTAGTGAGGGAGGGTGGCAGGGCCAGTCCGAATGCCCACCTCCCCCCGGGGCTTTGAGTCAGGGCTAGAATCCAGGGCTGTGAGGAGCTGGGGTCTCAGCCCTGAGCCGCCCAGAGCTGGGTGCCCATCTTGGCCAGACTGCTCCAGGTCCTGCCCCGAGCCATGGGGATGAGGAACACTTGTCCTGCAAGACTCTGCAAGGAGTAAGTAAGCTCCAGGGGCACTTTGCTTACTCCCGGGCCTGCCTGTGCCGCCTGCCTTGCCCACGCTGTCTGCTGCTTTTCTGAGTCTGGCTGGTTTGAGAGGGGTCAAGCTGGGCTCTTAAAGCGGGGTCCACTGGGCGGATAAAAGCTCAGCTGCCATCCAGAAGGTTGGCAGTGAGGAGCCACTAGCAGCTCTGTGGGAGGCAGGGTGGCCTCAGCTCCCAGGAGGCTCATCATCTTGGAAACACTGTGAGGCCACTCTACTCTGTCCTGTAGGGTCCTTTGGAGTTGGAATGACTGTGGGTTTGTTTTTGTTTCAGCTGGCCTCTTTAGGGGCCATCGGTCATTCAGTGGTAAACCTCTTGCCTTCTAGATGGGAGTCCTGGGTTTGGTTCTAGCCAGGGCACCTGGTGCACCTGTCTGTCGCTAGAGGCTCACCTGTTGCTGTGATGCTGAGCAAGTTTCAGCAGAGCTTCTAGGAAGAAAGGCCCAGTGTTGTACTTCTGAAGATCAGCCCCTGAAAAGCCCGGGGGTCACAATAGCTGGAGCCTGCCCCCCATGGGATCGCCCTGAGTGGGGCTGACGCAACGGAACCTAACAATGAGGACAACAGTCAGACTGTGTCCCTGGGAGGCAGACACAGTTGGGTTTATCAACCTCTCTCACTTATCAGCCGTGTGGCTCGGGCCAGCTACCCCGCCCTCCAAACCTGTTTCCCTGGTCTGCTCAGTGCAGATACTCACACCTGCTAGGTGGGTGGCTCCGGGGTGATCCAGGTAGATCGGCAGTCTCGGTGACCTTGATTGGCACTTAGGAAGCTATATTGGTGAAGGGTGCGTCGGTGGCTCCTCTCTGGCTTTGAGGCCTATGGGCTGTTCCGTCCGGGGCCACGCTTGGCTGTGTCAACAGGAGGAGGCTGCCAGCTGGGCCAAACAGAGCTGCCGATCAGTTGAAGGGAGATTAGGGTGGATCATCACAACCGTCCTTGGTCGCAGCCCTGATTCCGGTGTAAATGGACTTTCCCTGTGATGTGGCGTGGATCAATTCTTATTGATCAAAGGGGGGTAGGGGTGGGACCTGACTACACCAAGAAATGAAAAGTGGGGTCCCTAAGCTGAGAACCTCTGAGACCCAGGGGAAGGCCGATGCCAAGGCATGTGGAGCTCTCCAAGGAACCCTGAGTCCAAAGATGTTACAAGGAGACCAGGACCTTTCCTTAGACCCCACAGAGAGGGAAAGCCTTCCCATGGAGCTGGCCCCCTGAATTTGGACCTCTGTCCTCGTAACCACCACCCCTTAAGCTAGTGAGGAAGAAATAGACGCATTCTATCAACTTCTTTTAATCTGAACTTGATCAAACGTGCAATCCAGATGTATTGATAGCTGTTGGTGGTTGGAACGCTAGAGTGGGAAACAGGGAGAGGAACGATCGGTGCGAAGTACAGCCTTGGTGAGCTTGAAATGCAGCTGAAGATGCCTGACAGGCTTCTGTAAGACCAGCGCTTCTTCCTTGCACGCCTCCGACAGCGTCACAGCGACTGTGCGTGCAGGCCGCATTGGATGGAAGATGCAGGAATCAGGTGAGTCAGGATCGACGAGTTGGCAGTGAGTGTGGTTTTTGGTGGGAAGAGACGATGGAGAAACTCACTATCAGCAGCCAGAATCAGGCCGGCGACTGACTGTGGAGCAGACCATCAATCGCTCACCTGGACGTGAAGGTTGAAGTTGTAGAAAATTTAAACAAGTTCACAAAAGCCAAAATAGGACCTTACGTCTATCTCACCAGCGTTTTGAGAACATCTGAAGAACAGATTTGACTCCTGGAACACTAATGACAGAGACCTGATGAGCTGTGGGAGGACACCAGGAACGGCACCCAGGAAGAAAGCAAAGGGCCTTAAAGACGAGAAAGAACCGAGGGGAATGTGAGGAGAGACTGACACTCTCGTTTGTGGAGAAGCTGGAGCAAATGGAAGAAATGATGGACTAGAAGAGCTAAACGGAATTTCAAAGGGCGGCTTGTTAAGGCAAAGTAAAGCATTGTGATGAAATGTGCTTCTGTGTCAGGCCCGGTTGGCTAGAGAAACCCCAGTGACACGCATCTATATATATATACATAAGAAAGGACTTGATACTCTGTTTCCCCCTAAAGAAGACAGTGTCTTATATTAATTTTTGCTCCCGGTTGACTAGAGAAACAAACCCAGTGACATATATATATGTATATATATATAAAATGAAAGGACTTGATACCCTGTTTCCCCGAAAATAAGACAGTGTCTTATATTAATTTTTGCTCCCAAAGATGCGCTAGGTTTTATTTTCAGGGGATGTCTTATTTTTCCATGAAGAAGAATATGGTACACATTCATTGTTCATTGTTTTATTAAAAGAGACCTCACACTTCCTGTCTGCTCCAGCTGCACTGCGGCCAACAGTGAGCTGTGCAGCGGTGCCGGCTGCTATGGTCCAGAGTCCAGAGTTACGGTATCCTCGGGGGGCCTTATTTTCGGGGAGGTCTTATTTTCAGGGGGATGCCTTATATTTCAGTGAGAGGCAAAACTGTAAGTGGTCTTATTTTCGGGAGATGTCTTACTTTGGGGGAAACAGGTTATCAAAGAGTGATTGGACATCAAGACAAGAGCCCAGTCCAGATCAAGTCTGTAAGTCCTATTTTAGCCTGTATGTCCAGTATTAGTCTATATAAGTTCCTCATCAGACTCACGCAGCACATGCAATGATGCTGAATGCAGGAAGATCACAGGCTGGTGGGTGAAAAGGTTTGTGGATCCAGTGGCAGTGGAAGCATCTCAGTGCTGGCACCTGTCTCTACTTAGCTCCTCAATAGGAAGGTGAAGCAGAGAGAGTGTGGCCCTCCAGGAGAAAGAGAGGAAATTCACAGAATCCTCATGAGTAGCCCACACCCACAGGGAGACATCATCAGGCTGTGACCTGATTGACAGGCGAGGCTCCATCTCTTCACTCTTAATATCCTCAAGTTGACACGAAATTATGTAACTATCACAGCTTGCAGGAGCATTGATTGTGGATCCAAGCAAGATGAAATCTTCAGTAATTTCAACCTTTTCTCCATTGATCATGATGTTACCTCTTGAGCCCAAGTGTGTGGATTTTGATCTTCTGTACATTGAGTTGTAATCCACACTGAAGGCTGAAATCCTTGGTCTTCATCAGCAAGGGCTTCAAGTCTCCTCACTTTCAGCAAGCAGGATCGTGTCATCTGTATATCACAGGTTGTTAATAAGTCTTCCTCCAATCCTGATGCCTCAGTCTGCATATGATCTAGCTTCCCGGATGATTTGCTCAGCATGTAGATTGACCAGGTATGAAGAAAGGATACCACCCTGAGGCACACCTTTCCTGATTGTAAACCATGCAGTGCTCCCTTGTTCTGTTCTCAAAACTGCCTCTTGATCCATGTACAAGTTCTGCAGGATCCAATCCAATCAAGTATTCTGGAATTCCCATTTGTCTCAGTGCTGTCCATAGTTTGTTATGATTAGCCGATAAAACACAAGTAAACATCTGTTTGGTATTCTCTGCTTTCAGCCAAGATCCATCTGATGTCCGCAATGACACCCCTTGTTCTGCCTGAATGATGTTTTCCCGAATGAGGGATACGGCTTCCTAGGAGGCGCTGGAACAATTCAGGGGACTCCAAAACCAGATACTTACAGTTTATTCTGGATTAGTAGTTTATAGCCCCCCAAATTTTGATTGCCAGAGGGATGTTGAGTAATTTTCTTTTGTCTGAAAAGGGGGTGGTAAACCAAATAATTCTGGAAATGTATGGTTTAAAATCTGGAGCCGCGTGCATCAGGCTTGTAGCCTTTCACCATACGTGCTCAGCACACCGTCAGGGAGACTGGACTATGTGAAGAAGAATGCAGCATCAGGATTGGAAGAAGGCTTATTAACAAGCTGCCTGTGGTAAGCAGATGACATGACCGTGCTTGCTGAAAGTGGGGACTTGAAGCACTTGCCGGTGGAGATCAAGGATTGCAGCCTTCAGGATAGATTACATACAACCCAGTGCACGGAAAGCAAGCATCCTTACAACTGGACCAGGAGATCGCAGCGTGACATGGAGAAACGGTGGACATTGTCAAGGATTTCATCTTGCTTGGATCCACAACCGGTGCTCATGGAAGCAGCAGCCAGGAGATCACGTGACACAAAGCACTGGGTGACCCTGGTACAAGACCTGCTGTAAGTGTTGAAGAGCAGGGATGTCACTTGAGGACCGAGGTGCCCCTGAGCCACACCATTTTCAGTTGGCTCCCATGCATGGGCGCGTTGGACAATGAACCAGGGAAACCAGAGGAGAATGGATGTGTTCGCACTGTGCAGAATATCGGAAGTACCGGGACTCCAGACGGACAGACAAACAACTCTGCCTTGGAGGCAATACAGCCGGGATGCTTCTTAGAAGAGAGGTTGGCGAGACCGAAGGTGCTAATTGGTGGCACATTCCCGTTCTGCTCAGAGGGTTCCCCAGGACGCAATCTGTACGGAAGATTGCCGATGACCTCATTTCTATCCCACAGACAGGCTGGTGGGTTTGAACTGCCAATGTTTCGGTTAGCAGCTGAGCACTGTACCCCCGTGTCATCAGGGCCCCTTCCATCTGTTAGCAGAACTAGAAACAATAATGATGCTGGGGACCATGTTGACTGTGTATCGGATTCCGGCCAAAATGCTCCCGCTCTCCCTCCTCACATGCCTTGGAAGGAGCTGCTGTGGTCACCATGGGGATGGGGAAAAGTCAAGGATCAGGAACGTCAGATGGTTTTCCCAAGGTCACGTACCCCGTACCCCGACAAACCAAATGCACTGCCATCAAGTCGATGCTGACTCAGCACAGTCTTCTAGGGCAGGGTGGGACTGCCCTTGTGCCCCCTGACTTTCCATGACCGTGTATTACTCTTTAGGGCAGCAGAAAGGCCCAGGTCACAAAGAGCTAGCAAAACTGGAACAGGGACTGCACCCTGGGCTCCTCTGGAGCGCGTGTTGGCGCTCAGTAGGTGGGTGGGGTCGACTGTTTGGATGGTCACATTTGGGTACACTGCTGTGAGCGCTTGTGGGATCCGTTCTGCCTCAGGCTCAGCAGTTCGAATGCACACCTGGCCCATCCCCAGCCCTGGCTTCCGGCCACCTATTCCTTCCTGCCCTTGTGTGTCGAGAACCAGTGTTCCAAGGCTGTGACTTTTGGGCAGCAGATGGGCAGGCCTGTGTTCCCAGCAGCCTCTGGGTGGGCTGGAATCACTGTATGTGGAGCAAGGATTCTACCCGCTCTTGGTTCTCGGCGATGGTTGCCGTGGCGTCGGGGGAGAAGGTCGACCTCCCTAGGGGACCACTGGGGCACGCAGCTGGGCCTGGGACCTTCCAGGCCTTGGCGCTAGCCCATGTGATTGTAGGTAAGGCACCTGCCCTGGAAGTGGGGGCAGAATCAAGGAGCCCCTCCCTTCTCACCCTGTACCCCGAGGGGCAGACACTGAATCTCCATGTGGACCTGGCAGCTCCACAAGGACAGGGATTTGTCCTTTGCCTGCCAGGGAGCGTTTTGTCACCTGTAACCTCCAGGTGTAGCTCCGAAGAGCCAGCCTCCGGGAGAGTGCTGCAGGCAGCCCTGCTGAGTGCGTGGTGGCTAGAAGGATGAGTGACATCAGAGAGGGGACTCCAGTGTTGGGATGAACACTGGGGACAAACCGCCGGTGTGGACAGTCAGTCCTGAACCTGGCCCTGCCTGATCAACCCCCTCCTGCCAGTCCTGAAACAAAACACAGGCCAAGCTCAGAGTTCTGACTCACGGTGACCCTGTGTGCTCCCTCGGGGCTTCTGGCCTGTGACCATTATGGAAGCCACAGCCGCCAGGCCTTTCTTCCGTGGTGACAATGGGTGGGCTTGCATTGCCAGCCTCTGTATTAGTGCTGCTCTGGTTAGTGCCAGCATCCAGTCGACCCTGTGTGCCACAGGGCAGACCTGCTCCCTCGGGGGCTTGTGGGCCTTTCTGCCACAGTGCTGCCGGGTGGGGTCAAACCATAGCCCTCCTGGTTAGTAGTTGAGTGCAAACCTCCTAAGCTACTCAGGGACCTTCTCTGTCAAGACTGCGCTGTTTTCCTTTGTATTTTTTCCCGCCCTATGTTACAGGGCTTCTCAATTTCCATGCTGGTGCTGTACTGGCCTTTCGATCACAGACCCTTTGGGTATCCATTGTAAAAGCCATGCAGCCTCTCCCCCCACAAATGCATGCACCCCAGTGCCTCTTTAAGGAGTCCGCCCCGGCCCCCTCCTGAGAGGGGAATGCGGAGGCTGGCTCCTGTTTGCATGCCTGCTGCCAGGCAGGCGGGCAGGCGCAGGGGAGGCACAGCACTAGACTTGGCAGTCTGTGTAGCCCTGTCGTTTGCATTCACCCAACTCTGGTAGGTGGACCAGTGCCCATCCCCCAAAGATTTCCACATCCTAATCCCAGGAAGCTGGGAAGAGGTGGCTGGCTTGCAGGCCAACATCCCACAGGCATGGACGAGGAGGAAAATCACCCTCTGCCGCCCCGTCCATTCCCACCCCCGTTGACCTCGCAGGGCTTCCCAAGGCTGCGGTCAGTCGTGACAGAAGCAGACTTCCTCCCAAGAAGCCAGTGTTTCTCTCAAGGAGCAGCTGGTGGTTTCAAACTGCCGACACACTTGTTGGCAGTGGAGCACTTAACCACTGCGCCACCAGGGAGCCTTCTGAAAAAGAGCCACCCCAAACCCCACGGTCACAGCCGCGTGCCCTCACTGAGGGCTGCTTACCTCCACCCATGGAGCTAGCAACAAAAGGATTAGACAGCTCCTGGCCAGCAGCTCCTTATCTCTGCTCCTCTCCCCCATCTTGCCCCCCGCCCCCCTTGTGGGAGTCTGCCCCAGGGCAGTGCTAAGGAGCTTCACCTAGTCTTGGAGTTTGTTCTGTTTAGTAGAAGTAGGGAAATCAGAATGTGCAGAACACTGTTGGTTGAAATGAGCCCCAGTGGGCAGCCCTTCCTCCCAGCCCCTGCCTTGTGTGAGCACTTTCCCTTGTGACCCCCATTCTCCAGGACCTCCTGTGTCTTGCGCAGGAGAGAGACAGGCTGGCTGCTCCCGTAAAGAAACCCACGGGGGCAGTCGTGCTCTGCCGTCTGGGGTCGCTGTGTGTCTGAGTGAGTTTAGTGCCCTGGGTCTGACATGGCACTGCTGGGCTGCAGTGCCTGCCAGGTCCGCTCCTGCCCTGGTGGCGATGGGCCGAGGGGTGGGGGTGGCTCGGGAGAGCTTTGTTTGGAGTATTCCGTGAGATGCCATGAAGGGAGGGGGGCTTACCAGGGGATGGAGTGGAATGGAAGCCAGAAGTCAGGGATGGGGGTGGGCGAGGTGTCCATGCACCGTGCTCACCCCGTGGCTCCCCATCGGGGCTGAGTTATAGAGGCTGGGTTCGGACCCCTCCCTGCTCCACCACCCCATTCAGTACATGGATTTGTGACCACATGGACAGGGTCCCAGAGCCCTCCTGTGTGTGAAGAGTGACTGAGCCTTCAAATGGGGGTCACAGCAGCGGATCCTGGGGTCCCTGTAGTTGGGGAAGAGGGAGGGGGAGCATTGAACATGTTCCAGGCCCTTGCTCAGTATTTATCCCAGAACCCTAAGAGGGAGGTCTTACTGCTCCATTTCACAGGTAAGGAGACTGAGACCCAGAGAGAGAGAGAGAGAGAGAGAGGGGCGCTGAATGTTTTACCTGGTGGCCTCATGGAGACTTCCCAACTGAAAGTTGTCATCGTCCCGGCCCATCTGCACCAGGACGGGACATTGCAGGGCCAAGACACAGAGGGGCTTGTTTCCTCAGAGGTCTGTCTGGCTCTGGACAGAGCCCAGCCCAGGAAAGACACCTGACAGTCTGCTTTGAAAAGGTTTAAAAAAACAACAACCCCAAAACCCAAACCAAACTCATTGCAGGGAGTAGAAAGCCCCATCATGGTTACAGCCCAGGAAACCCTTCAGGGCACCTGACAGCAACATCTGGCCCCAGAGTGCATGCCTTGTCACCCCTCAAGCCCAGGAGCCCCATTCTGCACCCTGGCTCCTGTTGGAGCAGGGTGGTCCCCTCATGTCAGTGGAAGTGGTGGGGAGTCACTGGGGTGGGCCCTGCTCTGGTGTCTTTGGGTGGTGTGTTAGGCCCCTCTGTGGCCGGGACTGGCAGGAAATCTGGCAGCAGGCTTAATCAGAGCCATTTGTGTCTTGGGTTTGCATACTGTGGGCATGGGTGAGGCTTTGGGGGTGGTGGTCTTGGGGGAAATACTCTGCATGAGGCTCCACTGAGTGTTGAATGACTTGGGGCAAATTTGACTTTCTGAGCCTCAACTTTTGCCATGTGGAGAGCAAACAGAAAGAGCTGGACTTCAGATGGTCCTTACCGAAGTAGCTCCACAAACATGTAAAACCGAACAAGCAGCGCCCACTGGGACCTTGTCAAGAGCCACCCATCATCCCCGCACTGCACCACAGCAGAGCTCCGGCCCCACAGCGCACTGCCTGAGGAGCTCTGAGCAGTGGGGCGCAGACCCGCGGGGGTCGCTGTGTTGGCCCTATCCAGGCAGTGGGTCACGTGTTGGGCTGCTACCGCTGCCTGCTGCTCCGGAGAAAGGGGAGGCTGTGATGAGTGGGTTTGGGTTTCTCGGGGCTGGCAGCTAGGGGCACAGCTGTTAATACTGGGCACTCTCCGGTGGCTTCCTTTAGGACAGCCCTGCCCCACTCAGGGCCTCTGGGTCCGGTCCCCTCCCCAGGGTGACTCTGCTGACGCCTAGTGGCCAAGTGGGAGCAGAGACTTCCTTCTGTGATCATGCAGTGGCTCAGACCTGTCTCTCCTGGACGCTGGCCACCAGCTGCATGTGGCTGTTTACAGTGGACTCGCTGGAGTGAAGAAGTTAGAGACCTGGTCCCACTGTGGTGCTAGCTGCACTTCATGTGCAGAGTAGCCATGCGGACCCTGCACACCGAGCAGGCTTCCATCAACACAGTGCCCCCTCCCCCCTTCACCCCACCCTCCTACCCCCCAGATTCCCTGGGAGGTGTGTGGGGCAGGGAGAGCCCAGGCTCAGTGAGCTGGGCCCCTGGTCTGGCTTTGCCACTTCCTGGCAGCATGACCTTGGGTGGGTTCCTCGTCTCACCTGCAAAGGTGCAAAGGGAGGATACCTGGGTCTGCATCTTGCTGTCACCCAGAAGGTGAAACAAAGGACCTGGCCCATGTGAGGTGCTTAACAGTGTACATGTGTCCCCACCCGCCTTCCCCCCTGCACTGCTCTGCTCCTCGCCCTTCCCTTTCTGCTAAGGGCCTGGGTGCCCAGAAGGTCCAGTCAGTACCTTGACAGCAGGAGCTGCTGTCTTAGCCAACTGATGCCCTCTACCCTCGAGATTAGCAGAAGCCTGGGCTTGTTCTTTAAATACACTTTCACCTTGGAGTCACTTTAGGTTTACAGAAAAACCCTACAGATAGTAGACGGAGTTGTATACACCCACCACTGGTTTCCCTGTCACTGTTCATCTCATGGCCTAGGGGTCACATACTGGGCTGTGATCTGCAAGGTCAGCAGTTCGAAACCACCAGCCTCTCCGAGGGAGAAAGATGGGGCTTTCTACTCCTGTAAAGAGCTCCAGTTTCAGAAACCCACAGGGACAGTTCTCCCTGTCTTGTAGGGTCTCTTTGAGTCTGAATGGACCCCATGACTGTGTGCGTATCTGATAGGACGCTGGCACACTTGTTTAGACTCAGATGCCAGCCTCAGTCTTTACTAAGACCTGAACGCCAGGCTTTATTCAGAACCCACTGAATTCCTCGCTTTGGCCCAGGACCCATGCTGTATTGAGCTGCCACGTCACCTTGGTGGCCTCAGACCTGTGGCTGGCTCTCACCCTTTCCTGGGATTCTGTGGCCCTGAGAGGCTGGGGCACACCAGCCAGGAATTTTGTAGACTGCCCCCCAATCCTGAGGTGTCTGCAGCCTTCTCATGTCTGGATAGGTGCGGATGGTTTTTAGCAAGTGTACCACAGAGGTGAAGTGCCCTTTGCCAAGTCCTAGCAGGAGAGACCATGACACTTAGTGGCCTCCCTGGTGTATGCACCTTGGTACCTGGTCTGGGTGGTGACTTTGGGGTTTCCTGTTCCAGATTTCCCTCCCTGGGAGCCAGGCACCAAGTCCAGCTCACCCTCAAACAGGAGGGAGAATTGAATTGCACCCCCATACGTGGCCACCGGAAGCTGTGCCAGGCCCAGTTCTCCGAGAGTCAGGATCGTCAGCCCTTGGCATCCCTCTCTGTCTGGGAGGAAGGAGGGACGGGAGGCTGGAGGCACCCACTGGGTCTGTGCTACAGGGAGAAGACTGTCCCCCGCCCCGGGTCCTTGAGTTCTGGGGCAGCGGCAGGTCTGACCCTGTGGTGCCTCTTAAGGCGGAAGGTACTGAGAGGCCTGGCTGCCTGGGGCACCCTGGCCCCCAGCCGTGCCCAGTGTGTGCCCTGCTGACTCAGCGAGGAGCTGCAGAGGCTACATGGAACCCGCTGTCTGCTCTGCGGGCTCAGAGCCTGTTTCTCGCCCCGCAGGGTGCCGGCTGTGGTGAGCAATGGGGACGCTGGGGACTCGGCTTTCTCCGGGGTCCGACGTTCCAGCTGGAGGCGGAAGAGCTCCCGTCGCAGTAAGTCCCTGCCTGCCATTCCAGGTCTCTCAGACTCAGGAGGCTGGTCCCAGCGTGACCCCCTCCAGACAAAGGAGCGGGGTGTCCCTCGGGAGGGCTGCTGTGGGCTTGGTGACTGTCCCAAAGGGGACACTGGAGTGCTTGAAGTGGCCCGCTGGCCTCCTGAGCCCTATCCTGGAGGAAATGCTGCCTCAGCTATTCACCTGCCCCTCCAGCAGGCCAGGTGGCCGTGGTGCTGGGGCGGGGGACTCACAGAGTATGTCTTCTGGAGGCAGACCAGACCCAGGTGCCAGGAGAGGGGCATGAGGTCCTGCTGGCAGGGAGGAAGCAGGAGATGGGGCAAGGATTTCAGGCACAGGGATTGGCTAGGAGGTGCAGGGGAGGAGAGGAGGAGTGCGGTGGAGGAAAGGCTGGTCTGGAGGGGGAGGCGCAGCCTCTGCTGAGGGGCTGCCCAGGCAGGAGCTCATGGCCCCTACAGGGCCCTGGAGCCATGCGTTGGCGTGTACATCTTAGTCCAAAGGCCACAGGACACAATGAAAGGGGTGATGGAGTCTGGATTGGGACTCAAGCATCCTAGGACCAAGGGACACATCGCAGAACTGTCAGAGTCAGCGGGGTTGGGGCAGGTGCAGCAAGGACAGATCCTGGTCAGGGACCACTCCCTCACCCGTAAAGAGGGCAGAGATTGGGCACATGTGTTTTGGGGGGCAGGGGTGGGGCACAGCTCCTTGAATTTTCCATTTGGGAAAGTTTACCTGTTACCTAAAGCCGGATCATAGGGCGTGCCCTCTGCCTGCCCAGTGGGGAACTGGGGTGAGGGATGTGCTCACACGGATGCTGCCACTAGTCAGGGCCCTGCTGGCTGAGTTTTGGGGGACTCTCTTTGAACCCCACTCTCCCCACCACTTACTCACTGGAGCTACTGTGCCTGCTCAGGGTTATCAGCGGCAGGTGGGGCTCACCCTGGGGTCCAGGTGGCGATGCGGAGCCTGCTTTATGTTCGCTGCGGGTCTCGGGCAGACAGACAGGTCTGCGGCGGCGGCCAGGAGGAGGATGCTGTGGACGAGAGGCAGCTTGAGCCACCGGAGATGCTGGGTGGAAGCTGTCTGGGGCTCGGGCTCCGCCCGCCGGCTCCCAGCCGCAGCTGCAGCTGCGTTTCTCTGCTTGCAGGCGGCCGCTTCACTTTCCCCGCCCTGGAGGAAGATGTGATTTATGACGACGTCCCCTGCGAAAATCTGGATGCCCATCAAGCCGGTATGGCCCCTCTCAGTTCTCTGGGGATCCCGGGGTGGGGTGTGGGGTCTTCCCCTTCCATCTCCTTCCTTGGCCCCACCCCATCCAGTGCCCCTCCTTCTGGCTGGTGTAAACTGCTGCGGGCGGCCAGGGCATGGTTCGCGGTGGCCAGCCTGGCTGGCTAGGGGTCTGGGCTCCATGGGCAGGGGGTCGGGGCCTCCTGGCTATGGGTCCCCTCACCAGCATCTCATCTCTCCAAGTCTTGGCTCTTGTTACAGGGAACGGGGCGCTTGCTCTTTCCCAGGGCCATGGGGGGAGGTGAAAGGATGGTGGAGCTAGACCGTGCAGTAGCTAAAGCTTGGGGGTGGCGGTGGGGGGCAGCGGGAAGGAGGTCAGCCCTGTTGGATCTGGCAGTTCGGGGCCACAGTGAGCAGTCAGAACCTCTCTGGCTGGACATGAGTTAGGCAGCTGGGTCTGCATCAGGGAATCTGTTCAAACACTCCGTGTTCCCATGTAACAAAGAAACTGGGATTC
>NW_022111357.1:27931428-27941717 GCF_000313985.2 Echinops telfairi | reverse complement strand
CTCTGCCCTACCAGCCCTGTGAGTTCAGCAGGGCAGGGCCCTGGCACATTGGAGAGACTCAGCGCGCGCATATGTGTGTGTGTGCGTCCTGGCACGCAGGCAGGATTTGAGCCCCTGTGGCATCTCCTCTTGCCTGTTGCAGGGACTCCCCCACCTGGTCTGGGGGCTGCCCCGTGGCACTCTGAGTGTCCTCTTGCTTCTGTTTTGACAAAGCCTTTTTGACCAGCACTCCCACTGCGGGGCCACACAGGGGCCACGACAAGGCCCCAGGTCCCCAGAGCCCTAGGCAGAGCTCACCCCCTGGGCGTTTCCCTGCTGAGGTTCCACAGAGTCGGGGGTGGGGAAGGGGAGGCGTGTTGGGTGGGGAGATAGTGGGTCTCAGAGCTGGGAGGTCTGCGTAGCTGAGGGCACAGGGAATTTGACTTAGCCGGCTGCCAGTGGGTTTTCTCGTGTGAGTCATTTAAGCGACTGGCGGCTACTTGGTTCGGAGTCTTCACTTCACCTGGGGTCTGGGAGGACAGGGCATGTCCTTGCTACCCCCGGGTTTTACAGTGAGGCCGTGGTGGGCAGGTATCCCGGGAGTCAGACAGCCTGAGTCCTCGTCCCTGCCCCGAGCCTGCAGACACCACTCTAGGGTGGTGGGAAGGAGGAGCGGGTCTCCCCTGGGGACAGCCAGGCCTGCTGGCATGGAAGGGTGATGGTGCAGACCATGGGGCTGGCCCAGGAAGGCCAGGTGGCACATGTCGGGAGCACTGGCCTAGAAGCCTGCAGCCTTGCACCTACTCCCTCTCCAGCCTGGCTCACATCAGCTTCTTGGGCCCCTATTGTCTCATCTGCTTAATGGGAGCAATGGGGATTTGCTTCCTGCTGACACATAGGCTCCAGGGAGAAGTCCTGTGGGTGTACCCGTGCATGGGCAGGCTGGGGACTGTCCCAGGTGCACCCCTCTGACCCCGGGCAGTAATGGACCATCAGCCCAGCCCTTTAAAGGCAAAGTCTGCTTCCAGCTGCCCCACTCCCCAGGGCCATTAGTCACTGTTTTCTGCTGTTTAAAAATAACCACCCATCCACTGCCTCCTCACTTGGACCTGTCTCTCCTGCGAGGCCTCTGTGCTAGACCTGGGCTGCTCCTTGGCTGCCAGCCTTCCTGCCCCATCCTCTCTCCCCTAAGCCCTGAGCTTGTAGACACAGCCCACTCAGAGTGCCCTCACCCGCTGCCCCCCAACCCCACCCCTGGTGAGCGATGATCAGCAGCTATGTGGGGCACACCCATCCCTGGGCAGTCCATCCCTGGGCAGTCCATCCCTGGGACCGTCCATCCCTGGGCAGTCCATCCCTGGGCAGTTCATCCCTGGGACCGTCCATTCCTGGGCAGTCCATCCCTGGGCAGTTCATCCCTGGGACCGTCCATTCCTGGGCAGTCCATCCCTGGGGCCCAGCAGCAGCTCAGCTCCGTATTGCAGGAAGCTGCTCTGATACTAGGGCTGGGCGTGGCCTTCTGGGCTGACAAGGTGTTTGCATCCGCACCTGTCTTCTGTGAGGCTTGCAGGACATCTCTGGGTCCTTGATGAGGACCTGGAAGCCCAGGGCCCTAGAGTACCTCCTGGGGCATCCTAGCCATTCAGTGGACCCAGTGCTGGGCCTGGGTCACTGCTTTCCCACCTCAGCCTGAAAGGGCCCTTCCACCCCCAACTTGAGAAGAACCCCAGCAGGCAGTCCTACGGCCTTTGTGGGGTGTGTCCTCCACACCAGTGGAGGGTCCCACCCAGCTCTTGGTCCACAGTTTCTATCTTCCAAGCCATTTCTTGGGGCTTTGGGAGAAGCAGGGAGGCTCTTGGATTCTGGGCCAGCTGCACCCCATGCTGGATCCTGGCTCTCCTTCTCCCCACATTTCCCCTCCAGTTTGCCTGGAATGCCCAGAGGGGGAGCTCAGGGCCAAAGCAGGACTTGACCGAGGGCAGTGGTTCTAAACTTTCCTCATGCTGCGACCCTTTCATACAGCGTGACCCACAACCATACAATTATTTTTGTTACTACTTCATAACTGTCATTTTGGTACTGTTACGAATCATCATGTAAGTATCTGATATGCAGGATGTATTTTCATTGTTACAAACTGAACATCATTAAAGCAAAGTGATGAATCACAAAAACAATATTTAATTCTTTACCGTGAAATCTTTCTTTCTTTTTTTAAATGAATTTTTAAAATCGTTTTGTTAGGGGCTCATACAACTCTTTTTTCTTTAATTATTTTATTAGGGGCTCATACAACTCTTTTTTCTTTAATTATTTTATTAGGGGCTCATACAACTCTTATCACAATCCATACACACATCAATTGTGTAAAGCACATTTGTACATTCATTGCCCTCATCATTCTCAAAACATTTGCTCTCCACTTAAGCCCCTGGCATCAGCTCCTCATTTTCCCCTCCCTTCCCCCTCCCCCCTCCCTCATGAACTCTTGATAATTTATAAATTATTATTTTATCATATCTTGCCCTGTCCGACGTCTCCCTTCACCCACTTTTCTGTTGTTCGTCCCCCAGAGAGGAGGTCACATATAGTCCCTTGTAATCGGTTCCCTCTTTACAACCCACCCTCCCTCTACCCTCCCAGTATTGCCACTCACACCACTGGTCCTGTAGGGATCATCTGCCCTGGATTCCCTGTATTTCCAGTTCCTATCTGTACCAGTGTACCTCCTCTGGTCTAGCCAGACTTGCAAGGTAGATGACAAATAAATGAAATTATTTCTTGCAGCATGGTGTAGCATGGGTAACAGTCTTCATGCCGGGTACTCTTAGGTGGGCGTATCTGCATGTGGGTGGACATCTCAGTTCTTAAGACCTGATGTGTTTTCCGATGGTCTTAGGTGACCCCTGGGAAAGGGTCGTTCGACCCCATGGGTTTGTGACCCACAGGTTGAGAACTGCTGACCTAGGTCCTCCAGCGTGCCCACAGTACCGAGAAGAGGAGGGAAGCCCTGCCTGCCTGGCACCGGCCTCCACTGCTCTCGGTGTTGTCTCTGCGAGGTGGACATTGCTCCGTCCTCTGCCGCCCGGGCTCCCACTGGACCTGGGCCTGTGCTCACAGTGCTGTCTCTTGGCTGGCAGGGGCTGAGAGGAAGCTGTTTGAGGGTGTGCCCCCGGACGGGGCGCCGCGGGGAGCGGACGACCTGGGCTGGAGCTCCAGCGAGTTTGAGAGCTACAGCGAGGACTCCGGGGAAGAGGTGAAGCCTGAGGCTGAGCCCGCCAAGCACCGGGGCTCCTTCCAGCCGAAGGTGAGGGGCTGGGCGCCTCCCTCCGAGGCCGTGGGGGGGGGTGGGCGGTGAGGGTCAGGCCGACGACGATGGGCATCCAGATGGCAGTGATCTGTAGCAGACCCCATGGACCGTCACAAAGTCCTTCCCGTTGGGATCAGAGCTGGCCCTGAGCTCTTCCCAACATCAGACCAGGTGTCCTGACCCAGCAATCCGAGTTGGCATGGGGAACAAGCCTGTTAGGTGTCCCTTCCCCAAAGGATGCCCTCTCAGGTGAACCCTCAGGCACACCCTCCCCTCCATGCCTGGGCAAGGGGAGACAGAGCCACTTCGGATGTTTCTGCTCAGCGGACAGAGTTCCGAAGCCCCAAAGGGCAGAAAGTCCGTCTCCTCCTCCTCCTCCGCGGTGCCCCTGCTTGTGCCTCCCCATTCGTTGTTCTAGAGAAGCCACTAGCAGGCAGTTCCATCCACGCTGAGATCGGCAGCTTCTGCTGGCCTTGCCTGACCAGAGGTGGCTGGGTGCCTCTCAGGCTCCTTTTAGCTGATACAGAACAGCTTTGCCCCCGTGGCCAGCCCTGCTGAAGACAGGGGGGCCCTGCCTGGGGCTGTGGCTGGGCAGGGGCTGTCTCTGGCCTTATGAGGGAAGGCTCCATGGTTGACCCTGGAGCCTCCTGCCCAGAGGTTGGGCAGATCCTCGCTGGCAGCAGGATGGTGATGTGCAGTGCCCATCCCTGGAGTTCTAAGCAGCTTTTCTTCTGACCAGGATGGCTCCCCAAATCCCCGGGGGGGGGTGTCTCTGGGTCTGAGCCTCCCCGGTCTGGGCCTCATGGTGCACCTGCCCTGGGCCCTGTCCTGTCTTCAGACTGGGCGTGGCCACATAGCAGTAGGAAGACCCGGTGCAGACCCACCAGAGCTTCGAGGTCTAGGAAGATGTCCCTGCTGTGAACAGTTGGTGAGAAAGACAGAGAAGTGCTCTTCTGTAGGCACGAGCCCACGGAGAGCGGCTGTGTCTGGAGCCCGGCTGGGATTAAGGAGAGAAGGCTTTGCTGCCTGGACCCGTATCTGAGACGGGGCTAGCCTTGGGGCCCTGAGGAGGAGGCAGGAGGAGAGGAGGAAGGTGCTCTGGGAAGAGCCCGTGTCTGCTTCTTACACCCTGAAGGGAGGTGGGTCTGGAACCCCCAGGCCTCTCTTGATATGTGGGCAGGACTCATGCCTCCAGCCCCACTCTGGACTGTGGGACCACGTGGCCTCTAGGCTCTGGCCCCAGGCCCTTGGCTCTCCCATGGCTCTTTCCCCGGCAGAGGGGACTGGGCGGAGGCCCCACAGCCTGCTTGTTAGCCAGCACTCTGCCCGCAGCGGACACTCTGGGGACTACAGGGATGGAGCTCACCCGTGGCCTGGCCCTGGGGCAGCAGCGTCCTTGGTGGGGGTCTGTGAGCTCATGTCTCTCCGCCCTTGAGCTGGGGGCTTTGGACCCTTCCTCAGCAGACAGACAGTGTGGCAGAGGTCTTGGGAGTGCTAACTTGACGCCTTCTCTGGCTGTGGGGGTGCGAATCCTGTCCGCTCCCTCAGCAGCAGACCGACTCCCCTGGAGATGCGGTTGCGTGAAGGCCTTTTTTCTGGGGTCTCCTGCAGGGCTCTGCCTCCTGAGCTGCTTGGGGTGCACCTGGTCCTCTGCTTGGCATTGCAGCGGTCGCTGTGTTGGGGCTCCCTCTGCTTGGCTCTGTGCTGTGTGTGCTGTGGGGCAGTCAGTCGCAAGGTCCGGGGAGATGTTGTGTCCTGTCCATGTCTGACTATGGGCCCAGCCCTCTGCCCAATGACCAGAGAACTGGTGACGCCCTGAGAGGCCAGTCCTGGACTGCAGACCTTTGTTCTAGACAGAGACCCAGGTCGGCAGAGAGACCTCCTGACCTGGAAACACCTGGCCCAGGTGAAAGCAGTCCCCTTGTCCCACTAGGTTAATAGGGGTCCTGCTGGCCGCCATGCGTCAGCAGTGGGGCTGTTCTCCAGAGGGGACAGGCTGCCTCGAACGCTTCAACCTTCTGATTGTCATCCCTTCATAGGGACAGAACCTGTGGGCTGGCACAGGAATGCCAGCTCCCACCTCGGCCTCTCACTCCCTGCTCCCAGCCGGCCAGCTCAGCAAGCAGCTTCTGAGGCTGATACTTTCTCATGCCGCTGGCCCCAGAGAAGGCTCGGCCCTGGCTGTTTCCCTGTGCTGATCTTGTTTACCGGTGAAACAAATCCCCCAGGTTCCCAGGGGTCTGGGTGCCTCTCATGGGGAGTCCTGTCCCCTGGTGGTACGGTTCACAGCATGGTTTCATGCCATTTCCTTATAATGCCCCAGAGAGGTGGGCATTGCGGTGGGCATTACAGAGTCACTCTGGTGCTGAGAGAACTCACAGGACACGCCCAGAGGGGTGACGTGATGTGCTCTTTCTGCTCTTCCATCTCCCCACCCACCCTCTCATCCATTCATCCATCTCCCCACCTACCTACCCATCTATCCACCCGTACATCCGTGCATTCATAGACCAACACCACTTACAATCGGAAAGATACAATACTAATGGCTTCCATGGTAGAGCACCTGCTAAGTCCTGGCTTGCTGGGTACTTTTCATTACGTGCTAATCTTCCCAACAACGCTGTGGTGTAGGCACTGCTCCGGCCACTTACTGCCGAGGAGCCGCAACTCTGCGAGGTAGAGGAGCTTGTGAAGCAAGCAGCAATGGTTTGAAGGCAGACCTGCCAGCCTCCAGAGCTCCTGCTCTCGATCCTGTTATTTGTCTACTATTTCCGAAGGGGTACTCTTTACTAATGATCATTGTTCTTTAAGGACTCATACATGTAAACGTCTATCTGCTCATCTTCTCTTCATCCGTCCATCCATCTTCCCGGAAGTCTTGCCCACCCACCCACTCATCTGTCCATCCAGCCATCCATCTACCCACTCCTCCGTCCACCTTCACTGCAGTGGTGAACTGGAGCCAGCGTGCGCTAGCTCCTAAGAACCAGTCGGCTCTTTCCACCTCTGTCCAGTGAAGTTACATGGGTAGCTTGAAGTTGACCATGGTGAGAGTATTCACATGAGGGCCCTTCAAAAAGGTTTATGGAAAAATTCCCTTATCGCTTCCACTCCATTGTCCTGCGAATGAACTTCTTGATGCGTTCGTTGTCTTTCCACTCCATTGTCTCAGAAACCCTTGATCCACTCTTGTATAAGGCAGGGCTCTTTTTCTTCAGGAGAAAGCTGTTAGATATTCACCAGCACAGCATGGCCTCCATCCCTCTATCCTTTCTCTCCCTCACTCATCAGCCCAGCCATCTACTACCCATCCATTCACCCACCCTCCCACTCATCTGCTTCTGCCTCTACTCATCCATCTGTTCACCCACTCTGCGTTTCCAGCCATCTGTCTGCCCAGATAGCCAGTCACACATTCACCTTTCTGTACATTTGCCCACTCATCCGTTTGTCCCCTTGCCCAACCATCCCATCCATCCATCCATCCACCCACCCATCCATCCATCCATCCATCCATCCATCCATCCATCCATCCATCTATCCATTTGCCGTCCACCTGTCCGTCCGTCCTTCCATCCACCCATCCATCCCATGTACTTCTTGAGCACGTCCTGTGTGACAGGCTCTATGCTGGCCCTGGGGTTGGGGATGTGACCCAGACACAGTCCTGGTTCTCCTCCACTGAGGGAGGGAGGCTGGGCCTCTGCCCTCTCCCCTCTCTTCCCCCGCAGCCAGGATTCCCTGCTGCAAAGACAGCCCCCGGCTGCCTGGCAGGCTGGGGCTGGACACTGCTGGAGCAGATACCGGGCAGGAGCCTGGACGCTCGGCTGCTTGGGCCCTGGCCCTCCCCGCCTCCACATCCCACCTGCCCCGAGTTGTCCATTCGCCACTTTACCGAAGTCTCCTTTCTCCTCTGTTGTCTGTGTTTTGTCTCCTCCCTGTCCGCCTGCTCCGCTCACCTGCTCTCCTTCTGCCTGGCCGCTTGGGGGCTCCAGCTTTCTCCAGACCTGACTAGGCTCAAGGAGAGATGCGCCAGGACTAAGAGAGACCTCTTGGCTTTAAGAGTTGGGGGGAGAGACATGCAGGAGCTGAAGCACAAGTACGATTGTAAGGTATTGTCTGTGTCCCTCCCAAGTCATCGGTGGAGGCCACTCTGAGCTGCAGCTGCCCCCAGGAGGCCTTTCCTGCTGCTCCCAGCTGTGGTGGGCGGGCCTGAGCCCTGTCACCTGCCCCTAAGTCCCCATGCTGCCCGTGGCACCTGGGACCCGGCCTCATTTCACATCTGTGTGGGAACCGGCCAGTGCCTTAACCAGCTTGTCCGTCCCGTGTTCCTGCTTATCTCCCCCAGCCCCTACCTTCAAGGACGCCCCTAGCTGCGCATGGGGTCTCCTGGGTGGGCTTTCCAACCTCAGGGCCTGCAGAGGCACCTGGGGGGCTGTGGAACGAAGCTTCCCAGCTCCACCCCCAGGGATGCTGGCTCCGTGGGGTCCAGGAAACTGCATATGTAAGCATACCCCGGGACACTTTGGAAAACCCAACACTGGTGACAAAGGTAGCTCCTCCCCCTCCACGCTGTCCGGAGATCCATCCACAATGAGGAAGTCATGGTGAGAAAACAGCCCCTTCTTTCTGACGGGCCTCCTCTAATGATGACTGTACCCACGGGAGCCTCGGGCACCTACTGTGGCCACTGAGTCCTGGCCCCACCACTTCCTCACTGTGTGACGCCCGGCCAGCTTGGCTTCCTCATCTGTGAGCAGGAGTGGGGGTGGGGCACCTTGGGGGATTCTGAGGATGAGCTAAGGCCCCGCCCACGTGAGCGGTGGATCATCAGCAGACGGGGGCTGGGGCTGTCCTCTGCACACCGCCCATGGACTCCCGTGCCAAACCCCGGGAGTCAGCCGTCATCCCTCCTGCTTGATGCCAGGGGGCCAGTGAGGACCAGGCAGTGCTCACCCCGTGGCAGAGCTGGGGTTCAGACCAGCCCACCCAACGCCAAGGTCGAAGGACCCGCATTTGACAGCAATGCTGAGTCAGCAGCCCCTAGCCTTTAAGGGGGAAGGAGGGAGCCTCTGCCCCCACAGGGGCCTCCTGAGGCTGGAGCCTGGGGCACCTCTGGGAGAGCCTAACACTAGGAGCTTCTGCCCCTAGGGCCCAGGGGAAGTCCCTGCCTAGCCCAAGAGTCAACACTGTGGACGCCAGTGGGAGTGCAGGGTCCCTGTCCTGGGTATTTGCCTACAGACCATTTTTGGAGGCTCACAGGTCAGCCCTTCAGAGTGACCCCCCCAGAAGAGATGAGCTCCTGGGTGCAGTTTCTGGGAAGACGTTCCTCCTGAACACGCATCCCCCGAAGGCCCAGGGCCATTGCTGCAGAGTGTGTCAGAGATGGAGGAGGCGCGGGGCCCTGCCCCTTCTGCCCGCTGCTCCTTCCAGAGAGCAGAGGGCTGGCCTTGTCCCCAAAGGGCCATCAGCCACCTTCCCAGCCAGGCCCCTGGGGGTCCCCAGAAAACTCCCTCCCTCCACCCTTAAAGTCAGAAGCCTAGGGGCTGCTGGGAACCACAGTATGAGCAGAGGGTGCCTCCAGGTGAGTGGTCCCCACCCTCAGCAGAGTTTGGGCAGAGGGTTTCCCCGGAACCACCGGGCTTTCTGGCAGCCCCGTGGCTGTTGCGTCTCACCAAGCGGAGGGGAAAGGGCATTAGGCACTTGGCTCCTCAGTTGCAAGGGCTGCATTTCAAGGGTGGTGGCCCAGCTCCAGGACATCCCTGTCCTCAGGCACCCCCTGGTGGTCTTGAATGTAGAGGGGCTAGGAATGCCTTCCGGGGGCAGCAGCTCTCTCCCCAGGCCGCAGCCCCCCACCGGTGGCCCAGGGTGCCCGTCCCCCTGGGGGGCGCCTCGTGCTCTGCTTGGCTCGCTGCTCGATGGGACCCACAGGCCGGGCCTGCCCCGCCCTCCACGGAGGGAGTGGCGCGTTGCTCTGTGGATCTCCAGGCTTCTCATCTTTTCCCGCGTGGGACGGGACGCAGTCACAGAGCTGCTTGGGGCTCAGGGAGCGGGCTCACCTCTGAGTCCGACAACTGTGGAACTTCGCGTGGGCATGTGCTGCGGTGGGCCGGCCTGTCTCAGCCCCTCGCCTCAGACCTGCTCGGGCACGGGGGTGCTTTCCCTAATTTGGCCCGAGGGAACAAAGACTGAGTGAGGTTCCAGGCCTCTGGGGAGCTGGCATTAGAGCCAAGGCCTTGAGCCTTGTTCCAGGTGCCATGTCCTGGTGCCATTCTCGGTCACACCTCAGAGCCATGCTTCGTGCCATCTCCCAGTGCTCCCCCAGTGCCACACCTCTCACCCCCATGTGACCCCCAAGTGGCACATTCGATGCCACTCTCCCAGTGCACCCCCACCCTGCCCCTCCCTAGTGCCAGGCCTCAGTGGGACCCCAGTGCCATGCCATTGGTGACAGGCCCACAGTGCTGGGCCATGCCCTCAACCTGATGTCTGCCCCGAAGGGGAAAACTAGGTTGGGTCCTCTTTCTCGCCTGGCTTCCCCGGGGCACCTGCTTCAGGCCGTTTCTCAGGGCGCCCTCTTGGCCTCCCCGGGAGGGAGTGGGCCTAGGTGGTGTCCGCTGCTGCAGCCGTGCCGGGCGGCAGGTGCCCCGGGCCCTCCTGCAGCTCCCTGATGAGCCCTCTGCCTCCACTCAGATGACCCAGCTCATGAAGGCCGCCAAGAGCGGGACCAAGGACGGGCTGGAGAAGACCAGGATGGCCGTCCTGCGCAAGGTGTCCTTTCTGCACAGGAAGGACGTCCTTGGTGAGCCGCTGCCCAACACGGTGGCCACGGAGGGACGGGGCGGGTGGACAGGCCTCTTGGCCAAGAACTCCCCGTCATTTCCCCCTCCCCTGCCCACTGGCCGGCTGCCTGGCAGCAGGCCCTCCCACCCCGCCCAGTAACCCCAGCCTTGCCTAAAGTGACCCTCCCACCAGTGGCGTTATTAATAGCTGCGGC
>NW_022111357.1:27930406-27931328 GCF_000313985.2 Echinops telfairi | reverse complement strand
CCCCGCCCAGTAACCCCAGCCTTGCCTAAAGTGACCCTCCCACCAGTGGCGTTATTAATAGCTGCGGCAGAGCTCGGATTGCTGGCCAAGAATGCTGCCCAGCGGCTCATGGGGGAAGAGGAAGCCACGCAGCCGAAGGCTGGGGTGGGTGCGGAGTGGTGCCCGGGGCACCATGTGGGCCGGGCTGGAGGGCCTCCGCCACCCACACCCCCACACTGTCGTCCGCTGCCCCTCCTCCTCCTCCTCCTCCTCTGTGTCCTGCTCAGGTAAGGGCCGGCATGCTGTCCCTGCTCCCGGGGCCTCTGGAGTGGGGTTGCTGGCACTTCTTCTTCCTCTTGGTCTCCGCGGCCCCCACTTCCTGCTGCCCATGGCCACTGCTGGCTGGCCCTTCTGAGCAGCTGGGAGCGGGGCAAGCCCTCTGGGCACAGACCCCTGCACTCCACTGATCTCCCTCTGAGCCCTGCCCGGCTCCGCCTGTGCTCCCCTCACCCCTACCCCTGCCCACCCTCTCAGATACCCACTTTGGAATGCCTCTACCCAGTTTTAACCACAACAGCAGAAAGGCCCACCGGTCCCATTCTTCTCCGGCTTGATCCCCTCTTTCTTCCAGGCATCTCCAAGGAAAACTATTTTTAGGTCCTGGTGATGGGGACTCGCAGACTGGCCTTCACCAAGCCTGGGCGGGTGACCCTGAGCAGGGACAGGGATTGGGGGACTGAAGGGGGCGGATTGTTGAGACTGAGAGCCTGGGCCCCCAGGCTGCTTCTCATTCCCTCCCTGGCCATCCATTCATTCCTCCACGGACACCCTCCTTCCCTCCCCTCTCACCTCACTTTCTCCTTCTGCCTTTCCTATTCTGCTGGCTTATTCTCCTTCACCCACCCATCTATCCACTCACGCACTCACTCACTCACTCACTCAC
>NW_022111357.1:27928605-27929971 GCF_000313985.2 Echinops telfairi | reverse complement strand
GCGGTGGTGACGGTTTCCTAAACAAGTCACCTGGCCACCCACCCATACACTCACTCACTCACACTCACTCACTCACTCACCCATCCACTCACTCACTCACTCACTCACTCACCCACCCACTCACTCACTCATCCACTCACTCTTCTTTTACTCATTCACTCACTCCTCATTAATTCACTCACTCCTCATTCATTCACTCACTCTCCTTACTTCTTATTCATTATCCACTCACCCACTCACCCACCCTCCCAATCACACGCACAGACACCCACTCACTCCTTCACTCACCCACTCACACAGTCCTTCCCCCACCTCCCAGGCTCACTGTTGTGTTGCTCACTCCACTGGTCACTCACTCCCTGTTCCCTGGTCCACTCCCTGGCTGGCTCTCCTGGGCTTGTCCCTGCCCCTCCCCCACGGACAGCTTGGGTCTTCACTCTCTGACTCCCTCCTTTTCTTCTTCCCTCCCTTACTCATTCACACACTCACTCCTTCATGCCCACGCACGCTCCGTCACGCGTGTTCCCCATGGACAAGGCAAGGCTGGGCTCAGCAGCGGACCCCTGAACAGACCAGGCAGCCACTTCTGGTGTCCCCATGGCCCCAGGAGCCACTCAGCCCTCCTCAGGACCTGGCCCCCACAGGGGGATGGGCATGTCCCTAGCCTGGCCTCCTCTGACTTTGCAGGTGACTCGGAGGAGGAGGACATGGGGCTCCTGGAGGTCAGCGTTTCAGACATCAAGCCCCCAGCCCCCGAGCTGGGCCCCATGCCCGAAGGCCTGAGCCCTCAGCAGGTGTGTGGGACTAGTGGTGGCTCTGGAGCAGGGACGTAGGGGCCCTAGTTTATTACCTGGGGTCACACTGGTCTCAGTCTTGAACTCAGGGGCTTCCTGGGTTCTCTTCCTGACCAGCCACTTTCCTGATTAGACCCTGCTGGTCCCCTGCCAAAGATCTGCAGCCAGAGGAGTTGGGTGGGGCCTTGGTAGGTGGCAGGTGGCCCAGTGCTGGGGGCGTCTGCTCTCCCCACCGAGCAAACCATTTTCAAACAAAGCACCATCTGCAGAGAGGGCCGCAGTTTGGGTAGATGGTGGCTGGCCAGCACCGAGGCGTTTGCCGTAGGTGCAGGGGCCCAGCCCACCCTAGGCCGACCTACCCCAGTACCGGGGCCTCCCCAGGATCCAGGGCTCTTTGAGTAATGCCCTTCTCCCAGAGTGCCCCAGGACCCGCACCCTGGCTGAGTCACGCTCTCTCCTGCCCAAGCCGTGACTCGGATGGTGACAAGCCTGGAGAGCGTCCACAGCCTCTGCCCATGAGGATGGGCATGAGACCGGGTGCGGGGGGCAGCAGCCCGCAGGGAGCTTGCGGC
>NW_022111357.1:27925076-27928393 GCF_000313985.2 Echinops telfairi | reverse complement strand
ACACACACACACACACACACACACACACACACACACACACACACCCACCCCACAGCCTGTTCCCATCAGAACTAGACAGACCCCAGGCGCCAGTTCCCATCGGGGCCTCTGTGGGTTTCCCGGGTCAGGAGGTTTTAGTTACTTGAGGCCATTGGGTCCCCACTGACTGCGCACCTGACCCCCAGGGCACAGCTGGCAGTGTCTGCCGGGGCTCTCAGTGCTCTCAGCTGGAGGGGGAGTCCTCCTGTGTCCACCCCCCCACCTGTCGCGTCCCCAGAAGACCCATCACAAGCAAGCAGCCCCTCCCCACCCCCGCCACTATCCTGGGAGCCACATCATTGATGATGTGTGACTTTGGGCTGACCTTGCCACCCCTGGTCTCCAGGCAGGGCAGTGGGAAGCAGTGGTCAGGGCATTCCAGAGGCAGGGGGGCAGGCCAGTCGGGGGACGCCGGCATTGATGTTCCCAGGACAGCTGGGCCAGTGCCATGGGGTCAGCCACCCCTCCTGCCCAGGACCTTCCTAGCCCTGCACCAGGGCAGACAGCTTTCCCCAACTCACACCCGACCCCTATCATGAGTTGAGACGCCGCCACCAATGCCATGAAATTCATCACAACCTTCCACTCGTGCCCCCAGAGGCTTCTGGACCCTTCTTGGGCTGTTAGTCTATCTTATGAAAGAAGTTCTGGGAAGCTTTTAACACCCTGATTTCCAGGCCAGGAAGTCAGACCCCAGGAGTGGGATCCGGCTCAGAGTTCTCCAGCTCCCCATGCTGCATTTCCTTGGGCAGCTCAGTGGGGGGCCCCTTGCTCTGCCACACCCAGGGGAGAGAGCTATGAGGTCACACGCTGCATCTGTGCTGGGCAGGCTACCCCCGAGGGTGCCGGTGCCCTCTGCTGGCTGAGCTTTTGGAAGCCGAGGTGTCTGGGGTGCTCACTGGAAGGTCAGTCCTTTGAAACCACCAGCCGCTCCGCAGTAGGAAGTTGAAGGTTCCAGTCTGGGAACCCACAGGAGTGGATCTACCCTGTCCTATAGTGTCGCTGTCCCATGGCAGGGAAGTTGGTTTGGGTTTGATCTGGGTGCAGGAGAGCCAAGTCTGGTGGGAGGGCACAAGAAAGGGGCAGGAGCGCTTTGCTCTGACAAGGGGCGGTCCTCGGGTGCCGAGGCTGGCGCAGGGGTTAGAGCCACAACGCAAGTGGGACCTGTGACTTCAGGGTAAGAAAGACTGCCCCATCAGCATGAGGCTGGGTGGGTGCCAGCTCCCTGGCGTCCTCCCTCCCCCACTCAGGCTCTGGCCAGCTCCTCAGGGGGCGCTGCCGGCTGGCGCTCTGCACAGCAGGGGGCTCGCTCTGACTGTCCTTGTCGGCCCCGGGCAGGTGGTCCGGAGACACATCCTGGGCTCCATCGTCCAGAGCGAGGGCAGCTACGTGGAGTCTCTGAAGCGGATACTCCAGGTAGGACCTGGGGGCTCCCTCGGGCACTGACCGAGGAGGACTGTGGGGAGTTGCCGGGGGAAAGGGCTGTTGCTGGCACTACGTAAGGGGCATAGCAGCGTGTTCAAGCTGGGGCACTGGGCACTCCAGAGGCGCTGGCATCTGCGGTGGTGACGGTTTCCTAAACAAGTCACCTGGTCACCGTCGTGGCTGGAGGGGCCCAGGCTGTCCTCACTGCCCTAGTGGCCCCCTCCCCATCTCCCACCACCAGAACCTGAGTGAGGTGTGCTAGCCAGCTGAGATCTTCCCCTGTCTGGGGCCTGGGGGCTCTTGGAGTCAGGCCATCAGGGTTGGAGGGCGCTACAGACCCCCTCCCCTGTCTGTTCAGTTTGGGTCCAGAGAGAGGAGCCCAGGGGTTGCCCTCTTTCTGACTGGAGAGCTTGACACTAGGCCTGGAGCCGGGTGGACATATCCCACACACCTGCTGGACCTGATGGCCTTTCCAGTTTTCCCAGTTGGTGTTGAGGCGATGCCGACTCGTGGCGGCCCTGGGTGTTCAGTGGCTGGCTGGTCAGACACCGATTGCCGGCCTTCCTTCTGACTTGCTCTTGGGTAGACTTGCATCTGCAGCCAAACACGTTCACTGCACCGCCGGGGATGGCTCCGTCCCGGGCAGAGAGCCCTGTCGGGCGAGCTTCATCCTCGGGGACCTGCCCCCATGGAGGCGGGGTTCAGTTAGACCAAAGGTTCTCAATCTGTGGGTTGCGACCCCTTTGAGGGTCAAACGACCCTTTCACAGGGGTCGCCTGATTCATAACAATAATAATATGACAGTGATGAAGTAGCAACGGAAGTGTTATGGTTGGGGGTCACCACCACATGAGGAATTGCATTAAAGGGAAGGTTGAGAACCACTGGTGTAGACTGGCCAGTGTGCCACATTCATGGGAGCCTTCTAGCAGCAAACAGGGTCAGGGGGAGCTCTCCTGACAGCAGGAAGGCCCTGTCTGGCCCTGCAAGTTGCGATGACCACAACGTGGGCGCAAGGACAGGCGGGTGGGGTGGGAGGGGCCCTGGCCTGCCCCCTGAGTGCCCCACCGCCTACCCTGCAGGATTACCGCAACCCCCTGATGGAGATGGAGCCCAAGGTGCTGAGCGTCCGCAAGTGCCAGGCGGTGTTCTTCCGAGTGAAGGAGATCCTGCACTGCCACTCCATGTTCCAGATCGCCCTGTCCTCCCGCGTGGCCGAGTGGGACTCCACCGAGAAGATCGGGGACCTCTTTGTGGCTTCGGTGGGTGTCTTCGCTGTGCGGAATGGGTGCACAGGCCACAGTCCTTAGCCATAGCTGGTGCCGACAGGTGTCTGGGGGGCGCTCTGCCCCCGATTCGTGAGACCGGGTTCTGGTCCCAGCCCAGTTAAAAAAATATTGTGCAAACCACCAGCCCCTCCTTGGGAGGAAGGCGGGCTTTCTACTCCCGAAACGAGTTACAGTCTCAGAAACCCACAGGAGCGCTTTTGCTCCGCCCTCTTGGGCCACCACGAGTCTCAGCTCACTCAGTGGCAGTGACCAGCAATGTGTGCACACCTTGTCCCTCTGCTATTGCTTACGGTGCTCCCGAGAGTCAGCGTTCTCTTCCTCTCTCCTCCATTTCCTCTGTTTCCATTGATCCAGTTTCCCAGCCCCTTCTGGCCCTCTCACCTTTGCTTTTGGGGAGCATGAGACTCGCAGACAATATTATTTATTCTGTAAGACAATCTATTCGTTAGGGGAAAGGTGACCTTCAGAAAAAGCTTCTTTGAGGGCAGTTAATCCCAGGGGCCTCTCTGGCCTCTCCTGGGGCAGTAGGTCTGGCCTCTCTCTCAGGATCATACTTTTGTTCTA
>NW_022111357.1:27908577-27924976 GCF_000313985.2 Echinops telfairi | reverse complement strand
ATTCATAACAATAATAATATGACAGTGATGAAGTAGCAACGGAAGTGTTATGGTTGGGGGTCACCACCACATGAGGAATTGCATTAAAGGGAAGGGGTTCAGTTAGATCAAAGGTTCTCAATCTGTGGGTTGCGACCCCTTTGAGGGTCAAACGACCCTTTCACAGGGGTCGCCTGATTCATAACAATAATAATATGACAGTGATGAAGTAGCAACGGAAGTGTTATGGTTGGGGGTCACCACCACATGAGGAATTGCATTAAAGGGAAGGTTGAGAACCACTGGTGTAGACTGGCCAGTGTGCCACATTCATGGGAGCCTTCTAGCAGCAAACAGGGTCAGGGGGAGCTCTCCTGACAGCAGGAAGGCCCTGTCTGGCCCTGCAAGTTGCGATGACCACAACGTGGGCGCAAGGACAGGCGGGTGGGGTGGGAGGGGCCCTGGCCTGCCCCCTGAGTGCCCCACCGCCTACCCTGCAGGATTACCGCAACCCCCTGATGGAGATGGAGCCCAAGGTGCTGAGCGTCCGCAAGTGCCAGGCGGTGTTCTTCCGAGTGAAGGAGATCCTGCACTGCCACTCCATGTTCCAGATCGCCCTGTCCTCCCGCGTGGCCGAGTGGGACTCCACCGAGAAGATCGGGGACCTCTTTGTGGCTTCGGTGGGTGTCTTCGCTGTGCGGAATGGGTGCACAGGCCACAGTCCTTAGCCATAGCTGGTGCCGACAGGTGTCTGGGGGGCGCTCTGCCCCCGATTCGTGAGACCGGGTTCTGGTCCCAGCCCAGTTAAAAAAATATTGTGCAAACCACCAGCCCCTCCTTGGGAGGAAGGCGGGCTTTCTACTCCCGAAACGAGTTACAGTCTCAGAAACCCACAGGAGCGCTTTTGCTCCGCCCTCTTGGGCCACCACGAGTCTCAGCTCACTCAGTGGCAGTGACCAGCAATGTGTGCACACCTTGTCCCTCTGCTATTGCTTACGGTGCTCCCGAGAGTCAGCGTTCTCTTCCTCTCTCCTCCATTTCCTCTGTTTCCATTGATCCAGTTTCCCAGCCCCTTCTGGCCCTCTCACCTTTGCTTTTGGGGAGCATGAGACTCGCAGACAATATTATTTATTCTGTAAGACAATCTATTCGTTAGGGGAAAGGTGACCTTCAGAAAAAGCTTCTTTGAGGGCAGTTAATCCCAGGGGCCTCTCTGGCCTCTCCTGGGGCAGTAGGTCTGGCCTCTCTCTCAGGATCATACTTTTGTTCTAGGTTTTTTTTCTGTTCTATCCTGGGCCCTCTATTGGGCCCCTGGTGAAAACTTTCGGGCACCATCCAGTTTTCTGGTTTCGGGTGAGAGGCTGTGGTTCGTGTGGGCTCGTGGCCCCGTGGGGTAGTTTCTCCTTTGATCACTGGTTTCCTTCTTTCTCTCCGGCTCCACATAAGTAGAGACGGATAGCTGTGTCTTAGATGGCTGCCTGCTTACATGCTTTGAAGACCCCAGAGTCACCTCACCAAGCTAGGGTGTATAATGTTATCTTTGCAAAGTATTTTATGCCACTGGTCAGAGCTGCAAGACTGTGGTCTTAGGTCTTTTAATCCTGTACCCAGGGGACCTCAAACTTTTTAAACAGGGGGCCAGTTCACTGTCCCTCAGACCCGTTGGAGGGCCTATGTCCAATTATTCAAGGAAGACCGGAGGAGGATCGATGTATTTGAATTGTGGTGCTGGAGGAGAACATTCAAAGCACCACAGACTGCTAAAAGGACAAACTCATCTGTCTTGGAGGCAGTAAGGCCAGAGTGCTCCTTAGAGGCAAGACCTTGTCTCACGCACTTTGAACATCTTGTCAGGAGAGACCAGTCCCTGAGAAGGCCCTCATGGTTGGTAAAGCGGAGGGGTGGCAATGAAGAGGAAGGCCCTTGAGGAGAGGGACTGACACGGTGGCTGCACCCATGGGCCCAGGCAGAGGGACAACCGTGAGGATGGCACAGGCCCGGGCAGGGTTTCCTTCTGTTGTGCATGGAGCCGACTCGATGGCACCTCACAACAACAACCTATGCAACACAGGCAAATGGGGGCCCGCAGATACACCTGCACGTGTAGGTGCCTGCAGATACACCTGCATGTGTAGGTGCCCACAGATACACCTGCATGTGTAAGTGCCCACAAATATACCTGCACGTGTAGGTTCCCACAGATACACCTGCACGTGTAAGTGCCCACAAATATACCTGCATGTGTAGGTGCCCGCAGATACACCTGCACATGTAGGTGCCCGCAGATACACCTGCACGTACAGGTACATCTACTGGCACGTGTCTTTCTGCACACACACGCCTCCTTATTCACCTGAGTAACCGCACACTTACCTGCTCTGTGGTGGTTGTTACTGTTGGTGCAGTGTGTTCCAGCACTCACCGGATCGGTCCTCTTTCTCATGAATGTCTCATCTTCTGTGATTACCTGGGCCAGGCTGTGCTGACATCTTCCCTATGTGGGCTTGCCTTTCCCATCACCCAAGCGTCTACTCTCTTCAGCAGTGTTTCCCATAGTGGGCCATGCTGCCCCTGGAGGGGCCTGGGAACCACCCCGGGGCTGAAAAGCAAATACCTACGCGTTGTCCATGCTGCCCCTGGAGGGGCCTGGGAACCACCCCGGGGCTGAAAAGCAAATACCTACGCGTTGTTATTGAGATCCCAGGCCAAATGCTTTCAGTTGCCAGGACGACGTTGAGTAATATTGTGTGTGTGTGTGTGTGTGTGTGTGTGTGTGTAAAGGAGTGTGAGCCCCAAACAGCGTGGCTACTCATGCGCTATAAAGGCATTTGCCCCCTCTCTCCCTGCCGTCGGTTGTAACCAGCAAGGAGCGTTGCTTTCTGTGTGGTAGCCCTTATATTTCATAATAGTAGGACCGGAGCCTATCTATGTTTTTATGATTTGACTTATTCCCCTGAGCCTGGTGTCCGCGTCATGAGATGTTTTTTCCGCTCAGGCCTCATTGTTCTTTATGGTTGGGTAGTGAGTGCCCCGTGGCATGCATGTGTGTGCCTCCACTGATCCATCCGCTCGCCTGTCGCGGACAGCCAGGCAGTCTCCATCGTTGGGCTTTTGCAAGAATGCCTCCATGAACAGAGATGTGCGTGTGTACTTGTAAGAATCCTTCTGTAAATAAGAAGTTGTAAGTACATTGTATTTCTAGTTCCAGCTTTCTGGGGACGTGCCATCCTGTTTTTCCCGTGGTGGCTGCACCATTTATAATCCCGCCCGCAGTACAGGAGAGGTCCAATCCCCACACAACCTGCCCCGTGTTTGCTGTTTTCTGTTTGTTGTTTTTTTTAAGACACCACTGCTGTCTTTGCAGGGCCTGAGATGCGGCCGCGCTGTAGTTTTGATCCGCGTCTCTTTGGTGGCTAATGATCGATCACAAGATCTTTTCATGTCCTGTTGGCCACCTGGGTGTCCTCTGTGTGAAGTGTCTGTGCATCTGTTCATGCCCTTTGCCCATTTTTTGATTGGATTGTTTATCTTTCTCTTGGTAAAGTTTTTTTCATTTTTATAAACATTAGTATTTAATTCTTGGAAGGTCCCCAGTTATCTAATCCATCTCTGCCACTCTTGCATTTTCAGTTTTGTTAGATAGGCTGAAAATCATGCTGCCTGGGATGAACCCCGTGTTTGACCTTCCAGGAACTGCTTGACCTTCCAGGAACTGCATTGTTTCCTCTTTAACAGTTTTTTTTTTTTAATGACTGGTGTGAGGTGTGGATTCTGATTAATTTTTCTGTATGTGGATATGCAGTTGTTTGCTTTAACAGTGCCACTGCCCTCCATTGACTTATTTAATTGTAATTCGGTGAAGGTTTACAGAGCAGGTCACCAACTATATAGTCAACAATTCATCAAGCCTCTCTGCGGGTTGGCTCTGTTCCCGGCATTTTGTGCCCATCTTCCTCTTGTTGGACCCTGGCTTCCCTGTCAGCCGAGTTAACGCCTGTCTACGCTAGCTTGTGACTTCTCTGTGCAGCACACACCAATAGTGTTAGCTGTGGGTTTGGCTTAAACGCCAAAGTCTGCTTCATTTCATGTGAAGACCTTTTCCCGACTCTTCATCATAATGGTTTCCTACAATATTTGTCCTTTTCTCGCTCGGCTAATTTCACGCAGTGTGAAGTCCAGTTTTGGCAGCGCCATTTGTTAAAGAGACGCTTTCCTCCCCACTGAATGGACTTTGGCCCTTTGCCCAAGATCAGCTGCCCCTAGGTGGCCGACTTTACTTCTGGGTTCTCCGTTCTGTCCCAGGGGCCTGTGTGCCTGCCGCTGTGCCCGTCTGTTCGGGTGACTGCGGCTGTGGGGCAGGTTCTGAGATTGGGAAGCGGGAGGCCTCCCCCTTTGTTCCTCTCCCTCCACGCTCACTCAGCTGGAAATTAGACTTCCAGCTATTGGATAAGAGACTGCTGTTGGGATTCCAGCACATCTATCGATTGCTTTTGGAGATATTGCCAGTTCCACAATGTGAAGTCTTCCCATCCACGAGCACAGCGCCCCTTTTAGCTTCTTGAAGTAGCGTTTTATAGTTTCCCGGGTCTGAGTCTTTTACGTTGTTTCCTAGTTGTTGTTGTTTTATCCTCGGGGCTATTGTTAGTGGTATGGTGCTCTCGGTTCCCTTTCCAGAGACCTCCTTGTTAGTGCAGAGGAACCCCACTGATGTGTGTGTTGACCTTGTGCCTTGCCCCTTTGTTGAATCTTTCTGTTCGTCCAGCATCACTCTGTGGAGCCTTGGGATTTTTAATGTGCAGGGTCATGTCACATGTGAACAAAAATAGTTTTACTTCTTCCTTTCCAATTTGGATTCCTTCTCTTTCCCTTTCTTGCCTAATTGCACTCACCAGGACTTCCAGTATAATGTCGGTTAAGAGGGTGATCCGGGACATCCGGTCTCCTTCCCATCTGTTTTCGTGGAGAAGAGTGTTAGCTGTCAATTCGGCTCATATGCCTTGGATTATCCTGCGACATGTCTCTCCTACTCCTCTATGGTGGAAAGGGTTTGGTGTTAGGCTTTGCACATGCTTTTTCTACATCGATTGAGATGACCACATGATTCACTTCCTTTGTTTGATTTATGTGGTGAGTTACAGTAATTGATTTTCTAATGTTGAACCAACATTGCATCCTAATATGAATCCCACTTGATCACGAGCTCTTATTTTCTTGGATATGCTGCTGAATTCTGCTGGCTAGAGTTTTTGTGTCTATATTCATGAGGGTTGGTGGCCTGTAATTTCCAGTCTCGGCAGTGTCTTCGCCTGGCTTTGCTGTTAGATGATGCTGCTTTCATAGAATGAATTAGGGAGCATTCCTTCCCTTCCTGTGTTCTAGAATACTGTGAGTAGAAATGGTGTCAATTCTTCTCTAAACGTCTGGCAGGGTTCTCTAGTGGTACCGTCTAAGCCTAGGAAGCATGGGGTGTGGGCGGAGAGGAAAAGGCATTTTTCTTTTCAATGACCTTGACCTCTTCAATTTCTTTTTGTTGTTGTTATTATGCATCTGTTCAAATGTCTTACATCGATTTGTGTTACTTTAGGTAAGTAATGCATTTCTAGAAATTTGCCCCTTTACTCCAAGTTTTCAAATCTGTTGGTGTCCACATTTTTTGGATAATATTCTGTTTATGATTTTTCAGAATCCCCGTTGGTTCTGCCGTAATGTAACACGTCTCCTTTCCGAGTTTGGCTGTTTGCATCTTCTCATTTTTTACTTTATCAGCTTGCTCGACGGTTGTCAATTTGATTGATTATTTCAAAGAACCAGCTTCTAATCTTCATGGTCCTTCCTCATGTTTTCCTGTTCTCCGTTTCTGTCTGCCCTGATTGTGATTATGTCAGTCTGTCTGGTGGCTTCAGCCTTCCTTTGCTGCTCCTTTTTCTGTTGGCTCGAGGTGTAGGGCTTAGCTATGGAGTGTGACTCTTTTCTTTCCCCTCTCCGACCACTGCTTTTGCTGTGTCCCAAAGGTTGTGGTGTGCTATGTTTTTATTCTTATTTAATTCTAGGAACTTAAACATTTTCACTTCTTCTCTTATCAAGTAGTGCATACTTCAGGTAGTTAGTTTATTGTGCCAACCTGGCTGCTAAACACAGGTGGGGTTAATTGAAGGGCGGAGGGATAAATGGCTCAGTGAGCCTCACCTTTCTAGTTCTCGGTTCTCTTGCTTTCTGATGGTCCAACCAGGGTGGAGCTGCCTTAGCCAGTTCCCTGCTTTAGCTGGCAAGGCTCACTTCCTGCAAGACATCCCTGAGGAGAAGCCACATGGACCAACCTCCATGCAGCCCTGGGTGCTGGAGCAAGCATGTGGAGACCCCTGTCAGCGCGACGATGCTTATACATTCACTGACTTGGCTTTCCTCCTGCAGTCGACATCACAGAGTGTGTTTTGTGAGATGGAGGAGGACTTTGTGGATTGGTGTTGGACATATGGGTTAATGGGTTAATGTTGGACTCGTGGGCTTGGGCTGCACTGGGTTGGGATGTTTTCTTGATGTGCACTTACCCTTTACAGAAAACTCTCTCTTCTACATGAGTTTCTGTGGATTTGTTTCTCTAAGGTATCCAGACTAACACAGTACGTTATTCAGTTTCCATGCATTTACTTGTGTGGGTTTTGTTTTTTTTTTGCTGTTGAGTTATAGTTTTATAGCATGATAAGAAGATGGTTGGTATTATTTTGATGTTTTTGAATTAATTGAGGTTTTCTTTGTGGCCTAAAGTATGGCCCATTCTTCCAAATGAGCCATGAGCTTTGGAGAAGAGCGTAGACGGTTCTGCTGCTGGGCAGAGCTTGCCCGTGTCTGTGAGGGCAGGCCGGCTGGCTGGCTGTTACTTAGGTCCTCTGTATCTTTGCTGGACTTCATTCCAGTTGACCTGCCCATCATGGAAAGGGGCAGGTTGACATCTCCTACGATTACTGTCGCATCGTCTGCTTCCCTTTTCAGCCCTGTTAGAGGTTGCTGCTGTATCTGTTTTGGAACTCTGTCATCGGGTTGGGTGTGTGAGTGTTTGCTGTGGTCATGTCCACATGGTGGGTTCAGTTGTTAATTGGGTAGCTCCTGACCCCTCTAGGGGTTTGGCTTCCCCCCTTTGAGGGATAAAGGCTACACTGGACCCATGGCTTTCAAATTTCTGGGCCCCAGGAAGGTCAAGTGGATGGAACCCCACCTTTCCCTGTTTTAGGTCATAGGGATTCTGTGGCGGAAAAGACACAAAAACAACTTGTGTGAAGACCACACCAGTCTCTTATAACAAAAGCCACCCCCCTGCTTCAAGCCAGTTCTGGCTCACAGCGACCTAGTGGGTCAGAGGGTCAGAGCAGACACCCCCCCCACCCCCCCGTGGGTCTCAGAGACTCTGACTGTTTAAGGGAAAGGCCCATCTTTCTCCTACAGCAACCCATAGACCCATGGCAAAGCCCTGGTGGCCTGGGCTCGGCCTCTGAGGGGCTCAGGGGAGAGAGTGGTTTCTTCCAACTCAACTTGGAGGTAGCACCAGGAACAGGAGCAGACAGGCCTGCCTCCTCTTCTGTTGACTGGGGCCTCTGGCTCAATCCAGACGCAGAGGAGAGACCTCTACTGGCCCCTGGCTCCCATCCCTTCTGCCTGGGACTGCCCACGAGTCCCCGCAGCTCTCTGAGCCCTGGGGGGATGAAGGCCCTCAGGTTGCCGTGACAAAGCACCGCACACTGGGGGCTTCAGACCCAGCAATGTGTTGCCCCCTTGTTCTGGAGGCCAGAGGTCTGAAAGCAGTGTCCGTGGGCCTGGTCTCTGCTGGGCCTTGCCGGCACTCCTTGGCTTTTCGCTGCATCACTCCAACCTCGGCCTCTGTCATCACGTGGCCGTCCATCTGTCTCCCCTGCCTGTCCCTGTGTTTCCTCGTCTATACAGTTCCCCAGTCCCACCCTATTCCTAGGTGAACCGATTGGGTCTTCAAAGACCCTGTTTGCAGAACCAGGGCCTGGCTTTCTGGGCTTTGGGACTTCAGCGTCTCTATAACATTCTTTATTTTTGGCATCAGGGAAGGACACACGCTGAAACCCGACACTCGGCTGTCTCCCCTTCAGGGGGCTGATGCTCTTACCCACCTCAGAGCAGGTTCCTCCCCTCCCCTCCCGGGGGGGCTCCCTGAGTGCCACTTACCTGGACCCCCACCTTCCCTTTCAGTTCTCCAAGTCCATGGTGTTGGATGTGTACAGCGACTACGTGAACAACTTCACCAGCGCCATGTCCATCATCAAGAAGGCCTGCCTCACCAAGCCCGCCTTCCTCGAGTTCCTCAAGGTGGGCCTGAGGACGGTTGGGGGTGCGCAGGGGAGGAGGGGAAGGCTTCTTAGGAGGGAGGGAGGGAGCGCTCTAGTCCCAGCATCGGGGGACCACATTGTTGCTTTGGCCTGACACTGCCTCTTTCCTTCGGGGCACCTCTCATGCTCTCAGAAGAAATTATCCCCTCCTGTCCTTCTCCCCCAGCCCCAGAGGAGGGTCATTAAGAGCTGAAGGGTCGGCAAGGAGCTGGGCATCCTTGGTCTTCCGCAGAGGGGCCGGAGAGACCGAGGGGTCTTGCTGATCCCTGGGGTAGCCCAGTAGCTTGTGTTTCCTGGAGGGCTGGGTGCCAGCCAAACATAGGCAGCAGAGGTGGGTCCTCTGTCCTCTGGGACCCTTTGCCTCCAGTCGAGGAGCCGCAGCCTCGGGAGGGGGTGTCACCTGACATGGGCCTGGAGGGGTGGGATTGTAACCGGCGGGGACAGAGGAGAGGGTAGCCCAGGGTCATGGTGGAACAGGGCAGGTCTGGTTAGATTCAAGAGCACTGGGTTCCTGCTGGGGGCTTCTGGGAGTTCAGTTTGGAGGATTCTGGACCGGTAGGATCTGGGAATCCAGGTTTTGCGTTGGGGCGGGAGGGAGGTGGAGGCTCTGGGGGTGCGTGGTGGGAACAGATGGGAAGCAATAGGAAACTGGGAAGACCCCGGTGTCCCAGCCCCCACTCTGCTTTTCCAGTAGGTGCAGGAAATGGTTGATTTGGCTACTTCTAGAAGTGGGCCTTCTGAGTAAATTGCTGAATTTCCTAGTAAGGCCTTGAGGTCAGAGACCTTAAAACAGTGGTTCTCAATCTTCCTAATGCTGCAACCCTTTCATACAGTTCCTCATGTGGTGGTGACCCCCAACCATTATTTTCATTGCTACTTCATCACTGTCATTTTGCTAGCTTTGAACCGGGCGACCCCTGTGAAAGGGTCGTTTGACCCCCAAAGGGTTCTTGACTCACAGATTGAGAACCGCTGCCTTTAAAGGACTGTCCTGGCCTCCAAGGGTGGGAAGGCCCTGAGGGGGACGTGGGTGGTGGGAGGGACCCTCTGGCAGCAGACCCAAGGACCTTTGGCAGCTCTAGGGGCTGGTGCTGTGACAAGCCCATGGGGGTGGTCCTTCCTGGACCCCAGCCTCTGGCCCTGCCCGTGGAGGGTCAGAGAGCCATGAGACCTTGACCCCAGCAAAGAGCCCCTAGTGGTGCAGAAGTGGGTGACTCACGCCCCCACGGAAGCACCCTGGTGGCAGGCCTGGGGTCCTTCGTAAAGACCACCGCCTGGAGAAGAAGCCAGGGTGTCAGTGGTAGAGCAGCCACATGCCCGGCTTTTTGTGCCCCACAGAGGCGGCAGATTTGCAGCCCGGACCGCGTCACCCTCTACGGGCTGATGGTGAAACCCATCCAGAGGTTCCCGCAATTCATCCTCCTGCTCCAGGTGCCACCCAGCTGCCCCACCCCTGTCCAGTGGGCTTCTGGGAGTGGGGAGGCAGGCCCGGCCCCCTGCAGTGCATCACCTCCCCCGGCCGGCCCTCTGGGGGATCGTCCCACCCGACAGCCTCCTTGCCCTTGCCTGCACCCAGGAGCCAGGTGAGGGGACTCTGGCCCAGTGCTGGGTCTCATCTTGCCCTGTTCTGGATTCCTGGGGCCGTGAGCTGGGGCCACCTCAGGGGCCCTCCTGAGGCATCCCCTTGACCCTCAGAAATTACCAGCTGCTGGTGGCCTTCAATCCCAGCACCCAGTGCTCTGTTAGCTACCCAGGGGGTAACTGCCTCGGTTTTATTTACCGTCACTGCTGTGCTGCCTGGGAACCGAACCCTCCTTGGACCTGGTCTGCCTAGGGGCCCAAGGATGGGTCTGCTGGGGTTTCTGAGCCTGGCTCTCTCTGGGCCCTGGCAGGACATGCTGAAGAACACCCCCAGGGGGCACCCCGACAGGCTGTCCCTGCAGCTGGCCCTCACGGAGCTGGAGACGCTGGCTGAGAAGTTGAATGAGCAGAAGCGGCTGGCCGACCAGGTGGCCGAGATCCAGCAGCTGACCAGGAGTGTCAGCGACCGCAGCAGCCTCAACAAGGTGCGTGCGTGCCTGCTGACCTCCCTCCCCTGCGCTGCAGCCAGCTCACCTGTCACCCAGCGGCCCGCTTCTCGGTCACCACTAGGTGGCAGTGCCCTCTGGGCCCAGGGAGTCCTTGCTTTCCTGGGTCCACAGCCTTCCCCCTCCCCCCCGCCCGGGAGTGGTTCTAGATGGAGCCCACCCCTCAAAACCCGGTCCTTCTCCTTCGTCGCTGGTCGGGTTGTTTTAGCTTACAAGCTGATTCCGTGGGTCAAGACGACTGCAATGACAGCCTGGTACAGCGGTCAAGAGGGGTTAGGCCCAGAGTTTACCCCCAAATCCAGATTTGCCACTACTCTTTTGCTGTGTGGCCTCAGGAAAACCGCCCAACCCTGCTGAGCCCCATGGGTTGGAATAGTGTCTGACCCCCGGGCTGCGGCGAGGCACATGGGGCTCCTGAAAACTGTAGGCTGACACCGGGGGTTACTTTTTTAGAAAGGGGAAGGCGCAGATCCCACCCCCCCACAGCTGGGGGGGCTGCCACGTAGGAGCATTGCAGTCAGAAAAAAAGTCCCCCCAAACGCATGTGTGAGCACCTGCCTTTAAAACTCGAGGCCTTTGTCCTCATGTGGGGGCAGCATGTCGGCGTGGTAGCTGAGGCACAAGTCCAGGACAGGCACACAGGCAACAGTCCCTCCTAGAACCAGCTCTCCACCCCGCTGCCGCCCCGCCCCGCCCATCAATCTGGGTTTGGGTGGTCCCCACTGGGTGTGCTCCACCTTCCTGGTGGGCAGAGGCGGCCAGGATAGCTCTGTGTGGGCGACCACGCCACTCTGGAGGGAGCAGGAGCTGTTCTTTGGAGAAGGGACATAGGAGCGTCATAGGGATGTGTTCTGACCCCTGGGGGACAGGAACAGGAGCCTCAGAGTGGCCCTCAAATGGGAGACAAGGCCGGTCAGAGCAGAGCCTGGGAGGGAGGGAGAGAGGGAGGACTCCACTCTAAAAAACAGCCCTTTCCGCAGGCCCTGCGCCTCATAGTGTGCACTGCGCCCTAACCCACGGTCCTCTTGGCAGCCTGCTAAGTGCGCAGGGGCCATGGGGGCCTTCAGGGCTCCTGCATCTGAGCCCGTGCTCCCACCCCACGGCCAGTCCTTGTCGCAGATGAGTGTTTGGCCCGCAGAGTGTGTGTAAGGCAACACTTAACATTTGAGTGATGCCCATAGAGCTCAGATGCCTGGCTCTTCTTGAAGGCTGGGCAGACAGAGCTGGTCCACTGAGCAAGGCCTCTTCACTGTACCTCTGGTCCCCTGCCCTGGGTGGACAGAGCTGGCAGGGATGAGCCTTCCCCTCCAGTCCACAGAGCCCCTCTCAGAGTGCCTGTGTGTGCCATGGCCTTTGCTCTGCGGCGCCTGCTGCTTTGATTGCCCCCGTGGCCCCCTTCTCTTCACCCAGGAGCCTTTCTCCCGCCCCGTCTCTGGCCTCAGCAGCAGAAGCCAGTGGAGTTTGACTTGTCCCCTTGGGGACCTGGGAACTGGGCCCTGCACCCACATTGGCTCCTTGCCAGCACATCCCAAGTGCCGACGATGGCTTGTCTGATGGTGGGCGAGGGGCTCAGCTCTCCGAGCCTCAGTTTCTCAATCCATGAAATGGGGGTGTCGGATACCGTTTCAGCATAGCATTTCAGCTGGTGGCTGCAGCCTCCACCTCACCCCCTGGCCATCCCTGGATGCCCGCAGCCAGCTTGGCGACTTTGCTGTTGCCACCCTCCCACCACCGAGAAGCGGATCTGAAAGTGGGTGTCGGCGGAAACGGAACCACTGCGCTGGCTATTGCAGAATGTGCCCCCTTAGGACCCTCCTGAGGGTGTTTGTGAAATGTGTGGCTTTAACTCCTGCTGAAACTCTGAGGGGTGGGGGTGAGTGCCAGGGGCCTGGGACCCTCTTTGTCCTCGTTGTGGGCTGCGCACAGATGGCACTTCCTGCTGCCCTCTGTGTCTGGCTTCGTCTCAGGAACTGGCTCAGCAGGCCCCCATGGGTCTGGAGCCCAGGGTCCTCTCCTGGCCCAGCCACACCCAGCCAGGGGCTTCACGGAGGGCCTCTGGCCTCTGCGGCGCAGCTCACTCTGTCCAGCATGGCCTTGGTTTTCTCTGGGGAAGTGTGGACAGCCAGCCTCCCTCCAGGAGGGCGGAGCACATAGACACAGTCCGTGTGCCAAGCTCCAGCCCGGGCAGGAGGCTCTGGGTTGTGCATTGACTTGAGATGCGGGGCTCTGCCGAGGGGTGAACTGTCCTTTCCTCAGTGTGTGTGGGAGGGTGCATTGATGGTGAGGAAAGTGACCGGTGTTATCAGAGTCACAGGTTTGGGGCTGGTTTCTCCTGAATTCTTCCTGAACATCACCCCCGAGGGGAAGAAAGCTGTCCTCCAGGGGCCCTGGCCTGGTGGCCAAGCCCAGTGCTCGGAAGGGGTCCCCGGAGGCCAGGCGAACATGGCAAATGCCTGCTCAGGTGCCTGAGGCTTGGAGGCTTCTGGCCTCCTCCGAGCTGCCTGGCTGACCAGCAGGTGTGTCTGCAGGGCAGGACAGTCCTAGCTACCCAGCGGGTCAGGGTTCAGGACCCGAACCTTCTTCCATGCCAGGGCCTCCCACCTGAGGTCCCTCCCCCCATGGACAGTGACACCCTGGGGGTTGGCCCCACAGCTCCGCCTGATGTCCGGTTGGTGCCCCTCAAACCCTCAATAACCTGTGAATAAGGCGCCCTGCATTTTATTCCACATACCGCATCCACCCTGGTCACGCGCTACCTTGTGTGGTCTGAGACGTGAGGGAAACTGAGGCACGGAACAGTGAAGAGACTGCCTCAGGACTTCCCAGCTGGCTCATGGAGGAGCAGGGCCTGAGCTCGGCCTGCCGGGCTGGTGACCGGCACACCTGGGGAGGGGTGCCGCTGCCGTGGGGCTGATTCGAGATGGCGGGGGTCAGACACCGCAGAGCAGGGAACTCAGCAGGGCTCTCGGGCCTTCCTCCCCCGGGGTACCCTGTCACCCAAGGATGTACGGAGTGGCTCACTGACCCTGCCCCTGCCTGGCCAACCACCCCGCAACAGCATGGTGGAGGATTGTGGGTCTCCGGTTAGCTGGGTAACAGCCTGGGCCACAGCGCTGGTGTTGACCTTGCTGTGCTCCACCCTCCCCTTCTCCCCCCAGCTGTTGACCTCTGGCCAGCGGCAGCTGCTGCTGTGTGAGACACTGACGGAGACCGTGTACGGTGACCGTGGGCAGCTGATCAAGTCCAAGGAGCGCAGGGTCTTCCTGCTCAATGACATGCTGGTCTGTGCCAACATCAACTTCAAGTAAGCAGGCCGGGCCAGCCCCGGTCACCTCCTGCCTGTCCAGTCCCCCCACTGGCCTCCCTGTGGCCAGTCCAGCAGAGTCTGTCCTGATTCAGAGTGATCCGAGTGTCTTTCTGTAGGCTTTCAGCAGAGATGGCCTGGCCTTTCTTCTGAGGCATGCCTGGGTGGGCTCCCACCTCCAGTGAGTCCAGGAAAGGGGCTCCAGCTCGGTTTCGGCCTCTGGTATCCCAGCCTCCTCTCTTGTCCCTCCCGGCCTGCTCTGTCTCTGGTCCCAAGACCCCACCTGCTCTGAGGCTCTGCACTCGGTGACCAAGCAGCCTGGGCACTGTGCCCACTTTGGAAACACGCAAGTCCTGCTCTGTCCAGTCCAAACGCCTCCTGCTTTACTTCACACCCATTTCCCCATGGCTAGGTCTTAGAGTGTCTACAGGTTGAGTCTCCCCGCCCCACAGTCCAGCACATCTTCTGCCCACAGAGCCGGGCTCCCCAACTGTAGCTCAGAGGCGTAGACATGCTGGGCCAGGGACCAGGGACCAGGGGCCAGGTGGTGCCTGAGTTTGAATCTGGAGGCGGGGTGAAGGTCAGGTGGGGAGGAAGGTGAGAGTGAGGGTGATTCTTTGCAGAGTCTGCAAACTGGTTCCCATAGGGTTGGATTGCACCTCCACCCACAGTCAAAACAAAACATAGCCAAACAGCACAAAAGAGACCCAAACCCATTGCTCTCTGTTCAATTCCGATTCGGGTGAGCTCAGTCTTACAGAGTAGAGTGGCCCCAGAGGGCCTTCTTGGCCTTTCTTCCTGGTGCCGCCTGGTGGGTTTGACCCTCCCACCTGTTGGTTAGGAAATGAGAGCAAGCACGTGGCTCGGGCCGGCGGGAGTCTGTGCTTGCCTCACACCCAGAATTCACACGCAGGCTGAGAGAGTCAACTTCCTTTCACAATTGGGCAGCCCCCAGCCAGCTTAAAAGGACCCTGGGAGTGTAATGGCCGAACTGGCTGTTAACCGAGGTCGGTGGTTGGAGCCCGCCAGCGGTTCTGCGGGAGGAAGGCCCTATAAAAATTACTCCCCAAACCCCAAACTCACTGCCACCACTCATAGCGACCCTGCAGGACAGGGTAGAACTGTGCCCGTGGCTTTCTGAGACTGTAACTCTTGGCAGGAGTAGAAAACCTCATCTTTCTCCCAAGGAGTCGGTGGTGGTTTTGAACTGATGACCTTGCAGTTGGAAGCCCAACACGTAACCACTATGCCACCAGGGCTCCTTCCCATGAAGATGACAGCGTAGAAACTCCCAAGAGGGCATTCACCGGCAAGCTGGCCACCTTTTAGGGGCCACAGGCACCTGGGGCCGAGGAGCGAGCAAGGTCCTTTTAGCAGCGCTGTTCCCACCTGGCGCAGCTCACTCGCTGCTGTCCCGGCTCAGCCAGTAAGCATCAGGCATTGCCACTCACTGCCAGCCGCTTCCCGAGGACTCCAGCTGTGATCTTTGCAGTCAGCTGTGACCTTCGAAGTCAGGGCTCTTGTTTCCTCGAGTGGGGGAGGATGGCTGCTCTCAATATTTGACAACATGTAAAAATATCACGCAGACAACAATGTAGCAACAATAGCTGGATCGTCTGCCCTCCTGCTCCTCCAGCCGGCCTCTCCCTCCTCCCAGCAGGAGCAGGAGCAAGAGGCGGCTCTGCCCGGCCTCAGTCTCCGGGTCCCGGAATACACACTCCCGGGCCCACCACCTACCACCTCTCATCTGCTCATCCACCCCGTGTTGATTAACACTGCACCATGGGCCAACTCCAAACAAGAGCTGGCCCTGTGTCGGGGACCCGGCACGAGGGCTTTGCCGGGCAGCTTGTGTCACCAATCCTGGTGAGCAGTGCCGGCTGACCAACAGGCCCACAGGTTACTATGACCAGGCACTGTGCAGGACAGGGACATGACCAACAGCCTCTCTGCCCCCATGCCACTCAGGATCTGCTGGGGCAAACGGTGGGATGGGTTGCCAGTAGCCCAGTTTGGAGACTCAGTTTGGGTGACTTGGGACAATGCAGGTACCCTAACAGGGCTGCTGGGAGAAGCAGGGCCTACCTCTGGCCATGACTCCTACCATCCAGTGCTGGCCCCCAGGAGTCTCCATCCCCTTGAGAGCACACGGTCCCAGGAATGACCTCCCTTCCCTCTTGTCTTTCCCCTCAGGCCTGCCAACCACAGGTAGGTGGTGCGGGGGGCTTGGGGTTCAGTGGGGCATGGGGTTCTGGATCGGGGCTGGGCTTGGCGCCCTGGGGCTTCTGCCTCCACAATAGCTCCCGCCCTGCCTGCCTGGGTGCTGGCTCTGCCTTATGCTTGGGCTGCACGTGCCTGGCTGGGCTGGTGTGCGGAGGCTGTGCTGGGCTGGCTCTGTGTGGGCAAGGTGTGGGCGCTCTAGGGCCTTGTCGTCTCTGTCCCTGACAGGGGCCAGCTGGAGATCAGTAGCCTGGTGCCCCTGGGGCCCAGGTACGTGGTAAAGTGGAACACAGCGCTGCCTCAGGTGCAGGTGGTGGAGGTGGGCCAGGAGGGCAGCGGCTACGACAAGGACAACGTGCTCATCCAGCACTCCGGTGCCAAGAAAACCCCTACCGCTGGCCAGGCCCAGAGTGAGTGTCCCCGCCACCCCTGGGACCCCAGGCTGACCCCAGGGCAGCTCG
>NW_022111357.1:27903288-27906729 GCF_000313985.2 Echinops telfairi | reverse complement strand
GCTGCCTCTGCTCTTTGACCCCACCCTGGTGACCGTGAAAGGGCCTGCTAAGTGCTGACCTCGGAGATGTCTGGCCCCTGACACCAGGCGGCCCAGAGTGCCTGAGCAGCCTTCCGCTGCCGGTGATTCAGTGTGCGCACCCTGCATCTGGAAATACCAGGCGCCCTGATGGTGGGTCAGCACTTGAGCTGCCGACTGACCTCAAGGTCAGCGGTTTGAAACCACCAGCTGCTCCGAGGAAGAACGATGAAGCATTTTATTCCCAGAAAGTCAGGGTCATAGAAAACCCAGGGGCAGTTCTACCACGTCCTGTAGGGTTGCCAGGAGCCAGACTTGACTCAGAATAGCCGCGACCCGGGGGTTCCTGAAGAGCTCAGCTTAAGAAACCCGGGTTTCCAAGACCCCCCCTCCCCCGCCTGTCCTGCTGGTCCCTCCTGCTCTCTTTTGCTGCCCACCCCCCTTTGTGCCACCCCTAAGTTTGGACGCCCCCCCCTCACCGTCCCACTGCCCAGTGTCATCTTCTCAGTATCTTCCGCCGCCGGGTCTTCAGCACCTGGCATAGAGCCTGGGACCCCTCTGAACACCTTGCCCTCCAGGTCCTTCCAGGGGCCGCTGGGCCTTTGCATGAACCGGCTCTCCCCTTGGCAGTGCCCATCCGACTCCCGGCCCCAGGGAGGCCCTCAGCTCTTCCAGCTCCTGGGTCCTTAAGTCTTCTGGTTTCCCATGATCCTTGGAGGAGGTGACCTGGGACTGCCTGTCCGCCCAGCCAGGCTGGGAGCTCCCTCAGGGCCCAGCCCCAGCAACGTCTTCTTCCAAATCTCTAGTGCCAAGTCCTCCGGCGACAGCTCTGTTTCTGGTCAGTCCCCTCCCCACTCTGAGCCTGAGCCGGTCTCTTCTCTGCCCAGACAAGGTGTACCTGGGCCCCCCGCGCCTCTTCCAGGAGCTCCAGGACCTGCAGAAGGACCTGGCCGTGGTGGAGCAGATAACGCTTCTCATCAGCACGCTGCACGGCACCTACCAGGTATGCGGTGCTCTGCCGGCTGTGGCGGGGCCGCCTCCACCCCTTTCTCCTTGAGGACCCCACTGGAGGTCCAGTGGGTGGCCCTGGGTCTGGGCTCGGCCTGCAGGTCCTACAACTCGAGACAGCCTGAGAGGAGGGCTGGAGCATGGGGAGGGAGCTTCCTTCCAAGTCGGCAGGAAGAGGCCCAGTCAGGCGCCACAGCCCCTGCCCCTGTGCTTCTCCCCTTGGGGCGGCCCATGGCTGCTGGGCCGTAGGGTGACTTCACTGCCTTCCCCCGCAGAACCTGAACATGACCGTGGCTCAGGACTGGTGCCTGGCCCTGCAGAGGCTGATGCGGGTGAAGGAGGAGGAGATCCACTCAGCTAACAAGTGCCGCCTCCGGCTCCTGCTCCCGGGGAAACCCGACAAGTGAGAGAGGGGCTGCCCCCCAGGGCTGGGCCCCAGGGAGGCGGGATTGCCCTGAAGGGAGCTGCTGTGGGCACACTGCCCAGCACAGGGCTGGACACCTAGGAGGTGCTCATGGACGGATGGATGGATGGATGAACGAGTGAACGAGCGAACAGCCCAGTCCTTGCTGGTGCTGCCCCAGCCTGGCTGAGCTGGGAGGTACCCCTTCCAGGGCCATTGCTCAAGGGACTCTGGCTGTCATGCGATGGAGGCGCTCCACGGGGGCACGTGGTCTTGGGACCAGCCATGTGATGGCCCAAGGGGAGGCAGCCTCTGGCACCAGATACTCAGGCTCCTGCCGCCCCTCTCCCCGCAGGTCAGGCCGCCCCATCAGCTTCATGGTGGTCTTCATCACCCCCAACCCCCTGAGCAAGATCTCCTGGGTGAACAGGCTGCACCTGGCCAAGATCGGGCTCCGTGAGTAAATACACTCCGGGGTGCAATAAAGTGAGGCCTGGGGGAGGTGCGTGCATGGGTGTTGGGGTCAGGGGTCCCAGGGGGGCTGTGGGCTGCAGGGAGGTGGCGTTCTGAGTTCCAAGGGCCCCGCTCTGCTTCATGGCCTTGGGTCACCACTTCTCTGTCTGCGCCTCGGTTTCCCCATCTGGAAACAGACGAGGCGACTGGAAGTCGGTCAGTGGCTGCCAGGGGCCCGGGGAGTGGGTGGGGGTGGGGCACTGGAGAATGAGGAGTGGCTGCTGAGGGGCCTAGGTTGGCTTTTTGCTGGGGGGCCTGATGAGGCCTTTCTAAGAGCAGCCGGCGGTGTGGCAGCCTCCCACTGACCATGCTGAGACCAGTGAAGGGCCAGCCTTCAAAGTCTGGAATCTTGGTGGATGAGTTAGATCTAGATAAAGCACGCCCCCCCCATCCCCCAATGCTCAACCACGAGCTTTGGAATTGTGACACCCCATCCCCCCAGGACAGCGCAGTCCTGGTGAGCATTTCTTCTTTTTAAAAAAAAATTATTTCATTGGGGGCTCGTACAATTCTCATCACCATCCTGGTGAGTATTTCTATTTACACTGTCTTTAGTGCTGCGAGGCAAGTCTGCTGTGAACACCCGAGGCCCAGAGAGGTGTAGGGACTTGCCTGGGTGGCGCAGGGAGACGCAGAGCTGGGCCTCGGAGGCTGGGCGGCCCGCCGCCTCTGACTCCACTGGATTCCCAGCTGGCCAGGCCCAGCCAGCCTCAGACACATTGTTTGGATTTGCTTTCTCGGTTTTGTCTTTGGTATGAACTTTTTATAGGCAGTTGTATGTTTCTAAGCATCACTTAAATATTTTTTGGAAGTCAGCGGGGCCTTTCGTCACGGGCTCCCGCTAATGCGTCAGTGTCTTGGAGTCTGTAGTAATTGCTGGCCCTGGGACGTAGCAATGGCAAGAGCAGGAGCACACAGTTTCTGAGGGCAGGCCGCCGTCACCGGGTCAGGAGCAGATGCGGGCAAAGCTGGTGGCGTGGTCACCGTGAAGCTGGCGGGCAGATGGAACTGTCACAAGCGTGGGGGTCGGGGGTGGGGGTCAGAGAAGGCATCTGGGAGGGGACAGCTGAATGGAGATCTGAAACTGTACAGCCACCTGGGGCAAAGTCCTGCAGGGGTAGATACCCCCTGGAACAACCACAGAGTCGAGATAAAAGGCACAAACCGAATAAAAAAAAAAAAGCCACAAACTGTAAAATCCAGGCAGACGGCATCCCTCTACGGAGGTGGCTGTTGCTCACAGTGTGAGGGCCCTTGGCCGCGCCAGCACCACCGTGGGTGCCTTCCCAAGTTCAGCCCAGCTCCTGCCTGCGCGTCCTCTCAGGTTCCTGCAGAGCCCAGCCTGTTCTTCACGTGCTTCCACCCAAACCCGCTGCCTCTGCTCTTTGACCCCACCCTGGTGACCAACATGTAAAAATATCACGCAGACAACAATGTAGCAACAATAGCTGGATCGTCTGCCCTCCTGCTCCTCCAGCCAGCAGGAGCAGGAGCAAGAG
>NW_022111357.1:27901042-27903188 GCF_000313985.2 Echinops telfairi | reverse complement strand
TGTGTGGGATTTATTCTGGGCTTAATGGAGAGCTCCTCACTGTAGTATTGCAAGCTGACTCAACTCTGGACCCTCTTACCCTTTCAGGAGACCCTTATGGCTGCTGTGTGTGTAGGTGGTGGTGGGGTGTGTGTGTGTGTGGGGGGCGTGCATTGGTGGGCTGGAGTGGAAGCTAGGCAGTGCAGGAGGAGGAGCTTGGGCCCAGAGGAGCTAGGACCAGGGGCCAGACCCTCTTGGACCTGATGCTGGTGTCCTTGGTCTCTGCTTTGATGCTCCTGGGTGCCCAGCATCCTCAGAGAATGGGCATAGCCGTTCAGGTGCTGGGGCAGAGGCTGCCCAGACCTGAAGAGGACCATGGGAATTCCACCTTAAGGAAGGCCAGGCCCCCAACCTCACAGTGCCTCCTCACTGTGTGGACCTGGCATCCTGTGTGAATGCCTGCTTTCAGAACCAGAGCCACATGGGGCTTGGGGGCGGGATGCACACTCACTGCAGGACCGTTCTAAGGGAAGGGGAGTCATTTAGAATCTTAATTGATTGCCTAGGGTCTCCTGGGGCTTGAATAATTTGTTCCTTTTATTTTGCCAGTTTTTTAAAAAATCTGCAGTGCCTGGTTGTGGGGGTTGGGGATGTTAATAAAAGTCTGTTAGAAATACATTAAAAACATTTATTCGCAAAGGACGCTAGTCCTTTAACTGCTCCACCCCCACCCCCACGTGCTTGTCTCATTGTGACTACTCATTTACTTAGGCTTGTGGAGATTTTCATTCTAGGCGGGGTGGGTCGGGGCCGGGCAGGAAGCCTAGGACTGGGCTGTGTGGGACAGCTCTGTCCTGTGGCAGGGTGGGGATCCTGGGGAGTGTGGGGGCCACCTCTGTGCACAGTCCCCGAATCCCCGTTTTCCCACCTGTTGGTGAAAGGGGTGGGCTGACACCCTCGGGCTGTCTGTACTTGGACTTCGTGATCTCAGGACCCCAGGGGGAATGCAGCCAGGCTCCCGGGCTCAGTGCTTGCCCTGCCACGTCCCTGTTCTGTGGCCTCGGCTACAGGATCAACCTCTAGCTGTTGTGGAGGCACAGTCGGTGCTCAACTGTGGACCTGAGGCTTGGCGGTGCAGACTCACCCAGCTGATTGTGCTCCAGAAGAAAGACCTGGCACCACGTGTGCATCCTGAGCACTGCTGAGGAGGCTGGCTTGGGGGGCTGGCGTCGTCATGAGTTGGCAGCGACTGGGTGGTCGTGGGTTTGGCTTTAGATGCCAGCTTCAATGCTGAATGGGGACAAGGAGGGGCTCCTTGGTTCGGCCCGGGGTGCTGGTGTGCACAGAAGGTGCCAAGAGAGCCAGCCCCTGCTGCCTGCTCGGTCATGAGGGAAGTTCTGGGACAGATGTGTCTGAAGCCACCTGTAAGCCCCCCTCACACCTGCTCAACACCAGGGACCTGTTGGCCACAGCCCCAGAGTGAGGGGCCTTAGAGGCGGCTCAGACTTAGGGAGGAGGGGACAAGCCGTGGGGCTGTCCACCTCTGAAAAGACCAGGCTAGGGACACAGCATGGCCAGAGGAGGGCTCAGCCAGGTACTGCTGGGAAGCCCACGGACAGCTGCCCTCGGTAATTGTAGTAGGCAAAAGGGAGAGCTGCAAACAACTGGTGGGGTGCCCCTCACCTTTGAACCCCATCCCCATGAACTAGTGAGGCCCCCTTGTGTCACCACCCACTGGGCGCCAAGTTCACTTTGAGCAGGACAGCGCCCCACGGGGTTGTCAGTACAGGCAGGTTACCAGGCCTTTCTTCCTGTGCCCCTCTGCTGGACTCAGACCTCCAGCCTTCTGGTTGGCATCCAGGCATACCAACCCCCTGCCCTGCCCCAGCGCGTGGGCACACCATGAACAGCAATTCCGTTTGCTGCTGCTGTGGACACTCAGCTGAACACACACCCCTTCAGCCCTCCCTGCATGTCCGCCTCAGGGACCCTTCTCTCCCCACTCCTCCCCACAGACACGTAAGCCCCCCACCCCAAGTGAACAAACAAACTCCCAGGTGCGGAGTCGATGCTGACTCACGGCGACCCTGGAGGAAGGGGTCACACCACCCCGCGGGTCTCTGAGACAGTGACTCTGCTTGGGAGTAGAGAGCCTCGTCTTTCTCCC
>NW_022111357.1:27898541-27899440 GCF_000313985.2 Echinops telfairi | reverse complement strand
TGCGGGTGGGAGGAGGCAGCCTGTGGGACAGGCTTTGTGCTCTGCCGAGCTGCGCACACAGGACCAGTGGGTTGCAGCGATGCCCACGGCGCAGTGCTGGGCTGGCCTTTGCCCGCTGGTCTTCCCACATTGACTCCTCCACCGTGGTGACAGGGCCTAGCTTGTTTGGGACTCCCCCTCTGGTCTCCAGGGTGCAGACAGCCTGACCCAGAGCCTGACCCCTGAGCAGCAGGAGGTGGTTGTTAGCAGGGAAGACCCATCCAGAGACCCCAAGTGGCTGGTGGGCACTCAGTGGATGGAGCTGACCCTTGCTCTGGCCGGCCGTGTGAGGTGGCCGGGAAGGCGGTTGTCCCCCTTGGCCGAGCTCTAGGTCCCCGGCCACAGGTCACTGCGTCAGTGGCCCCTCTCACCCCTTCCCTCCACTCTGTCCAGAAGCTCTGGCCTCCCAGCCCAGCTACCTCCTCCCGGTCATCCAGGTGACCTGGCCTGTGTCCTTGGACCTTCTGATGGAGCAGCCCCACCGAGGGGCTGCTTGCCAGTCCCCCTGAAGAGCACTACTTCGTGAGTCCGGCTGAGCTGCCTCCAAAGCCGACCAGGAGACCTAGCCAAGCCCCCTTTTTCTTCTGAACGGTCTCCATTCGGTCGTTGAGGCTATCCACAGCCAACACCGCCCTTCCACCTCTTCCCCAGAGTCCAGTGCAGCGACAGGGATCACAGCCTTCAAGGCGTGTGGCCCTGTTTGTCTTCCTCTCCCGAGTTGTCCCTCCTTGGTGAAGCCTGAGCTCACCGTCCCCCAAGGTTGCCATCTAATCTGTGGGATCACCATCGCCAGTTTGGTCCCATACAGATGGCTCTTCAGGAGCGGTGGTGGGGCTGTGGGTTCTGTTTGGGCTGCTGAC
>NW_022111357.1:27894703-27896838 GCF_000313985.2 Echinops telfairi | reverse complement strand
GGTACAGCGGGTGTAGACTGAGACGGCAGTTGCTGGGTCAGGTGACAGGTAGCTCTGTGTTTAGTGTTCTGAGCCAAGGCCACTCTGTTATTTGCAGTCCTACAGGCAGTGGGACTCCCGTCTTCGCACACCCCGACCTGCAGCTGTTTCCAGACCTTTCTTCTGCGTCTTTAACTCTTAGCCATCTTGGTGGCTCTTGTTGGGTAAACAGCTTCTGAAGAGATTTCCCCCAGTTGCTGGCTTGACTCTTCATCCCCACCCCGCACCCCTCCGTAAAGTCTTTTGATGCATAAAACTTTACAGCGTATATGAAGTCCCATTGATCTATTTTGTGTTTTTGTTATGGAATTTCATTATTGAAAACGTGGCCTGACAGCATTGCTCCTACTTGCCCTTTTAAGAATTGTATGGTTTCAGGGCTACGTTTAGGTCTTTAATCCATTTTGAATTTGTTTTTAGGTTTGGTATGAGGCAAGGATCCTGACTCTTTTTTCCGCATGTGGAAATCCAATTTCCTGGCATCATTTATTTAAAAGGCTTCTTTCCCCACTGAATGGACTCAGTCCCCATGTTAAAAGTCAGTTGACCGTAGATGCATGGGTTTATTCTTAAGTACTTTAATGCGCGTGCTAAACACGTCCCTGGGGACCTGTGGTCGTGCAAGGTGGTGATGACTGGCCGACGAACCGCAAAGTCGGCAGTTTGAACTACCATCCTCCCCACAGGAGAGAGACCAGGCTTTCCACTCCCCGTAAAGAGTTGCAGAAACTCCTGGGGGGCGGCTCTAGCCCGTCTTCCAGGGTCTGCGAGTGAGTTTGGAGTTTGTTGAAGTTGGGACTTGGGGGACCTCCGAGTCAGATGGCTCTCTAGATTTGAGGGTTACCTCAGGGGACTCGAGGTCACCGCCGAGGACAGGGCCCCACCAGCGGATGTGTGCTCCGTGTCGTCGTCGGTGTCTGGAGCCAGTCTCCCATCCGCGGTTTCACTGATCCCCACCACGACCGCAGGGGGAGAGGAGGGTCTGTCTGCGTCTTGCAGCGCTGGCCTCTGGACGATGCGGAACTAACAGAAAGTGGCTCGTTTGAGAGCATCCCCTGGCGCTGCAGCTCGAAGTCCTGGCCCCTGCGCCCAGGAAACTGTCCCCTGGAAAGCCTCATGGAGCACGGGCCTGCCGTGATACACACGGGCCCTCCCCCGGAGCAGCAGCACCCCAACTGGGTTTTTATTCAGCCTCACGGGCCAGGGTGGTTCCCCCAGGTTGCATGCTGCTGCCCTGACTCCCGGTCTGTCTGGGCTTCATCGAGTCCGGGTCCACCGTGCATGCCTGACTGGCCGCACCCCTCCTCCTTCTCGCTGTAGGGGAGGAGAACCAGCCGGGCTGGCTGTGCCCTGAGGAAGACAAGAAGAGCAAAGCCCCATTCTGGTGCCCCATCCTGGCCTGCTGTGTCCCCGCCTTCTCCTCCCGGGCCCTCAACCTGCAGGTGAGTGGAGTGGATCTCCCTCTTGCCTAGAGAGCTCTCCATGGGAGATAGCCAGGCCTAGGTCTGGCTCTGTGACTCCCGGCAGATGGAGCCGATGGAGCCTTTGTGCGCGGCCAGGTGCCAGCTCTGCCACCCAGTAGCAGGGCTGTGGGGCCTCCCTAGATGGCAGCGACCTCAGGGGCTGAGGGCAGGACTCCAGCGCAGAGGGTGCCAGAGGGGCTGGGCCTGGCCATGCAGCCTGGACCTTCCCCACAGCACTGGGCAGGAGCCCCTCATGTGCACCACCCCAGCCCCAGCCGTCATCGCCGTCCAAGCTTCAAGGCGCTGGACCAGGTTCTCTTGTCGTAAGAGCAGACGTCATGGGGAGGGGAAGCCAGGCTCAGACGGGCGGCATGATTTCCCACAAATGATCTGGCTGGGAAGGGGAGGGCCGAGGCAGGGAACCCAATCTTAACCAGTGATGGCCGGTCCTGGACCGGCTCAACCCTCCATCTAGGGCAGCCGTCCATCCCCGGCTTCTCAGAGCAGGTGGACTCACTCAGCTCGCGGGGAGAGCAGGCGTGGTGACTGTTGCCATTGGCAGTGGCCTTTGTCTGGTGTGACCTCTTGGCGACCACGTGCACAGTAACACGAGGTGCTGCCTGGCCCATCTGT
>NW_022111357.1:27892203-27894162 GCF_000313985.2 Echinops telfairi | reverse complement strand
AACAACAACAACAACACTAATAACCACCACCAGGACTGGAGCAGGAACAGTGACGCTCTTGCTAGTGGCAGCTAGCCCTTCTGAGAGGTGTCGGTGCCCGGCTGGCCTCTGGCCGGGCCACGCTGCTCTCAGAGGCTGGTGGGCAGGAGCCCCCCTGCCCGAGCTGAGCAAGGCTATCAGAGCCGGGGTGGTCCTCGCCCACGGTTACCCTGCCCCTCCTCCTGCACCCGCCTTGTCCTCCTCCCGGGGGCTTGGCTGGTGTGTGCCCACACCGTCGCCCGTCCCAGATATCTCTGGGCAGCAGGGCAGACCCTGCCCTCTTCTGCACGTCTCAGGGTGCCGGGCATTTGCAGGGCCAGTGCTGCTTTGTGACTGGGGGACGCCTGCTGAGTGCGTGAGCACGGCCCAGCCTCGGGCGGCTCCCCATGGGCCTTGGGGGAAGCCAGAGCTCATTCAGTAGGGGTGGTGTCTGGCTGCAGTGACCCCTTAGAGAAGGCTACCCCAGAAGACGTCTGGTGGGGAGTGGGTGCTCCCTGGCCATGGACTGCCTCGGGGTACAGGGCGCAGGCTGAGTCTGGACAAGCCAGACCCAGGTCCTGGGGTCACGGGCAAGCACTACCCAAGGGCTTCCAGAAGGAAAGTGCTACCCAAATGGGGCTGCTGTCGCCCACGTGGCACTCTGGGGACAGGGCCCTCTGGTCTCCTCCTGTGGAGGTCTCTGGGCCAGAGCCACGCAGGCTGGCTGCCCCCTCCCACAAGGGGCTCTTGGGATCCCTGGGACGCCTCACAGCAGGCATTTCCCAACCTGCTCCTCCTAAGTCACCCTGCTCTCTCTCCTTCTACCTGGGCGTGCTTCCTGCCCTGGAGAGGCAGAGGTGTCCATCAGGCCAGCGCTGGCAGCATGTCAGCCTGGACCCTCGGGGCCCAAGGCCTGGCCAGCACCTCTCCCAGTGTGTCTGCGTTCCTGTCCACACAGGAGGAGGTGCCGGGCTCACTCCTCGGTGACAAGACCAGGGGCTGAAGGAAATGGTGTTTTTCTCCCTGGGGCTGCTGGCACCCGGCCTCGGGCCTGCTCTGTCCATACCAGCCACACGAGGCCTCCAGGCCTCGGGGAGAAGCTTCGAAGTAGCTGCATTGGCTGGGGTCTGAGGTCTGGCTCTGCCACGCCTGAACCATGTGACTGGGGGGGAGGGGGCTGTCTCAGCGACTCCGCTGTGCCTCCAGTGTGTAAAACACGGTGACCCCAGCGGCTCCCTCCCACCATGTCTGTGCTCCTCCTATCGTGTCGAGCCCACCCAGGGCAAGTATGCCAACCCTGCTGCCCCCCAGCCGAGTCTGCCGCCCGGTGACCCCGTGTGTCAGAGGACAGCCAGGAACACCCCGCTCTGAGCCTCAACCTTGCCATGTTCCAAACGAGGTGGCCGGACCAGGCGACCTCCTTGGCCATCTCCCGGAGGACTTGGGAGGCCATTGTGGGTGATCCAGGCTCGGCCCTGCATGGTGTGGTCGAGTGATCTACATCGGCCGCCTCACCCCCCAGCTGCCCTCGGGAGAAAGACGAGGCCGTCTGCCCCACACAGTCTCGGAAACAGGGCCAGTTCTGCTCTGTCTTCTAGCGTGGACCCGACAGTGGGTTTGGCTTTAGGCCCTGAGTGGACTTCCCTTTGGCGCCAGCAGAGGGCAGCATCTGCCTGGCAGAGGGTCCCTCCCTCCCCAGGTGCTCCCTCTAGCTGGTCCCACTTCTAGAAGGTCAGCTGGTCCCGACCTTCTAGAAGGCCAAGGAAAGATCCAGGCCCTGCCGTGGACAGAGACAGACTGGCTGGGCAGGTGTAGCCCAGGGAGGCCACACAGCTTGGTGTGGGGGCAGCTGGTGGCCCTCAGTGACGTGGCCCGTGTCTTCCACACCCCAGTCACAGACAGCCCCTGGGCCTCCTTGCCTGACCCATACCACCGCCTGTT
>NW_022111357.1:27887384-27890244 GCF_000313985.2 Echinops telfairi | reverse complement strand
TCCACCCATCATCCACCCATCCATCCATCCATCCATCCATCCATCCATCCATCCATCCATCCATCCACTTATCTTTCTATCCATCCTTGCCTCCTTCATCTACTCATCCACCTTGCTTTTCTTTCCCCCCACTTTCTCCTCCTTTGTGTCCACACATCTGTCCATCCGTCCATCTATCCAGCTATTCAGCAACGATATACTAAGTGACTGTCACGTGTTAGATATGGGGCGAACAGTGAACAGGACAGATCAGGGCCCTGTGAGGGGGCAGTGCAGAGGGTCACTCCTTATTGGTTACATTGTGCCCCGAGACCAGGAAGTGGAAGCCCCCTGCTGCTTTCCTGTGGGTCTGAAGCTGACTTGTTGTCATGGCAGCAGGAGACTGAATGTGGGGGTGAGAAATGCGGGGAGGCAGGAGAGAGGCCATACCTAATACCTAACCCCAGAAACAGGCAGACATTTGGGGTAGAGTCCTCCCTGGGGTCCCATCTGCTCTGACCTCTCTGGGCCTCTACTCCCAGGTTGGCGGCGGGCAGGAGGGTGCAGGGGGCCAGGTGGAGATCTTCTCCCTGAACCGGCCCTCGCCCCGCACCGTAAAGTCCTTCCCCCTGGCGGCCCCTGTGCTCTGCATGGAGTACATCCCGGAACCAGAGGAGGAGGAGGCGGCGGGCGAGGGCAGAGACCAGAGCCGGCCGGCGGCTGACCCCTCGGCCGCAGTGCACCCAACCATCTGCCTCGGGCTCCAGGATGGCAGGTGAGAGCTCAGAGGGGCTGCGAGGGCCACGTCCAGGGCAGTGCTTGGGGCAGAGGTGGGGGGTCTCTCTAGCTTCCCTGACTCCTTGTCTCCCACCCACATTCCTTGCTGTGGTTGCTGTCGCAGCAAGATGGGGCTGGGGGTGCCCAGGATGTGACCCAGAGTCACAGGAGGTCCAGCTCGAGGCTCCCTCCCCGAGCTGCGAGTGTGGAGGGGAGTCACTGCCTTGGTGTCCTCTGGGCCAGGGTTGGAATTGCAACTCTGACCTGACTGTGCCCGGGTACTGGCAGATTCCAGCCCCTGGAGCCTCTAGGTCCCACCTGGGAGAGTCACCAGCACCCCGGCTGAGCAGTACTTCCCCACGGGGGCCCCTTTCTGGCCTGGGGAGGTGCTGCTGGTGGGAGGCGGGGAGTGGCTGGGGGGAGGGTTGTTCTCCCCACTGTAAGACACCTGAAGCTGGCGAGTCAGCAGAAAGACTGTAGTGAGGGGCCCGCCAGCGCTGGAGCCTGCCCGGATCAATAGCCGTCCGTGGGTGTAAGTGGAGGATGAATATTCATCCCCGGCTAATTGGGGCGGCGAAGATAAAGATTGATGAAGACCTTGGACCCGGACACTCTGCAGAGCGTGTGGCCTCTCGAGTTACACTTCCCTGCAAGTTACACCTCTCCCCCTACCCCCACCCCACCGGAGAGGGGAGCACAGCTGGGGGCAGAGGGATGCTTCCAAAGGGAAGGGGCAGCCACCCCCTATTGTCCACCCATGCCAGGGGCCTAAGGCCAGAGCAGAAAGCTCACCTGACGCCCTGCCCCGCCCGTGCAGCTGGAGCCGGGAGGGGCCTGGTGAAGGCTTTGGAAAGGTTGCCCTAACATTTGGGACACGATTCCCCACACTAGCCGTTTCCCATGTGTGACTCCTGTTTCCAGTACATTCCCAGTGCTATGCCACCACCAGAAACCTGGATTCTAGAACATTCCATCACCCAACCAAGAAAGCCGGTGCCCCTCAGCGGTCCCTCCCCAGGCTATACCCCAGCCCCCTTCTGCCTCCCAGGGTTTGCCTGCTCCCGTTGACGTTGCCTGTCAGAGACCCCAGGGCCGCCCTGGCTCCCTTCGCCCAGCCCCTGTCACAGCCACGTGAGACCCGCTGTGTGGCAATGCCCGTTGCCTGCAGCCCCACTTCTGCACATGGACAGCTGGGCACTTCCACCTCTGGGCTACTGTGGACAGGCCTTAGTCTGCACTGGGTGCTGGTCCAGGGTGCCGGCCGATGCCAGACTCCAGCCCTGGGAGGTGGGCACTGCTGTCTCCAGCCCGACGGCAGTCTGCTAGAAGGAGGTGTGCCTTCATGGAAAGTCCAGAGAACAGCTTTCTCTTATACTGTCCCCAAGTGCCTCTGCGACCTGCCAGGTCCCCTTCCAGAGCCCACCACAGACGCCGAGCCCCCAGCAGGCAGCAATGGCAGGTCGTCCTGTAAGGAGGCCTGGCTGAGTTGGGGGTGCTCCCTCTGCTACCAGAAAGGCGTGTGGGGGAGCAAGCAGGCGCTCAGAGTGAGCCATGGTCTCCTTGGGCCTCTCTCCGCAGCATCCTGGTGTACGGCAGTGTGGACACAGGGACGCAATGCCTGGCGACCTGCAGGAGCCCAGGCCTGCAGCCCGTGCTCTGTCTGCGGCACAGCCCCTTCCACCTGTTTGCTGGCCTGCAGGACGGGACCCTCGCCGCCTACCCTCGGAGCAGTGGTGAGGATGGGGCTGGGTGAGGGAGGGGGACTAGGGGGCCACTGAGACCCCTCGGGTCCCATGCATGACCTCCATAGGTGAATCACGGCCACTCAGGCCATTCCCAGGAGACCGGCCTTTGGTTCAGGCTGGTGCCCTGATGTGTGGCTTCCTTGGGCGCCTCCATCGCCCCCTTTGCACCCTGGGCTCTGGCAGGTCAAGCTCCAGCGATAGCCCTGCTCAGGCCTGGAAGGCAGAGAGCCTTGGTGGAGGCAGCATTTTGACAAGCCGTGTTGGAGCCCTGGTGGCATAGTGGTTGGGCTGCTTACCGCAAGGTCAGCAGTTTGAACCCACCAGCCTCCCTATGGGAGAAAGTTGAGGCTTTCTACTCC
>NW_022111357.1:27882208-27884078 GCF_000313985.2 Echinops telfairi | reverse complement strand
TTGGAGACCTAGAAGCTGATTGGGTAGTGGGGCTGGGGAAGGAGGCCTGTCCCAAAGTCAGCAGAGCTGAGTTTGAGCCCCGCCTGGCCTGTGTACACTAGTCGTCAGCTCCCTGGGTCTGTTGTTACATTAGTCAAGTGGAGTTAACACCTGCTTCCACAGCCTGTTGCCGTAAATGATACCAAACAATGTGAGCTAATGAGCGCGGGGGCTTCGCAGCCCTGTGATCTGGGGCTCCTTGCTGAAGGTCTCTGCGTCTCCCTTTGCTGGCTGGTAGAGGGGGCATGATAATGCCACGGACCACATGGGCCTGGGGGTCGTTTGGCACCCACCCTATAGAATGCTCTGTCCCAGTAGCTCCCACCTCTCGCCACCGGGTGTCAGCACTGGGCTCAGAGCCCCTACATAACGTCTCCTTCAGTCCTGCGATACCCGTGGGGTGTAGGCACATGTATGTCTGCTTTACAGAGGAGAAAACAGAGGCTCAGAGAGGGGCAGTCCCGAGTCCAAGTGTATGTGGCCCAGAAGCCACCGCCGGGGTTCGGGGCCAGCCTGCTCCTTCCCTGCTCATGCTCATGGGCTAGAATGAGCGGGCCATGTTTCTGGGCTCAGAGGGTGGATGTGGGCGCTGCTTCTATCTCCTGCCTCTTAGCTGCCCTAGGAGCCTGAATCTCCAGGGGCAGAAGCACAAGAGGGGACGCTGTTGTACAGGCCAAGGAGAGTGGGGAGACCGGGAGTTCTGGGACCATGCTGGGGTGGGATAGGTCTGCCCAGCCTCCAGGGAGCAGCTTCCGTCTCATCCCCAGTGGCTCCCCCAGCCTCAGCAGGTGGCTCCGGGGAGGAGGGCCTGCAAGGGGCTGCCCCTCCCTCTCTGGGGAGTGCCTTAGGCCAGCCCAAGCCCCCTCCCCAGGCCCCCACCCTGGCAAGGCAAGGTGGGGCACTGGGTGTGAGATCCAGAGTCCACTGCTCAGCTCAGGGCTGGGGCATAAGTGGGTAGAGAGCGTTCTGGTGGTGGACAGAGGGGGCACGTCTCCCAGACTCCTGCCCACCCTGACCCAGGAGTGTCCCCGTGAAGTCAGTGCAGGTGCCTGAAACACGCCCGGGGGAATTCTGCTACCTTTCCACTTCGTTTCCCACGGCCTCTGTGAAGCCCCCCGCTCGTGGGTGAGAAGACATCAAGGAAAGCCAGCCCGCAGAGATGAAGCTTATTAGCCCGCTGGCCCCGTTTCACAGATGGGGGAGCTGAGGTTTAAAGGAGGAGAGGCCCTTAGTGAGTTGGTGGCAGAACCCCAGCCAAACCCCAGCTCTCTGAGTCTGACCCAAGGCCTCCTTGGCCGGCCCTACTGTGGGTGCCGCCTCTCCCAAGAAGTCTCCTGTCCCCCCAGTTTCCCCCGTGCCCCGTGGGCATGCCTGGCATTTGCACTCTGGTACACTGTATGGTCACTGCAGAGTAACTGCCTGGCTTCTCTGACTAGTGGGGGTTTCCATGAGGGTGGGGGCGGCGTCTGGTTCATTTGTGCCTTCCCAGCATGCAGTGGGCCTGACAAGGAGTAGGTGTGTGGAATGAACGAATAAAAGTGGGGGCAAGAGAAATGAGGAGGAGAGGGCCAGGGCAGGAGGGGTGGGGGAGGCCTGGGGAGTAAGTCCTGGGCGGCAGGGGGCAGGGGGCATAAATGGTGAGAGTCGAGGTGGACTGGAATGCCGCCATCCAGCTGGAAGGAGGGAGGGCCCACAGGAAAGGTGAGAGCCCCTCCCAGTCCTGACCGCTCCCCCCCTCTTCCCCCAGGAGTCATCCCGTGGGACCTGGAGAGCCCTCCCGTATGCCTGACCGTGGGGCCGGGGCCCGTGCGCACTCTGCTGAGCCTGGAGG
>NW_022111357.1:27875263-27881835 GCF_000313985.2 Echinops telfairi | reverse complement strand
GTCCCTGTTCTCTGGCATGTACCCAGGACCAGGACCTGGGGAGGGTGGGCCAGGATGAGCACAACCACCTGGGGGCCCTAACCCCCGTGGAGATGAAGCCACCTGGGTTCTACCCACAACTCCCACCCTGGGAGGAGGGCCTGGGCCACCCCCAGGGCCATCTGCACTGGCCACAAGTGGGCATGGCTCCTTGATGGTGTTTGTGTGACCTTTGCTGTCACATCCTTTGTGCGCATTAGCTGCCACCAGGCCTGAGAGAAGGACCCTGGTGGTGTAGTGGCTACATTGTGGACTGCTACCCAAGAGGTTAGCAGTTCAATCCCACCAGCCCCTCCTGGTGAGAAAGACGAGGCTGTCTGCTCCCGTAAAGATTACTGCAGCCTCAGAAACCCAAAGGGGCAGTTCCACCTGGTCCTCCAGGCTGGCCCTGAGCCAGAATCGACTTGATGTTAGTGGGCTTGGGTTGGAGGCCCAGAGCAGGTCCCCAAGAGGGACAGAGGCTTTGCTTTCCATTACTGGCCTGAGGCCCAGGGGTGCCACAGAAGCAAGGCCTGGTGATCTGTCCCAAAGGAAACCCAATGGAGCAGCTGCACACTGGCACACATGTGCGTGCCAAGCTGTGCAATGTTGGATAAGTTGCCAAACCTCTCTGGGCCTCAGATACCTGTGAAATGGTGCTGACAGCAGTGCTGGGTGGCACTGCTAGGAGGACGGATGGACGGAGAGGTCTCTGCACAAGGCCTGCCCCACAGAGTAGGTGGTCAACAGCCTGGTCATTAGTGCAGTCTGCTGTCTGCTGTCTGATGCCCATCTGTGCTGCAGTGTGTGTCCTACTGGACAACCAAGCAGCCTTCAAGTCAGGAGTCTCTGGGTGGTCCTGTGTTCTTCCCTGCCTCACGGGAAGAATAGCTGCTTCTTGCCAACAGCCCTTCTGGGAGCGTGAGAGGCAGAGGGACAAAAGGAACAACAGGGGGGACGGGCACCCGCCCCTACCCGCCCCTACCCGCCTACCCCATGGCACCCTGCTTTGGCCCCTCACAGCCGCAGCGCTGCCCTACCTGGCTGCCCAGCTTGGCCACCAGGCTCCAGTGCAGTACGACGCTGTAAGCTTAGTTCTCGCCCAGCTGCGCCAAAGATGGGGATCAATATGGCCTGTCACTGCGGAGGGTGGCAGGAGGCCATGGCTGGAAGCAGGCTTTCTGTGCACAATCCACCAGTATGGCGTGGGTGGCGACTCGCCTTGTACGCATACAGTAACAAGGTGGTCACTGTGTGTGTGTGTGTGGTCTTCTATCACCATGCATATTTAATGCCTGCCTAGGTGCTTGCCTGCAGTGCCAGACTCTGGTAATGACTGCAGGGCCGATCCGTCCTCTTGGCCGGCCAAATGGGTACCCAAGGCCTGGGCTCGCTCACATCAGGGCCTCTCAGGGAAGGACCCTATGACTACAGGCCGCATGCCTTGTTCTAAAGGAAGGCCAGGTATGGTCAGCAGCTGGGGTAGGTCTCTACCCCCTAAGGTGGTACTTGGAGTGAGAAGCCTGAGAGGCTATTGGCTGAGTGAGTGGCTACCGTGGGCCTGGCCCAATGGAAAAGCCTGGCTGGTCTGATTCTCCCAGCTCCAGGTGTGTAGTGGGTGACACGTTGGACTAAACCGCAGGGTCACACGGTGTGGCCACGGTCGAGTAACTGCCTTGTTTCTTGGACCAGGGGGGTTTCCAGGAGGTGAGGGAGCCACCTGATCTCCCAGGTGTTGGGTGCTGCAGGTCTGAGATGAATGCAACCTAGTCCCAGCCCCTGAGCTCAGAGCCGAGTGTGGCAGACAGACCCAGGTCTGCCAGAGCCACCCCCCTGTGATGCCACATGGCAGGGTGGGGGTGCGAGGAGGCCTGCCCAGTGGGGACTGAGGGGAGATGGGCAGGGAACAGGAGCATGACTGACCCAGGAGGGGTTTCTTGGGGACAAGATTCCTGAGCAGTAGCTGGGCAGGTGAGTCACAGAGAGAGAAGAAGGCACCGGGTCTGAGCTAGAGAATGCAGTATGAGCCAGACACAGCGCTGGTGATAGGGTGATGGTGGAGGTGGGTGGGTGAGTGGGTAGTGGGAGTCATTCAGTAGGGCTCACAGCTTCTCAGGTGTGGCTCTGAACTGGGCTTACCCTGAGCTATCTCTGGAGGGCCCCTGGGTCTTGGCTTCCCCCTGCCCAGCTGTTCCCAGCTCTACTCCCCTAACCGCAGCAGAGACTCTAATCTTCCCCCGCAGAGCTGTGCCCACTGCTGCACCAGTGCCCAAGGTCAGTTTCTGGGTTTTGTGCTGCCCACCAACTGCTTGTTCAGCTCCTTGATCCCAGTGGAGGCAGCAGCGAGGCCCGTTAAATAATAATGTCGCTCACCAGGGCCTGTGTCAACACTGCATCCTCGTGTTCATTATCTAGATCGCCACCTTCAAAGTCTAAGCCAGTCGTCTGGAGTTCATTTTAACCGATCGCTGGAGGGGGAAGCCGGCTGCGGGATGATTGTTGCATCTTAATTTAAGAAAACTTACTGGGGACGGGCTGACAGGAGGCCCGGGCGGTGCCTGCCGGCTGCGCTTTGTTAAGCCATGGTGCTGGTGCACCCAGGCAGGCCCTCCGCCTGATACAGCACACGGGCCAGCACCCCAGTCACCACAGCTTGTTGGAGGGTGGCTGTAGGGACAGGGAGAGGTGGTGGGCGGAGACCAGGCCTAGCTATGAAGGTGCATGGGTCTCTTGGGACCTCGCAGCACCGCAGAAAGAAGGCAGCTGCACCCATTTTACAGATGGGAGAGTAGACCGGAAGTCAGGCCTCAGGCTTGCAGTCTGTGACCACTGCTCTTCAGCCAGGCTGGCCTCTCTGTCAGTCTCCATTCTGCAGGGAACACTGTTCCCACCAAGCCTGACGGGAATTTGTGGCATGCATGTGTGAGAGCCCTTTTCCCTACAGCAGTGGTTCTCAACCTGTGAGTCGCCACTCCTTTGGGGGTTGAACAACCCTTTCACTGGGGGTCGCCCGATTCATAACAGTAGCAAACTTAAAGTGATAAAGTAGCAATGAAAATAATGTTATGGTTGGGGGGGATGGTCACCACCACATGAGGAACTGTATGAAAGGGTCGTGACACTAGAAAGGTTAGGCACGCAGAACGGGCTGCTGGTGGGCGGGGCTGTAGTGGGAGCTGAGGGAGGGCTAGGGAAGGTTTGGGGCGGCTGGGACCAGGTCAGGAATTTCCAAGGGGAGATTGGCAGCCACACAGCTGGGCAGAAGGGGGTCCCCAGTGCCAGCCTGTCCTCGGGAAGCCTGTGTGAGGGATAGATGGATGTGGATGGGGCAGCTGGGCCACATGAGGGAAACAGGTCCCTGCCCTGCCCTTGCCACGCTGAGGTGTTTCCATAGCAACCCCCGCATCCCCAGAGTCAAGTGGAGCAGATGCTGGGCTTCCCTGGTGTAGCTGCAGGCCCACAGTGTGGGGCTCCCAGCCCTGCCTGTGGGTGCTGGCCCCGCGGGCCCCAGCCTGGCTCCTCCTAGGGTCGGCCTCTGTGAGGCTGGGCAGCACCCTAATCATAGGGTGCTCGGGAATCTGTATGAGCACCCCCCTCCCCACAGAGTCGCCCCCAGCACGGGCCACAGCTGCATGTGGACAGTTTGGCACGGTGGTCAGATGACCACGGGAACCAGGACCCCATCATCAGTTGGGTTTTGTCGCCAAGGGAGTGTTCGGTAAGGGGGGTACTGGGGGACAGGGTAGCCTAGCAAAGGGCTCTGTCGGGGTGGTTTCTGACACGCGTGGAGATGTGGGCGGGCAGAGCAGTTGACCACGGGCTTGATCCTGCGCCGCTCCGGAGGAGGCAGCTGATGCAAGGTGCTTACCCAGGCCCACCGTTAATACTCCCGCCCCCGCCGCGCTCCCACGCTGCCTCTGAGAGCGCACTAATGCTTGTTGTCACCGCGCGGCCGGAGGCGGAGGAGGAACACCTCTGGGTTCCTGGACTCCAGGTTTCCACGTGCCCGCCTTCTCCACCTGTAATTTCCACGTTTAGTGCCCAAACTTAGTTTGCATGTATTAGCTGTTGTAAATCTATCATAACAGTGTGACGCGGCATGAATAATGCATCGCTGGGCTGTATTAGTTTTCTGTCTCCTATCTTATTTATGACACGGAACGGGTGGGAATTTGCAAAAGCGGAATCCGGATGCAGGGCTTCCTGGGTAATGGTATGCAAATCAGCGCGGGGGCGGGGCAGAAAAGACGCACCAGGCTCTCCAGTCCGAAGAGGCGCTGCACCGGGACAGGTGGGCGCAGGGCCGGGGGGGCAGGGGGCGGGGTCACGGCCCGCCCCTCCACGGACGCGACCCTGCTCAGCAATTTGGTTTTTATTATTTTTCACGTGTGTGTCACTGTTTTCGGGGTGTGTGTGTGTGTGTGTGGTGTGTTTTATTAAACGTTGGCAGGTGAAACCCGAGAAATAGATTTTTCTAAAGACTGTGCAGATTTCCCAGAAGGCTCAGTCTGAAAGGAACATGTTCAAAAGGGACTGGAGCAGTTCCCAGCAGCAGGAAGGATTGAGGCCAGATGTTGAGAGGAACTTCCTTGGGGAAGCTGGTGCAGGACAGGAGATGGGGCTCGTTGGGCATCCTGTACAGTGTCCTCCCCTGGGGATCACCGAAGGGAAGCCTCTTAGAAGTGGCTTCCAGGTTGCAGGAGCTTTTGAGAAGGCTTCTCAAGGTTCCGAGTGGCGGCTGAACGCTGGGACTCACCCCCACCCCACTCCCCCTTCACTTCTCATCGTACCTGGGCGAGCTCAGACCTTCCCTGTGTCGACTGTTCAGTCTCTCCTTGATGAAAGGACATCATAGTTTTAACAAAATAACCCTGGGAGCTGCTAGCACAGCAAGGCAGGAGCTCGGGGTGAGGAGCAGATCACTGCTCCCTGTTGTTCACACCCTGCCAGGCCCTGGGGACCCCCATGGGGTGTGGGCGGGGCGCTCTGACTCAGGAGTGACAGAGCAGGGAATTGGTGGAAGCACAGAGCGGGGGTCAGTCAGAGCTCCAGTGTCTTGGCTGGCGGTGACCTGGATTCTCTTCACGTGCCCTCCCCCACCACCTTCCTGGCCTCTCCTCGTGCCCCTGAGCCTTGCAGCAGGAGAGGGGGCAGGCAGACATTAGAAGGGCAGCTGTGGACCCTTCTGGAACTTGTTGAGGGGCAAATAAAGCTCTGGGAAGAGGTTCACTGAGAGCCAGGAGGCAAGGTCCTGGGATGACTGGGGGGGGGGGTTTCCCAGGGGGAGGTGCTGGAGGAGGGAATGTGCTTGGACATCAAAGGGCTCAGACCAACACCCAGAGCCCCCTGGGTGGTGGGTGGGCATATGTACCAACGGTCAGATAGGATCCTGGCTGTGGGGAGGGGTCTGCAGGAGGAATACTGCTGTCCCTGTAGGCCTTGTCTGGGAGCCCGAGGGCTCTGCAGTGGGGCTGGTGGGCTATAGATCCCGGTGCACTACCTCCGTGTCCCCACCTGTCACTACTAGCTGAAAGCTTGGTGGTCCCACTCACCAGCCAGCCGTTCCTCGGGAGAAGGAGGTGGCAGTTTGCTCTCCTAAGGGATTACAGCCTTGGAAGCTCCCCGGGCAGTTCTATGTGGGGGCTTCAAAAACTCCCTGGGGAAAATGAATGAAGATAGCGGACTTTTTCCACAGACTTTTTGAAAGCCGTGGCACTCTGTCTTCGAGGCCCGCAGTGTGTTGGAATCAATTCAGCGGCAGTGGCTGTGGGCTTTTGACCGCAGAGCTGGCCAGCTTGATGTCCTGGGCGGGCGGTCAGCGTGGAGGGCTTGGTGCATTGCCTGTGGTGCTGGGGCCTGTGCAGGATGGCTGCGATCCCCAGCAGGGGTGGGCCTAGCATTGTGGGTGCTTCCGCCAACAAAGTCCCAGCTCCCTGTGGCTGCAGTCCACTGTGGATGCTGAGCTGACCTCCAGATGTTTGTCCCTCTCCTCCTTCCCCTGCCGCACCCAGAAAGGCTGGGCGGGAAGTCCAGAGCAGCAGCAGTAGATGCCCCTCCTGGCACAGAGCAGGCAGCAGTAGATGCCCCTCCTGGCACAGAGCAGGCAGCAGTAGATGCCCCTCCTGGCACAGAGCAGGTGCCCTGGACAAGGGCCTTGCCCACTGGGGACAGTGCCTTCCAGCCCCACATGTGTGTTCACACTTTTCCACCAGGCCCAGGGTCCTATGAGAGAGGCCAGAGGGTGGCTGGATGGTGGGTGGGGCTTGTGGAGCAGGCACGGCCAGTGGGTGGGTAGTTTGGGAGAGTTGTCCGGAGGATGGGCTGTATGTGTGTGCACCCGAGCGCAGGTGTGTATATGTGCATGGGAGATAGCCCCGTGCAGCATTAATGTCCTGTAGGACCTGGCGCTGGGCTTCGGTCCTTTTGACAGTGCCCATTGGGATGGGGTCTGCAGGAAGCCTGGCTCCTCAGGCTCTTGGCCTTCCAGAACAGTCTCACACTCCCTGCCTGCTGTCAAGGACTGGGCCCATTCGGGCCTTTGCCCAGCAGCCCTG
>NW_022111357.1:27844680-27875052 GCF_000313985.2 Echinops telfairi | reverse complement strand
GTGTTACCCTGCCTTGTCCCCCCATAGCAGTGCAGCAAGGCCAGCAGCCACAGGGGTGATTTTGAACATTTCCGGAGACTCATGCGGAAGCCCGGCTGCTGGCCGATCTTTCCAGAACCAAGTGATCACACCTGAGCCTGCTTCAGAAGTGCCCAGGCTGCTGTGGCCCAAAGTCAACACCTGCTCAGTCTGGATTTGGGCTGTCTTCCCGCGGGACTTCCCACCTCCACTCTCTCTCGGGTGGTCCCGGTTCCTTGCAGGCTCTGTCCCAGCACTGTCAGGCCGCTGAGGCTTTGCTCCTGCAGGTCTTCTGCCTGGCACCCCCTGCCCAGTCCTGCTGCTGGACAGAACCTGGCTGAGCTCTCAGACTTCCGCTCCCTTTCTTCTCCCAGCCAGCCTTCCTGCTCGCTGCCCTTTGCCTCCTACTCTGAGCGCCCTTCACTCTGGGTTCCAGGCTCCACCACTCGCACACCACAGGGTCGGAGCAGGGGTCTCAGGGGTCCCCATCCCCACCGTGTCCCCAGGGCTTGGCAGGCAGGAAGACTCCACGAGGGTTTGACGAATGAACGTGTGGTCCCAGTCTTTGCCTCTCTTGCAGTAAGGCAAGGCCATTTCAGCAGCAGCAAGTGCTGGTACCTGCTCCTGTCTGGCCTGCACTTCCCCTGGTACCTGTGTTCCCTGTCTGCCCACACCTTGCTCCTGGGGGTTGGGGGTGTCCCAAGCACTTGCTCTTAGTGACCAGAAACCCACAGGTATGGGGAGATCAGCACCTGCTTTTCTGGCCGGGGCAGCAGGAGGCACTAGGCAGCCCCCGTCTACTAGGTCAGCCCTGATACCTGCTTGTGGTCCCAGGTGGCCGGGAAACGGTGGGCCCTCCCTCAGTGGGTGGTGATGTGGGAGAGAAAATGCTAGGCTCTCATTAAGAAAACAAAAGGAAATTAGACGGGTTAATCCGCCCTGACAGATTAGTGGTTACTCGTTGGCTTGCGATCTGCACGGTCGGCAGTTTGAAACCACCAGCCGCTCTAAGCCTGGGCTTTCTACGTCCGTAAACAGGTCCAGTCTCAGAAACCCGTGGGGGTCGCGAGGAGTCCGCGTGGACTCCATGGCAGCGAGTGAGAATGAGGGGATAGCAGTGCTCACGCTTGGAGGTTCTCCTCGCCCCCCCAGGATGCCCAGACACACTGACAGGCTTTGATTTCGTCCCACTGGTAAAGGCAAAAGGAGCCCTGGTGGCATAGTGGTTATGCTTTGGGCTGCTAGCTTCAAGGACAGCAGTTCGAAACCACCAGCCTCTCCCTAGGAGAGAGATGAGGCTTTCTACTCCCGCTGAGTTACAGTCTCCGAAGCCCACAGGGGCCGTTAGTTCTCCCCCATCCTGGAGGGTGGCTGTGAGTCGGCAGCGGCTTGACGGCGGTGTTTTTTTTTTTTTTAATAGAGGCAGAAAGTCGCCGGTGTGGTCATGGCATGTCCCCTGCCCCCACCCCCCCACAGATCCCCAGCCGTGCCTGTGTGCTGTGGTTGGCCCGTGTCTGTGCCCCCTGCTCACTGCTTACAGCGGAGGAGCTAAGTGCATGGAGCTAACTGTTCAGGGCGGTTACAGCCGCTTTTGAGACGTTGGCAGAAATCTGCTGGCCGTCTTTCTCCAAGAGGGCACCAGAGACGTCAGTGTTTGGACACAACGTACTCTAAGTGGATAGCGGGCCATCTGTTGTGGAGATGGCAGGGATAGCCTTCCACCCATCCCCGTCCCTCTCAGCTCATGCGAGGGCCCTGGGCTGGGGGCCCAGCCCCTGTGGACGTTTCTCCTTAGGTAGGACTAACCAAAGCTCCACTTTGCAGGTGAGTCAACTGAGGCCCAGAGACACAAGCAGATGTGCTGGGGAGAAGTCGACGTTCACGCTCTCTCAGCATTGGGGTTGCAGGAGCAGGTCTCCCTGAGACACGGGGTCCCTGGCCCCCACCAGGCCAGACCTAGAAGGCAAGGAGTCGTAGTAGCAGAGGGAGCTGCCGAGAGGCAGCTCAGAGACAGAAGGTGGGTTGGGGTTGTATGAGGGTGACCAGCCACCCCCGTGTGCCCAGGACTGAGGAGTTTCCCTGGAAGGCAGGGCTTTCAGTGGTCAGACCAGGTTCTTGATCACTGCCATCAAGGCGGTTCTGACTCAGAGCGACCCTATATAGGTTGCTGAGGCTGTACATCTTTATTGGAGCAGACAGCCTTGTCTTTCACTCACTGACCTTGCAGTTAGCAGCCCTGTGCCTACAGCCACAGCACCACCAGTCCTAAGCAAATGGGCGAGTTGGTCACCTGAGATTGGAATTGCGGCTCCTCCTGCTTTGTGAGCAGGGAGACAGCCTCTCGTTCATTCCCTGTGCCGTAGAGCGCGGTGAGAGAGTCAGGTAAGGGAGTTGCTGTGGTCATTGCTCTGTAGAGCCTGCCTCTCTGCTGGCCCTTGCAGCAGCTTAGAGTTTGAGCCCTGTTCCCTTTGCTGGCCGACAGAGCACTCCCACTCACCAAAGCTGGCTACTGCCTGTCAGGTGAGGCTGGCTGATGGTGTCCAGGGGCCCCTTGGGGGTGCAGATGTTTAGTGTTGAGCTACTCACAGGAAAGTTGGCACCTGTAAACCACCCCAGGTGCCTTGGAAGAAAGGCCTGGCACCCCACTTCTCGGGAGATCAGCCACCGAACAGCACGCGGCACAGCACCCCCTGACACACATTGGGTCCCCAGGGGGCAGAATTGACTGGTCTGGTTCAGCCAGTGCTTTTGTCTCATAGAGGGGTGGGGATCTCTATACCCTCACACACTGCTCGGTGCTGGGGGTGGTGGGGCTACATCTCAGAGACTTGAACCTGGAGTCTGCGTGAGGCCCTGCTCCTGTCTAACTGGCTTTCCCTGGGTGGTTCTCTCTGCTTCCAGAAAGGCCTCTCTGAGATAGGGTGCCCAGCTCCACACTGCCGAGCCCAGCGCATAGTAGGTGCCAAGGACTCTGAGCTCTGCCACCTTCCTGCCCCCACCTCAGTCCTGGAGGACCCGCCGCCTGGTGCTGCTTCCCAGCTCCTCCACGTCATCTCAGCTCTAATGACTTTGAGCGCTGCGCTGTTCGCCCTGGGAATTTATGGGAACCGCGCAGAGAAGCGTCATATAAATATTGTAGGGCTGGAGGCTGGGCTGTGTCAGCACTATTTGGGGCAGGATCACTCACCTGGAACCTTCTGGGCAGGAGCTGGCAGCAGGGCTGTGAGAGGCTGTGGGGAGAGACTGGGGCCCCTGGGTGTCATGCCAGCTGCTCTGGACTACTCCCAGAGCTGGCCAGCACGTCCTGAGCACTCCGTGTGTGGGCACTGCCCACTGAAGCCTCGTACCCCAGAAAGCGGGGACTCCACCCCCTTTCAAGGGAAGGGAGAAGGCCGAGTCCCTGGCAGAGCCACCCAGAGGGGAGATGGTGGAGTGGGGTCAGACCTAGCCCTCGGCTCCAACTACCAGCATCTTAAAAAAAACTACCCCCGCAAACGTCATTTTGAAAAAAGTAAAGCCGCGGGAAAGCTGGCAGACCATCATGATGATCGTCAATGTGAGGGTGCTTCCGCTGTCATGCTCCAGCCTACCCCAGGCCTGCGTCTCTAGTGCCGTGCCTTCCACCTGGGGTCTTGCCCTCCCTTCACGGTGTCAGACTGTGGCCTGCAGCAGTCCGTGAGGCGTCCCTCGGCTACCTGTCCGGAAGTAGATCCCCAGAACTTGCACGTCTGTCCTGGGCTGGAAGCTCTGCCGATACCTGTTCATCATAGGGGACCCCGTTGTCCCCTAAGGTGTAGCTTTCAGCTTCACAGCAACAAGAGAGCCACCACGGCGGAACGAACACACTGACAGGCGGGTGGCGGGATTGCAAATTACGGCTGTCTGATCCTGTCATCCTGTCCACATTTATTAGCTGTCATTCTGTGGGAAGGGGCCCCACCCCCTCCCTTCCCCCCGCTTTATCACTATCACTCCACGCTCACAGTTTCACCCAATTCAGCAGGCTGTAATCAGGGCCGCCATCATTATGTTCTGTGTGATGCTCAAGATGTGCCTGCGGGGGGCAGGCAGAAGGGCTCTGTGCAGATCCCTGGCTCCTCCGGACTCCTCCCAGCCGCCCCCTGAGTACATCGCTGCTTCTGGAATCGTGAGAGGGCCAGGTTCCCCGAATCTCTCTGCCCCCTCAGCCATTTCTCCTGGTGGCCTCCGTGAGTAGGGAATGGCTTCTGGAGAGGGAGATCCAGGCGTGCCCACCGCCACCAGGTGCCACTGCTTCCAGTGCTGTGAGAGCACAGAGCGAGGGGCCACACCCGAAGGGCCTGCCACTGGTGGCTGCCCCCACCCCAAACACTTGCCTCCTCGCTCCCGTGGAAACCTGGCTCTCCGTGTCAGGAGCACTTGCCAGTCACAACAAAGCCTTCCAGTGTCACCGGCCCTCCTAGGTAGAGTTCAGGGCTTAACCACAGTCCACTCAGCCCTTCCACACAGACCCTCACGGCTGTCCAGTCCAAGTGCCCGACCTGGGTGGGTTCTTCCTCTGTGGGTGGCACTGTGTCTCAGTAACACCAGGCCGGTGGGCTGGGTTTGACCCTCACTGGGCTGGAATAATACTTTCACTGGGCCCAGCCTGGACCACAGGGCCCCAGGACCGAGGGAGGGAGCATCACCTTGGAGGTGGGCAAGGGGATGAGGGGCATGGAGACCTTTTTGAAGCAAGGCAGTCCCACCTCTGGGCCCTCATGACCAGCCTGGGTTTGGCATGGTCCCAGGTGAGGCCTGGAAGGCAGGCCTGGTCAAGGATGGTGAATGGGAGGGACAGGGCCTTTGATGAGTTGGCAGTCTCCTCTTGAGGCAAGTGGGTGCGGCCCCTGGCTCCTTTGAGCATTTCTGCGCTCAGGATCCCAGAGGTCCTGCCAGGCTGAGGGGCTCAGGCAGGCTCTGGGCAGGTGCTGCTGCCCTTCACTCCCACCCCAGCCCTTTCCCCACCACCCCACCCACCCGACGTCCCCCAGGCTGGCACACGCTGCCTGCGGTAAACCCTTCTGGGCCCAGAGACGGGCTTTCGAGGCCCCTGGAGAAATGAGCCTGGGTTTCTGTTGCCAGCTTCCCTTTTAATTGAATTCTGGCAGCAGCGGGCTGGGCGGTGGGCGGACTGCTGGTTCAGGTACAGCGCTCCATCTTCCCAGGCTTCACTGCTTCCACCTCGTTTGGCTTTTCAGAGGCGGGAGTTAGGAGGCTCACTGTGTGCGCGGGAGGCCGCACATGCCTCGCTGCTGCTGCTGTGCTCGCGTGCGTGCGGGTAGGACCCCTGGCTTTCTGTCTCTGGGCTCGGCATCGTTTTTGTTGTTGGACGCCTGTGGGTCAGCGTCTGACTTTCGGTGACCCCCGCCCCCATCGTGCGCCGCCCTCGTGATTGGTTGTGGATCTACCCCGCTGGTGTGGGCCTTCGGTTTTCTGTTGATGGATTCCGGGGGTAGGTTCCGGAAACCGGCCCAGCGTCCTGCAGCACGTCCTCCTTCACTGACAGACACGCGGCCTGGCCTCCCACGTGGACCCACCGCAGGCTTCAGTGTCCACTTCTGCCTCGGGGTTGCTGCCTCCCTAGTGGGCACCGTCCCAGCCAGAGGCCAGGGCAGCCCTGAGGTGCCCACTCCCCAAATCCTGAAGGCTCTCTGCCTTAGCCCCCTGGGAACTGGTCCCCGTTGGGGTGGGGTGGGGGTGCGGAGGAAAGAGAACAGCCTCTGTCAGAGGAGGCCCTCTCCCTGCCCGGGGGCCCTGGTTTGAGGAGGATGACGTCCTGACGTGGAGAATTTGTCTGAGGGGGAGCGGCCGCTTCTGCTCTTGGGGGGTCCTTCCCCTAAGGAGTGGGCCGCTTGGTGGAACCAACCGTCCCAGAGTGGCCTGGCCTCAGGGCGGGGAAGCTGGGAAGCTGTGGCTCCAGCCCGTGTCCCTCCTCTGCTGTGGACCACACCCCTTCCCTCAGCCTTGCCCCCTCCGTCTGCCACGCCCTCAGTATGGCCACACCCCTTCCCTCAGCCTTAACCCTCCTCAGACCACGCCCTCCACATGGCCACACCCTTTCCTCAGCTTTACCCCCTCCTTGGACCACACCCTCCACATGGCCACATCTCTCAACCTTGCCCCCTTAAACCACGCCCTCCACATGGCCACACCCCTTCCCCCAGCCTTAACCCTCCTCGGACCACGCCCTCCACATGGCCACACCCCTTCCCTCAGCCTTAACCCTCCTTGGACCACGCCCTCCACATGGCCACACCCTTTCCTCAGCTTTACCCCCTCCTTGGACCACACCCTCCACATGGCCACCCCCCTTCCTCAGCCTTGCCCCTCTGTGGACCACGCCCACCACATGGCCACACCCCTTCCTCATCCTTGCCCCCTCTTCGGACCATGCCCTCCACGCTGCCACACCGTTCAGTGCCCCCTTTTGGTCACACAGCTGGGCCATCCGCCACTGGATCCCATGTTCTCTAGAACCCCCAATCACGCAGGGAACCGGGGAGGAGCGCGGAGTTCTTGAGCTTAGCTCCCCGTGGACATGCCCGAGCCTCCGCCTGCCTTAGCTCCGCGCACAAGCTCGTGGGGTTGAAGCTAGATTGAGCGGGCCCAGGCTGGTCTGCAGAATCACCTTCCAGGTGTCTGGGGCCCGGAATGGCATCTTGTTACTAGGGCATCTCCCTGTGAGTCCCACCCTAGGCCCTCTGAGCCGTACCAGGAACTGAGCCACCTGCTCCATGGCCACCATCAGCTCAACCCCGCCCAGCACGAGAAGAAAATGGAAACTCGTCTTCATCTGCTCCGACGTGTGCCGCTGACACTGACCCTGCAGTGGCTCCAGCTCGTGCCTGCTCCAGGGTGTTCACATTTGCTCACCTCTCAGACCTTTCCTCTCTGTGTACAGTGACACCCCAGATTTTCCCTGGGTAGCTGTCACTGCAGGAGTAAGTGGAGCAGGCCCCTGGTGATCCCCTTCTCTGTTGTGCCCCCAGGGCTTCTGTGGCCAGTGCTGCACCTGCCCTGCCCTGCTCCCTACATCCTGGCCACCTGTCACGAGCAGGGAAACGGGCCCAGGCCTGTGGCGATTGGGGGCAAATGAGATTTCACAGCTGCTCTGATTCCAACCACCCATTCCAGCCAAAGCCTTCTCGTGGTCTTGGGCTTACACCACTCAGACACACTGTTCATATGAAGCACAGTCCTGGGAAGGAAGAGACTTGCCCGGCCTGCCCTGGGACAGTCCTCAGGACAAAGGACCCGCCCAGCCCTGCTCCTCCTCCTGCTCCCCATCTGACGGGACTGCTCAGCTGCTGTTTGTGTTCAGTACTCACACCCCCATTTCTCCGTGTCCATCCACAATCTCTGGAGGCATGGTAGCTGTATTTTATGTTAATCTCCATTACGGTGACAATATGCACAAAATCTTCACTGACACAGCCACCTCCACATGCTTAATTTGCCGATACCAATCCCATTCTTCATGTTGTTACAACCTTTGGCACTATCCCCTACTCAATGATTCTGCAACTGTTGATAAACTCGGTGGTCCCGAGGGAAAACCCCTGCACCTCTCGCCCTCTTTCCCACTCCTGGTGACACCAATGCTCTCTGGTTTCTCTATTTGCTACTGGGTCTAAGGGAGCCCTTGTGCTGTTTGTCCTGTTGTACCACGCTTATTTCAGGAAGCGTGATGCTCAAGGGGCATGTGTGTGGTAGTGTGTCTCAGGACGCTTGCTCTCCCAGTGGCTGTGGGACAGGCCCTCGTGTTGATCAGCTGGCTGCAGATGGGCCCTGCCTCGGTTCTCGCCTTGTGCCTGTTGAGAGGGGTGTGGTGTGAACTGTGGCGTTATGCTAGACAGTTTGGCATGGCTGTGGGCAGGCCATCCGTGGGTACCAGGGTGACTTGACAGTCCCGGGGGCTGGGCATGGAGGTGGTTCCCAGTGTGCGTTTGGGTCGCCTGTTGTGATGGCTGACTGTCATTGATGGGATCCATGTGCCCACCCACCTGTTCCTTGTCCAGGTTTTAGTGTGCACCATTCCGAGCAGAGGGGCGGCTGGGGCTCTAAGGTGCCAGCCCCATCCTCGGAGGCCAAGTCTAGTGCAGAAGGCTAAAGTGCAGCAGGAAGCACAAAGTGGTAGATGCCGCCAGGCGAGACTGTGGAGGCTTGCAGGAGGGGTGGCAAGTCAAGCCGAAGAGGGACATTTCCTTGAGCCGGAGTCTGCAGAGACTGGGAGCTGTTCCTCGGGAGACGATGGTGGCAAAGGGTGCAGGCAGAGGTCACCATGAGGGCAGGGCAGGGCAGGGCCACAGGGTCTGAAGCATCAACCCAGGCCCACGCTGTGGCTGGCATGGAGTGGAGGCAGGAGTTGGAACAGGACTGGGCCTGGGATGCTGAGTTCAAGAACGTGGGCTCTCTCCTGACCACGTGCACCCTCTCTCGTCTTAAGAAACAAGAGTTTATTTGCTTGATGTTTTTATCTTGCTGCTTCTTTTTTAAGGTCAGAACGATACATGGCTGTTGTTGATTTCCATAGGGTTTTCTGGGCTGTCATCTGTATGGGAGCAGGTTGTTAGCCCTTTCTTCCAGGTGCCACCGTGTGGGTTCGAACCACCAACCTTCAGGTCGGCAGCCTAACACTTAACCCTTGTACCGCCTCGTCTCCTTTCAGTGTGCGAGGGGGCTTGAGAAAGTTTGTGGGGACGTGGAATGAAACGTAATAGAATCTTTCCATCCGCGAGTGTTTTGAAGCCACCCAGCGGGGATTGGGTTATCCCAGAGGGCCTCATCCCTCCCACTCCTCTCAGGGAAAAGGCGCTTCCCACCATCCCCATTGGCAATCCGCCTGGCACTGCTCACTGCTCCGTTTGTCGGGACGTTATTGGCTGCCTCCCCTCGAGAAAGACAGGCTTTGGCTGGCACTGCCCACCGCCCTCTCCCAGGGGTCCTGTGGGTGCCCTCCCTGGCTGTAGAGCTGATCCGTACACTTCCACGTCTCCTCCCGGGGATTTGGGCCCTATCTTTCCCCACACAGGTGGCGGGGCAGGCTACAAAGAGTCTGCTCGTGTCCCCTGCCCCTCTCTGTTCACTGATGTCACTTCGTTGTTAGCTGCCATGGAGGGGACCCCTGACTTCCTGGCGACCCCACGCACCATGTGACAGCGCGTGGCCTATCCCTGTGCCATCGCCACGATGGCTTGGGGCCTGGTCTGGTGTGACGCAGAGGTTTTCATCTCCTGACTGCAGAGGCCCATGGCCAGCCCTCTCTTCCTGGCCTGTCCTGGTCTGAAATGCCTGCCCTGCTAGCAGCCTAGTGATACACAGGCGGCTAGTCGCTGCTCTTGAGATGCACAGGCTGGGAGGGAACTGAGCCCGGGTCCCAAGCCCTGCTGGCGAGAGTTCCTCTACGGAACCATCAGTGCCCCCGTCAGATATCCTCATGGCCTTGTTAGGATAAGGGACGTTTACACAGTGGAACCTGGCAGATGCTACAAACCAGGAATTCCTTTGCCCCCCCCCCTGCCCCCCATGCCCCTGCTTGTTAAGTATTTCCCAACACCCCCCACCTAATTCCTCCTAGCCAGGATCCAGGCCCACATCCAGTTAGTAATGCCCCAGAAGAACCTGGAACCAACCATTCCCTGGGGGAGCAGGGCTTGTCCAGAGTGGGCTCTGCCAGCAGGCCTGGCCCTGCACTGACACCCCCCCCACCTCCCGTGCCACAGCAAAGCTTCGAGGCGCACCAGGACGAGGCAGTCAGTGTGACCCACATGGTGAAGGCGGGCAGCGGGGTCTGGATGGCCTTCTCTTCCGGCTCCTCCATCCGTCTCTTCCACACGGAGACCCTGGAGCACCTGCAGGAGATCAACATCGCCACCAGGACCACCTTCCTCCTGCCAGGTGAGGCTGCGGCTGAGGACCAACACGTGGGGGTGGGGGTGGGGGGCACACCTGCCTCAGCCAGGTGAGGCTGCTGAGGGTCAGAGGTGGAGGGAGGGGCTTCCACTGGGGGGCCCCTGCTGCGGTCCGGTGGGCCGTCACACGGCCTTCAGCCAGCAGGAAAAGTGAATTCTGGGAGTGGGCGCGGTGGGGTGGGCCCAGGCCTGTTCATATGGAACACCTTGCTCCCTCTCTCACCTCACAGTAGACTGGGCTTCCAGAAGTGAGGCCCCGAGTTAGGCCCACCCTGGTATTAAGCACCCTCCAATTCTGCCTCCACTCAGCTACAGAATGGGGTGCTGGAGGCGGGCAGGCCAGCCTGGGGTCCCTGTCTTTAGAGCACTTACTAAGAAAGGCCAGGTGGCAGGTGGTGGGGCTGGTTGAGGGTCAGGGTGGCCTCCCTTGGGCCTGTGTTGTCCCCTGAGGAGCTGCTTAGGAGGAGAAGTAGATGCGACTGATGACCAAGGGTTAAGACTTACTCACTGACCACCCCCACCCAGCCCCACACCATCTGTTGCTGCCCCAGACACTGCCCTGTGGGCTCTGCCAGGAGGTATAGGCAGACACCCAGTCCACAGGGTCCAGCTGGCCTCAGCTTACCTTCCCCAGGATGCCCCCTTGCCCTAAGAGACTGCGAGGAAGGGGGCTCTGTCCCATCCTGGCCCTGCTGTCAGGGCTGGCACTACAGCTGGGAGAGCCACAGCCCTGGGCAAGGGCATTCAGTGTGAGCAGCAGGCTGGAGACCCCAAACTGACTCTTACATGGACCTGGCAGATGGGCTGAGGTGGAGGTGGGACGCAGCCATACGCCAAGCCGGACCTCAGCCTGGTGTATTCCTGGGCTGGGGCCATGTGCAGGCACATGCGCTAGCTAGCACCCTGGGGCCTGGGGGGCTCAGCCCGAGACCTGACCCCTCCGCCTAGCTGTGCGGCTGGGTGGTTGCCCTGGGTACCCACCCTGCTGGATTTGCAAGCTTTCCTTCTAGTCCTGAATGAAGGCCACAGCCTGAGTGTCCCTGTGTCTGCACAAGTGACCACAGGGGGTGATGGATTCCAAAGAGCCTTACAGCAAGTGTGACCATAGTCATGATGCCAACCCCTCTCCTGAGCCCTCTTGGGTTCCAGCACTCTACCCCCTACCCCACCCCCCTGAAGCCCATGAGGCAGGGATGACCCCCATTTTAGAGGTGCACAACTGAGCTTTGCTGGGCAGGGTGGCATGGCTTGTCCAGCGCAGGCAGTGGGCCCAGGAGTCACATCAGGTGGGCCTTAGTTTGGAGTCCTGGCTGGTGGGCATGGTTCAGGTGAGTCTCTTCACCTCTGCGAGTCGGGGTGTGGGGTGGGGAGGCTGTGTGGAGGAGAGGCGGTCAGGTGTGGGGACAGGTGGACGCCGGAGCCAGCCTGGCGCACAGAAGGTGCAGGCTGAGAGTAGAACGCTCGTCTGGAGGGGGCACACTCCGGGGTGGGGTTGGGGGGCCCTTTTCCTCTTCTCTCCTAAGCCTCAACTGCAGTGTATTTTATTGTATTTAGCCATTATGCAGGTTAAACCCATTTCCGCTACAATAAAAATCTCCTCTCCATCACAAACTTATTTTCACATTTATGCTGATAGCTAAATTATTTCAAGTTAGAGGAACAACAACAACCACAAAGGAATAATCTTTCGGGCCTTTTTACCACCCCACCCCCACCCCACCCCGTGGTGAGGGCCGAGGCTAGCGGAGCAGCAGTGAGCTTGTGATTAATAAGTGTCAGGCTTGGGGGCCCCGTCCAGCCCCCAGTCGAGGCAGAACAAGAAAAGGCAGCCCCACCTGCGGGCCATGACTGTGCTGAGTGTTTAAGCCACTCTTTCATGCCCATGACCTGCCTTGTTCTTGGCAGTGACCCTTTGAGAGCAGGACGGTCCTGTTACAGGCCCAGAGAGGTCATCGAATGAGTGGCCTAACCCACCCTGCTGGCAAAGCCAGAGGCAGAACCAGGGCTTGAGCCAGAGGCTGTAAGCACAGGTCTCCTTCCAACATGCTGCCCAGCCGTGGGCTATTACACCACCCACCTTGTGCCTCAGTTTCCCTCTTCTACGCACGGGAAAGCAAACAAACCCTCAGACCTGTTACTCAGAATGAAATGCAGCTCCTGGCGGCAACCCCCATGCTGCAGAGTAGACTTGCACGGGGGGGCTTTCGTGGTGGTGTGGTGGTCATCTTTAGGGACGCACGTTCCCAGGCCTGTCTTCCACCGCACCCACGGGTAGTTTCTGAGTCAGCTCACCTTGAGTGGTGGTAGAGCATAGACCATTTTGCCCACCCAGGGACCGGTCTAAACAGCGAGAGGCCTACATCTGAGTCAGAGCCCATTCACACCACATAGGGTGGCCCAGGGCCCCTGGAGTCAGGCTGACCCTGTTAGTGCCCCAGCTCTGCCACCTTGTAGCTCCCAGTGTCCCCGCCCTGCAGCCCATGCCAGGACAGCGCACAGGTCTCTGGCTTAATCTGTGATGGAGTCACAGAACCAGCCTCATCTTCACGGCGTCCCACCTCTCAGCATAGCTCGTCTGTGTTGGTTGACCCTTGTGTGGGGTCTTCCTAGGGGGGCAGCTACAGCAGAGCCCATGGAGGTGGCCTCTACCCTGGTCAGGACACCCAGGGGCTGGGTCTTGAACAGGGCAGGTGGGATCTGGCTCAGGCTCTTGTGTGTGTGTGTGTGTGTGTGTGTGTGTGTGTGTGTGTATGGGTGGGGGGGCAGTGGGTTTTCTGAAGGTCCAAGAATTTGCTCCCCCAAGGCTTGACCTTCTTAATCCACAACACGCAGTTCCTCTCTGCCCCCCACCCCCGAACCTGAGCTAAGCTGGAGGGGGGTGGGTTTCTGGAGCGAGCTGGGTGACCTCAAAGCCACCCCCCTCCTGTCTTCATGGAAGACAACAAAGCAGGCTCCTTAAGTTCTTTATTAGAGGTATTTTTTAAAGGCTTTTAAGTATTTTTTTCTCTCCCCACACCAGCAAATGAAGTAATTGCATGATTAGTAATAAATTTGTTCCTCCTGTAAGAGTGGGATTTCTTTTTTTTTTTTTTTAGGGTGTGTTAAAGATTTATCACGCTTCCTTCCCCTGACCCCTTTTTTCCACTGGAGTTCCCAACTGGTATTAATGCATTTTTTAACCCAAACTCCCTCCCCCTCTTAACTAGACAGGTCATTAATAAAATGTTCTCCGGGAGCCTGAGCCTTTTAGAGTTGTGTATCTCCAGATAGATGGCCTGGGTGAGTTGAACACTGCTGCATTAAGTCTCTGTGATAAAATATTTATCCACCATTAGAATTTTTTTCCCCCTCCATCATCTTCCCTCGGACTGAGTGTGTGAATTCTTGCTCTTTTCCTCAGGGGGAGGGGGCGGGGGCAGGGCCCGAGTGAAGGCTGCAGATGAGGTCATTTCTCAAGTTCGAAACTCTCACCCCCTGCCGGGCTCGCTCTCCTTCCATCTGCTGGCGTTGAGAGGCTGCAGGGGCTCCGGGAGATAGTCTCCCGCCCGTCTCAGGGCTCCTGGGGCCTTGGACCAGGAGGTGGGGCTCGGAGAGGAACCATCCACCCTGCCCAGTCTCCTGGCTGTGTTGTTGGTGTGGGTGCATGAAAGAACCGGCCCTAACACAGTGGACCCCCAAGGACTGCTAGTCATCAGAGCCCTGTCCCCACGGTCTGTTTGTTGATGGCACACTCCGGAGGTGAGGAGCCGTGCCCGGCAGATGCACAGCTAGATGCTGCCTATACAAGCACGTGCGGCCAAAGTGACTTGTCCGCAGTCACCCAGCTGCCAGGTGACGTCAACACCAAGCCCTTTCCCGTCTCTCTTCCCTGCTTGCTCGCTCGCTCACTGACAAGTAGGTTTTCCCAATTTATGTTGTTCTTTATTCCAGCGATTGGATACCTTTCCAGATGGGCGTCAGATACACACAAGGAGCCCCTGGTAGCACATAAAGTTCAATGCTCAGCTGTTAGCTGGAAGGCTGGTAGTTCAAGTCCGCCCAGAGGTGCCCTGGTAGACAGGCCTGGGGAACCTCCTTCCAGAAGGACCGTGCACACGGAGGCCGCCGCAGACCCCACCACGCACCATTCACGTTGCGGTGCAGCCGTCTTCCAGCTAGACTCCAGGCTCTCCGTTTGCCCCCAAAGAGCAGTGCCCCTCCCGCTTTCTTTCCCCGCCCACTGCAACAGCCTGGCTCCATCAACTGTCCAATCTGTTCAACCCCTAAGCTGCTGCCATCCGCCACCCGCCCAGCTGCCCAGATAAGACACCACACAGCCGTCCCCAGTTCCTCCCTACACAGTGGCCTGTCCCCAAGCCTGCAGGCTCTGCTTTGGAACGTACTTCAAACGAGTGGCTCCTCCTCCCTCTGCCTGCCCCGGGCATCCAGGGGCCACCTTCCTAGTCCCCCTGACCCCCTGCCCCCAGCAGCCCCTCAGTCCTCCCTCACACTGCTGTCCACACTTCAGGTTGCGTCACCCCTCTGCCTAGACTCGGACCCACCTTCTACTGGCCTACCAAGCTCCCCATCCGACCTCTCCCTCGGACCCCCGCCGGCCATCTCACCCTGTCTGCTGCCCCATGGAGGCTCACTGTCGTCATAGGACCCTCACATGTGCTGTCCCCCAGGGCTGGCCTCAGGTCTGTGTGGCCAGCCACCCCTGGTCACTCGCTTTCCCGTCCTCAAGACAGCCCCCTCTGTCCTTTGGGGCAGCAGAGGGAGGATGTAACTCAGGGACCTGTCCACCCTCCAGGTCCCGTGTGCCTTTGTGTATGTCCTTGGCCCCTACGGTGCCTCTCCTGGGCTGCCCTGCTCCACCCTGGAGCTGCAGTTTAGTTTTTAACTCAGGGGAATGAATGCCAGAGTTCTTCAGCTTCTTCGGCCATCGTTCAAGCCCTCAGTAGCTGCACATGACCCTTGCTACCAAATTGGACAGTGCAGAATCTTTCTGCCACCACTGGCACACCGTGGGCACTTGGGGGCCCAATGCCATGTTTCACAGGCCTGGCACACTGCAGTGGGCACTGCCGAGGGCACCCCAGGGTGGTAGCCAGCGACTGCAGCCTCCTGAGACTGTTAGTGAGGCAGGGGAAGCACATCCCCCGGTGTTAGGTGCTGTGGAGTTGGGTAGCTCCAGCCCTGCTTGGCTGCATACGCCGGCATGACGGATGGCCCACACCAGTGTGCACAGAGTTCAAGTCACCAGGTCAAGGGCATCGACCCCCGCTCGCCTAGCCCTCTCAGTGACCAGAGGCCCAGATGCACACTCCCGCTTGGGACCCACTGCCCAGAGCCCCACTTGAGATGCAGTGTGGCATTGCTCTTGCCGTGCTATGTGGAATAAATAGGAATCTCCTTTCTGGGAGAATAGACACACACACACACACACTTCCTGCAAAGCAGGGCAGAGGGTTGAGGCAGGGCTGAAGGGGCCCTTTGGAGAGGTTGGAGGTCCCTGAAGCCTGTGGGACCCGGCAGGGCTGCTCACTGCCCCATCGGTGGTCCAAATGCCCCCGCCCTTCCGGGGGAGAAAGATGAGGCTGTCTGCATCTGTAAAGATTTGCCGTCTTGAAAACCCTAGGAGGGGTCTCTGTGAGTAGTAATCGACCGGATGGTAGTAGGTTTATGGGGGCTGCTGACAGACCGCCAACTCCGGCAGCGCCTAGGCCTCACTGCCTTACAGACTCCCTCCCCCAACCCTCACACTCGGCTTGGGGGCTTGTGTGGGTCTCTGCGTTAGCTCCGACAGTAAGACCCTAGGCAAGAATGGGCTCTCTGCCAACCAGTGTCCCCCAGGTAGCTCCACAGGCCCAAGACCTTTGCCAGAGAACCAGCCAGCTTCCTGCTGCCCCATGGCCACCCTCTGACGGGCAGGGCTGCTCACGCTGACCTCTCTCCCTACAGGCCAGAAGCACTTGTGTGTCACCAGCCTCCTGATCTGCCAGGGCCTGCTCTGGGTGGGCACCGACCAGGGCGCCATTGTCCTGCTGCCAGTGCCCCGGCTGGAAGGCATCCCCAAGATCACAGGTGAGTCTCAGCCCCGAGCCCCCAGGTGCTCACCTTTCCTCCCGACTCCGGGAGGGGCCAGTCTGCAGTGCATTCCATCATGGCAGGTGGCTGGGCCGTCCCAGCCCCGCTGCCCCTCGCCCTCCGGTGTCTCCTGTCCTCTGCTCTGGCAAATGGGGTCAGTGGTGCTTGCTGCCATGTAGTCTGGGATTGAACAAGGAACCCTACAAACAGTGCATCCCCCTTCTGCTCCCCCCTCCCAGTGATCTAAACACACCCAGGGCCTAGGAATAGAGTCGGCAGGGGGACAGCACTGCCCCTTATGGGCGGCCCTGTGTAGTTCTGTCTGCAATGATTACAGGAAGGGCTACCCGTGGGCAGGAGAGCCAGGCCCCGGCATCTGGAGTCCCAGAACCAGAGGGTAGGGTGAGAGGTGGGCAGCTAAGGACATCCCTGGGCCTCTCTGGCCAGTGTGGGCATCAAGGGCCCCGGCCCCTGGAGTCCAGGTGGACCTCAGTCACCACAGGTGCTCCCCCTACTTCTGGAAGGGATCCTGGGTCAACTCATATGATATGACGCAGGGATTAAAGAGAGACGCCTCGGGGAGGGGAACACCCTTTGAGAGCCCCGGGGAACCCCAGCACACAGCCCTTGGCTCACCGCTTCAAAGGGTGTGGGGTCAGAGGAGACTAAGTGGCCCAAAGGCAGACCAGCGATTTGCTCCCCGGGCAGTTTCCCCTCCAGGGAACCCCTGGCAGCCCCTGGAAATCGCTTTGGATGCCACAGTTTGGAGCAGGGGTTTCCAATGATGTCCAGTGGGTGGAGGCCAGGAATACCGCAACACACAGGGCAGACCCCACCCCAACACAGAATCCTCCGTGCCTAATGCCAGTCAGCCGAGAAGCCCTGAGACTAGACCAGCCCAGCCAGAGTGGGAGCCCCTCCACCCGAAGGAGATGCTTCAGGCCTGCATCCCAAGCTGCCCTGTTTTCTTTAAACCGGGCATTTGGTGGTCATGTGGGTAGGGAGCTGACAGGCTAGCTGGGGTCCCTGTGGTCCCTGCTGTGGTGAGAGCTGTCCCTGAGGCTAAGGGGCATGGAGGCAGGGCCCACCTGCTGGCTAGCGTGGATCCCACAGGGACTTGCTGTGGGAGAGCTTGGGCGGGGCTCTGAGGCCACAGCATCCCGTGGAAGGAGTGGCATTCTGGGAGGAGGCAGGACTCTGGGAAAGGCAGAGGGACTGAGGATGGTGCATGCAGTGGGAGCTTCCCACTGAGAGTCGCCCCAAGTGCTGTCAGAAGGAAGCCCTGCCTTGGTTCATGTGCTGGTAACAGAAAGATTGGAGGTTCAAGTACCCAGGGGCACCTCAGGGGACAAGGCTGGAGATCTACTTCTGAAAAAGCCAGCCACTGGCAGCTCCATGGAGCACAGTTCTACTGTGACAGCCATGGCGCTGCCGTGAGTTAGGGTCAAGGGGAGGGTATCATGTTTGGGGCAGTTCCCTGGAGCAAGGCCACGGGGAGGGCGCCCACCTAGGTGGCAGTTGCCAAACAGAGAAGCTACCGGAAGCCCTCTGAGGACATGGCAGCGTTGGAGGCCTGTCCTTGATGCCCTGGGCCTCCTGGGGCCCATTTCCTGCAGGCAAAGGCATGGTCTCCCTCAACGGTCACTGCGGGCCCGTGGCCTTCCTGGCTGTGGCTACCAGCATCCTGGCCCCCGACATCCTGCGAAGCGACCAGGAGGAGGCTGAGGGCTCCAGGGCCAAGGAGGACCAGGCAGATGGGCAGCCCCCCGAGCCAGGGCCCACATCAGAGGGCCACGTGGGCTGCGAGCTGACCCGCAAGAAGGGCATCCTGCTGCAGTACCGCCTGCGCTCCACAGCCCACCTGCCCGGCCACCTGCTGTCCATGCGGGAGCCCGTGTCCGGCGATGGCGCAGCCCTGGAGCACAGCGAGGAGGACGGTTCCATCTACGAGATGGCCGATGACCCCGATGTCTGGGTGCGCAGCAGGCCCTGCGCCCGCGATGCCCACCGCAAGGAGATCTGCTCCGTGGCCATCATCTCGGGTGGCCAGGGCTACCGAAACTTTAGTGGCGCCCCTGGCCTTGGCGGAAGGCCGGCCCCCTGCGGGGAGACAGACAGCACCCTCCTCATCTGGCAGGTGCCCTTGACACTATAGCCACCCCGTCCTCCCCCAGGGGCACCGTGCAGGCCGGCCACAGCCGAGCCAGGCTCCCAGCCTACCGTCGGGGTCCCTCCTTACCGAAGGCCCCTTTCAGGGAGAGAGGGGTGAATCCCCTCTCAAGACCCACACAGAGCCAGACACGGAGGCCTGGATTCGGGACCTGGCAGAGCGGGAGAGAGTCTTTCCACGTGTCCTGGGGCAGCGTCTGAGGATCTGGGGGAGGAACGACACCTCCAAAGGAGATGGTCTTCTCTTTAAAAGCAACACACGAAACCTCACAGCTGCCTGGTTCAGCCGAGCCCACCCCCGGCCCGCCCAGCGCCCGAGCAGGGTGCCCGTGAGGGTGGCTGAGCCTGTGAGGCTGGCGTGTGAATCTCTATAAATACGTACATATGGTGTATATTATATGTGTATAAATAATGTCTGTACATACCAGAGCTCTGGAAGATGCTGGAATAAAAGACAAGAATAGTGTCTGTACTCAGATGGAGGTTTTTGGGGAGTGAGGGAGCTTAGGGAGAGGGGGCCTGAGCAGCTATTGCTGGGCCCAGCTCGCTCCGCACCAGCAGGAAGGGGGTGGGGCCATGCGGGGACAGTCGGCCCAGAGAACCCTGCTTGAGGGACAGGTCCTACAACGGCGCTGCCCCGCACAGTCACCGCTGGCCACAGGTGGCTGTTTGTTTAATTTTAAATTCAGTAACATTAAATAGACGTCAACACCCAGTGCCTCGGTTGCATTTGCTGCATATCAGACTCGGCTTGAATGGCCCCCGGGTGAGTGGCGGCCTCATGGTTGGATATTGATGTGTAGGGTTCTCTTCTCCCTGAGAAGGGGCCCTTGGGAGGGCCCTTTCTCAATACGGCTTTGTTCTAAAAGAAGGGATGGCCATCCTCACCGATGGGTGACACTCAACCCCACCACAGGGAGGCTGCTAAGGTGCATGGCTGGGGGGCAAGGCCTGGGGGGCCTTCTTTGGAGGGGAGCTGTCCTTGGGTCTGAAGGAGGCTTCTGTGGGTCCCAGATGGGGCCCCTGGGCAGTGGTACTGGACCCTGCCCTTCCCCTCTCTAGCTCAGCCCACCCCCATGTTTCTAGAACCTCCTGCAGGGAAATCCAAACCCCTCAAATAACCGGGCAGAGGTTCCTCCATCTCCCCTGACCCATCTGCCAGCCCATCTGTCCAGTCATCTGGCCGCCATGAGGGAGCAGCCTCGCTGGGATGCAGGGAGAACTGAGCTGGAGAGCTGGAGAAGCAGGGCTGAGGGTGGGGGAGCCTGGCCACATAAGGTGGACCGGGCAGCAGTGAGCCTTCCTTAGACTCCCAATGTGAACGGAGGCCCAGGTCACTTCTGGTATGGAGGAAGAGCCGCCCAGACGGGGACATTGCACCTGGGTGCCGACTGGAGAAGTCATTCATTCATTCATTCATTTTATTTATTCATTCATCACCCTCCCCTTGTGTTCCTCCTCCATGCCAGGAGGCATGAGACAGCCTTGGCACAGCCCACAGGTGGCACACAGTTTGGAGGGGAGGCAGGCCTGAATGCCCGTGGGTGAGGGAGGGTTCAGGAGAGTCTGAGGGGCTGCAGAGAAGGGGGAAGGCCCTGGTGGGAAGAGGCAGCTGATACAAGGTGCAGGGCACATAGAGGTTGGCTTGTTCCCAGAGGATGAGAGGTCCATGTAGATCCCTGGGGCTGGGGGGTGCAGGGAAAGCCAAGGCCCTGGAGCAAGGGAGTAGGCGGCCACCTCCCATTCCAGAGAGTCCCTGGGCCTCACTTCCTCTTCAAATCAAGAGATGTAACCGCCCCACTTCGCTCTTGCATTAGAAGAATCCTTTCTCGCTCCGGAGGGGATAAAACACCGTGCGGAATGTCTACTGCTCAGATTAATGATGCAGGCCTCGGGCCAGTGGGAATCTCAGTGAGTATGTTCATCCCAATAGCCAGACTCCACTTCAACTTCCCCTGGGATGGTGACTGGGAGCAGAGGCTACCTGGGACAGGGAGTGAGCCTGAGCTGGAGGACACGGCCCAGCTCCTCCGACCCCGGCCAGGGGGCTCCAGCATCCCTTCAGCCCAGGGGTCCTCATGCCTCTTGCGAGGGACACTCCGTGCACAGCGGAGCCCTGGTGACTCAATGGCAGAACTCCCGCCTTCAAAGCAGGAGACCCGGGAGCAGTTCCTAGCAGCTACGACCCATCTGCCCCTAGAGGCTTGCAGGGGCCTATGATGCTGAACAGATGACAGCGAAGCTTCCAGATGGAGATGGATCATGCCGAAAGTTCTGGTCATTTACTTCCAAAAGCCAGCCACTGAAAACCCTATGGGTCCCTGCCATCCGGTGGCCGTGAGGAAGGTGCAGGCCTGGGCGGTGTTTCCCTTTGTTGGGTGTGCGGTTGCTGCCAGCCCTGAGCCAGGTGCATGGCAGTGAGCAGCGACGGCAGACCTCACAGAACTCAGGATGGCGGGAGCCCGAGGGAAGCTCCGGATGGGTCTCTGCACTCCGTGTGGCTTCCACGGTAATGTGATGGGTACTGCCTTTGTTCCAAATGTCATGGACCCCCCTTTGTGCTGGTGTTGGGTTTGGAGAGCCTCGTGGGTCATTCAGCGGAAGGGGTGGGGGGCTGGAGATCAGATGGGGCCCGTGGAACCCTGTCACCAAGAACATGACTGAATGTCGCTGGAGTAAAATCCTCGTATCAGGCAGCAGCTCAGCTCCTGAGTCTCTGACAACCGAGCGGGGGCTTGCTTCAGAAGGGACTCCTGAGGCTGGGGCCGTGCCTTGACTCCAAACGGAGGGAGTCCGGGTTAGGTACTGGTCCACTCACACAGTTCCTCCCCACAGGCGCTCCAAGTGGCTGCCTGGGCTTGCCTCACTCTGCAGGGGAGGGCGCTGAGGTCCAGGGGAGTTAAGGACCTGGCCCAGGAAGATTTAGGGCCTAGAAGACCCGAGGCTGCCTGATGCCAGGGCTTAACCATTAGACGACCCTGCCTCCAAGGGCAAGACAGTGGAGCCACACTGGCCTGAGTGTGAACAGACTTGAATCTGCTTCCCTGATGGCCAGCTGTGTGACCTCAAGCAAGTGCGTTAACCTCTCTGTATTTCAGAAAATAACAACCCCGAAACGAGGGCTGTTAGAAGGGGAAGCTGCCCAGCCTGTCTGTCTTGAAAGCCCACCCCAGGCTGGGCTGGTTCCGGTGGACACTGCATCAACAGTGACAAGCAAGACCTTCTGGAGAGATTCCCGAACTCAAGTCCAAACTCACCACCATCGAGACCGTCCCAACGTGTAGCGACCCTATAGCACAGGGTAGCACTGCCCCTGTGGGTTTCTGAGACTAACTCTTTTTTTTTTTAGACTAACTATGGGAGTAGAAAGCCTCATCTTTCTCCCAAGGAGCGGCTGGTGGATTCAAACTGTGGACCTCCCTGTGCTGGGGACTAATAATGCAGAGAAGGGGCATAGCGAGTGCTAGGAGGGGCCTGAGGCGGTAAGTAGGGGCGAGGAAAGGCCTGAAAGAGGGGATGGAGAGCCCAGCAGAGCAGTCTAGGGACCTTGCAGTTATTCCCCAGAGGGCAGGGGTGGGGGGGGAGGCTGCGAGGTCAGACCTTTGCCTGCCACTCAGAGATGTGGGCAGGCACTGGGGGAGCAGAAGACTGGCACCATCCATCTGATGCTCTAAAACAATTCACTTTCTGTTCTGAATTGAGACTAACTCCTGGGGAGCGGGAAGTAGTAGATGCCCGGGAGCTTGGGGACCAGCGAGGGCATGGTTACTATTAATACAGGCAAGACCGGGGGACAGGGCAGAAATGATACGAGTGGCCAGGTTCTGGAAGTGTGATGGTGGAGCCCATTGGCTTTGCTGATGGAATGGAGGAGAGAGAGCGGTGGTCAGGGAGGATGCCCAGGGGCTAACCTGAGCCCCTGGAAAGAGAAGATAAAGCTGCCCCTGGCTCAGGCAGGTTTCCCAAGACAATTGAGAGTTAGGTTTGGGTTCCAAGAGGAGACCTAGAGACAATTATATTTGTGTGTGTGTTATATAGATATAAAAAATATAGTTGTATGTTTCGTATACCTATAGATGGAGGTTTCAAAAAGTCTGTGGAAAACAGAATTCAGACATAATGGAATGATCCTGTTTTCCCATGAACTTGTGGAGGCCCCTGCCAGGCCTCCATTTCTCCCAGTGATTCTGCATGGGTAGGCATCACCTGGGATCTCGGGCAAATGTGGATTCTTATCCAGTCTGTCAGGAGACAGGAGACAGACGTACAGTCTCAGCAGGGGTTCACCCAGAACCCACATCCTCTCCTTTACCGCTGGGGAGCAGCCGAGACTGACAAGGCTAGGTCTCCTGGAGGCGGGGTGCCAGCCCAGCAAGTTTCCAGGTAGAATTTGGTGTGGTTGCCCACCTGACCTGTGGCTGTGTCCTCCTGTTGCCGACTGGCCACCCATGTTCCCTCTCTGTGCTCAGGCCAGGGCTCCCAAGCCCCTACTTACCCCTCTAGAAGGTGGTTCCAGGCCCTCTCATCGCAGGCCACGCACTGCAGGGTGGCAGCAAGGCTGAGGTCATTCCGTCTTGCATCCTGCTAGCCCTCATGCTTGGGACCTTCCAGAAGGTGGGGTGAAAATTTGGCAGTCACCGCCAGGGGTGGACGGCCCTAAGCAAGCACTTGTGCATGGTTACTAATCTACAGGGAACAGTTTCACTTGCTGGTCTCCTCTGTCGGTCCTGAGGTGTAAGCTGGCACCATCTCAGCCCACTTTGGTCTTGAGACCTCTCTCACTCTGGTCCCTCCCCCGGCCTGGCAATCCTCTCACGCCTCCCCACTCTCTGCCCCAGAGAAGCTCAGACCAGCACACCCCGACCCCTTATGCCCGTGTTCTTCTGCTCTTCTGCCCTATGGGTGCATCAGGACACGGACACCTGGCCCGTGTACTCAGGCTCCCCTCAGCCAGTCTGACCCTCTCCTGGCCCCATAATGCTCGCTCAGCATCCAGAGAGGGTGGCCTGCACTTCCCTCCCTGGGAGCCCAGTTGTGCGCAGCCTCAGTCCCATTCCCTGTTCAGGCCCGTCCTGTTTCCAGCCTGCGGCTGAGAATGTAGCCCCCTTCTGGGAAGAGCAGCTTCCCCTGCTGGAGTCTTTGCTCTGGAAGCCCAGCTTCCCTCCTGTCCGTAAAGAAATGATGCGGCCTGGGTTTCCCCTGAAGCAGATGCTCAGGGGAGGATTTTGACTCAGGTAGTTAAGCCAGGAAACGTGGAGGGGCAGGCGGGTGGGAGAGGGGCGGAGCCCCGTCCAGGCCTGAGTGGTGGATGTAGAACTCGGCTGCAGAAGCTCAGTGTCTGAGCTGCTGGCTGGTGCTACAGATTGCAGACCTGCGTACCGCTGGCTGTGTGAGCTACTTTCTTAAAATCTCTGCCTCCCTCCCCTCCTCCCGCCTCCCAGCCATCCATTAACCCTTCCATCCAGCCACTCATCCACCTGCTAATCCATCCACTTAACTCTTCATCCATATTCCTGTCCATCCATCCATCCGTCTGTCCGTCCGTCCGTCCGTCCGTCTGTCCATCCACCCACCCAATTATATTGATAAGCCCTATTGGTTCTGTTTCTCTGGAGAATCTAACTGATATAGGGTGTGTTATCCAGCAAATCTCCAGTTGGGCAGCTAGGACCAAGTGCACTGGGGAGCTCAGGGGACAACGTAGAGCAGGCCTCTGAGTGATCTCAGCTGTGGATAAGGAGCGGGGGTGTTTACCCTCCAACTCCCGTCCATCATGTCCTTCATGAGCTTGGCCGGGGCTGCTCCCAGAGGCACTGATTCTTCTTGTTGACCCGGGAGGGGGAGACTGGCTGCAGGCAGGAGTACATATTTGCCCTCTACCACCACAAGGAGGTCTAGGTCGCTTGGTGTGGCTTTTAGGACTTTAAAATCTCCTTCTTCCCCAACAAAGCCTGGCATCCTCCCTGTGGACTCCAGCTAAGGAGTGAGTGTTGAGGGGCGGTTAGCTCACTGTGATTTGGGGGGAAGAGGATAGCCCTCGAATAAATTGTCACCACTACAGAACTCAGTATTCCCAGTGCCAGGCATTAGGCTACAGTCACTGGAGATAGAAGACCGCCCCTGTCCTCTCGAGCTGTAGAGACCCCCAGGGGCCGAGTGGTTAAACTAGGACAGGGCTTGGCCTGCGGCCCTCAGAGTGGAGGCTTTAGCCCTGCAGTGATGGAGCAGCCGCCACCCTGGGAGCAGAGACAGGGCCTGTCCCTAGGGGCCGTTGGGTCGGCTGTGACTCCTGTCAACCCCCAAACCAAACACGAAACCACCCCACTGCCATCAAGTCAGTGCCAGCACAAAGCAACCCCACGGGACGGGGTGGACGGCTCCTATGAGTTTCTGAGACGGCGACCCTTCACTGGCGTAGAAAGCCCCGCCTCCCCCCACAGACAACAAAATGCAAGCCCGTTTGGCCCTGCGGCAGCCTCACAGCCATGGCTGCGTTTGAGCCCCTCGCTGCACCTCTGGGCGCTTCCGTCTCAGCGAGGGCCTTCCTCTTCTTCCTGCACCTCCACCTTACCGAGCACCGTCTTCTTCGCCAGGGACTGGTCTCTCCTGATAACATGTCCAAAGTACCGAGACGAAGTCTCCGTCCTTACTTCGAAGGAGCCTTCTGGCTGCACTTGTAGGACAGATTGGCGTGTTCTCTGGCAGCCCACGGCACTCCCAGTGTTCGTCTCCAAAAGCACAATTCAGAGGCACCACCTCTTTAAGCTTCCTGACTCATTGTCCAGTTTGTACAGGCATGTGAGGTGACTGACAATACCATGGCGGACGCCCCTTAGTCCTCAAAGGAATACCATCTTTGCTTACACTTTAAAGAGGGGTAGGTTGCCAAATCTGACGGGGGCGTGGGGGTGTGGGGAAGCAGCTCAACTCCCAGAGGTCATTCAGTCTAATGGAGAAGATGAAGTTGTGGCTCTCAAGGGGCCCTGGCCCTGGTGGGGGGGATATTCCTGTCCGCATATGCATGTGGAAGCGGCCATGCGTCAGCAAGATCAAAGAAGCGCCATCGCGCTCGTGGCTGACAGTGACAGTCCCGTGGGCTGCCTAAACAACAACCAGGTCTCGTCCCGGAAGGAGTCCAGCCAGAATGCTCGAGGAGAGGATGGTGCGATTTCATCTCACGGACTTTGAGACTGTTGTCAGGAGAGGCCAGTCCCTGGAGAAGGACATCGTGCTTGGGAAAGGAGAGGGGCAGGATAAAAGAGCCAGGCCCTGGGCAACATGGACTGGCACAGTGGCTGCCACCCTGCGCTCAGACGTAAGAACAACTGTGAGGACGGCGCAGGACCGGACCGGGCAGTGTTTCCTTCAGTTGGAGGTGGGGTCATTAGAAGTTGGAACCAACCGGACGGCCCCTAACAACAACCACAGGACAGCCGTTCCTGTCCTCAGAGAATTCTTCAAGCTGACAGGTTGAGCTCCCCTGGGCCGAGGTGGGAAACAAATCCCCGCCTGTGACAAGCTCCCCATCTGACGGGGAGACAGGACCCTCCACCGTGAAAGAGCCCTAATCATAAGATATGCAACGGAGACTTTTGAACAATCCCGACCTAATTACAGTGCCCAGAACTCCTCTAAACTCCTCATTCACACTTTCCTGGGGAAATGGCAAGTAGCACGAATGTGTAAATTAAGGAAAATTAATATAATTATGGGAGCTATTTCTTGTCATCCTTTCCCATCACCAGCAGCCACAAAGTGTCTGCGGAGATGCATGGTCACCCCCGGCTCTTCCCCGAGGCAGACGGCAGCCCCTCCTCTGCAGAGGCAGCGTGCCCAGGTGCCTTTTGGCCCCGTCCCAGGAGGCCCTGACGGCCTGGGTTGGGTGCCTGGCACTGTCGCCAGTGTTTATGATCCACCTGTGGCAAGTCCCAGCCAATGCTAGTCCAAAGGGGCGGAGCTCTGGTTTAGCTCCAGGTGCTGTGTTCAGTGCGTGACATCCTTGGTTGGGGTTTTATTGAGAGTCTACACAGCAGGACAGACGCTAACTCCTCAGTCCCCGCACGTACAATTTAGTGACATTGACTCTTCAAGTTGTGAAGCTGTTCTCAGGAGTCGCCCTCCCTCATTTGCTTAAACTCGAGGCCCCCCTCCCCGCCACGCCGAGCTTCCTGTCTGATCTCTTCCATGGCTGTTAGCAAGTCTGTTCCCTGTAGAGCGTTCTGAAAGGAGCACGGTGCCCTAAGCAACCATTCCATGGTTCACCTGGACCAGCGTGCTCATGCAGAACCTGTACATTTGGACAGAACAAGGGAACACGGCCTTGTTGAAAGCCAGGAAATGGGTGCACCAGGGTGGTACTCTCTCACGGTTCTTACTCGGCATGTGCAGCAAGTAACACAAGAAGCTGGCCTGTGCACAAGTCGGAGGAAGGCTTAGTAACAATTCTCACCGTGCAGGTGACAGGACCTTGCTGAAAGCGAGCGCGTGCAGATCAGACGCTGCTGCGGCCTTCAGGGCGGATTACAACTCAGTGCAAAGAAGACCGCAGTCCGCACGCTGGGACCAAGAGGCACCATGGGGATACCGGAGGCAAAGGTGGAAGTGCCGCAGATCCATCGTGCTGGGTCCACCATCAACGCGCGCGGGAGCAGCGGTCTGAGATCACACAACGCCTGGCACGGTGAATTTGCGGCACGAGACCTACTCAAAGTGTCGAAGAGCAAGGGTGTCACTTTGAGGACCAAGGTGCGCCTGACACCACCTCCTTCCCAATCAGCTGGTGCGCATGTGAAAGGCAGCCCTTGAAGAAGGAAGACAGAAAAGGAGTCAGTGCATTTGAATGATGGCCGAGCAGAATGAAAGGACCACGGAGCATGGACCACGGACCAACAAAAGAACAGCAAAGGGTTTAAAGGCTTGGTCTCAAGTACTTTGGGTGTGTTGTCAGGAGAGACCAGTCCCTGGAGAAGGGCATCAGGCTTGGTCAGTAGAGGGGCAGCGAAAAAGAGGAGGGCCCTTGATGAGTCGGATTTGGCGCAGTGGCTGCAACCAGAGGCTGACCCATGACAAGTGCTGTGTGGCTGACACAGGCCGGGGCGGGGCTCTGTGCTGCTGCGATTGGAGTCGCTAAGAGTCTGAGCCAACGGGACAGCGCTAACAACAGCAGCATGGTTTCGTGTGAAGAAGAACTTCAGGTGATATTCTGTTTCCTGTTGGAAGAGATTATTCCAGGGGCCCATCAAGTGCATGCTACCCTTGATGGCAATGCATTTTCATAACTGCCTCCTAGAGAGACGTTCTATTATCGTTCCCATTTGACAGATGACAAAAATGAGGTGTGTGTGTGAGAATCGCTTGCCTGGGGCCACCTGGCACTGAAGAGCACAGAGGTGTCCACTCCTTCTAAAAACTGCAGAATGCTCGCCAAAGCCCCAGCCTCAGTTTCCTGCTTTTAAAAAGGGGGAGGCTCATGGCCTGGGAATGTAATGGCCCATTCCAGAGATAAGCTGGGTTCCTCCCTGCCTCGTGCCCAGAGGTGCTCCTGGCCTGTAGTGAGCCCCTCTTCTCAGACGGGCCCCTTCCAGGGGCTGTGCTCAAAGGCACTCCTCTTTAGTGCGCCAGCTGCCCAGCCTGCTGTGGAGCCCTAAGTCCCCTCCGTAGAATGGCATCATTCCCTTCTGCTGGCCAAGAGAGCCCAGGGGCTGGTGTAGAAATCTCCATCTGTTTGCCTGGCTGGGGCCACACCCTCATGGACCCTCTCGATGCATTAAGGGAAACTACGTGCAAAGGGCAGTGAACGCTGGGCTGTGGGACGGGCACCACATTGCAGATTGGTCAACAGGCCCAGAGAGCAGGTGGCGTCAGCGTGCCCAATGGTTAACTGTGTTTGAGGGTGCAGCCAGGTTACAGGCCCGTTCATTCAGTACATCTACCAGGTCAAGAGAACAGACAGATTTGTCTCAGAAGAAGGACAGCCCCTGAGAAGCAAGGATGTGGAGACTCTGTCTCACATGCTTTGAACATGTTGTCAGGGGAGACCGGTTTCTGGAGAAGGTCATCATGCTTGGTGGAGTGGAGGGACAGTGAAAAAGTAGAAGGCCCTGGGCCAGCTTGACACGGTGGCTGCATCAATGGGCTTGAGGGTAAGCACAGTGGTGAGGCCGGCGCAGGACCAGGCGGGGATTTACTCGGTCGTAAGGGCAACAACAAACCAGGTCCTGGGCACCTGGGGTGCAGGTTTGTAGAGAGAACGCTCGCTCTTGGCGGCTGTTGATGCAGGAAGAGATTGGTAACAGGTTCACACAAGGGTAGGGTTTCCCTATTGACCTCTCTCTGGCCTGGAATTCTCCGCTTCAAGAGGGTGATCAGCGTAGGGTGAGCAGCATAGTCCATCAGGTGCTGCAAGGCTGAACCCGGATGGCATTGTTCAGCACCGGACGTGGACAGTCATAATAATGAACGTAGTTCCTGGTGAGCCTCCTGAGGTGGGGGCGCCGGCACAAGCAGGTGGAGTCTGGTGGCTGGAAGCACCACCTTCTCCTGAGAGCCCCTCTAGGACAGAAGGGAGGTCCCAGGGTGAGGCCACAGGGGTCTGGGCACTGTGGTGAGGGAGGGGCTGTTGACCAGCCCAGAGCTGGTTGCTCTTGGTTTCAGGGTGGCCCCATCTCTTGACTGCATTCCAGAAGGTCTCTTGAGTTCTTCCCAGCCTCCACCTCACTCTGTGGGGCAGACAGCAGCTCCTCCCAGGCTATTTCTGCTCAGTTAGGTGACCAGCCCTTTTCCCTCCGCAAATCCTGGGACATGCATTTGCATGATGTTTTGCATAAATCAGGGCTTCATTTGCATTCATTTGCATGCTTCTCTGAATGTGAGGTTCAAGAGACCCAAACTCCATGTGTGAAAAAATGAAATAAATGGGTCGAGCCCACCTCTCTGCACTGGCTCTGACCCCGCAAGCAGATTGGAAGACACTCAGAGCGGTTAAGGGTCTCTGAGGCCATGGGAGCACCCCGGGGCCAGCTCTGCTCAGAGTTGCTGGAGACAGAGGGGAGGGAGGGGGCTTTGGATGCACAGAGGCTGAGGTGCACAGAACCTGGAGTAGGTGCAGGCAGTGGGGCGCCGCTTGCCAGGACCCTTCTAACCACCCTGATGACACCCCGCCCTCTCCTGGGCTCTCCTGCAGGCCGGCCCCTTTTCTCCTTAGAGCTGCTGAGCCAAGTGACCTGTCTGAGGCCAAACACAGGCCACTCAGGCTCCAGTCTCTACCATCCTCGGTGAGGACGAGTGAGAACCCGGCCTTGGGCTGCTGGGGCAGCTGCCGGGGCAGCCGTCTCCAGATGGCCCCCAGGTCTCCTGGTAACGGCCTTCTCTTCTTTCCCCACGTCTGACTGGATTGCCCAGCTCTAGGGAAAAGAGCTGCCACCTGCGCTTCCCGAATGACCTGGTTTCTATGGCAACAGATCGCACAGCCAGGCTGCGGTTGCAGGTGGGCCCTAGGAAAAAGCAGAAGGGTGCTAGCTCCTCAGGAGGGTAAAGATGGCGAGCCTGTGAGGGACGGGACTGCAGCCGAGCCCTAAGGCCCGCGTGACTTGGTACCCTGCAAGTGCTTCTGGAGTGGATCCATAGGTTCAGGGGCCTCAGGGGGTCACAGCTCCCTTTGCCTAGCCCTCCTGGGGTGGTGGAGACTCACAAACCCAAACTCACTGCCGATAAGTCGATTCGAGTCCTTGCGGCCCTGTGGGGCACTGCAAAACCACCCCTTTTGTGTACGGAGGCCGAAAATGTCTAAGGATGCAGAAAGCTTCCTCTTCCTCCCATGGAGCAGCTGATGCAAACTTCTGACCTTGTGGTTACAAGCCCAACGCTTTACCCACTGCACTATCAGAGTAGGCGAAAGAGGGCCTCAGATTACTTGTCACTTCCTCTACCAAACTTAGTGGGAAACCTACCTCCTTTCCCCTGGAACCTGAGCTAGCCCCATGTCTGCTTTAACAGGGGGATGAGGGTGCTGGAAACGAGGCTGGGCTAATTCTGGGCCTAAACCTTAGGAAGACCTGGCAGCTTCTTCTCTTACTTCTTTGGGGACCCTGGGTTGCCATGTAGCAGAGTGGTTATGTGTTGGGCTGCGATCCACAAAGTCCGCAGTTCCAAACCATCAGCCACTCCTCGGGAGAAAGACAGGACT
>NW_022111357.1:27833791-27843840 GCF_000313985.2 Echinops telfairi | reverse complement strand
GGATTGCAGCCTTCAGTATGGATCACAACTCAATGCAAAGAAGACCCAAATCCTCACAACTGGATCGATAGGTAGCATCCTGATAATGGAGAAAAGATGATGAAGCTGTCAAGGCTTTTGTCTTGCTTGGATCCAAGCAGTAATCGATGCTCAGAGAAGCAGCAGTCAAGAGATCAAAGGACACATTGCACTGGGCAAATCCGCGGCACAAGACCTCTCAGAGTGCTGAAGAGCAGAGTGGGACTTGGAGGACTAAGGTGTGAAAATCCCGACCCATGGGACTTTCAGTTGCCCCACATGCATGTGAAAGTTGGGCGCTGAATAAGGAAGACTGGAGAATAATCCGTGGGTTTGAATTACGGTGCAGGTGAGGAATGCTGAAAGCAGTACGGACCGCCAAAGATCAAACAAATCTTCTTGGAAGAAGCACGGCCAGGATGCTCCGTAGAGGCACGTGGTCAGGAGAGGCCAGTCCCTGGAGAAGGACTTCAGGCTTGGTAAAGCAGAGGGCCAGTGAAAAAGAGGAAGGCCCTGGACAAGACGGACCGACATAGTGGCTGCCATAAGTGTTTGTTGTGGGCTGGAATCAGCTTGCTGGCACGTAACAGCACAGTCACAGGGAACCTGTGGATCTGCTTCTGGGTGTGCCCGATACAATGTCTCACTCACTGGTAATGGTGACTGGTCCAGACAGGGACATGTGATAATCCAATAAGCAAACCAGGGCCCTCCTTAGAGGGTTCGGTACTGCCCCGGGAGAGGCGGCTGTTTCCTCTGGGACTGGGAAATTGGGATGAGGTCAACTCAGCTGCGGTCTGTGGCCAGATCCCCCCACTCCCAGCTCAGTGGGGAGCAACCCTGGCCACCGTGGGAGCAAAGGCAGTCCCCACAGAGAGGAGAGGTTGCGGTGGCACCTTGGGGTTCTTGGCATCACTGTGCCACCTCTTGACTATGGGCTTACCAGCTCCGAGAGCCAATAAATGTTTTGTTTTTCCCTTTGAGCCAGATTGAATTGGTTTTTGTCATTGCGACTGGTGGCTTTCATTGCCGTCAGTGGCTGTGGAATTGATCCTGACTCAGGGGGACCCCATGTGCGGCAGAGTGGGACGCTGCAGAATTCTCCATGGAGAACTGGGGGGGGGAGTAGATAGCCAGGCCTTTTCCCCAAGGCTCTTCTGGGTGGGCCCCAACGTACTGCCTTCCAGAGAGCAGCCAGAGCTCAGGAATCACACCCGCTGGGGATACAGAGGGTGAGCTCAGCGGGTCACCGGGGGATGCGGACGGGGCGCTGACTTTCTACGGAGCTCTTTGCTTTGTACCTCCCCGCCCGTGACAAGGAGCACAGGCTGTTCCGTTTCTGTCCCAGAGCCAGCTCTCACCAGAACAGAGGCGCGTGCACACACTCCCGTTCTCTGACTGGGCTCTCCCAACTGCCTTCCAGGGCCGTAGCTGGTGACCATTTGCAGGCTGGCTGGGCCTGAGGCCTGGGGGCTTCTCTCCGCATAGGACAGAGCAGGCAGAATCTGAGTAGGGGAGGAGGAGGAGGAGCAAGAGGAAGAGGAGGGCAAGGAGGGGGAGGCAAGGGATTCCCATTAATTTCTCTAGCCCTAAATCAATTTAATGGGAGCCTCCAATGACTCTGATTTGATTTTTCATTTTCAGTATTACAGTTATCAGCCCGACATTACTGGCAGCTCAGGCTTGAAATGGGATGGCATGGCGGAGGCTGTCAAAAAGGGAATAGGACCAGATCACACCAATTATCTAATATTCTGCTAATTAGACACCCAATGCATCTCTCTCGTTTACAGCAAGCGGGGGAAGTGCTCTGTTAGTCTTTGCTGATTGGTGTTTGTCAAGTACCCCTGCCCGGTGACTCCACTCTCCCCAGGGGAAGTTCAGCCTTTGGGATAGGGGCCCCTGTGAACACATCCCCCGTGGGATGGCACCGTGGTGTGTGATGGGAAAATTGGCGGGGGGGAGGTGGGGACGACCTCAAACTGGAATCCAAGTGTCTCAGAGGATCCTGGGAACAAATCAGGTTGCAGAAGCATCTAGAGTTCAGAGACAGGCTTTCCTCTTGACAGATGGGGACACCGAGGCCCAGAGAAGGTGCGCTTGAGTACAGACAGGAGGGAGAGCTATGCCTGGATGCTAGAGCTCCCAGCCCTCAGTCTAATAGCCTTGGCCATTGCCGTGGGGGCTGGGGGCAGTGTGAACTCCAAGCCGTGTGCACCTGCCCTTCGGCTGGCTGTGCTGAAGGCGGAATCTGGCTTGAAGGGAACACCGTGGCGACGTGCCTTCAGACACTGGTACAGTCCATCTTCCAGCTGCGGCACTGCCCTCCCTGAGCACTTGGAGTGGTGGAAAGGCCCGTGCTTCAGGGTGGGAAGAACTGGGTTCAAATCCTGCACCTACCACCTGCCAGCTGTGTGACTGTGGTGGCCGGATTCTTCAGCCCTCTGAATCCCAGAGGGAGCCGAGGGCCCATGAACAGAGCGTGGCTGAGGACCAGGGGAATGGGTGACGCACAGAACCACATGTCAATGGAGGCCTGGGTGCAGGAGGGACCGCGCCATCTCAGTGCATTGCTTCAAGGGCCTCTGCTGCTGGTGGCTGTCTCCTGGTGGGTGACATCATGCGTGCCGGGGCGAGCTGCTCCACGGGGTTTTATGGGAAATCAGGTGACCAGGTCAGTCTTGTGAGGCACCTGCATGGGTTTGAGCTGCCAGTACTTTGGCTAGGGGTCAAGTGCTTAACCGTTTGCTCCACGAGCAGCTCCACAGTAAACATGGCTTGCTTCCGCTCCGATTTGAGGGTCCGCCCTATACACCATACGTGCTCGGCCTGTCTATCACATGGACTCCCTTTCTGGAGACCCTGTTTGATGCCCAGCCAATGCACCTCCTACAAAGCCACTGCCCTTCGGTCCGTGGAGGCTCGTGTGTTGCTAGGCGTTGCAGACAGTTTTGCAACGATCAGCCGCTTACCTAAAGCATGGTGGTCCGAACCCATCCAGGGGCTCAGCAGAAGACAGACCTGACTACCTGCTTCCATACAGAGCGCAACACGGAAATCCTGGGGAGCGTGTCTGCTCTGTGACCTGGGGCGTGGCCATGAGCAGAGTGGGCGGCAGCAGCAGGGTGCTGAGCAGGCCTCAGGGGAGCGTCCGGACTAAGATGGACTAGGAAGAAAGGCTGGTGATCTACTTCTGACAACAGCCAGTGTCAAACACTCAGTAGATCACAATGATTGAATTGGCAACCCAGTCAGGGATGGAGGAGGACTGGGCGGCTCTTGCTTCCATTGTGCGTGGGCTCTGACTCAATGGCATCCATCAGCTGGGAAAACCCCGGCTCTCAGGGGCCAGGTGATTTGACACCAACCCAGCTGTTTCCCGAAGAAACTATGGAGCAAGATGAGCTTGGTCCTTAGGCCTCTCCAGCTTCTGGCAGGCCAGGGAGAAGTGTGCAGCAGCAGGGGGTGGCCAGCATGGCCCTGGAGGCCCTGCCCACAAGCCCCTCCACCCAGAGGCTGATCCCCAGAGCTCACGCTGCAAGGCCACTGCGCTCGGAAACATGGCTGGCTCCGCTCTGCTGGTCTTCATTATCTTTATCAAATTAATTGACTCGGGCCGTTGTGGCCAGCCAGCTAATTACGATGGCTCCCCGGGCCCTCAGGCAGCTGCTTAATCAGGCAGGAGTGGCTGGGCGCAGGTCCCAGTGTCCTGCGAGTGAGGAAGCAAGCAGAGGTATCTTAACTGGCCCATGACTGCTGTGGGGTCCCTCTCTGCCATGGTCCAGGTCTAAGATTGACCAGCCCCCTACTGTGATCTGTGCCTGGCCAGTGTCCAGGCGGCCCTCCAGAACACCGAAGGATGGAGAGGCCCAGTGCCTGGATGGACCCAGTTCAGTGTGACAGACATCCCTGAGCAAGAAACTCCTTAGCATTCATTTTGTGAGCTGGATAAACCTTTCCTTTGTACCTGCTTACCCTCGAGGCAGGATGCAGCCAACGTGCTTAAACGTCTTTTCTCTGTAAATGAGGGTTTTAAGACAGGTGGCTAGGTAGGAGGCCATGGCCAAATTTCAGGTGAGTGAGGGGGTGGCATCTGTACAGGCGGGCAGGGGACAAGTCAGGGGGGAGTGCCAAGCGAGCTACTTTAGGAGCAGCATGAAGGAGCAGGGAGTGGGGAGAAGACAGGGATGGTCCCCTCTGATTGGACAGAAACCAGATGGTCAGCCCTGTATATTAACCCTCTGCACCACCCGAGACCCCCAGGAGGTAGGTCCTGTTACAATGTCCCCTGCACAGCTTTGGGAACAGGCTCGGGGACCTGGAGCAGCTTGTGCAGGGGTCACACAATAAGGAAACGTCAGAGCTGGGCATTGAAACTGGGATATGACTGCAAAGTCTACTCTTAACCAAAGGTCATGGCGTGAGGCAGCGGGGCCGACTGTGGGTGAATAGTTCCCATGGAGGTCTGATCTGCAAATGAACATTATTGGGGTGTCACCTCACCGCGTTGACCGTCCCCCCATCTTAGCTTGTCACAGGGACCCGATCCTTCTCTAAAAGTGGGGCGATTGGCTCTGTTACTCCCGCTGCTGCTGCTGCTGCCAGGCCAGTTCTAGCTGCCAGGGACCCCCGTCTACAGCAGGACACCTCACTGCCCCCCAGCATCACCACCATTGCTGGTCTGTCGGAGTCCAACATGGCCTTCTGAACAGCGGGCTCCTCATCCAGCCTTGTATCAGACACAATTCTGTGGTGCACAGGGACTGCTGTTTTGGATTAAAGAAACTAGAACACCAGGCCTTTCTTCCTAGTCTGTCCTAGTCCAGAAGCTTGGATGAAACCTGTCTACCTGCTTGTAATTGAAATACCAGGGGCGTAACTTCCAGCACCACAGCCACATGCAAGCCACCGTAGTGCTTGTACCCCAGGGCATGCATTGGCTTGTTCTCCCTCTAGAGCAGTGGTTCTCAACCTTCCTCATGCCGCGACCCTTTAAAAGAGTTCCTTACGTGGTGGTGACCCCCCAGCCATAAAATTATTTTTTTTTGCTACTTCATTACTGTTATGAATCAGGCGACCCCTGTGAAAGGGTCGTTCGACCCCAAAGGGGTCGTGACCCACAGGTTGAGAACCGCTATTCTAGACCATAAGCTCCTGGAGGGCAGGACCGCACCTTATTCAGGGCTATTGTCCCAACACCTGGCCCAGGACTTGGCCTTGGTGGGTCTACAGTCCCGACTCTTTTCGGAAGGCACTTGCCAAGCCCTTCCTAGTCATTGTGGGCCCGTGTCTAGTCACCCGCTCCAGCACAGAGCATGCAAATCCTGGCAGCCATGAGTGAAGCCACCTCGCCCCTTCTGTCTTCTTTGAGCTTCTTCCTGGTCCTGAGCTGGAAGTCCCTCCCTTAGCTAGGAATCCCCATCACTGCCCCCGGCCCCCGCTCCCCGCCCACCCCATCCCTGCTGACTAGCTTTTAACAGTTTACAACCTTGCTTACACAGCTCAGGACCCACTGAAAACCTCCTGTTCCACTGCACTTTGATGGCTCCTCAGCGGGCCAGGGGTGCAGTGCATGGCTGTGGCAGGGTGGGGTGGCCCTGGGGAGACCCTCGGACTTTCAGCCTTAGCTTTTCCCTTGACTTTGCCCTGTTGCCCTGTTGCTCACGCTGGTGCCGAGAGCTTCCACACCTGGACACTGTGCCGGGAGTGGGTTAGGGTGGACCACATAGACCATTCACCACTGTCTGAGATGCAAGCGTCCAGAAGCAGAGAACTGCCCATGCTCCTTGGACAGACCAGCCGTGCGAGGGCTGCAGACCACGAGGATGTGTGAAGCCAAGCCAGAGGTGTCTGCGGGCAAAGTCTAGAGAGCAGCCTCCGGTGGCTCTGGGGAGGTAGTGGTGCCTCTGAACTGGTCCACGTGGGTGACCTGCCAGTACTGGCCAAGTGCCAGCCTGGGACTGTCATATCCAGGCACAATCAGCTGCCCACAGATGTGGATGACGCGACTCCAGCAGCCCAGGGCGGGCCTCTATGGAAGAGACTTGGGTCTAGCCATTGGGAGAGGAGGCCGGCGGACATCAGGGAGGAGGCTCACAGACACCTGAGGGGACCTGGGCAAGACACCCGAAAACCTTCCCTTCAGCTTGTCTTAGCTATCTCTACGAGGGGGCTTCAAAAAGTCTGTGGAAGTGGAATGAAAGGGTCATGGAATTTGCCCATGAGCATTGTGAAACCCTCAAAAGTATGTTGTGTAGCGGAAAAATCAGTGGGCCCAGCTGATGAGAGCACCATAGAACGTCCTTGCAAGGTAGTTCAACGTCTTGCAGGGATGTTCTATGGAGCTCTCATCACCAGCCCAGGCGGTGGCTGTGCGAGAAGAGACTTGGTGCCTTGCTGCTGGAGATATTAGAGCTCGGGAAACGCTCAGGGATGGTTCTGTTGTCACGTGAGGTTATTACAAGTGAGGGTCAATGTGAGGGCACACGACAACATCTGCCTGTCCATCTTTCTCCACCACCTGCCAGTTTGTCGTGCTGGGGAGGCTTGTGCGGTGCTGTGATGTCAAAAGCTGTCACCGCTATTCCACACACCAGCAGGGTCACCCAAAGAGAGCAGGTTTCTGCAGAGCTGGCAGCCTAAGAATAAGGAGCAGGCCGTCCACTTCGGAGGAATTGTTGGATGGCGCTTCAGCAAAATTTTATGGACAGCGCTGAAACTGCACGGATTGCATCGGAGCATTGTCAGTTATGGAAAGCCTCACAAATGGAAGCAGAACACCCTCAGGGAGAGTCCCAGAAGGTGATCCCCGCAGGTCGGAAGGCACTCAAAATATGGCTGAGGAAGAGCTGCCTTCTCAAAGCAGAGTCGCCCCCAATGACTCGGATGGAGTAAAGCCTGCAGGATGGAAGCCTTCAGGCCCTTCCTTTGCTGATGGGGCATGACTTCAAATGAGAAGAAACAATTGCAAACATCTAGTAATAATTGGAACTTGGAATGAACGAAGTATGAATCTAGGAAAATGAAGCCATCAGAAATGAAATGGAACTCATAAAGATCCATATCCTATGTATTAGCGAGCTTAAATGGGCTCATATGGGCCTTTTGGATCATATAATCAGCTGGTTTACTATGCCGGGAATGACAGATTCAGAAGGAATAGCGTCACATTCATCATCAAAAAAGACGGTTCAAAATCTACCTCAAAGTACAACGCTGTCTATGATAGGGTAATATCCAACCGCAGACAAGGAAATCCACTTTAAACAACTATAATTCAAATTTTAATAGCAGTCACTAAAGCTAGTGATGCAGAAATTGAAGAATTCTACCAAAGTCTTTGGTCTGGAATTGGTTAAACATTCAATCGAGATGCATGGATAATTATTGGTGATTGGAATGTAAGATCTGGAAACAAAGAGGAAGGAGCAGTAGTTGGAAAACATGGCCTTGGGGATAGAAATGAAGCTGGGGATCCCCTGACAGAATTTTGCAAAACCAACAACTTCTTTATTGCAAACATCCTTTTTTCAAGAACCCAAAACGTGACTAGACACGTGGACTTCTCCAGATGGAGCACACAGAGATCAAGCCGACTACATTTATGGAAAGAGATGATGGAGAATTTCCGCTAAACCCTGACCAGGGTCCATCGGTGGAACAGACAGTCAATTGCTCATCTGCAAGTTCAGGTTGAAGCTGAAGAAAATGGAAATGAGTCCATGTGCGCCAACCTATGACCTGGAGTTTATCCCTTCTGAATTTTGAAAGCATCTCAAGGACAGATTTGACACGCTGAGCACTCAGGACAGAAGAACTGTGGAAAACATGGGGAAAGCAAAAGGTCATTAAGAAGAAAGGAAAGAAAGAAAGGCTCTAAGTAGACGTCAAAAGAGACTCTGAAGCTTGCTTTTCCTCAGCGTGGCTAAAGCAAAGGGAACACATGATGCCATAAAAGAGCTGAACAGAAAGTGTGGACTGGTGGTTCTCGAAGACTAAAGCCTAATGGAGGCGGGAAACCAAAGGGAAGAGCATGCTCAACGTAGCTGAACGGAAAGAACTCAAGAAACACCTTCAAGCTTCGGTTGCAATCCTGGACGATTTCGTGGGTGAAATGTCGAAGGATTCAGGAAACATCACAAGGAGGCGCAGAGTCACTGTACCAAAGCGAGCGAGGCAACTTTCAAGCATTTCAAGAGCCATGTGACCCTTTCAGCGTTCAACCTTATGACCAAGAACAGATGCTACTGAAGGAAGAACTCCAAGCTGCACTGAAAGTTTAGCTAAAAACAAGACTCCAGGAATTGATGGAATAGCATTTGAAATGTTTCAATAGGTGAATGAAGCGCTGGCAACACTCATTTATCCCAAGAAATTTGGAAAACAGCTACTTGGCCAACTTACTGGAAAGGATCCGAACTTGCATGCATTCTGAAGAAAGGTGTCCAAACACAATCCCGAAATTATAGAACAATATCATTGATATCACATGCAAATAAAATTTTGCTGACGAGTCATCCAACAATGATTGTAGCAGTAAATTGACAGGGAGCTACCAGAGGTTCAGGCTGGATTCAGAAGAAGATGTGGAACAAGGGATATCATAGCTGATGTCAGATGGATCTTGGCTCAAAGCAGAGAATACCAGAAAGATGTTTACTTCTTTTTTTTCCAGACAATTTTAAAAATTACTAGATTACATTAAAATACAATGAAACATTTAGGTCTTAAGTGTATAGTTTGTGAGATTAAAAAAAATAATTTTCTTGGGGACTCTTACAGCTCTTATCACAATCCATCCATCCATCCATTGTCAAGCACATTTGTGCATATGTTGCCATCATTTTCAAAACATTTTCTTTCTACTTGAGCACTTGGTATCAGCTCCTCATTTGAAAAAGAGATATTTACTTTTGTTTTATTGACGACGCCAAGGTTTTGACTATGTGGATCATAATAAACTATGGATAGTCTTGAAGAATAGGAATCCCAAAACCTGTACATGGATCAAGAGACCTGTACATGGATCAAGGAATCGCACTGTACTCATGCAGAACCATACATGGATCAAGAGACAGTTCTCAGGAGAACCAGGGAATGAATATGCACAGTTTAAAATCAAGAAAGGTGTGAGTTAAGGTTGTATCCTCTCACCATATTATTCCATCTGTATGCTGAGCAAATCATCAGAGAAGCAGAATTATTTGAAGAAAAATGTGGCTTCATGATTGGACAGAAGCGTGTTAACAACCTGTGATATCCAGGTGGCACAACCTTGCTTGTTAAAAGCGAGGAGGACTTGAAGCACTGGCTGATGAAGATCAGGGAGTTCAGATTACAACTCAAGGTAAATAAAACCACAATCCTCACAACTGGACCAGTAGGGAACATGATAAATGGAGAAAAGATTGCAGTTTGGCCTGCGTGGATCCGCAATCAACGTGCATGGAAGCAGAATTCAAGAGATCCAATGATGCACTGCATTGGGTAAATCCGATGCGCAAGACCTCGTTAACATGCTGAAAGGCAAGGATGTTATTCTGAGGACTGAGGGGCTCAGATCCAAGCCACAGTATCTTCCATCACGTCCTATGCACGTGAAAGTTGGACACTGAATGCGGAAGACTGAAGAGGAATCGACGTGTTTGAATCACGGGACTGGCGAAGAGTATCGAACGGACCGTGGACTGCCAATAGAACAAACCAGTCTGTCTTGGAAGAAGTACATCCAGCGTGCTCCTGAGAGGCCAGGATGGCAAGACTTTGTCTAACTGACTTTGGACGTGTTATCAAGAGAGACCTGTTCCCGGGAAAAGACATCATGCTTGGCTGAGGGGCGGCAAAAAAGAGGAAGCCCTTCAACAAGATGAGTGACACAGTGGCTGCAACAATGGGTTCAGGCATGAGAACGATGGTGAGGATGATGCAGGACTGAACAGTATATCCTTCTGTTGTTCATAAAAGTATATCCTTCTGTTGTTCATAAAAGTATATCCTTCTGTTGTTCATAAAAGTATATCCTTCTGTTGTTC
>NW_022111357.1:27818849-27832669 GCF_000313985.2 Echinops telfairi | reverse complement strand
CTACTTCGCGGAATTTCATTTATCACGGTAGGGTCTAGAACCGATTAACCGCGATAAACGAGGGTTCACTGTAGTTCAGTGTTTGGCCGAAGCACTGGGAGCCGTGGCTTAGCCAAGCTGACATTAAGGTCAGTGTTACAGGTGTGGATGCATTCACGGGCAGGTGGCAAAAGACAGCAGAAGGAGGCCTTGCTGGCTGATATCCCCTACTGCTCTGCTTTTCTGAGTCCCGCTCGTCGGTGTTGAGTGCTCGGGATAGGCCCGGTGCTGTGGCGTTTGCTGTCCAAGTCTCATGACACTGCACCACAATTCTATACGCACTAGCAACTCACTGTTATGCTCCTTTGACAAGTGAGGTCCTGGAGTCACCGGCGGTTATGTCAGGTGACCAAACACACACAGCGACCCAGTACAGAGCTGCACTTACTGCCAGCTGTGGGCATCAGGGTCTCTGAACTTTGAGCACAAGCTGGGCCCTGCCCTAGGCTCGAGGAGGACAACAGGAGCAAGACTTGGAGAAAAGAATGCCTGAGGACACTTGGACCCTGACACTGCTGACCTGGGTCCTGGGAGAGCATGGCCACAAAGTACAGCCAGTCTCCCTGGAGTAGTTCATGAGATGGCCGGAGGGCAGCTCCCAGGCCGGTCTGGTGTGGGCGTCTGAGCTTAGGCGGCTGCTCCTCAGGAAGGCAGCCAGCATCGCTGAGCACCGTGGAGTGCTCTTGGTGCTGTTAGATGCTGTGTAGCTGGTTCCGACCCATAGTGACCCCGTGCACAACAGGGCGAAGCACTGCTCGGTCCTGTGCCATCCTCACAGTGGTGCTTGTGCCAGAGCCCATGGCTGCAGCCCTGTGCCACTCCACCTCGCTGACCCTCTACTGAGCATGATGTCCGTCTCCAGGGACCAGAGCTGTTGAGGCATGACTGACAACTTCTCAGGGAGACGGGGGTTCAGAGAAGTGTGGGTGCCTGTGTGGACTGCCGGGTGGGGTGGAGGACGGGGGCAGGGAGGCCGTGGTGGATCAATACGCAGAGCTGAGAGGAACGGAAGGAAACTAAAATCAAAGTGCTTTGAGGTGCTGAAGGTCTGCAGAGCTGATTCCTCCACGGTCCCAAGATGCTTGTAACAGTCACCTCTGCCTCCGGGCTGCGGAGAAGCAGGGAGGATGTCTGCTCTCCCGTGCAGGGTTTCCACTTCCCGAGAGAGGCGGCTGTGGCCAGCTCTGCTCCTCCCACCTGGTCAGGCCCCCGGGTCGCTGTCCTCTGCCCAGCGTGGCTGTAGAGGGTCAGGATGTGTTGGGGAGTGGTTGGGTTGTCTGGGGAAGGGGGGGAGCGGAACGAGGTTGTGGGGTTGGGGAGACAGACGTGAATTCTAACATGGAAGCTGCCTCCCCCTGGCTGGGTGATCTGGGCTGAGTCGTGGCTCTCTCTACACTTAGTTCCCTAAAAAGACCGTCACCAGGGAAGGACATTGTGTTTGGTCAAGTGCAGGAGCCGTGAACACGGGAGAGCCCTGTGAGGATGGACCAAAGACGTCGCCAGACCAAGAGTGGCCCTGCAGGTGGCACAGGAGGGGACACCAGCCGATCACGTGCCTAGCAGAGCGGGTGGGAGACTAGACGGCCTGTCTCAGGCCGTGGACACAGCTGTGGTCATGGCTGTGCAGGGAAGGAGGGGGCTCCTGTGCCCTCTGGTCCTGGCAGGGCCCCTGGGAGAAGGGTTTCCGCTGCCTGAAGGAACACCGGCTCCAGGGCTCACAGGTCCCCAGACCTTCCGCACGACACTCGGCCTCTGAGCCCCTTTCTTCAGTGTCTGTCTGTGTGTGAGGGGAGGTGAGCTCAGGCTCCCCTGCCCTAGCCAGCTCCGGAACCTTCCAGATCCTTCTGGAACGTGTTTCTCAGGCCCGTAGGCCCTGTCTCCTCCGCACACTCACAACCGCGGTCGGGAGTCGGGAGTTGGGAGCCCTCTCACCGGGTGTGGACAGGCAGTGGGGTCAGAGGCATGAGCTCCTCAGAGACCCAGACCTGCAGACAGGGACCTTCGGCTCCTCTAGGAGCCCGCTCACGTCGGCTGGAGCCCCTCCCACTTGTCATCTGGCCACGCCCTCTTTCGCATGCTTTCCTCCCAGCCATGGTAATGGAAGTCTGTCTTGGTCAAGCGCTGTGGAGCCAGCTCTGATTCCCAGAGGCCGAGCGCCCGGCAGGACACACTGCTCAGTCCGGCGCCAGCCCTACACCTGTTTTGAGGGGCCCGTGGTTGCCACCACGGTGTCAGTCCATCTCACGGAGGCTCTTCCTTCCTTCATTGGGCTTCTATTCTCTCCGGCCCGAAGCCCTTTTCCAGGGACTGGCCCCAAAACGTGAGATGATTTGGTGATTCTATATCATCATTATCATGATCATTATTTTTAGCGATACTGGATTTCAGTGGGTTTTGTTTTGCTTTGAACTGAAGACTCAAAAACTCACAGCTGAACGCACTGCCATCGAGCGGATTCTGACTCACAGCGAGCTCTCTGTCCGACAGGGCGGAGCTGGCCCAGGGCCTTTCCCAGACTGGATCTTTATGGGCGCACAGACCCTTGACTCTTGCCTGTGTGGCGGCTGGTGGTTTCAAACGGCTGAGTAACCCACAACGCCACGGGGGCTGGTATCACGAAGAAAGAATAACAATGACAATGAAGTAGCAATAAAGCAAAGATGCCGTTTGTCCTGAAACCCACCACCCAGTTTGTTCAGGGGCCGCCTTCCAGCGTTCTTCTGGGTTGACTAGAGACACAAATCCAGAAGCACTCATACATGAGTAAGAGAGGACTGTATATCTCTCTTTATATATTTATATCTATCTGTCTTTATAGATTGACACATAAGATGTAATTATGCATTAATAAAACATCTCAGTCAAGCCCAGATCAAGTCTCTAAGTTCGATATTGACCCATATGCCCATGAATTCCTCTTCAGACTCACGCAGCACATGCAATGATGCCAAATGCAGGAAGAACACAGGCTGGTAGGTGGAAAGTCCTGTGGATCCAATGGTGGTGGACACATCTTGCAGGGCTCTGGCTGCCATCAGCGTGGCTCCGGTTTGCTTGTCAACAGGAATATGAAGCAGAGAGAGAGTGTCCCACCTCCAGGGAAGAAGAGAGGAAGTTCCCACAATCCTCGTGAGAAGGCCACACCCACAAGGAGGCCTCAATCAGGCTGTGACCTGATTGACAGGCTAGACTCCACCCCTTCACTCTATTTATCAAGCTGATATGAAATTTTGTAACTACCAAACTTCCCTTCCCTTGCCTCGAGCTATACAGCAGCCTGTGCTTCCTCCCTACACTGAGGCTGCCTCTGGACCCCAGCCAGACGGGCCCAGGTGACCTTGGGCCTTTGACCTTCATCTCACCATGGTAGGACTCAGTTCCCTTATCTGTCCTTATGGGAGCCTGCCTTGTGGGGCTGTTGATTCTTAGACACAGTGGGTCCTCTGGTTCATGTATGCTCCACTAAGTGATCCGGCCCCATGACTACTCCCCCCTATTCACCCCATGTAGAGCACAGAGCCTGGCCCCACCCCAGACCTCAGGGAGCTCCCTACTGGCCTCAAGCAGCAAGAAACAGCATACTACGAAGGCTGCAGTAGACGGAAGGGAGGCAGGACGCATGATAGTTAATGAAACTGCAATGCTGTAGTCAGAAATAACCACCATTCCTTGAGTGCTTATTGTGGGCCGGGAACTGCAGGATGCTTTCATTGGGTGACATTTTAACGAACCCTGAGAAAGCAGATATTATCATCATCATATTATCGCCTGAGAGATCAGCAAGCTGGGGCCCAGAGAGGTGAAGCTATGTGGCGTGGGGTCACCCAGTAGAGCACAGAGGAGGTGGAAGTCTGTCTGATGTGCAGGCCCGTGATCTCACGTGGGCTGCTCTGTTGCTCTGCACACAAGCGTGGGTGGCCTCTGTGTCAGCCCAGCCACTACCCCTGCAGTACATTCAAACCTCAGTTCTCCCATTTGGGCTGCAAGTGACCGGAAACCCAACTCAAATGGGTAATATAGGGCATCTGCTGGCTTATATAAGTAAAAAAATAAAAAGAGGCAGACCTGCTTCAGGCAAGGCTTGACCCAGCTGCTTTGTTTTGCCTGGGACCACAGCCTTGTCTCCTTCTCCATTGCTGGGCTGGGCCACTCTTGCTTCCAGAGTGGCCACCCTCAGCTCCCTCAGTGAATGAGCATCCAGTTCACCCAGTAATCGCTGAAATCCAAGTCTCAGAATTTGGCTTGCACTTGGCCAGACTTGAGTCACGTGCCCATCCCTGTGAGCAGGAGGACACTGGTTGAGCAAAGCCACTCAAGCCCTCCTATGTCTAAGCCACACGACGGGTGAGTTGGGACAATGTGGGTCAGAAGGGACAGGACACCGTGGAGGCAGCACCAAGGAGCTGTCCACTGCACACCAGGGAAAACTTTGCAAGGCGGAGGGCACTCTCCCCTTTAACAGCCCAGAAAGCCCAGGGCTGAAGCAGTGGATGGAGGGACTGTCTCGGCTCTCCAGACAGTGAGGAGGGTGTGTTCCCAGGAGAGGAGAGCTAATTGTCTTCCAGAGCCATTTACACAAGCCTGTCTACAAGCACATGCTGAGCAAGGTCTGGGCAGGCATCACGCAGCTAGCTTTTCCAATCACACCTCACTCTGGCAGTCCAGCCCTTGGGGCTGACTGTTCGAGTGCCATCCCGGGTCCCAACACCCTCTCAGCCGATCTCTACCCGTCCCAGCCTGGTGGGGCCCAATGACAGATGATGTTTCCCCAGAGGCAGCTGCTGGCCGCTGGGAAGACTGTCCCGGGAGGAGCTGGAGAGATGGGTGACTTCGGGAAGGTCAGCCTGGGTGGGGGCTTGGCCTAACCTCTATGCCGCCGCCCACTACCCTAGCCTCACCCTTGGTGCCCACCGCCCCCCCCCCTTCCAGGAGGACCTTCAAGCCCCAGCCAGTCCAGGCTTTCAACAGATTCCTTTAAAGTAGAAACGCCCTTTGTGGCAAGGAGACCCTACAAGGCATCTCAGCACATCAGATAAGCAGCGGGGGTGGGGGGAGGCAGGCAGGGCCAGGGTGACACTTTCCCTTCCCCCTTCCCAGTGCTCTGAGGGCACCCTGGGGAGCACCCTTTGAAACGTCCTGATGCAGTCTGTACCTGCCCTTGAGTGACAGGGACCTGGAGACACAGCGATGTCACCCTGGGGGAGGGGGCCAGGGGCAGGGAGCCCATCCTGTGACCTTGTCCCCAGTGCCTCCACGTTGCCGAGGGCTGGTGGACACTCCCTGCACGATGCTGAGCCTGCCCTGATGCAGTGCGCGCTCACAGCCTCAAGGCTGGTACTCCCAAACCCTTATCTACAAAGGGGGGTCATAATTCCGTCTCCCCCACCTGCTCTCCAGCCTAAGATAGGGGGCCTTATCTGCCTTGGAGACTGGATCTCTGTGAGCAGTGGGCATAATGAATGGTGTCTGTCCCCCAGCACTGCCCCTGAGGAGTCTCCTTGAAGAAAAGGCACAAGAGCTGGAGCAAGGCCCGACTCCCTCCCGGAGACGCCTGGATGAGCCCTGAGCACGTGGCAGGCCTCCTGCTCGGGGTGAGTCCTTGGAGGAGCCCACCGGGGGCCAGCCACGAGCCTGCATCATCTCAAGGCAGGAGGAGTAACCAGGCGTAATCAGCTTCCATCGGACTGCGGGGCTGTGGCTCAGTCTGAACCTCAGTTTCCCCATCTGGGCCATTGGCCATGGGCCTGGACCATCTCTGGTGCTTCTTTTACCCAATAGCCTTTGTCTTCTAACCACACTGTTGTCCTGCGGCCTTGCTAGCAGGTGACTTTTTAAAAAACATTTTATTAGAAGCACTTACAGATAGTCTTATAATCCATAGTTCCATTAGATCAAGCATGATTGTACGATTGCTGCCCTCATAGTTTTCAATAGATTTTCTTTCCTTCTTGAACTCCTTGATATAGCCCCCCTTTATCCCCTCCTTCCCCAACCCTATTATTATTTTATTTATTCATTTATGTTTGCTTTAGCTTACACCATCCCATGTATCCATTCTCCTTAAATTCTGATGTTCATTCCCTTTGAGTGGGGTTATACAGCCATCATAGCTATCTGTCACCCCCCATCCCCACCCCAATCTCTTCTTGTATGCTCAGGAAGCTGTTTCTGAGGGGATAATCTATCTTGAGTTTCGTGCATCAAAAGATCTTGGTTGTACCCAGCTACCTACGATGGACTAACAAGATTAGCCAGGTTTAAAACTAGCACCATAACAGTGGGAGGAAGAATTTTTATTTTTTTAGTGGATAAGTTTATATTGAGCCTTGCAGTTTACAACACAAAGGTAAAAGGGAAATCAATTCTCTTTAACCAATAGTTTACAGAGTTGTATAAAATTCTTTAGATTTCATGGATATGGGATCACATTTCTCAATAGACAGGTTTTAACTTCTTACCAGTCGACTCCTCCCTTAAACATAATGGTCACCAGCTCTAGTTACATGAAGTTTCTTCAAGGGCAGGTGCTATCATTGTTGCTGTTGTCCTTAGACTTGAAGCACTGCCAATTCAATCAATGTCCACTAATTCTACTTCAAAAATAAGTTTTGCATGTGGTGGAATGTGGGCATCCGGCTGTCCTTTCTTCCCATAAGCCCATCCTGGTTCCATCTCTAGTCGAGCCTTTTCTCCCTTACTCGTAGTCAAGAGTGCTCCATCCCAACCTTGATAACCTTGCCAACTCCAACCTTCAACCTTAAAGGCTTGGCATGTTTCTTCTTCTTGGCACTTGCTTGGATATTAGTACCAAAAGCAGTCCCATCCTGTGGTGTTCCTGTCTACCAACACGAACAGCATCACCCTTCTTGGGAACGTTGGTTCTGTCTCCCGTTTTAAGAACAGAGTTTGTATATTTTGGTGGACCCTCTTGCAGAGCCTCTTCAGACTTGTTTTCTTTGGGTTTGTCATCAGTAACCTTCACAGTTTTCACCTGCTCACAGACTTTATTTGTGCTTTCGGAGCCTTTGAAATGCTTAGTTTCAAAAAGATGGTTATAGGCTGTAACTAGATGATCCTTGCTTGCTGTTTTAGCCACATGTTTGATCTTTCCTAATAGTTTGTGTTCTGTAAGAAACGAGTCTGAGCTGTGGTCCTGCAGAAACGTGATGATGTCCTCCTTGGGCAGCTGCTCGCTATGCAGCTGCTCTATGGTCCAGGCCCACTGAGGAACGCCAGCCCTTGCCAGGAGGACATGCCCAGGCCAGCTTGCTGGAGGACTGGGGACATATGGAGATGGGCTGAGTTGCCCTGGCTGCCCCAAGTGAAGCTGGCCTCCCTCAGCCAACAGCCAGCTGCCTCCTAGAAACACAGACACTCAGCCTCCCGTGCCTCTGCCGGGAGGAAGGAATTTTAAAGAACTAGAGGATATTGGTGTGTTTCATCAGTGCTATGCTGCACCCTGGGTATATCATCCCTTCTATGTGGCCCTTCTGTGAGGGACTGTCCAATTGTCTTACAGGGGGGCTTTGGGTCTCCACCTTGCCTATGCCCCTTCATGTCAGTTTGATTACTTGTGTTTGAACTTTTGATGCCTTTTCCTGTTGACACCTCATAATCCCGCAGGCTGGCGTGCTTCTTCCATGTGGGCTTTATTACTTCCTTGCTAGATGGCTGCTGGTTTGACTATAAGCCTTTAAGACCCAAGATGCTATATCTTTTGATAGCCAGGCACCATCAGCTTTCTTCACCACATTTGCTTATGCACCCATTGTTTTGTCTTTAGCAATCATGTTGGGAAGATGAGTATCCTACAATGCCACACTTTTAGAACAAACCCTTCTTGTGCTGAGGCAGGATTTAAGTAGAGGCCCAAAGTCCACCCTGGCAGGTGATGTTTGTGGGCTCCCCGCCCCAGTCTGCAAGCCACTGAAGCTCTGGCTTTGTCCCTATTGTGGTTTCCACCTCTTTCCCTCCTGGAGGACATGCTGGAAAGGAAGGCTGCCCTTTGTTAGCCGAGCTGTCTCTCAGGGCAAAGGGGCTTCCATTTCACGAGCAGACCACCCCACCCCATCAGCAGAAACTTCTGGCTGGAGAATAGACCGGCTTCGGCCTCGGTGGGAACCTTGGGAGAGGCCATCCTCCTGCCTGTGGAATCACTAATGCGCACAGGAAGCTGTTGGCTGGGGAGGGGGTAGCTCAGTGGATAGAATGAGAGCTTAGGCACGGATTAGACCTGGCTGTGTGACTTCATCTCTATAAGCCTCAGTTTCTTGAACTGTGAAATGGGGGCTAGTAATAGTACAAAGGAGCCCTGGTGGCATAGTGGCTACGTAAGGGGCTGCAATCCACCCGGTCTGAAGTTCAAAAGCTTCTCTGAGGGAGAAAAGCAAGGCTTTCGACTCCTGTGAACAGTTATGGTCTCAGAAATGCACAGGGGCAGTTCTACCCTGTCCAGTAGGGTTGCAGTGAGTCGGCATCCATGCCCTGGCAGTGAGTGACAAGAGTACATAGCTACCTTCCAGATCCCCGAGGCAAAACCGCATGCCAGTCAGGAAATGGCCGCGATACCAAGCATGTTGCTGCTGCCACATAACCTACAACACTCACCTCCTGACTCATGGAGCACTCCCGGGAGATGGCCAGGCCTTTCTTCCGAGGCACGTCTAGGTACGCTCAAATTGCCAACCTTTTGGGTACCAGCCAACAGCACTAACTGTTTGTGAGTCCCAGGGACTGCACCACAGAGGATGACTAATATGAGACCCTGATGACATCGCCGACCCAGTTTTCCAGCATTTTCTGTACCCATGCCCTTGGCAGGTACTCTCCCTCAGCATGCAGAACCTGGGCCTCCCTGCCTGACATCTGCTCTGGCCTTAGAGCTGGCTCTGGTACTAGAATGTGCTGCAAGTGATGACGCCAGGGCCTTGCACGTTTCCACTTGGCTGGCTCCTGCATCTCGGCCCTTGCCAGGCGGACATGCCCAGGCCAGCTTGCTGGAGGACTGGGGACATATGGAGCTGGGCTGAGTTGCCCTGGCTGCCCCAAGTGAAGCTGGCCTCCATCAGCCAACAGCCAGCTGCCTCCTAGACACACAGACAAGCCAGCCCAAACCAGATCCACGGCTTGAAATCGATGCTTGCTGCTCTAAGTCACTGAGTTGGAGGAATGGTTTTCTACAAAGCATTATACCAAAATCACAAGCTAAAACCCAAACCAATGTGTCTGGGAAGAAGAACAGCCAGAATGTTCCTTAGAGGCAAGGAAGGCAAAACTTGGTCTCGTGTATTTTAGACATGTCGTCAGGAGAGACCAGTCCCTGCAGAAGGACATCATGCTTGATAAAGTAGGGGCAGAGTGAGAAAGAGGGAGACCCTGAACAAGACGGACTACACAGCGGCTACCACAATGGGTTCAAACACAGGAACAATTGTGAGGATGGAGCAGCACAGGCTGGTGTTTTGTTCTGTTGAACACAGGGTCCCTGTGCACGATGTTGTTGTTAGGTACCATTGGGTCGGCTCTGACCCATAGCGACCCTGTGCACAACAGAACAAAACACTGCGCGGTCCCCTGCCACCCATCACCAGGGTCTGGTCTCTCCTGACAATCTTTACAAGAGTGGACCGGACTACAGGATCCAGGATCGGAACCAACTCAGAGGGACCGAGCAACACCCGCGTGAGGCTGGATACACAGTGAATGTTCTTTCACGAAGAGAACGCATGCTTTTATATCAGCACTGTAAATGGAAAAACAAACTGTGGCTTTGACAATTAATAGAAGGTAATCTCGAAATTAAACAAAAGGAAAAGGTGGCCATGAAAGCCGATGGGTGGGAGTAGCCACTGTCACCGAGCCTGAGATCAGTGCTGTAGTTGTAGAAGTGGGCGATCAGCAGGGGTCAAGGGTGGGCTGGACAGCCCAGGGTGGGACCCGTGATAGTCGCTCAGCTGCACATCACGAGGCTGGGGGTCCAAGTTCCCCAGGATGTCTGCTCTGACACACGTGGTGCGTCAAGGGGTGGGAGTGGGGGTTTTGCACCACCATGAGACTCGGCTGTTTTGTGAATCAGTCATTGGTTGAGAATCGAAAAGCAACCCCAAGCCCAGGTAGGGTACCTTTTGTGGCAAAAGGACTTGGCCACATAAAACAAAAACTAAACTCATGGCCATCAAGTTGATTCCGACTCATCAGGACTCTGTAGGACGGAGTAGAACTGCCCCGGAGGGTTTCCAAGACTGTAGCTCTTTTACGGTAGCAGGAAGCCTCGTTTTTCTCCCGAGGAGAAGCTGGTGTTTCCAGCAGCTGAACCGTGGTTAGCAGCCCAGTGCGTAACCACTACACCACCACGGCTCCTTAACAGCTCTAGGCAATGGTGCGGCTCTTTTGATGATTAGACTGAGACGAACAGAGGGATCCATCCATCCCTGTGAGCTGTCCTGCCTTGTGGGCTGTGGAAGTCACATCTTTCTGAACTGTGGATTCCTCTCTGGCAAATGGCAGATTCCTCTCTGGCAAAACACTTAAGGTTTTGTGGTGACCATTCTGGGGGAGGAGGGAGTTGAGCCTATAGGTGGGGCTAGACTAGGGTTTGAACCTTAGCCCCGAGGCTGTTTGACTGCCTGACCTTGAGATACTACTCCACAGACCTGCACCTGAGTGCCTTCGCATGTTGAGTAATAATAGGAACTGCTCGTAAAACACGCATGGATTGGAATATTGGGCTTATTTCTGCGCTTGGCACATATTAGGGACTTGCTTCAGCGGTTCATTGCTGCGTACCTTAGCAACCACCATTTATAATTTCTTCTGATTCTGTTTTCCAATGGTCAGTAGGATACCCTGCTTGCCTGGGACATAGCAGGGTGACTCCTGGAGAGTGGGCTTTGGAGTGACAACATTGGGAAAGTCCCAAGCAGGCAGGGGGGACTTGAGGTCACTCATGCGGATGAGATTAGACCAGAGGCCCGGCTCACACTTTGGCAGTTGGTGCTGGCTATGGGCGGGGTTCTTCGCTGGGCTCCTGGAGTGTTCTCCGGTGGCTAGTTTGGGCTTCCTTACAGCATGGCAGTCTCGAGGCAGCGTTCTAAGAGGGAGTGCCCCAAGGAAAGATGTCCCAACACACCCCCCACCTATTGAGGCCCCATGTGTCAAAGCAAGCCACGTGGCTGAGACCAGAGTCACTGCAGCAGGGTCCCCCAAGGACATCAGGGCCACCATTGTACTGGTCTCCTGAAGGTTCCCAGGGTGGTTTGGTTTGCGGCCATGCTCAGTATTGGTGCATGAGAGGCCTGGGTGGGTGATGCCCGGGGTTCTGTGCCTCAGGAGCATGAATGGCTCTCCCAGGGCCACACAGGGCGGTGGGGGCAGGAAGGATAAATCATGGGACTCACAGAAGCAGCCCTATCGATAAAGCGATCAGTAACCCCCAAACGACGGGAACATGAAGCATTATACCTGAGCATTTGTTAGGAGTCTGAAATGTGGCAGGGTCAACCCAGGGGCAAGCCTTCTGAGCATTCCTCCATTATTGACAGGCAGCCCAGGGCTGGGGAAAGAGCCCGGTCAACAAGGACCACGCGTTCAAATCAGGCCTGAGGGTGTGTTTCCTAACTGCAGCTCAGGGAGGTCAAATTAACTGCCTCAGGCCACACGGCCAGGACCAGGACCGGCAGAGCTGGGTTTGGAAACAGGCCTGTCTGGTTGTCAAGTCCAGAGGGTGGTTTGGGGGCCACGTGGCCTTCTGTCTTCCTCACGCGGCTGCCTGCTCCAGGAGGCTGGGCCAGCGCAGAGTTCCTCACTCTGGCTTGGCCGTCCCCTGCCCCACGCTCCACCGGCCTCCCGACTCCCTGCTCTCTGAAGGAGAGGAGGCCAGGCTGACACACAGCAGGCCTTCTAGCAGCGGTCCCCAACCTTCCTCATGCCACGAATACAGTGCCTCATGCGGTGGTGACCGCCCCCCCCTCCGCCAGCCATAGCATTATTTTCGTGGCCACTTCATCACTGTTATTTTGCTTCTGCTATGACTTGGGCGACCCCTGTGAAAGGGTCATTGACCCCCAAAGGGGTCGAGACCCACAGGTTGAGAACCGCTGCTCCAGCGAGTGCACCAAACAAACATTCCAGCGCAGTGACTCAGGAAGCCCAGGTGTGACAGAGCGGAACTGCTCCATAGGGTTTTCTTGGGTGTAATTGTTACAGAGCGATTCTCAGGCCTTTCTTCCCCAGCGGGTCGGGGTGGACCGACCATTTCCCAGGGGTCGCCTAAGACCATCGGAAAACACATCTTTCTGGTGGCCTTAGGAACCGAGATACCGCTCCTCTATCGTCTCCAGGTGGGTCCGCTCACGTGCAGGGACGCCCACTTACGAGTACCCGGCGTGAAGACTGCTACCCATGCTACACCATGCTTCAAGACACAATTGCATTTATTTGTCATTAGAAATAAATATTTCACAATACATAATTACATATTGTTTTGTGATTAGTCGCTATGCTTCATGTTCAATGTGTAACAATGAAAATACATCCTGCAGAACAGATATTGACATGACGATTCCTAGCAGTAGCAAAATGACAGTGATGAAGTAGTAACGAAAATAATTTTATGGTTGGGGGTCCCCACCACATAAGGAACTGCATGAAAGGGTCGCAGCCTTAGGAAGGTTGAGAACCACTGCTCTAACCTTTAGGTTACTCTGTTGGTGGGTATAGAAAACCCTTTCAGGCGATGGGCTCTCAAGGCTAGCCTATAGGACAGGGTAGAACTGCTGGGTGGGTTCCCGAGGCTGTAACTCTGTACGGGAGTAGAAAGCCTCATCTTTCTCTTGTGGAGCGGCTGGTGGTTTCGAACTGCTGACCTTGTGATTAGCAGCCCAACTCAGGTCAAGAAATCCTATTCTGGACCTAAAACCCATCTGACAGGCAGCCTGGGGGTGGGTGGTGGTTAAGATCAGATTTAGACTAGAGATGATTGGAGTTTGAGGCCAGCCCTGTCTTCTCTTGGCTGTGTGACTTTGGGCAAGGGGTCTAGCCCCTCTGGGCCTCAGTTTCCCCAGATAGCTATGAGGAAGACGTGAGAGCATGCACATCAAGCTTTAGCTCCTTGTTGGGCTTGCAGAAGCCCCAGGCAAATGCCCATTGGCGGCCTCCACTGATGCACGCAAGATGACCTTGGTGGCAGTGACAGGAAGGACAAGATGACAGGCTCTTTTAGAAGGGAATCTCCCCCTCCACTCACTGAGAGCCCAGGGTCGGGGTGCATCCTGGAGAGCTGAGGAAAAACACACGAGCAAACGCATGAGTTGGGCACTGGGGCCGGTTGTTGATTTATGTCTGGGAAGGGCCCCGCGTCCTCAGGAACTGCGACCTCTCTACCCAGGTTGATATGTTCACAAGCCGCTTGTGGGGGAGGCAGCGCGCCTCCCCTGCCCCTTTAAAGAAGCCCCTGTTGAGTTTCAAAGATCCTGGCTGCGCGAGGAGTGTCTGGGAGCGCAGATCCTCCGGGAGGAATAGTCCATCAAACGCGGCGTGATAAATGGGGTCTGCGCGCAGCCGACACTGGCTCCGAGCTGGAGCTGCGCGGTGTGCGCACTTCACTCGCTGGGATGAAAGGAGATCGCAGCCAACAGAATCCGTGAACAAACAGCCCTGCCAGCCAGCACGCTTTTACCCTGCAGCCCCACCTCCCTCTCCCCCCATCCTGTCCTTGGCTGTAGCCCCCCCCACCCCTTCTTCCAGGCCTGGCCTGAGTGGGATTGTGTTTGAGCTCCCCAGTG
>NW_022111357.1:27814476-27816412 GCF_000313985.2 Echinops telfairi | reverse complement strand
CCCCACAGTTGTCGTCCTTGTTGTTGTTCGGTGCCAGCGGGTCTGTTCGCACCCATAGTGACTTGATGGGCAACAAGATGAAACACTGCCCAGTCCTGTGCCAATTGTTTTTGTCCCTGAGCCCAATGTTTCAGGCACAGCGTCAGTCTGTCTCGTGGAGGACTTCCTCTTTTTCACTGCCCCTCCGCTTCACCAAGCATGGTGACATTCTCCAGGCATGTCAGGTCTCTCCTGACAACTTGTCCAAAGTACTGAGACAAAGGCTGGCCCTCCTTGCCTCTAAGGAGCGCTCTGGCCGTACTTCCAAGACAGGTTGGTTAGTCCTTTCGGTAGCCTGGTAGCCTTGAATCTAGTTTCTGTTCTCTGCATGTGCTCAGAGCCCTGGTGCACAGTGTTTAAGCCCTTGGTTGCTAACCCAAAGGGTGGGAGTTTGAACTCACCTGGGGCTCTGTGGGGAAAAGACTTGCCCCCCCCCCTGCTCTCATAAGAAGAAGGGGCTTTGAAGAGTTTGTGAAAACTTCCATTATCTTCTAATTTTATTTGTCCATGAACTTTTTGAAGCCAAAAAGAAGCCCCAAACCACCCCTCATACAGAAAACCCAAGAGGGGTGGTTCTACTCTGGAATATGGGGTCACTATGAGTCGAAAACTAACTTACAACCTGCACTTGTCTTTCATGCGTGTATATTTCATATCAGCTTGTTTATCATGCGTAGAGATGTTTCATATCAGCAGGTCCAGACCATATTTGTCCCTTTATGTTTGGAATCATCTTAGAAAAGGTTGGGCAATCATCAGCACAATTAATTTTAGAGCATTTTCTTCTCTCTTGTCCTTGTTGTTATTAACTCCCCATTTCCTCCCAAACTCCCCAGCCTCTAAGAAAGCATCAATCCAGTGGTGTCTCTATGGATTTACCTATCCTGGGTGTCTTATGCAGAAAAATACGCAAAAGGAACCAAATACCAAACCAAGAACCCACTTTCAGTACAAAGAGTGAGACGTGCAACTGTGAAACCGTACACAGTGAGGTCAACTGGAAAACCACCCCATTGCCGTGCGCTGACTCCTGATTCATGGTGGGTTCCCGTGTGGTTGGGGAGAACTGCTCCAGGGAGGAGGGGCTCTGGGAAGGGGAAGTTGTCGTTTGGAAGCAGAGCGACTTGCCTTTCGTCCGTGGAACCACGGGAGGGGCTTCAACTGCCAATCTTTTTTAAACACAGTTTTATTGGCATACACTTCACAAATCGCACATTTGATTGTTCGATCAGATTAGGAAGAGTTGTGCAATCATCACCACAATCCATTTCAGAACCGTACCAGGTCCAGCCACGTCACAGCATGTCTTAGAACTTCCTTTCTCTTGACGACTCAGTGATTCAGAACTGACATTGAAGTGCCTTCAATGAAGCCTCCTTGCTCACAGGGTGAAGCCAGGATGCCTGGGTGGCTCCGCTCTCCCCCAGTTTACCTCCTGACTCATCCTCACTCCCACTTTCTCTCCTGGTTTCTCTCTTTGTCTCATTTCTACCTACCTTTAGGGCCCAGCCTCGTGGTCACCTCCTCCAGGAAGTCTTCCCTGCTTCAGTCTGTGCCAAGTTTTTCCTATTGTACACCTTCCCCATAGTTACTCTTTCTTCCAAGTCTGTCCCCCAGGCTAGGCTGTGAGCCTTTGGAGATGGGTCCTGTGTCCCATTTATCAGAGTAGCCCCTGAGGCCTGGCACACAGTAGGTTCTCAGCAACCATCAGTTTTACTGGGCTGGTGACTGGGTACATGTATACATGTGTGCATATGGGTGTACAGTCTCAGAGTCCAGCAACTCCTTTGGGACTCAGGGGTGCCCCTTTTACATGGAGGGTCTCGAAGGTCCCCAGGCCATCTGAACCTTCCTGTCGGGCCTGTAGGGGCAGCAATGTCAAGGCCCAGCCCCATGG
>NW_022111357.1:27788404-27814249 GCF_000313985.2 Echinops telfairi | reverse complement strand
GGGTACCGGGAGCTGGTGAGTTTGCATGGACAGTCCTCGGGTGGACAGGACAAGGCTGGCAGGCACTAGCTGTTCTGTGCGGATAGCCTCAGGGAACCTGCTGCTGTTGGCCATTGGAGGCTCTGTGACCCCTTTCAGAGGCCCAAGAGCAGGGACCCTCTGACCTGAGGCTAGGGTGCCTAGCAATACCACCACAATCATGATGGGCGGGTGAGGTGGGGAAGATCCGGTCTGCATGACCAGAGTCAGACTAAACGCAGTACTGGTAACACCCCAGCCCCCACTAAAGGCCTGGGGACATCTCGGAGACCTCAATGCCTTAGGGCCCCCTCAGCCTTAGGACCCCTCCTACCCCATCACAGCCCGTAGGTTGCAGTCAGGATGCCAAGCACTGAATAGAGCCGACTGAATGAATAAGCTTATCTCGCCCCAGCCAAGTCTGGGCCTGCACGTCCCCGGCCGGGCTGGGGAGGCCAGCTTTATCAGGCTGCATGCAGGCAGTGCTCTGATTCTGCTTCAGAGGCAAGAAGCAACAATTCTCTCTCCTGCTGGCTGCTCCCTTCCCTGCCCCCAGCTGCTGCCCTGCCAGTGCCCTGCCCCTGCCTGGGATGGCCCCAAAGCCATCTTAGACATCTTAGACCTGGGCCTGAGCCGCTCACCCGAGGTTAGGCTGGGATTGGAGCCAGGGCCCAGCTGCGGCTTCCCTGCAGCACAGGTTGGGGTGGAAACTCACCACTGATATTCAGGATCATCTCTCATCAGGTGCCCTGGTAGCACAGTTTGTTAAGCATTGGACTGCTAACTGCAGAGTCAGCGGTTCAAACCCACCAACTGCTCTGAGCACGGAAAGTGGGACTTTCTGCTCCTGTCCGAGAAACTCTAAGGAGCAAGGAGGCTTTGGTCTATACGAGCAGGTGCAGGACCTGGGCTACTCCAGGCCGGAGACTCCACTGGGCAGGTTCCCATGGTGCTTGGGACAGGAAGTCCAGTCTTCAAGATGGGTGGGCCAGTGACTTGGGTTCATTCTCTGATGCATTAATTCAATGAGCGTTTATTGATTGCCTGTGGAGTCTCGGGCACAGGACTGCAGAGACAAATGTCTCACTGTCTTTGCCCTAAAGGTGCACTTTGCCAGGTGGATGTGTGTGGTGCTATCCCTCCTTCTGTTGTCCATCATTCATCCATCTAGCCGTTTACTCATTCAGGTAGTAGCCACACCCACCAGGCCATAGCCACAGGACCAGGCCCTACCCTCAAAGTCACCCCCTAGAGGGGAGGACAAATCAACCAACAGACAATTAGGGAAGGCGCCCAGGTGGCGCAATGGGTTGCACCTCGGGCTGCTAGCCACAAGGCCAGCAGTTCAAAACTATCAGCCACCACCCTTGGAGAAAGATGAGGCTTTCTACTTCTGTAAGGATGTACAGCCTCCGAAACCCACGGTGACAGTTCTATCCTGTTCTATAGGGTCGTTATGAGTTGGAACTACCTTGGCAGCAGTGAGAGTTTGGAGCTCAGCATTTGTCACTGAATCCCAGGCCCAGGTAACCAGCTCTTTTCTGGCTCTGACCTGTCATTGGGAAGGGTTGGGAAAGTCCCAGGCTCCCGCCCCGGCTTGGAAGGGGCCTGTAGTCCCAGCCTGCTGGGGATGCTCAGCTCTGCCTGCCTGGCACGGAGAGGCTTGGGGGCCATGAAGCCTGCTGTAAAATCTGCCCCTCAGCACTTGACAAAGGCATGCTGGAGAATGCAAACTGTCAGTGTCTGCCCCAGGGAAGGGGAGGAAACCGGGTTTCTGACTAGGAAATTATTGAATATTTAGGACCCGGAGCAGATCATTTAGAGGGGAAATGAATTTCCCCGGCTTCCTCCAGCCAGGATAAATCAGTTCAGATTCTCCTTCTCTTGCATTGGCCCTCGTGGAATGGGTCTGGGGGGTGTTTATGCAGCAGGAAAGTCATCACTCTTGCAGAAATTGGAGTGCTTTTGCTTCCAAAGCCATCACAGCCTCTTAATGCGGGCACGGTGGACCTTACTGGTCAGCCTCCACTGGTGTACATCCTGGGGGCTGGAGCCCGGGAGGGATAGGGGACTGGCTCTCCTCAGAGCCACCTTCTCCATGGTTGATGCCGGCTGGCTGGAGGGGGCATGGGATGGGGTCCAAGCCTCAGCCAACAACATAGTGGGTGGGGCTGGGCCCAGGTCTGAGCCCTGAGGCAGGAGGATTTGAGAGACCGGATCTCAGAAGCCCAGGTGGCACAGTGGCTAAAGTGCTGTAATGCTAACCAACAGGTCTGTGGTTTGAATCCCCCACCTGCTCTGTGGGTACAGAGGGTGCTTATTGTGGGTCTCATCAAGATGACAGCCCTGGAAACCCGAAGGGTGGTTCTGCCCCTTAGAGTCCTATGTGTCTCGGTGGGAGGGGGGTTGGCTTGGTTTTGGACTTCAGTTAGACATAAGAAACACTCCCCATGTCAGGGGTGGTGGGGGTGGTTGTGGCATTGCTCTCCCTGGGTGACTGGTCTGAGCAGAGGAATCTTTCATCCATGGGGCATCGAGGCCAAAGATGGAACCCCACAATGGGTTTTCCACAAAGGGCTCTCCAGGCCCCAGATTCTGGCGTGCATGGATTAAAGCAAAAACCCAAACCATGGCTGTCTAGTCAATTCCAACTCATGGCGACCCCATTTGTCTCGGCGTAAAACTGCACTTTGTCCCATGCTTGTGGCTGTGGCCTTTCAGAAATAGATGGCCAGGCCTTTCTTCCCAGGTGCTTCTGGGTGGATCCCAATAGCCAGCCTTCCCGTGAGCAGCAAAGCACTCACAGTTTGCAGCTCTGATGCCCAGGCTGCCAGGTTGGACATGTGTCAGAGGTGGCTGCCTTGGCACTGGGTACCCGCTTTTTTTTTTTTTTCCCTTTAGAAAGTTGTGTTGTTCTAGACCTGGGCTCAGCAAATGTTTTCTGTACATTATGATAGTAGTTTTTTTCAGCCACACAGTCTCCGCTGCAGTCATTCAACTCTGCTCGTGTGGTACAGCAGCCTCGGCCATGGAGTCGAGTCAGACTCACAGGGAACCTATAGGACAAGGTGGAACGGTCTCGGTGGGTTTCCAAGACTAGAACCCTTTACGGGACCAGAAAGCTTCATCTTTCTCCCATTGCGCGACTCATGGAGTCAAACTTGTGACCTGCGGTTCACAGCCCAACACGTAACCCACGATGGCAGGAGGGCTCCTTCAGAGCAGCCACCGACAATACATAAACAAGCTGTAGCTGTGTATAAATAGAACTTACTTTTCGAAAACAGACAGGAGACTGACCAGCAGACCACCGCTCACTCGCCCCTGCGCTAGAACTTCAGTTGCCAAACCCACACGGAAGCCCCTTCCTGGTGTCGGCTCTCCTGACTGGTTTCTGGTTTTGAAGACTTCTACTTGATTGGTGGTTCAGTGCTAGAATTCGCACTTTCCTGCTGGGAGATCTGCGTCCAGTTCCCAGCCAGCACACGGCACGTGCAGCCACCCCCTAACCCCCGTGTCTGCCGGGAGAGGCTGGTGTGTTGCTAGCATGTTACGCAGCTGTCAGCGATGCTTCCAGACTAAACAGTTTGCTGACCTACTTCTGAAAAGTAGCCAGTTTATCCAGATGGATCACAATGGTCAGCTCTCCAACAGATCAGGGGGATGTCACGCAACCAGACAGTGCTGTGTTTTATTGTACGTGGGGCTGCCATGAGCTGGGGATGGGTGGGACGGCAGTAAGACGCTTGTTGTTCTGATCAGAAAAGGAATGCATGCGTGTAGTGACAGATTACAATAACCCTGCTCTCCTGAAAGACAGCTCCTGTTCACAGTTGAGTGTCTGTGGATTTGTTTGTCCAAAGCCTGTGTTCTTGTTAAAGGGCATCTTGTACAGGCCTCATTTACTCAGGATGTTATATTTTGAGCTGCAAGTTGACTCAGGTTTAGAGGAAAACTGGAGATGGCCCCTAGGGACTCAAGCCCAGGCTGATAGGAATAGACTGAGTGGACTTTTCTTTCTAGGAATGCCTCCTTCTGAGCTTGCTCCTGGGGCCACAGGGACCTGCACATAGTCGAAGAGCTGAAGAAGAAGGTGGTGTGGAAGAAGAAGATGTGTGTGTGTGTGGGGGGTTTCAGGGCTGCTCTTCTCAGCCATTAGAAGGTCAGAAGTTGCTGAACTCAGTAAAGGGACTGAGACTCCTAGAGGTACCTCTGATGGCCTTCTTGGCAGAAGGTAGAGGAGATGGATGGTAGGCAGATGGACAGACAGTCAGCTGCCAATGGGTGGACTCTGACTCGTGGTGACCTTACCCACAATGGATGAAATGTTGCCCCACCCTGCAGCAGCCTCACGATTGGCTATTGTGCCCATCCACTTCACCACAGTGACGCTATGTCACTGGTATTTCAAATGCCAGCAGGGTCACCCAAAGTGAGTGGGTTCAGCAGAGGCTTCCGGATTAAGAACAGACTACAAAGAAGGAATTGCCTGCCCACTTGGGAGGCAGTAGCCACTGGGACCCTTATGCATATCTTCAAAGCATTGTCAGAGACTCAAGGCCTAATCAGTGGACACAGAACACTGTCTAGATAGCCCTGGAACACGGGCCTCTAGGATCAGGGGTCATTTGAAAGGTGACTGGGGTGGAGCTGCTTTCTCAGGTAGTGGGAGCACACCTTCCAGGGTTTTCAATGCGGATCAGGCACAGCTCAAGGTTAGAAGAAACAGCTGCAAATAGTTACTAGTAATCAGAACTTGGAATGCACGAAGTATGAATCTAGGAAAATTCATAAGTCATAAGTCATCAAAAATGAAATGGCACACATAGAGACTGAGATCCTAGGAGTCAGTGAGCTGAAAGGGACTGGTATTGGCCACTGGTATTGGCCACTTTGAGTCAGAAAATCGTATGGTTTACTATGCTGGGAATAAAACAATCAAGAGGAATGGTATTGCATTCATCATCAAAAACGGTATTTCAAGCTCTATCTTGAAGTACATTGCTGTTTGTGACAGGATTAATCTATCTATCCACTTTCAAAGAGTTCCGATGAATACAACTATTATTCAAATGTATGCACCAACTACTAAAGCTAGTGATGAAAAGGATTGAAGAATTCTACTAGCATCTTCATTCAGATCAAATAGGCAATCAAGATGCATTGGTAATTATTGGCAATTGGAATGCAAAAATTGAAAACAAAGAGGAAAGAACAGTAGTTGGAAAATATGGTCTTGATGATAGAAACAAAGCCGAGATGGCATGATATAATTTTGCAAGACCAACGACTCCTGCATAGCAAATACCATTTCAATGACACAAAAGACGTGGACTCCTCTGGATGGAATATACAGAAATAAAATTGAGTACATCTATGGGAAGAGACGACAGAGAAGCTCAATATCTGCAGCTAAAACCAGGCTAGAGGCTGACTGAGGAACAGATCATCAATTGCTCATATGTATGTTAGGTTGAAACTGAAGAAAATTAAACAAGTCTACGAGAGTCAAAATAAAACCTGGAGTCTAAACCACCCGGATTTCAAGACTATCTCAAGAAGAGAGTTGGTGCATCGAACACTTATGCCAGAAGACCTGATGAGCTATGGTAAGACATCAAGAACATCAATCATGAAGGCAAAGTGTCATTAAAAAGACAAGAAATAAAGGAAAGGTCAAAGTGGATGTCAGAGAGTTTATGAAATGTGTTCTTAATCATAGATATCTAAAGCAAATGGAAGAAAGGATGAAGTCAAAGAACTGAACAGAAAATTTCTAAGGGCAGTTTGGCCAACTGAATGGAAGAGATCCATATTTGTACACATTCTAAAGAAAGGTGACCCAACAGCATGTCCAAATTATAGAACAATATCATTAATACCACATGCAAGTAAAATTTTGCTGAAGATCATCCAACATCGGTTGCAGCAGCACATTAACAGAGAGCTGCCAGACATTTAGGCCAGACTCAGAAACAATGTAGAACATTGCTGATGTCAGATGGCTCTTGGATGAAAGCAGAGAATACTAGAACGAAATTTTATTGATTATGCAAGGCATTCAACTGTGTGGATCACACAAACTATGGACACAAACTTCAGAAGAGTGGGGACTCCAGAAAACTTCATTGTGTTCCTAAGGAACCTGTGCATGAGTCAAGAGGCAGTCGTAAGATTAGCACAGGGGATCAAATCAGGAAAGGCGTACATCACCTCTCACCATACTTATTCAATCTGTGTACTGATCAAGTCATCAGAAAGTTGGATTAGATGAAGAAGAATGTGGCATCGGGTTGGAGGAAGGATTATTAACCTGTGATGTGCAGATGACACAACCTTGCTTGCTGAAAGTGAGGAGGCGGCACTTGCTGATGAAGATCAAGAGTTGCAGTCTTCTGTGTGGATGACAACTCCACGTAAAGAAGACCAGAACCCTCCCAACTAGATCAACAGGTGACATCATGATAAATGGAGAAAAGATGGAGGGTGTCAAGGATTTTGTCTTGCTTGGATCCACAAGCCACGCTCATCGAAGCAGCAGTCAAGAGAGCAAACAGTGAATTGCATTGGGTAAATCTGCTGCACCAGACCTCTTTAGAGTGTTTCAAAGAGGGAGTTACTTTCAAGACTGACCCAAGCCATGCTATTTCCCATGGCGTTTCATTCTGTTGTGCAGGATGCTGCTGTAGTTTGGAACTAACTCCAAGCCACCTAAGGAGAACAACAACGGTGGTGCCGGGTTCAAGGTAGGAAGGCATTCCTCGGCCTTTTGCACCCTCTATCTTGGATGAAAAAATGGGAAAGAACAGCATACAATCCAGATGACAAATAGATTATTCAATACAGCACCAACAGAACACACACACACACACACACACACACACAACTAATTGGGGCTCATCAAAATGAAACATGTTTGTGTATCAGATGACATGAACCAGAGAGTGAAAAGACAACCTACAGAATGGGGATACTATTTTAATATCATATATCTGATAAGGCTTTAATATTAACATATTAAATTCCAGCTCAACCACAAAAAGGCAAACAACTAAATTACAAAACAAAAAAAGGGGCAGATGATTTGAATAAATGCTTCATTAGAGAAGATATAAAAATGGTCAGAGAGCACATGATAAGATGCTCAACATCTCTAGTCATTAGGGAAGTACAATCCCAAACCACCACGAGAAACCACTTCACCTCCACTAGCATGACTATTATATATCTATATCTATATATCTGTATATGTGTGTTTGTATATATATGCAAAGGAAAAATGTTGATTTGGAGAAATTGGAACCCCGAGCCCTGCTAGTGAGAATGTAAACTAGTGCAGGTGGATTTGGCATTTCCCCCCAAAGCTAACATAGAATCACCATACAACCCCACAACTCACCCCTAGGAACACACCTAAAGGAATCTGACGCAGGCACTCATTGCTCATGGCACCTTTTTTGACAATAGCCCCAAAGGTGGAGCCAACCCAAGTGTCTACCAGCCGATCAATATGATGAATAAAAGGAACAATGGTATGATCCCATTTACATTATTATCTGTTGTTGTTGTTGTTGTTGTTGTTAGGTGCATCAAGTTGATTCCAACAGAATGGAACACCTCCCGATCCTGCACTCCCCCCACAGTTGTTCTTATTTGCACCATTGTTGCTGCCACGGTGTCAAGCCATCTTCTTGAGGACCTTCCTCTCACTCACTGGCCCTCCGCTTTACCAAGCATGATGTCCTTCCCCAGGGACTGGTCGCTCCTGGCATGTCCACAGCACATAAAGGTGAAGTATCACCATCCTTGCCTCTATGGGGCCCTCTGGCCAAACTTCTTCCGAGGCAGATCTATCTGTCCTTTTGACAGGCCACGGTATGTACGTTCGATATTCTTGGCCAGCACCATGATTCAAAGGCATCAATTCTTTCCCGGTCTTCCTTATTCAATGTTCAACTTTCACATGCCTGTCAGGTGATTAAAAATATGGTGTGGATGAGGGACACCTCAGTCCTCAAAATAACCTCCTGGCTTTCAACACTTTAAAGGGGTCTTGTGCAGCAGATTTAGCCAATACAATGTGTCCTTTGATCTCTGGACATCAATATCTAGAACAGGCAAATTCATCGAGACAGAATCTGGACAAGTAGTTACCAGGGACTGCTTAATGGGCATAGAGTTTCTATTGGGGGTGATGAAAATTTGGGGAAAAATATAATGGTGTTGGTTGTGCAACATGGTAAATAGGAGGCTAAGCATATATGTATATATATATATGGCTAGTAAGGGTCTAGCTCATACACACATGGGTTTATTCCAAACAAAATGTATTTGTTGTCTCTGTTATCAGTGGATGGCTGCAGACACATCTCCTCAGTAACACACTGTCTTAGTCTTGCTAGCATGCCTCCCGGCAAAAAGTCCAAGCAACCCAGTGGCTTCCAAGGAGATTTGCCGGCCAGTTAAATTTGAGACAGAGAAGTCAACTCAGAAGGTTTTAGTGACTGATATTTGGGATCCAACGAGATAATCCTGATAGATTTTCTCTAATGAACAAGATGATCCTGGGGGCTTATGGTGAAGAGATTTTAAGAAAATTGAAACCGTATTGGATGAGAAAAGGCCAGGAAAGTTGTGCTGAGGGATTTTGTCCCCTATTACAATGTACCTGCTCAGTCTTTGAGGCTAGCAGAGCTGGCGTAACAATAAATCCATTGGGAAACCTGACCCTTTTCACCCTGCAGTCCTGATCTTGCACCTTCCAACTTTGTTTTGGCTCCAAATCTCAATGAATATTCTAAAGGACAATTTGAGTCCCACAAGGATGCCCAAACTTCCATTGTGACATGGTGTAAACGGAAGGGCACATAATTCTTGGGGGAAGGGTTAGAGGGATGGAAACACCTCCTTCAGATGCATAGAGACTTAGATGAGCACTAGACTGAGTAACAATAGCTTTGTAGGGTAATCTTTTTGTTTAATATAGGTTTCTGTAATTTTGAAGCAATTCATTGGAACTTACTCTCTATGTCAGGCTGGTTTCTCTAGAAACCAACTTGTTTGTGCATGTATCTAGAAAGAGGTTTATATCAAGAAATAAATTATTATTGCAGAAGTAGGTACATCCAGTCTGGTTCAAGTCCATAGCTAAGATGTGAGCTGGAAGTTTCTCTGGCCTTGTGAAGCTGAAGGGGCTGGTGAACCGGAAGTAGGGAGACACAGCCAGAGGGCCATAGGCTGGTGGATGCAGAGCTAAATGAATCTGAAGTCAACCGAATGAATCCAAGGTCAGCAGTCCGCGGACAGCTCCTGGGATTGGCAGGCAACCCAGCAGGAGGGCAAAACACCAGCTGCAGGATCTGGCTTCTGCAAAGGGCGAAAGGGCAAGAGCGAGCTCAGTTCTGCTCAGGGTCTCTCTTATACAAAAGGTCACCCACAAGAAGATGCCATCAGGTTGTGACCTGACGGATAGGTTGGACTTCATCCCTACCGTTACCCAGGTATGTCCAGTTGACATAAAATGGAACCCTCACAGCCTCAGGCAATGAATGCACTAACATGCACACTTAAAATCGCTTTTGTTAGGTGTGGTTAGGTGCCATTGAAGTGGTTCTGACTCACAGCAACTCTATGTACAACAAAAGGAAACACCACCCAGTCCGGTGCCATCTTCACAATTGTTCTTATATTTGGGCCATTTTTGCAGCCACTGGATCAAACCATCTGACTGAGGGCACTCCCCCTGACAATGTGCTGCTTGAGGTTTTGACAAGAAGGTTTCCAGTATCTGATAATGTTTGGATTATGTCCATACGGCGGCTAATTTCTCAGAAGTAGATTGCTTATCCTTTTTTTGTGGTCTGTTCTTAGTCTGCTTGCCTGTTCATTTTGGGTGTCCCTGCTGGTATGTGAAATACCAGTGATCTAGCTTCCAACATCACAGCCACACACAAGCCGCTACCATACGATCCACTGACATATAAGCGGTGTTAAAAAATGGTTGAAGTAGCAAATGTTACATTACACACCCATTTCTCACTTATGACAGGGCTACCTTCCAAAGAAAGAGCAGGTTTTTATGCAAGCATTGGTCTCATGTGAAAAGGGAGGATGGTCAGATCACATCACAAAACAGAGGACGACAGCATCATTACATAACTGCTGAATCACTTCATGCTACAAGTGCCAAACGTCATTGAGAACTGTGGCCCAGCCAAGCTGATACCTTAACCTGAGCCTTGGCAGCCAACGTTACAATCACCACCTCACACCCTGCCATTCATTACTGACATAAATGCACTGCAAACGCACACAGGCATTGGGTGAGGGTTTTTATTTTAGTATTGTCATAAATGCAAGATGTCAGATGAGGCGGTAGTTGATGAATGAGGAGGCGATGTATATACTTTCCAGGGGGCCCACTGGGACCTCAGTGGTAGAGGTCTTACCTTCCACAGAGGAAACCCAGGCTGGACTTCCAGCCCACGCGCCTCATGCACAGCCATCGCTGGGCCATCGGTGGAGACCTGCAGGTTGCTATGAGGCTGAACAGATTAGAAAGGAGCTTCCGAACTAAGACAGGCTATGAAGAAAGGTCTGCTGAGCTTCTTTCACAAAGTCAGCCAGTAAAACATAAGAGGGCACAGTCCAGTCTTGAAAAGAGCCCCCTGTGGTATCCCCAAGGCTCCCACGCTTCCTGACAGGGGGAGGCGAACCAGATAACTGCCCAGGACCTAACCCCATCTGTGCCCTGAAACAGGATGCTCAGGTCTGCGGAGGCGGGGCAGTCTTTCCCTTCAGTGGAAGGAGCAAGGGGGAGAGCAGAAAGGCCACCTGGCCAGGTGATCCATTTACACATCATCAGCAGAGAGAGGGACCGGCTGGGCCGCCCCCGCCCCCCGCCACTCCCCATTGCTGCCAGCACACACCTGGCCCGGCACTCACTTGCTTCCAGCCCTGGGCACCACAAGATTGAGCTCAGGTCCAATGGGCCCTCCCAGACCTGGAATTGGGCCCGGGGCCATGGGTTTCTCTGTGTGGCCGGGTAGTCCAGTGGTTAGGGGAGCAGATTTGGGAATCATTTAGGTCTGGGCTCAAGTGCCAAGTTTGTCACCTCCTCACCTTAGCATCTTACTTTGCACCTTGGAGCTTCAGTTTTCTCACTTTTAAAATGGGTACAATGCCAGCACCCTAAGGATGCAGGGCGAGCCAGCCCCACTGCAAGAGGCATCATTTCCCCATTTCCCGGCATTCCTTTGGCGAAGTGTAAACAGGGGCATTGGAATCATTGTCTATTCAACTCCAACGCTCTGAAGAAGGCAAGCTGAGTTGTAAAAAGTCCCACATCCTTTTTTCTGGAATCTGGAGATTTTCAATGGGCTGAATTGGACTGTCCATTCTTTGGACAGGAGCTTTGGCCCGACTGTTCCCAGCTGTGACCTAAGGCCCAGCCAGGGCCTGGCACCCAATGAGTGCTCACAAACTGTTGTAGAAAGACCGAATGGATCAAAGTGTATCCCAGGGAGGCTTTCCCCTGTGTCCTGTGGAAGAGGCAAAAAGTTCACGTGGCGGCCCCCAGCCACCGCCTCCCCGCCCCGTGGCCTCTGGCCTGTCTCAGCCATGCGCTGAGGCTCCATGGCTTTCGGTTTGCCACATCACCATGTGATGCCACAAATTAATTTCAGGTCAGCTGGATCCAATTTGGTTCCCCAAGGGAGAAAAGGGCAGCGTAATTACAAAACAGGAACAACAATGGAGCAGAAGCTGGGCTATCCCAGTTCATTTTTCACAGGAGCTGATGAGGGGGACGCAAAGGCAGCCCAGCGGGATTCCGGAAGCGGCAGCAGGCAGCGTGTGGGCTGGGCGGTGACCTGCCTTGCATTGCCCCTGCAGCCCCTGGGGGAAGGGGGGCTCACTGAAGCTGGGCGTCGTGTGGCCCTCTTGCACCTCCACCCTGGGATGGACCTGGTTTTAGTGACCTCTTTGTCCCTCTCTTTAGGCTGTCTTCTTCTGCAGCGTGCACCCCCAGCCAGCTTCTGTTAGCTTTGCCCTGAGAGCCTCTCTGTGACCCTATGCAGCCCCTCACAGCCTGCCCCTCCTGCCTTATGGAGCAGGACCCCAGCCCCTCGCAACAACTAATTACTACAGCTAGCCATCACCTCGCACCTCCTTACTGCACACCAGGCTGGGCCGAACCCTTAAAGCACATCATCCCATTCTCCCCGTGCCCTCCTGCTTCTAGAGAGTGAGACTGAGGGCCGGAGAGGCCAAGTACCTTGTGAAAGCCCAATATCTAGGCAGGGCCTAAGGTGAGTAGGGCTGGACTAGACAGAATGCTGTGTACAGTCAGGGATACAAAACCAGGTTTGAGACAAAGACCACTGATTTTAAGTTCACTGTCAGGGCTGAGATGCATCCCACAAAGCTTGAGGCCAGCTGATGCATGGGTGGTTGGTTGGATGGATGGACAGACAGGCAGACTGATGTCTGGATGCATGGATGGACAGACAGAAAGCCAAAATCAGAGCTGTCAACAAACAATGAACAGAGCTAAAGTTGCCGCCCTTGCCCTCAGTTTGATGGGTGGCCAGAGGGCAGGATGATGCTCCCTTCTCAGCCTGATGTTGAGTTGCTCTGTGACCTTGTGATCTGTTTAACCTTTCTGAGTGTCAGGGACAGCCTCTGTGAAGTGAGGGTTTGGATACTACCGTCCCCAAATTCCCACTAGGCTCCAATTTATCTGAATTCTAAACAGCACAGTTGTAAGATTTGTACCTCCTGGACAGCACAGGTAGTCTGTGGTGTGGGCGGTGGCAGAGGACAAAATTGTAATTCACACTTGCTGGAATTCTCTAAGAGCAGCAATTATAAGCCGGCAGTGGAGAGTTCAACACGGGTATCTTTTGTTTATGTTCGCACACATGATTTTTTTCTTAATTAGCAGTCAACACTGAAAAAGCAAGTGATTTTTCAACTTCTCTTGGGAAACTAGAAGGCTGGGCAGGACAGGCTTTTCTCCTGACATGCGTGACGAAGACCCCCAAGCTCTGCCGCCCGTGGGAGGGGCTCCAGTGTCGGCCCCGTCAGTGTTTTACTGTGAGGCTTGGGAGCAGTTCCTTAGACTGGCCCGGCCTCAGTGTTTCCATCTGTAACATGGGGATGATCCAACTGCATAGTCATAATCACTCTCATGGAGGCAAACCGGACTCCAGCGTCCAGGGTCACAGTGGCCCTGTGGGTTTCTGAGACTGTAACTCTTAACTGGAGCAGAAAGCCTCCTCTTTCTCCCTGGGAGTGGCTGGTTGTTTCAAACTGTTGACCTTGTGATTAGCAGCGCAAGAGGTAACCCACTTGCCCCACCCTGGTGGGGGTAAAGAAGTTCATCTGAGTAGAGCATCTTTCGGGGCTCTGGCCCACAGTGATGCTTGTGGTAGCAAAGCTGAACCCCAGCTGCTCCGGCAGCTGAGTCTGAGGGGTTTTTCGTGTGTAACAGTCCTAACTGGGGACCCGCCCTTCCTGGCTTGCCTGGGGAGGTTCCTGGGCTGCAAAAACTTCTGCCTGCAAACTGGGTGAACTGTGGCACATGATGGGGGCAGTGGTATCTCAGGGGTCTTCCCTTCTAGTCCCTGGGGAAGACCTCAGCTGGATTCTGGGTCAATGCACCTCATGACTGCAGCCACCACCCGTCCGTCAGTGGAGGTGTGGGTGCCGCTAGGAAGCTGAACAGGTTTCAGCAGAGCCTCCAGACTAAGACAGACTAGGAAGCAAGGCCTGGTGATCCATTTCTGACCACCAGACAATTAAAGTCCTCTCTGAGGTACAACCAATCACGGAGAAGGTAGGACTGTGCAGTGCCCCATCCGCTACTCACGGGGTTGGTGTGAGTCGGAGGTCGACGCTATGGCAGCGAACGACAATGAACCATGACCAATCGATCATTTTCATCCTAGCCACAGCTCACGTCTGGTATTCATTCTGCCTGCCTGGTGCCTGAGTTTGAGCTTGCCTTGCAGGGATGCCTGGAGGCAGGAAAGCAGGTGGGAGGTGGGGAGATCCATATTCTCTGTTTCCAGGGGCCAGGCAAGAGACTTGGTCAAGGGAGGGAGATAGGGTGGCAGGCTGAAAGCGCCAGGGGTAGTGAGGGTTAAACCTACCTTGAGAAAGAACCTCCAGCCAGCACCCAGGGAGGGAGGGAGCAAAAACATTATCATGATTAATGTTATTTCAAAGACTTAATTTTCCCCCTTTCAAAAATGTCTGTGTGCGGTTGCTCCTCGCTCTCGCTTGATTCCCTGCGTGCGACCCCGGGAGGAATGTGGAACAAGGTCATTGTTCACCAGGAGGCCTACTCCCCCTCTCCTCTCCAGGCTGATGGCTCTCCCAGGCTGGGGCTGTGGACAGTACAAGGCTGCCCAGCAGAGGAGGCTACAGACCTGTCTCCCCAAAGGCCCAGCAGAGCAGTAGCCCAAGGGGTCGGTAGTGGGAGCAGTCCAGGGTGAGGATCAAGACCTATAGGCCGGCCAATTGTTAGCTGGGAAACTCTTCCATATCTCAGTGGGACCGAACTCGCTGCTGTGGAGTCAATTCTGACTCTCGGTGACCCTGTAGGACAGGGTGGAACTGCCCAGGTAGGTTTCTGAGACTGTAACTGTTTATGGGAGTAGAAAATACCTCTTCTCCCTTGGAGCAGCTGGTGGTTTCGAACTCTTGACCTGGAGGTTCACCCCCTGTGCATAATCACTATGCCACCAGGGCCCCTCGTCAGTGGGACTGTAGAGACAGTATTAGCACTTCCCCTACTAGGTGTAGGGGGAAAGCACTTCTCAGCTTCATGTGTGCTCACCAGCCACCAGGGTGGGCTGCAGTTGGGAAGAAGCGCGCCCAGGTAGTGCCCATGGGCCAGTTTGAAGGACGACCATTATGGAGAAGAAAGGGTGCATGTGAGTTCGTAGCACAAAGAAAGCACGCTAAGTCTATCACTCATCATCACCATCATCTTCATTGGCACGATCATCGCCACCACCACCATCTTCATCACTGGCATAATTTTCCTTCCTCTTTCCCACGACGGGCAGCAGCAGCAAACTCTCCTTCCCCTCGTCCTCAGAAAAGGTCACGGAGACTCAGAGATGCTTGGAGACTTGCGCCAGCCAGCTTTTTACACAAGGGGATTGGCCAGGGATTGGCGACTGTTTGTCGAAATGGGAAAGAGCCCTGGCCCAGGTGTCATACTGGGCAGCCTCCTTAGACCAGGGAACTGCCCAAGGGAAGGGCTCCTAGCTGATGCGTGTCACTCCCTCCACCGAGGCCAGAGAGTGGAGAGGACGTGTGGATAAGGGGCAGTTGCTGGACAGTTCCCCATTCAGATGTCTGCTCTGCCTCAACTCTCCCTCTCCTTGTCCCTCTCCTCTCCGACCACTAGCTCTGGGGGTAGCCTGCGGCCATGTCCTGACACCGCTCAGGCACTCTGAAGAAGCCCACGTAGCCCAGGGCCAGCGAAGCACTGAATGCTGCCGGCGGCCTCGTGAGTGAGCTTAGAAGCTGCGCCTCCAGCCGGGCAGAGCCGAGAGGTGACCTCTGCCCTGGCCAACAGTCCCTCTGGACCTCACAGGCGACCTGAGACAGGTCGACCTGGCTCAGCAGCTCCAAGCGTCCTGGTCTTCCAGAGTTGCCTACTGAGAAACAAATGCTTGTCTTTCTAAGCTGCTAAATTTGGGAGTAATTTGTTACATGGTGGTGGATAAATAAGGCAGGGGAAATAGTATCTATTTTGTAGGTTTGCTGCGAGTGCTTTGCAGAGCATGAAAGGTAAGGAAAAACAGGTGCAGGAGCAATAATCATATCATCGCCCTACCCCCACTTTTACCTCCCTGATTCCCAGAGGGAGGGTAGGGGTCAGGGTCAATGCTCCTGGGCTCTCCAGCTGCTTAGAGTTACCCATTGGTGACCCCATGCCTCACTGACCTTATTGGGTGTCGGAACAGGAACACAGGGTGGAGGGGCAGAGGGCATGATGGGGGTTGCGACAGTCGTTGGGCTCTGGGAGGTGGGAGTGGCATAGGGGTGAGGCATGGAATTAGCGTGTGAGTGTGTGTGTGTGTGTAGGTCACCTCTGAGGACCTGATTCAGGGCTTATTTCTGGGCCTGCTCTCTGCAGAAGGATCAGAAAAACCATGGCAACCAAGAGGGTAATGGATGAGCAGGGATGGAGGAGGCCAGCGCCCTGGCTGTCGCTAAGGCCGCAGAAAGAGAGCTCATGAGCAGGTGCAGGGTGTTTGAGCCCTGGTCAGCTGGGGCCTCTGTGGCGGACAGTCATGGGAGATGGTCTGGGTGGGAGATGAGCCCCTTATACCTCTAGCCTCAACATTCCAGGAAATGCCAGTTCCCAAGGCCTTCTTTGGGGTCCTCTTCCCCGCATCCTAGTCTTCCCAGAGTAAATGTATTCTTCTTGGGAGGTGGTCCATGGTTCGCACCAGGCTCCCTCGGGGAGCCCATGACCCCAAACCACTCAGACTTCCCAGATGGTGCTCATTTAGAGACAAGACAGCAGAGAGGTGAAGGGACCTGCCCAGGTCACACCGCAGGCTGTGGCTGAGTCAGGGTTAGAATCCAGGCCTTCCTGCTGAACACCCTCTCCCAGGTGGGACCCACGGTGGGTGTGCCAGACATGCTGGTCAGGAGGCCTCCCTGCCCTGTGCATGTGGGCCCCCCTGGCTGGTGGATCCTCTGTGGAGACAGCTGGCTCAGCCCTGCCCGCTGCCTGGTCCAGATGGGCAGTCCTCTCATGACCTCGTTTTCTTCACCCTTGCCTTTTCACTCGGAGTAACTGGGGTGGAAAATTCTGGAGGAACGCAAAGCCACCAACTTTGAGCCTGGCACCAGCCCGGGCACCTGGATGGAGGCGGGTTAGGAAGAGCACTGAGAAAGGAAGCCCCTGGGAGACTGGACTGCCAGGAGTGGCTTGGCGACACCCTCTCCTGGCTCCTGTTCTTCTCTCCCAGGGATGCCCCACCCTGCTAGATCTCCCTGTGATGTGCCAAGAACTGGAAGTCCACTGGAAATGTCTGGGGTACACAAATGGGTGGCAGGGAGTCAGCCGAGTATCCAATCACAAATACCAGAGACAGAGAGCGGTGTGCCAGGAGTGCCTGCTAGTGTGAGGTACTAAGTGAGGGGCCCCGGCACTGGCTTCACTGTCAATCACTCCCATGTACAGAGTCCCCGTTTCTCAGGTGAGGCGATGGAGGCTTAGGCACGCCAGATGACTTGCCAAGGTTACCCAACTTTTAGGAGGCAGAAGTGGGGCTTGAAGCCACACCTGTCTGATTCCAAAGCTGGCCTTTTCCCTTTGTGTTCCTCTCTGAGTACCCTCTGTACCCTGTATATAGAGACCAGTCTAGAGATTGGGGACAGCTAGGCTGGTTCTCACTCTCAAAGCACTCATCATTTAAGAAATTCATTATCTTTTGCTGCTGCATTCACCCACCAACCACGTGTCAGTTTGGTGTACTGAGATGGCTTGCATGCTGCTGGGATGCTGGAGAGTCACCGATGGTGGACATGCATCAGTAGAACGTTCAGTGTCAGACTAGGAAGAGCAGCCTGGTGGTCTACCTTCAAAAATTAGTTCATGCAAATCCTACAGAGCACAGCAGAACATTGTCTGGCACACTGAGGCAGGATCAATGACTAAAGAATATCATGAATGGTGACGTGGAGGTTCAGGGAGAGTACGAGATCCTTGGGGAGATGGATTGGCCCAATAGATGTGTGACTTGCTGGGACATGCTGGTGATGGTGTGGTCGAGGCAGGATCAAGCAATGGTGTATTTAATTCTATATAGGGCTGTCATGAATCAGAATCAACATGGTAGAAATGAACAACAAAAATAGCAACAACACAAAGTTAATGCCCCCAAACAAATAAACAATCTCAATAGCTTACAACTCCAAGACATTCTTCCTCTTGTTCACAGGTAGTTGGGATGACTGGGGTGGCTCCGCTTCAGGCTGCAGGTGGGGTTAGGGCCCGCTTCACATGTGTCTGGTTCTCTTGGCCCCAATGCATCCGGTGCTTGCCTTTAGGCAAGAGGAACATACAGCACCTCCTACGGCTTCACCTTGGAATGGGTGCTCTGTCCCTGGTACCCACAGGCCAAGGCAAGTCCCAGGGACAAGCCCCACAACAGTGGGGGGAGTGTGGGGAAACCCACTTTATCTCTTCTGGTGGGAGACACTGTCGAGTCACATGGCAAAGGCAGGGGTGTCTGCTCTCCAACAGGGTGGTGAGAAAAAGCAGGGTTGATGATCCAATCTTCTGCCTAGAGGAAGCCAGACTTGTGATAATAAGCCTGTATGGCATTTCATCACATCGAGGAAACCATCAACTGCGAGACACAACATTAATTTATGTACTACTAAGAAAGAAAAGCGGCTGCCAACGAAAGTGTCTTGTCTCACCACACGCCTGTTTTATTCTTGTTGAAAGAGCTAGTCTATACTTCCTTAGACATGGAAGGGACAGCAGTACGCACAGTTACCAGGTTTGCTCTTGCATGGTAGTGACAATTGTGTCCTGACTGTCACCGTCCAAGGAGATTGTGACATGTCATCAATTGTAAGACACAGCCTGATTTCAGAGATGTGAAAAGTGTGAAAATGTATGTTGTAGAATTGATACAACCCAGGGTTAACCCTTAGTGAGTACTGCCTCTGGACTGGGCAGTGTGAAGCATTCTATGTAGCTCGTTCAAGCAAACGGCTACGCTCTGGGCTGTTAACCACTAGGTTTGGGGTTCAAGTCCATCATCCAGTGCTCTGCTTCTGTAGATATTGGACAACCTTAAGGGGCAGGGAAACTCCCTCACTTGGGCTCGCTGTGAATCCAAATCAACTCAAGGGGACCTCACACCCACAATCTCATAGACAACTTGTGAGGGAGAGAGTCTTATCTCTATTTCAGAGAAGCTGAGCAGAGTGCAACACCGTCGGTTGCCTTGGCTCGGGCTTACAATCAGAAAGTGGCAGGGTTTCAGCCTCAGTGGATCTGGCTCCAGAGACAAACGACACCTCAGTCTTCTCAGCTGTCGGATGGGAACGACAGAGGCGACTCCCACATAGGTCGCTGTGAGCATGAGAGGATTGAAAACCGTGTCAGGCGCAGAGTGCTCCCAACATCTGGTGACAGTTCTAATCAATGCTGCTAGGAGGCATCAGGTCGATTTTGCCTCCCAGAACCCTCCCCCTTCTGTGACAGAGCAGACCTGCCCCCCCCGTAGGGTTTTCTCAGCTGCCCTCTTTATGAAAGCAAATTCCCAGGAGCTTTCACTGGCCGAGAATTCGGTCAGCAGCTGAGCACTTAACAGTGGCACCACCAACGTTCCCTTTTTATTGCTTAGTGAGTAGTTCGCCATTGTGTGTTGGCCATGGATTTATGCGTCAGCAGCTCCAAATGTGTCCTTTTTGCCTGCAAGGTGAAAAATAGATCTGGGTCCTTAAAATCCTCTCCCCACCCCCAGAAAATGGGTGTGGTGAGCTTCCCTGGTAGAGGACGCTGGAGAGACCAAACGGAGGTGCGAAGTTTATGCGCCAGCAACTCCAAATATATCCTTTTTGCCTGCGAGGTGAAAAATAGATCTGGGCCCTTTAAATCCCCCCTCCCCCCAGGACGCGGGCGTGGTGCGCTTCTCCGATAGAGGGCGCTGGAGAGACCAAGCGGAAGGCGGGAAGTCTACCATTTCCGGAAGGCGGGAAGTCTACCATTTCCGGATTCCGCAGTCGATCCCAGCAGCTGCGCGCAGTCCTAAGGCGGAGTAGCTCTGGCTCCGGCTCCGGCGGCCATCTGCTTCCCCGAAAACCCCCTTTCAGCCAGTTGTTAGTCAGGTGCCTCCGGTGAGACCCGTCTGTGAGCAGCTTCTCCGGAGTCCTACAGGGCTGATTTCTGGTAAGTTCTACAGGGTAGTTTTCTCGAACTTTCCTCCGGGAGGGCACCAGACCGACTTGTTGTTCAGTGAACGATGGCCATCTTTTCTTCAATAAAAGGTCTGAGTCTGGGCCGTGAGGGGTGTGTGGGGGCGGTGGGTTCAGGGTGGGGGTGAGGGTTGCTCCTCCTTGGAGCGCTACTTGACTCCTGAGTGGAGGGTCTCTTCCTTGGGGCTCCCGGCGTTGGGGGGGCCCTTCCTGGGGAGTCTACCTCAGTCTAGGGTCCAGGGGCCTGTTTCTTGAGGTCCTACCCGGTTCCGGGGGGCGGGGTTCTGCCGTGGGGGAATCCCTCTCAGCCATTATGGGAGTCAGGACTTGGTAGCGGGCCTTGGGGCATTTCTTGGGCAACGGATCGTGTCTCGGTCTGATGTGGAAAACGCTTCCTCGCAGGTTCTTCCCAGGGGTGGGATTCAAGTAATTTCACAACCGGTCCGCTGCCTTACTGACCATTTTAAATATAAAAAAGCCCCACGATATACCTAAGGGTGGTGTACTACGTCATACAATTAAGCCTGAAATAAGAGCAATAAAAGAGGTACACAAAACTAGATTACGTTAGAAGGAAGAGTTTTAAAATATTAATGGAAAAAGTTAAATAATACCTGACCAAAAGGAAAACAAAATAAAAACAATGAAGCTGTTATTTAAGATAGTTTCATATTGCTTCCTGATTGGGGCCTTCCCATGCAATATTCTTTGCTTTCATCCAAGCACCGTCGGCTGTTTGATTGAACCTGAGCCATCTTTTCACTGTTAGGTGTAGGATTCCATTCCTTTAGAGGTAGACCAATTAGACAATAGTCATTTTTGCTTGAGATTAGCAACAGCTAGACGATTTCTCTGAATATTTTATGTTCATCTTTGAAAATCCCCATTTTGCTTCTGCTGAGCATACAGCAATTGTTCTGACAGTATTTCTAGCTCTTTGAACACTTTCAGGAATTCACTCATAATTCATCATTCACTCATAATATTTTGTGGGAATTGCGGCGTAACAACAGCTGAAAAGAATGACAACGTTTTACCCTCTGGTTTAACACTTTTTTTTCCTTTTAAAATTTATTTTATTGGGGGCTTGTACAACTGTTATCACAATCCACACATACACCTATGTGTCAAGCACATTTGTACATTTGTTTTGTTTGGCACTTTTTTTCTGTGCATTCTATGCTTGGTTACTGAAGAAGCAACTGCAAGGGAATAAAAATGGAGTATTTCAACAAAAGTATAATGAGTTTTATGAAATAAATATTACAACTAAAGTTCTTTCTAATTTTTTATACTGCTGGATGGAATAAACATTACTATGGTGCTTAGAATATACTGCTGCTCCAATGATTAATAAAAAGAGTAAGGAATGTAATTTTGTGATTTCCACATTGGGTGACTGCCCGGTTGACCAGCTGCCCCACCTTAGAGGAGAACCCTGATTGTAAGTGCCGTTTTCTGATTATAAGTGCCGTTTTAACCACTGGTTCACCTAACTCAACAAAAAATTAGGTCTTGGTTTTGCTGAACTGGTGAGAAGTGCCTGAATCTCACCACTGGTTCTACCGCAGCTCTGAGAATAATAGATTGTTTGTGGAGGAGGGGGGGCGGGGTAGGGGGCTCTGTATCAACCCTCATATCCCAGCCCCCATATGCATGTGAAAGTTGGATATTGAATAAAGGAAATTAGAAGAATGGATGCATTTGGATTATGGTGCTGCGAAGAATATTGAAAGAGCCCTGGTAGTGTAGTGGGTTGCACATCAGACTCCTAAGTGCAAAGTCAGTAGTTTGAAACCACCAGCTCCTCTGCAAGAGAAAGATGAGGCTTCCTACTCCTGTCAACAGTTACCGTCTCAGGTACTCACAGAGACAGTTCTACTTGGTCCTGTATGAGTTGCTATGAGTTCGAATCCACTTGATGGCAGGGAGATTTTGATTTTCAGTAAACGGCCAGAAAAATGAACAGTTCTGTCTTGAAAGAAGTCCAGCCAGAATAGGCAGAATGCTCCTTAGAAGCAAGGATGGTGAGACGTTGTCTCAAGTATTTTGTACGTGTCATCAGGAGAGACCAGTCCCTGGAAAAGGACATCGAGCTTGGTAAAGGGAGGGTCAGTGGAAAAGAGGCAGGCCCTCAACAAGATGGATGGACACCATGACTGCACCAAGGAGCTCAAACATAACAATTGCGGGGATGTCGCAGGACTGGCCGGTGTTTTGTTCTGTTTCACACAGGGATGCTATATGTGTTAGGTTGGGCTGTCTAAAGAAACAAAACCAGTGACATTCATCCGTTTATAAGAAAGAGCTTTAGATCAAAAAGTAATTTTATATCAAGAAGATGTCCCAGCCCAGTCCAGCCCGACTGAAGTCGATGGATCCACTACAAGCTGGGGCCCTCTTCAGACTCATGTAGCCGCAGCCTGATGATGCAGAAAGGTGAAGCAGACGCAGGAAGGTCAGAGGCCAGTGGGTGTAGTTGTACAGACCCAAAGTTAGTGGAAACATGGCAGGGTGATGACAACTCTCAGGTTGGGTGGCTCCTAAGGGGCCTTCCTGGAGGCAGGCACAGAATCCTAGCAAGCAGGAAGGCAAGGAGACAGACAGGAGGGAGAAGTTCCCAGTTTTTCCCTTGTAAAAAGACCACATTCCCAAGGAGGCGTCATCAGGCTGCTACCTGATTGATAGATTGGATTCCACCCCTACACTTTTCATATAAATTAAAGTTGACATAAAAACTGCCACACTATAGATGTATGAGATATGTCTCTCAAGGGAGATTCTTACCTCCAGGAATCAGGCAGGGTCCCAAGAAACAGTCCCCTTGACCCTATGAATCAGAATGGACTTGATCCTACTTAACAGCAGCAGCAGCAACAACAACTACCAAGCCTAGGGTTAAGAGGTCTTCTTTGTAGGGTCTACCTGTTCAGTGCTCTCCCTCAACACAAGGGGTCTCTATCTCAGCCGTGAGGACATTCTTGGAGGTTCTAACAAAACCTTGGGGAAAACCTAACTTGGAGGAATATCTATCCCCCCTCCCTCCATCGGCTTTTCTTTAGATCAGCGGCTCTCAACATGTGGGTCTTGATCCCTTTGGGGGGTCTAGTGACCCTCTCACAGGTAACACCTGATTCATAACAGTAGCAAGATTACAGTTATGAAGTAGCCACAAAAATAATTTTATGTTTGAGGGTCACCACAACGTGAGGAACTATTAAAGGGTCACGGTATTAGGAAGGTTGAGAACCACTAAAGTTTAGCTCTACCTCATCTGGTGGGGAGATGGTCATTTGGGGAATCTGCTTTAGCCTGTGTGGTTTCTCTTGATGTAGAATGATACCAGTGATTGAGCTCCACTACGCCCACTGATGGACTTTGGGGGTGGGTTTTATCACGCCATGGGCTGGAGCATGGTGCTGAGCTCCTTGCCACTGGGAAGGGGTTCCTGGTAACCCATGACATATAGAGGTGTTGCAGTCAATCAGGCTCTCACCTGTGCTTGATTGAGATGATGTGCCAGCTGGGATCCATCCCCTGGGAGCTGAAATGATGCTGCACTTGACTGTTGTGGCAGTCACAATGCCGCTCAGGACTCTGGCGTGGGATGGATTCTTTTGAGGACTCTTGAGCACTTACAGAAAGAAAATGGCACTCTCAGGTTCGTTAACTCTCCCCTCAAATCAGTCTGAGAACAGAGCGCTCCCATGACAGCTCTGATAGGCGCTCTTATATCTTGCAGCCACAAGGATGATACTACTGTAAATCAAACACACAATGTAATTGTCAGGGCTGCTGAATTACTATGACAATTGAATTCATATCTTGACAAGAGTCTTGTGTGGAGATTAGGTCATTCATCAAAGAAAAAAATGGGATCCTGAGATGTGGAGTGGGGATATTTGTCAGCCCCAGATGAGATTGATAGTCTTAAACCCCAAGTCACTCTGGGACTTCCTTTATCAGTGGAAGTAGCGTGTTCTCCCATATCTGAGGTGACTCATCTTTTCTCTGTTAAAAAAAAATCCTGGAATTCAGCTGAGGCAGGTGCCTTGAAATGAGGCTCCTAGTCTCAGAATCCAGCATCCCCACTTCCCGTTGTCCCTATACCCCAACTAACATAAAACCTAAGCATGTTCCACGGTGGCAGGTAAGCAGTAAGACCTGGCAATCAATAGCTTAGAAAAGCCAAACAGCGCCATCGAGTCTATTCCAGTTCATCTGTATTGGACTGCTAACCAGAGGCTAGCAGTTTGAAAAGCACCAGGCAAAACAATGAAAGCTGAAGCTTTCTACTCCAGGGAAAATCGACAGTCCGGAACCCACCCGGGCAGTTCTAGTCTGCTCACAGGGTTGCTCCGAGTAAGTAGTTTCCACGCCAAAATCATTACAAGAAAGATCAGAATCGTGGGCCATGTGTGAGAACGGAGTCCAAGGGCTTTAAGGAGGGTCGCACACAGCACAGTTTCAGACACAGTTCAGTGAGAAGGGCATGCTGGCTTGAGATTCTGGCTTGGCTGATTAGGTTGTGTACTTGAAGGTGGAGCTAACAGATTTCTTGGTTGGTTGGCTGGAACTTGGACTCAGCAGTGTCTGTATGTAGTTTAATGAGGCTGAGATGCTGTGACAGTGAGGAGGGAGTCCAAAGGCTCAGGGAGAGAGGAAGTTGGCCTGAATGTTCCACGTGAAAGTTGCATACCCATTTCCTAACTGTGTGCCATGGAAAGGAGCAGAAGACACTCCCTTCCCTAGAGACTGAGAAAGACGTTAGTGAGGGGAGCACCTTCATCCTTGACATGCCTGGTGACTGCTGACTTTTGAAGGTCAGATATGGGCCCTCTGGTGTCAGTGGGGTTAAAGAAATAGTGGAACGGAAGACTTCAGAGGGTGGAGCAAGAAGACAAAACAAAGCCTTAGAATGAAATGTGCGGGGACATTTGATGTTAGAACACCAAAACGGAAGAACACGCTCAAGCTGAAATAATTGCAGAATTCAAGCCTGATTTGTAAGATTGAAGGGTTTGATGAGCAGATCCTTGAATCAGTGACACAGGAAGCATCCAGAGAAGATGGGAGGGTTGTACAGTCATTGTACCAAAACATTTGGTCGTGGTAGATTTTTAGGCGTAGGCTGATTTAAGCCCCCGAACTAATTGTCTTGGGACAATGGACCAATCTCTCCTCATGTCTAGATCTCAGTTTTCTTAGGAAAATAATATGTTTGCATGAGATAATCTTCAAAGACTTGCTTCAATGACATCTCTCACTGGGCTATCGTTTATCCAGATGAAGTTTTTATAGCCAGCAACAAAGCCTATGGCTTGTCTTTATAGAGATGTCATTGGGTCTCCCTAGAGCTGGAGAAGGAAGGTACCAGCAAGTGTTTGATTTTAGGGCAATTTTGGTCTGAAAGGATGGGTAGGGAGACAGATTATAGTTGAATACAAGGGGTATGCTCTAAAAAACTGGATTCTTTTTCCCTTCAAAGCTATGTATTAAAATTTTTTTTTTTTACAAAACAATCTTATCACCTTCAAACTGCTCTCCATTTCACTTAATACATTTGTCAAAGCTGCGAGTCCATTCTTGGAAACATTTTTCACACTCGCCTGTTTGGATGACTGGTAGCACCTCCCTCATTTTTCCCCTCACCTCTTCTACCTTGTCAAATCGCTGACCTTTCATGTCTGCATTTGTGGAAACAAACAGCCGCATGGAGGGAGGTCAGGGGCAAGAGAGGCATGCTGTTTTTTGCCAAAAACTGGCACACTGAGATGGCTATGTGAATAGGTGCATTGTTACGGTGGCAAAACCAGTCTCCTGTCTGCCACAGATTGGGCCCTTCTTTTTTTTTTTTTT
>NW_022111357.1:27785260-27786369 GCF_000313985.2 Echinops telfairi | reverse complement strand
TCCCAGGCGATGCCACTGGGTGCACTAACTCAGAGCAAGTTGCTAAATGCTTGCTTAGTGGGGAAAAAATGCGTACTTTGAGAGCTCTACCCAGCAGAGCTTTTTCCGTTTTTTTTTTTTGGGGGGGGCGGCACCCCTCGTATATCAGAGTTTCCTTCTGGACTGCGTTGCTGTTAATTGTTAGGTGCTGTCATCAGAACGAAATAAAGCCCAGTCCCGTGCCATCCAGTAGTTGTCATGCTCGAGCCCATTGTTGCAGCGCTGAGTCAGTCCATCTCTTTGAAGGTCTTCCTCTTTTCACTGCCCTATTGCTTTACCTCGATGCAAAGACAACAGTAGTCACCCAAACTGGGCCCATAAGCAATGCTGTGATAAACTGAAGTTGTCAAGATTCTGTTTTACTTGGATCCACCATCCCTATGGAAGCAGCGGTCAGAATCAGATGACATTGAATTAGGAAAACCTGCTGCAAAGCACCCCTTCAAAGGGCTTAAAAAGCAAAGATGTCACTTTGAGGACTAAGATGCAGCTGACTCAAGCCATGGTATTTTCAGTTGCCTCATATGCATGTGAAAGCTGGACAGTGTTAGCTAAGAAGTCCAAAGAAGAGTTGATGCATTTGAAATATTATATTGGCAAAGGATATTCAATATATTATGGCCTACCAGAATAACAAACAAATCTATGTTGGGAGAGGTACAGCCAGAATTCTCCTTAGAAGCAAGGATGGTGAGACTGCATCTCATGTGCTTTGGACATGTTATAAAGAGGGATCAGTCCATGGAGAAGGACATCATGCTTGGAAAAGTAAGAGAAAAAGAGGAAGATCCTCAATGATATGAATGGACACAGTGGCTCAATAATGGGCTCAAACATAGCAACAATTGTGAGGATGATGCAGGACCAGGCAGTGTTTCCTTCTATTGTACGTAGGGCCACTGTGAGTTGGAACCGACTTGATGGCTCCAACAGCTACCATCATAAAGGGATCCTAGAATAGCTGAAGTCAAGGGCAGCATTTCATTGACCAAGGCAAGGTGGGCACTTCAGGGATGTATGGGGGGATCAGAGACCTTGACCAATAGAGATCTTTGTTGGTGCCTGATTGA
>NW_022111357.1:27782980-27784584 GCF_000313985.2 Echinops telfairi | reverse complement strand
TCAGCACCTCCTTGGCAATTTAAAATGTTTGTACTCTAGCCCATAATCCAGGGTAAGGTGTAGGTATCTGCTTTTGCAGCTGCACATTCCAGCACCCTCTGGGGGGCAGTATTGCCCACTTTAGTAAACACTGGTAGAACAATAACTCAGCTAAAGGAATGCTTTTCTTCTCTCTCATCCCATTTGTATTTTATGTGCAAGATAGCTTTACCATTTATGAATTGGAATATTCCACGGAGCTCTTACTGAATTTGAGGATTGATAATAAATGTAGCCACAGACTCTGTCTCTCCTCTTTTTGGGGAAAATCGGAACTTGTTTATAAGAAGGATGCCTGCATGTCCTTAGGTGACAATGCAGAATTCTCCAGACATTCAAATATGCATAGAAGTGTTTATGGAAACTGAGTCATCCAAAGATTTGACTTTGCTGGTGATTGATCAGTGTTGCTCAACTTCAACGCATACTTTTTGCCTGCCTGGTAAAAATGGATCTGGGTCCTTTAAATGTTTTCTTTGGCTGCCTGGCTGCTAAGCTTTGTCAGCAGAAGGCGCTGGAGAGCTGATGCAGCAGGAAAGGGGTCTATTTCCTGATTCTGGTGCACTGCATGGAAGGCACCTGCAGCAAGTACAGCTTCTCCAGCGTCTGACTCCTGCCCAGGGTCAGTAGGCCCCAGAGACCAGCAACTTCCTCAAGTAGCTCAATTTAGGCAGCTTTGTAGCCAAGTGGCTCTGGTGAGACACATTCCATGAGCAGTTTTTCTGCATCCCACAGGAACTTAGCATTTGTGTTAAGTTCCACAGGGTGGCTTCATAGCAAGTTCCACCGGTGTTGAGCCAGATCAGCATTTTTGCCAGGCATTGAGCCATGGCTGTACCCTCTTCAACAAGCCCTGGATCATGGCCCTCAAGATTGTGTGTTGAGAGAGCTTTAGTTTGGGACAGGGGAGGGGCTCTTATCAGCCCTGGGTGTGGTGCTCTTTCCTCAGCTCTTGGGGGGTCCTTTCTCAGCTCAGGGAGGGAGACTCTTAGCCCTGGTATTGGGGTCACTTCCCCCAGAGGAATCTCTCTCAGCCTTGAAGGTAGGAGCTGAACACCCTCCCTCCCCCGGGGGCATCTGTCTTGGTTCTAAAGGTGGTGACTGCATCTTAGAGCTGCTCTACCTATATTATTAGAACCTCCTCTTTCCTAGCAATACCATGTTAATCCATTGTCCTGTTACACTTAATCATCTTTTTTGTAGGAAAATTCACCTCTGCAAATGACTGTGGTTTACCCTTACTGATTACACACCCACTGATACACATTGTGTTTGTATATCTGGTTTGCATATCCCTTTGCATGGTGATCTTTCTAATTGAACGCTATTATGAATAATCTTCTCTGAACATTCTTGCATGGACAAACTGCCTGTGTAATATGTTTCCATATCTTGTGGGTAAAGCCCTCCGGTGAGACTCCTAGGTGGGAGGCCAGGCTATAGGAGTTTTCGCTCTGTCTGGAGCATGCTGTGGAGTTACTGGGATTTCTGTTGGTATTTTTTAAAAATCATTTTATTGGGGGCTCATACAACTCATCATAATCCATACATCCGTCCATTGTGTC
>NW_022111357.1:27776008-27781982 GCF_000313985.2 Echinops telfairi | reverse complement strand
ATGCCTGTATTTAGACCTCTATAAATGCCCTTTGCCTCCTAGTTCTTTCTTCTATTTCCTTTTACTTTCCTCTTGTCGCACTGTCATGCTCAGCCTTCTTTTGGGTTTCAGTAGTTCCTCTCTGTTATATTGCTCTTGATCAAGCCCTACCAGGCCTCCTACACCCTCCTTGCTATCAATTTTAGATCACTTGTTGTTCCCTTGTCCCTGGGTTTGTTAACACCACTCCCTTTCCCCCACCTCCTCCTCTCCCATGTCCCCTGAAACCATTGATCCCATTGTTTTCTCCTCCAGATTTCATTTTGAAATAGGTGTGTATTGACCTATTAGACTATCATTTTTATATTCAACGGCTTAAATAATTTATCATCCCCCCCCCCCCAATGGCCGGCTTTCTTCCTGCCCCTCCTTTTCGCTCCATCGTCCTCTTTCAGGATATGTTCTCCCTCTCATCCACGTCAGAATCTTTCAGCCCTCTAGCCTCTTCCCCTTCTCTCCTCTCATTCCCACCCCTGGGAACCACCAAAATCGGTTTCTGCCGCTGTGAAACCTGTTCTTCTTTTTTTTTCTTTCCCATCAGCAGTGTCATCCAACAGCTGTCCTTTTGCGATGACTCTCTTAACTCCGCATCATGCCCTCCAGTTCCATTCAGGTTCTGCGGTGCTTCGCGGTGCTGCACGCTGAGCTGTCGGGCTTTGTGTGTGCACACCAAAATGTGTTTTGCTATTCTCTCCCTGAGGGGAAGTTACGTGGTTTCTCACTTTTTGCTACTGCGATGGGTGTGCACGGTTCTGTTTGTGCCGTGCCCCTGATTTCTGTAGGGAATTACCAAGTCATGCCATTGCCCGGGTGGTATGATCGTCCTGTTCCCGGTTGTTTGAGGAAGCACCACAGTGGTGTCACTGTTTCATAGTGCCCCCAGCTGTGTATGAGCCTCCAGTCTTGCCACATCTCCTCCGGCATTTGTTGCTTTGCTTTTCATTTGTTTGTTTTTGCTTTTTAAACTCTGCTATCCAATGCTGGAGTGAGGAGACACCAACGCTCAGTAGCTCAGATACTTAGGGCTCCAGGTATGTGCCTTTGCTCCATGTCTTAATTGGTGAAATGGAGGTCTTCATTGGCATCCACAGGTTGTTGCCTGGACTGAATGGGAATATGCACATGGGAGGCTGGCGGGGCCTGGCGTGGAGGAGGGGCACAGTGGGAGGCAACCAACATACCTGTTATTGTTGTGTATGTATTTAAGACTGGATGTCTGGCTTCTCCTTCATACCACTAGGGAGAGAGAGCCAGAGGGATCAGAATGGGTCCTGGTGCCCTGCCCAGAGGCAGCTCCAGTCTAGTAGGTGGGATGGCTGCCCATCTCTGCCTATGCCAGGTGCCTTCTGACCCGTTCTCGTCTTCCCTCTGAGGAATGGACCCTCAAAGTGGCCTTCGGTTCTGGGTTCCCTGCCTGGTCCCCTCATAATCACCTTGGCTGGAGCCTTGCCAGCCCCATCCCTGAGCTGCCGCACCCCAACGAGTCACACAGCCATGATTAGTCAAATAAAATTTCCATCTGTTGAAGAATTTACAAGAGTTATTACCGGCTATAAAACTGATCTGGGGAGAAGGATGGATCTGAGGGGGTAAATGCCTCTAATTACATGTGTTAGTGACTTTTAAATAAGGTTGCGGATGTCCTTATTGGAATGAGCCAGATCCCTACCCCTGCTTGGGCGCAGGGAGTGTCTGGGCTGGTGGGCTGGATCCCTCCCTGCAGAGAGAGGAAAGGGAGAAGGTTGCTGTATTAGAACCAGGGTCACTGGCAGTTAGCAAGGCTTTGGGGCTAAAGGGTCCTTGCACAGGGCCTAGCATACTGCCTGTCATTACCTGATACATGCATGCTTCTGTTTCCTTCTTTCTTCCTCTGGGGCCTGAGCCAGGCTACTGGACTGAGGCAGGAGTCACTGTGAACTGCATTCTTGCTGTTCAGCTTCTATGTGACAAGTAAGTAACCGTGCTGGTTCTCTCTAAAAACAAACCAACAAAAAGTCAAATCTGTCCCCATCGAGTTGATGCCAACTCCTGGCAAGTCCATGCGTTACAGAGTAGAACTCCTTCCTTGGTTTTTCTGAGCTGTGATCTTCCCAGAAGCAGATCACCAGGCCTTTGTTCCATGGCACCGATGGATGGTTCCAACCACCAGCGTGTACAGTAGTAGCCAAGAGTAGAGTGCACTAAAGTAGATTGTGGCCATGATTGAACAACTCTTTTTAACATTTAAACCACTGAATTGTATTGTACATGAATTATAAGCCAAAAAGCCTTTAAAAGAACAAAAGAGCAAGTGGTGCACCTAGGTACTTGTTGGGCCTCTATTTCATTTTTAAAATGGGACAAATAATTACCAAATGCTGTCCCCAAAGGAACACCAGGAGGGAAAATTTAGGGGATTGTAGGTCTAGCTTGGTTCTATTGTTAATGTATTCCTTTACTCCACCCTGAACGCGTTTTAACCTCCTAGCATCCGGTGCGCGAGGCCGAGTGGCAGGAGACAGGAAGGCCTATGGGGCAGAGGGGCTCATGTGAAAGCCCCTGGGGTCCCCAATGATCTGCTCTTTTGAGGGGCTATGGATTCAGACCCTTGCCCCTCACCTCATTGTGGGAGGGTGAGGAGGTGTGTGTGTGTGGGGGGGGGCTTGTGTGAATGTGGACCCCTAGTGACGAGAGATCTTATGGGGGGTCCTTACTTCTCAGGACTTCAGGCAGAATCTCCCCCCAACCCCCTCCCCCCAGAGAGTAGTTCAGGGAGTCCAAACCCTGAGCTGCTTTATTCCACGCCTGAGACTCTGAGGCCCCAGAGCTCATGAATAGCATGTCTCCTGACTGCTGAGGTCCTTGGATAGCAGTGGTTTAAGCTTAACTTAACCAAATGGGTTGTGGTTCAAACCCAGCCAGTAAGGCAGCAGAAAACAGGCCTGGTGATCTGTTTCTGAAAAACTGTTGTTAAGAAAACCCTAAGGAGCCGTTCTTTGTTCAGGCATGGGATTGCCATGGGTTCGAATTGACTCAACAGTGGCAGGTCTGGTGCTAGGCCATGGGTCTTTTCACAGTCTCGCAACAGGAAAGAAAGGACAGCCACTTGCTCTCCCACCCGGCCTCCCCTGACGACCTCCCCGCGATGTATCAACCACCTCCCCTCTTTCAAACCAGCTGCTCACAGGGACACACTTTCTCCCTTAGAGGCAGCAATTGGAAACCCCACATCATGTCCACCTTGGGTGTGGACCCCCCTCGCCTCTTTCCTGGAGGTTCCTCCATCTTTCCCTGCGAGTGGCCCCTTGTTGTTGTCATAGGCTCTGTAGTTAACAGTGCCACATTCAATGTTGGGTCCCCGCCTCAGCCAGAGGAAAGGGTGGGGACCCTGTTCCCTAGACGACTGAGAACGCTTGTTCTGTTGCAGGGTTGCTTCGGGCAAAGGCAGCACTGGGCCTGGGTCTGCCTTCTAGATGCTTACGTCAGAGCAGTGTTGCCCATAGGTATGGGAGTCCTTGGGGCGGGGCACGGTGTGCTGCTGACCCCGGGAAGAGGGGCAAACAAAAATAGCTTCCTGGAGAATTACAGCTGACTCTTTAAACTCATAAGGAAATGAGGCAGAGAAAGGCCTGGAAAGAAGGAAGGACCAGGCAAAGAAAGACCAGGAAGCCAGAGGCTCCCCTAAGGCAGGAATGACCTGTGCTTTGCAGCTGTTTGAGGGTCACATGGGGTATGGCTATGGTGGTGGTGGTGGTGGTGATAGGGGTGAGAAGCTGAGCCACATCAGGGTTCTGAGCCACAGAACCTTGGCTGCTAGCCCTGGGAGTTTGGAGTCTGGCAACTTCTCCGTGCCGAGGCTCATGGGCAACAGAGAGGGCTTGAGCCAGGGGAGAGACATCACCAGGCTTGCTCCTTGATTTAATATATCTATTCTACTGGTTTCCAACTGGGGGTGCTTTGGGTCCTCCAGCGAACATTTGGTAATCTAGGGAGAACTTTCTGGGTGTCCTGACTAGGGAGAGAATGCTATTGGCATCAAATGGCTAGAAGCCAAGGGGTCATAAATATCCTCTGGGGCACAGGGCAGTCCCACCACATTACTTATCCAGTCATTGGTGAATCTATTGGCTTCTCCTCATCTGGAGCAGAGAAGTGAGAAAGAAAGCAAATGATCATGGAATCACTTGGACTGAGGGGTACGTAAGCACCAACTCCATAGCCCTGAAACCCGAAGAACTAGATGGTGCCCGGCTACCACTGCTGACACTCGGAAAGCAATGGCAAAAGAAGGTCCTAGAGAGTGGGAGAAAAGTGTGGAACAAAATGCATAATCATGAAAAAGCCAGGTTCACTCGTCAGATAAAAATGAGTGGAACTTTCCAGACTGACTCTTAGACAGCCTTCAAACCTAGAACCGAACTCTACCCCCGACCACTCCTATGACTCATTTCTCAGATCTATAAGAACACCAAGAAGCTACCACCAACCAGGCACAGTCCATAGGGCAGCCACTGCCCAAGGGTCAAGCTCAGCAGGCAGCAAGAGACAGGAAAGAGGGACAAATGGAAGCAGGAATCACAGGGAGGCAATGGGATGTGTTGTTTTGAGGTGGAGACTGCTGATGATGTCACAAATCAAAATGTTTGAACTGTTCAAAGCCCATTTGCTCTGTAAACTTTCCCCCAAATCACAATGAAGTTAAAAAACCAAAAACACCCAGTGCTGTAGAGCCTGTTCTGACACACAGTGACTGCAGGAGTTACAGAGTTGAATGGCTTCTTGGGATTTTCTTGGTGGAAACAAACCACCAGGCCTTTCTTACTTGGCCTTCCTGGGTGGGTTTGACCTGCCAATCTTTAGCTTAGTAGTCAGGCAAATTGTACCTCCCAGCCACCTACAAAGAAATATTTGTCCTCTAACTCGCCAATTGTACTGAGGGCAAGAAACCCTGGTGCCTGGTGGACTCTCAGTAAAGCTGAGATGGATGGGCATCTGAAGTCAGGCCAAGGGACTGGAATTCAGCTTGGGCGTCTCCTTCCTCTTAGCAGTAGTTCCTGGGCAATAAGCAGTTAGGCACTCAGCTGCAAAGCAAAAGGCTGGAGATTCATGTTCGCCCCGAGATGCCTCAGAAGAAAGAGCTAGGTATCTCCGTCCACATTCTCAACCATTGCAAACTCTCTGGAGCTGGGTGCCACTGGGCCACGCGGATTCAACTTGAACGGCAACCGTTTCCCCCCTTAGTGTGTTTTCTCTGAGACTCTGATAGGCACAGACAGGAGTGTTGGTCTCCCCCAGAGAGCAAAGGCTCAGAGGGGTGAACCCCAGCCCTGGGTAGCCCTAGAGGCATTGGGAGTGCTGGGGTCCAGAACTCTGCCTGGACCCTCTCCACAGAGCCAGCCCTGTGAACTGTTCCAGCCCCTTCACTCTGCTTCGCCCATCTGCTGCTAGTAATCCACCAACTCCACTTGGGAATGCAGGCTCTCTGTGGCTGAGAGCAAGGGTTTAATAGCTTAATATGTCATGTTGGGCTGGGGTCCCCAAGGTCCGCAATTTGACACCCCTTCCCCCACTCCACAGAAGAAAGATGGGGCTGTCTATTCCGGTAACGTTAAGTTTTGGAAACTCACGGTGGGGTGTGTGTGCGTGCGCGCGCATCATTAACCACTGCACCCCAGGTCACCTAATCTTAAGAAGTATGGTTGATAATCATACCCATTTGACAAAGACAGAGACAGACCTTGGAAAGTGAGGTTCTATATCCAAGGCCTCATCACCTTCAGGTTTCGCCTTAGATTTCGCCTCACCAGTGACGTTCTCCTGGAGCCCCGCCCCATTTCAGAGGCATCAGCCGGCTGAATCTTTCATCTCATGGCCATTGAGTTGGTTCCAACTCACAGTGACCCTATAGGGCAGTGTAGAACTGCCCTGTGGGTTTCTGAGACTGTAACTTTTTTTT
>NW_022111357.1:27746003-27775375 GCF_000313985.2 Echinops telfairi | reverse complement strand
TACTAATGGGCTTTGGGTCTCCACTCCGCACTCCCCCCATCATTCACTATGGTAAGATTTTTTGTTCTGATGATGCCTTATACCTGATCCCTTCAACACCTCATGTTTGCATAGGCTGGTGTGCTTCTTCCATGTGGGCTTTGTAACTTAATGGGTAGGAAGGCTCTTGGTCCCTCAGAGCAGCTGTTGGTTTCGAGCCTGTGACCTTGCAGTGAGGAGCCCAATATGTAAGCTATGCCACCACCAGTGCTCCTTTAACCCCTCTTTGGCATATGTTTGTTTTTGTTAACTGCTATGGAGCCAGTCCCAGGAGTGGCTGACCCTTCGCTATCCCCACGATCAGTTGGAGAATGAACTGTTATGATTGACAGCATTTGCATCATCTGATCTTCACAAGTAAGTCACCAGGCCTTTCTTTCTAGGCCATCTTAGTCGGAAAGCTCCCCTGAAACCCATTCAGCAGCACAGTCTGAGCAAGGCTCCACTGGCAGATGAGAGGCGTTGGTCAGGAACCGAACCCTGGTTTCTTGTACAGAAGGGGAGGGCTGCACCCCTGAACCACCAAGCCTTCTTGTGCAGTTCCCATGAAATGGAAGGTGTGCGAGGCCAGCGCCTGGGCCACTTCTCTGGGCTCCCACTGGCAGACAGAGTTTCCCCCAGAGGCCTCCCCCACCTTCCTAGGAATTAAATCTCACCCAGGTTGTAGATCAGTCAAAGTTCACGCAGCCAACCCTCCTGAGGAGTAATGACTGTAATTTCCCCTGCATAGCTCTCAGCTCTGGGGTGATATTGTGACTGAAATGTACAAAGTGGTGACACTCCCTACCCTTTTAATTGAAGCTTACGCGGCACTGAAGAGAGCCTGGAGTGGGCTGGGTGCTGTGTGTGTGTGGGGTGTCACCTCTGAACCCGGGGTTCTCCAGTGGAGTCAGCATGAATTCATGGTCATGCTGCAAATAGAATAATGAGTGATAGGTGTGGTGCCTTGGGTCCCCTGCTTCAGCCCCTGACACTCTATTCGTGTGTCTGGGCCAAGTTGAAGCCCTCCCTTAACTTGGGTCAGAAAGTGTGCCAGTGACGCTGATCCTCCTGGAGTCTCTGGTCTCACATGCTCTCTCTGCTCATGCCCACTGCCTCTTTGTGAGAGAGCAATAATAAATGCAAGCATTGTATGCCTGGGCCAGTGGCAGGCCTGGCCCCGTCTCCCTCGTACTCTGCTTGTGGTAGTGCGTATCATCCTCCCAGCAGCCCACTGTGGTGGGGACGCTCTCTCACTAAGCCATTTTCAGGTGAGGAAACTGAGTCTTGGGAGGGGATGCTTATTTGAATAGAAGGATAGAGCCAGGATAAGAACTTCGTCAGCCAGGCTCCGAAGACCCAAGTTTTTGAGCACCCTTCCCCATGGCTTGTTCAGAAAGGCAATACTTCTGGAATGGATGGTACTTTTTTTGGGAGGAGGTGGGGGGAGCCCATTTGTCCCTCCCTTCCTTCACGTGGCCATCCTTTATGGGCACCTGCTGTGTGGCAGAAGTCTCTAGGTGGCACAAGGTTTCGCTCAACGACTAGCGAAAAAATGTTGGTGGTTCAGTTTCACTCCGAGGTGCCTCGGAAGAAAGGCTTGGTGATCCACTTCTGAAAAGTCAGCCCCTGGCTCTCCGTGGCTCAGTTCTATTCGGACACACATGGGTGGCCCTGAGTTGGCGTCGACACCACACCATGGCCACACACATATCACGTGCTCGGTGGTTTGGTGCTGGCGCGTCAGCCGCACCCAGCAAATCAAGTTCCTGCTCTCTTGGAGCGGCTGCCGTGGCCGGGGAGGACCAGTCACTAGCAAACACATCACAGTTCCGGTGGGGGCGCTCTGAAGGAAAATGAACGGTAAGGGGTGCAGATCGCGGGAGGGGACTTTAGCGAGAGTGGTCAGGGTCCTGAGATGAGTGAGGCAGTCCAGGAGAATGCCATGGGGAGGAGGCCCCAGGCTGAGGGAACAGCAGAGCTGGCAGGGGACACTTGAGCAGCACAGAGGACGGCTGGAGGGGAGACCAGAGGGGGAAGGGTGGGAGATATAGGGGGTTTGGAGCAGGGGTCATGCGCTCTGACCTGCACTGTGTTGAGGAGGTGGTAGATGGCAAAGCTGAGGCAGGAGTGCCAGAGTGGGGTTGGGACAGTGGTAAGAGAGTGAGGGGCTGGCAGCTTGGGCCAATGTGCTTTTAAGGAGCCTCTCTAAACCAAAGCAAACTCACTGCCCTTGAGGTGGTCAGACTCGAGCGATGTTACAGGACAGGGCAGAGCCTGCTCCTGTGGGTGTCTGGGACTAAGGCCCCACCTTTCTCCAGCAGAGCTGCTGGGGCTTTCTGAGTGCTGACCTGGTAGTTTAGCAGCCCAGTGCGTAACCACTGTGCCATCAGGGCTCCCTCCACAGAACCCAAAAGTTAGTGGTTCAAGTCCACTTAATGCCTCGTAAGAAAGGTCTGGGGATCTTGTTTCTGAAAGATTAACCACTGAAAACCCTGTGGAGCAGTTCTGCTCTGTGACCATGAGGCCACCGTGAGCCAGGGGGGCTCGATTTTTTTTTTTTTAATGGAACTTCTCAGAAATCCCTCTTCTTCCCTCCCTACGATCTCATCTGGCTGTCCCCACGAATCCTTACCAGTCGACCAGGCCCTTTCCTGCATCCCTTGTGCCCATAGGCCCCAGGCACTACTCTTGTGCCCTCTGGGATGAGCAGCCAACCAGCAGTGAGCCCTTTGCTCTATGGGTATTGAATGAAGAATGGCATATGCTGGCCTTCTCCCACTTCAGAAATTTTATTTGTACTTTTGGCATCTGCAGAAGTACCCACCTTACATGTGATCTGTTCATTCACATGTAATTGTAGTTCATTGCCACCTTTATGGATTTATTTCAGTCAAAAGGCACCACCCCGAGTGGCTCACCGGTCCCTTAGATTCCTGTGACTGCTGACATGGGAGGGATTCAGCCTTGGTCCCTCACCAGCTGGCAGGCTGGCTCTTCCTTGAGGGGATGCAGCCTCTTTCTGGTGACCATGCGTCTGTCTGACGGGATCGAGAGCCCATGGGTGCAGTTCTGGGGTGTGGGTACTGGTGTGTATGTGATGTGGGGTTCAGAGTCGGGGTTCTTTTCCCCAAGCAATAGAAACTGGCTCTGGGCAACTTCAGCAGAAAGACTGATCAGAAAGAAGCTCCTGGCATTTGAGGGTGTGTGTGTGTGTGTGTGTGTGTGTGTAAAGCATGGGTTGGAAAGGGCGGAAACAGGCTCACTCTGGGGGTCTTTGTAGCAAGATCTTTTCCAAGTCTCTGAGGCCCCCCAGAAGGGGCTGGACTCAGATTCTAAACCCTGGCACGGCCTTGGCCATGTGCCTGCTCCTTGTCTGATGGGGCTTGGGGTCCATGAGCAATAGTGTGGGGAGAGTATTGCTCCCAGAAAGGAATTTGGGGTGCTGACATCAAAAGAAGAGGGAACAGGTTTTCAGTGGCTGAAAAATACCCAGTGTCCCCTAAAAACTCCAACTTATTGCCACATAGTCAATGCTGCCTCATAGTGATCCTATAGGGCAGGGTAGACCTGTCCCTCTGAATTCTGAGACTGTAACTCTTATCTTTCTCCTGTGGAGCAGCTGGTGGTTTCGAACTGCTGTCTTTGAGTTAGCAGGTCAACACATCACCACTATACCACCAGGGCTCCTGGACTTGCAGGCTCCCAGACAGATCTGGAATGCTGTAGCCCTGAACCAAGTGATGAGTGCACTTCAGAGTGGGGAGCGTGCCCAGGTATGGGGTAGGTGGTAGAGTTATGAGTTGGGCTGGGGATGGAGCTGGCTTCCCTTTGCAAAGAATGGGGACGTATGGGTCTGGGGCTCAGGGCCAAGCTCACTGCAGGGGCAAAGTCTCCGAGATTGGACCTGGGATGCTGCGCAGAGTAGGGTGAGGAGGCCGGCTGATGGCTCACCAGTAAGGCTGGAGCTGCAGACTGATGGCATCATTGACCATGAAGTTGAGGAACTGAACTTGTGTTTGGCTGGGGCGAAGCAATATTCTAGAAGCAATGCACAGCTTTTGTTGACCACTTACTGTGTTCCCAGTGCTAAGTGCTTTGCTGTGGCCTCAACCTTCACAGCAGCCTCCTTAGACAGGTTGCTATTGCCCCTACTGCACAGAGGACTCTGAAGACCTGTGCCCATCCCAGTGGCCTCCTACACAGGCAAAGGCTGGACCATGCCTACTGCAGACTAAGGACTGGTTACAGTTTCCCTGTAGATTTCCAGGACTAACATTTTACGGGAATAGAGAGCCTCAGGACCAAGAATGGGTGCCTTTGAATTAGGGGGTTGGGGAAGGATGTTGAATATCCCACGGACTACCGACAGAATGAACAGCTCTGTTTTGAAAGCAGTAGAGTCAGAATGTTCCCTGGTAAAGCAAGGACGGTGAGACTTTGTCACATGTACCTTGCACATGTTGTCAGAAGAGACCAGTCTCTGGAGAAGGACCTCAAGTTTGGTAGAGAGTTCCTGAAAAAGAGTTAGATTGGCAATGAAATGGATGAACCCAGTGGCTGTAAACAATAGGCTCACATGTAGCAAGAGTGTCGCATGAGGATGACGTAGGTCTGGGCAGTGCTTTGTACATAGCGGGATATGAGTCATAACCAATTTAATGGTGCCTAACAACAACAAGTACAGTAACACAAAGGATGACCAAGGGCTCCGAGAGGGTAAGTGACTTGGCCAATGTCACACAGTGACCAATTAGCCGAGAAGGGATTTGAATCCAGCCCTGGCTGGGACTCTGACTTCTTTGATGTGACAGGCTCATCAGCAGTGAAGTCTAGAGGCAGCCTGGCCTGCAATTCTTTCTTGTCCGTTTCCTCCCCGCTATTCCTGGGAGGACAGTGGTGAGGCAGGCAGGTGGTTGGGAAGAGCCTGGGCAGACGTTCTGCTCGTCCCTGCGGTGCTTCCTCTCCCCCGTCCCTCCCCACACAAAGAGCTAGAACAAAGCTGGCAGAGGTGGTGTCAGCAGAAAAATCTCATTTCCACCTTGGACGCGTTTGTGGCTGACAGATAGTAACCAGCCCTGAGACATGCCTTCCACACAGGTCTGAGGGAAGCCCTGCCCTGGACATTGGGAGACCGGCTTTGTCTGAATTCACTCTCCTTTCGGAGCCTCAGTTTTCCCACCAGTCTAGTGGGGGAGGTAGTACTCAAGGTGGGCCACAAACTCCAGTGCTTCGGGGGCCCTCCAGGAATAGGCGGTGTGGGAGAGTGGAGGGTGTCGTGGGAGGTAGGGGGCTGGTGGCACTTGCGCCACTGAAAGGGGCACGCTTTGTTCAGGCTCAGCTGGGTGCTGTAGGGTGACTGTCACCAGTGGTTGGCATTATTTTCAAGCAAGGCCAGAAATTTTTAAGTTCTGGGATAGAATATTCCATATTTGAAATGCTAGCAATTTATCTTAAATTTTGGGGAAAAATCGTGATGTTGTCAGGTGCCATTGAGTCGGGTCTTACTCCTAGTGACCCTGTGTACAACAGAGTAAATACTGCAAGGTCCTGCGCCACCCCCACAATGGATGTATTTGAACCCATGGTCAAAACTTAAACTCACTGCCAACCAGTCAGTTTTGACCTTGCACCCCTACAGGACAAAGTAGAACTGCCCCTGTGGGTTTCTGAGGCTGTAACTCTTTATGGGAGTGGAAGGGGTCATCTTTCTTCCATGGGGTGGTTACCCAACGTGTAACCACTGTGCCACCAGGGCTCCCTTGCACCCATCGTATTGACCCTGACAAATACCTGCACAAATACCTGCACAGACCGGAGCCTTCCGGTCACTGCCTTGCAACCCTCGGGCTGGGTTATGTGGATTTCTTCCAGGTTATATTTAATAGGCATATACATAAAAATCAGATACTTGCCTTCCAGTTATATTGATTGTTATTTATTGATGAGGTCTATGGTGTATAATGTATATCTCAGCTCTGAGTTAATAACTGGGACCCAAGTTTAATCACAGATTAAGAATCTGTGTGCCCATACTTTTTGGAATCATTGCCATCATCCTAGGTCTCTCTCTCGCCTGCTTGCTTTAGATTTAGCCCAAGCCCAGTTTCTATGGCAACAGAGCATGCCACCTTTTCTCTCTTCCTGCCCATCCAGAGATGGAGAAATGGGAGAGTGGTCTTGAGATTTTCATAGCCCGGGCAGCAATCCCAGGGACCTTTACTTTCTAACTCTTTAGGAAGATAGAGTGGGTCAGGTATATTTGAAGCCAGCAAGCAGCTTAAGAGCAAGTTTGTGCGTGCGTGCGTGCGTGTGTGTGAATTTTTAGAGACCCCTGGCTGGAATGGACTCTGAGTTGCTACCTCGGTTCTGATCTGGAGGGTGCTTACAGAGCAGTTCCTTTCATTTCCAGGGAGCAATTGGGATGACAGGCTCTTTTGAAAGTGGACTTGAAAGAGACCCAAAAGAGCTTGTAGGTCAGAAGAGGATCTAGGGGCCATAGCGGCCCGTCAGCAGACTAGGTACTTTGGTCATTTGCACCACACACAGAGAAGCCTGGTTGGGTTGGGAGATGGGATCTGACCAGGAAGAATGAGGCAAATGGGTAAGACACAGGCACTGGAATCAGATTGCCTGGGTTGGAATCCTGGGTCACCTACTATGGAGCTGAGGGACTTGAGCAATTTACTGAACATCCTGGTGCATCTACTTCCTTGTCTGTAAAGTGAGGATTCTATTAATAACTCCCACATGGGTTATTATGATGATGGAAAGTGAAGCATTTAGAACAGGAATTGGCAAACGTTTCCTATAAAGGGCCAGCTAGTAATTATTTTAGGCTCTGAGGGCCATATGGGCTCTGTCAACTATGTCTTTCTTTGCAACTTATTGCAAACTATCTGCCATCGAGGCGATGCTGACTCATAGCGACCTTTAGTGGAGGGTAGAACTGCCCCTGTGAGGTTCTGAGATTGTAACTCTTTACCGGAGCAGAAAGCCCCGTCTTTCTCCCTTAGAGCAGTTGGTGGTTTTGAACTGTTGACTTTTTGGATCACAGTTGAACACATAACCTCTGATGCCACCAGGGCACCTGCAAAGGCACTCACAAGCATATGTAGATGAATGGGTGTGGCTGAGTGAGCTCTCATGGTGCTGTTGGGTAAGTCTTGGACTATTCAGGACAAGGTTGGTTGTTCAAATCCACTGGCCACTCCTTAGGAGAAAGACGAGACTGTTCCCTTAAAGGTTTATAATCTTAGAAACCCTATTATAGGCTCACTATGAGTCAGAACTCCATGTTGATGGTTTTTTTTAAAAAAAATTATGTGTGTGGAGTGACTGTTAAAATCTTAATTTCTGGACATTAGAATTTGAATTTCATGTACTTCTCGTGTATTATTCATGAAAGAGTTTTCTTTTTTGATTTCCGCCCCTGTCCCCAATGATTTAAAAATGTAACAGCCATTTTCGTCTTGTGGGCTGTACAGCAAAAGACGCCAACTGGATTTGGCCCAGGGGTCGTGATTTGCCGACTCCTGATAAAAACCAGAGCCTGCTAAGTGTTCATTATCTTTCTCTTCAGCCTTATTCGCTTCCTCTTAGGAGGACCTACAATCTTTGGGCCAGAATAGGGAAGACTTGGGGGGGGGGGCGCAGAGTGGGGAGGGCGGGTGTATAATAACTGTTATCAGGAAGGGAGGATGTGATTTGTCTTATGTTATCCCAAAGAAACCCCCCCAGGACTGTTGGGAGGAATTGACAGGGAGATGGATCTTTGGCTCTGAGCCTTTGAGCAGCTTATCGTTTGTGGCTGAGTCGGCCTGGATGCGCGGCGACCCCGTGTGCTTCAGACTAGATCTGTGCTCCACAGGGCTTTCAAAGCCTGATCTTTCAGAAGGGAATCACCAGCCCCTTCTTCCAAAGGGCGTCTAGGTAGGCTCACACTTGTAATCTTTGGGCATCTGGGTGCATGAATCATGACTCCATTCAGAGCCTCCTTCTAGTGGCTAGCCCAAACCCAAGCTATTGCCATTCTGTCAGTTTTGACTCACAGCAACCCGACGGCCATCCTGCCTGGTTGTTGTTGGAGCTGTGGAGTTGACTCCGACTCACAGCGACCCGATGTACAACAGAAGCATCCTCACAATTGTTGTGATGGCTGAGCCCATTGCTGCAGCCACTGCGTTCCTCTATCTCCGGAGGGTCTGCCTCGTTTTCAGACACTATACAAAGCCTGATGGCCTTCCCCAGGGTCTCTCTTGATAACATGCCCAGAGTACATGGAGTCCCTCCATCCTCTCTTCTAAGGAACATTCTGCCTACACTTCATCCGAGGTGGATTTGTCTGTTCTTTTGGTAGTCCATGGCACTTTTGTTATCTACCAACATTATAATTCAGATGCTTTGGTTCTTCTTGAGTCTTCCTTACTCATTGTCCAAATTTTACATGCTTATGATTTCGTTGAACATAGCATAGCTTGAGTTGGTTTCCCTTAGCCCTCAAAGGAACGTCCGTGCTTTTCAACACTTGTAAGAGGTCTTGCGCAGCAGATTTACCCAGTGCGATGTGTTGCTTGGTCTCTTGACTGCTGCTGCCATGAGCATTGGTTGTGGAGCCAAGTAAACGGAATTCCTCGACAACTTCAATGTTTTCTGTTTATTATGATGTTGTGTATTGGTTCAATTATGAGGAATTTGGTTGTCTTTGAGTTAAAGTCTTTACTGAAGTTGCAGTCTTTTTTTTAGAAAGTGCTCTAAGTCCTCATAGCTTTCAGCAAGCAAGGTTGTTGTCTTGGGAATATGTGGCGTATTCAATGTTCTTTGCCAGTACCGTAGATCAAATGTCCCAATTCTTCTTCAGTATTACTTATTCAGTGTCCAGCTCTCACGTAGAGACGAGGCAGCTGCAAATCCTATGGCTTGCCCCAAAGGGATATTTTTGCTCCTTAACACTTTAGGAGGTGGTGCCCAGCAGATTTGCCCAGGGCAGTATGTTGTTGATTTCTTGATTTCATGCCTAGTGCTTCCATGAGCATTGTGAACCCAAGTGAGAAGAAATCTTTGATAACTTGTATGTGTTCTTTATTTAGGAAGATGTAGTTATTGGTTCAGGTTTTGGCTGGTTAGTTCAGTATATGGATTAAATAAGTATGGTGAAGGATACAACCCTGATGCCCACCTTTCCTGATTTTAATCTCTTGATCCATGTATAGGTACTGTAGGAGCACAATGAAGTGTTCTGGAATTCCCCTCCTTTGCAATTTTATCCATAGTTTGTGATAGTCCACTGTTGAATGCCTTTGCAGAGTCAATGAAACACAAGTAAAGAAACATCTTTCAGGTTTTTTCTGCTTTGAACCAAGATCCAGTTGACATTAGCCAATGCTGATTTCTCTCATTCCAGATTCTTCTGTGGAATCTGCCTTGCAGCTCAGACTGCCTAAACTTGAAACATACAGCTTTGGTTTGTGTGGGCTCCTGCCCCCAAAAGTGTTCCAGCTGAGGCCCAATGCCTTGTGACACTCTGGTGCAGGCAGCCCTCCTCACTGAGTGTAAGGGCATCAAGGTGCAGCGGCACCCGGTGCCCACTTCCTGCAGCTCCAGCCAGAGTGACAAGGGAGCGTGCTCGACCCTCCAGGTCTCCCCGTCTACCGCTCAGAGCCTCTTACCCTCTTCTCTACTTTTCAAACAACTCAGCCATATGTTCGGGACTGTAGATTCCCCATTTAACGGAAGGAGAACTGAAGCCCAGGAATGGAAGTCAAGCTGACACTTGACTGAATTCACAGGCTTGGTGGGGAGGGGCGTGGCTTGGAGGAGAAAGATCTGGCTTAGTGGAAACCAAGCAGCTCAAGCCCTAGGTGAGCTGCTTCCCACTTTTGTGGGCCTGGCCAGTAGGTCCCGTAGCCTCTCTGAAGCCTAGCGTGGAGATGTACCACCTGCCAGAGGAGGCAGCTGTAGGATAGAATGGGTCAGTAGCAGGAAGACAGGTGGTATTCATTCAGGGTCACCCAAGGCCTGGCCCTTGAGCCCCGGAGCTGCCAGGCGATGTGGGAGGGCCAGGGGGAGCCTGTGCTTTGGAACATGGCTTGCCCACCTGCAGTGCTGCCATCTCCAAGGGTGGGAGGGCACCTTAGGAGACTGCTGCCACAGGTCAGTCTCTGGGCCTGGAGAAGGTGAGGCAGGATTGGGTTGCAGGCTGGAGGGAAGGCCATCTTCTGTCCTGAGGTACAGCGATTGGAACACAAGGAGGCACTGTGGGCCCAAGAGCAGCTGGCCTCTAATTGGACCCAGTGAACTAGGAGGGACTGGCTCAGGGCCACCAGGGCTTCGGGGAGGGAAACTACTGAGGGAGAGCCGATGGTGGCAGAGATGAGGTCCATGCCCACAGAGGAGCAACCTTGGGGGCCTCCCACCTGTTCAGTGAACATCTGATACAGGGGGCTTCTTCACGCTCACAATCTCCCAGGCAGGTGCAGTTTCACGCCCACTTTCTTGTGAGGTGCTCTCGGGAAGGCTGCGATTCACAGTGACCCCGGGTACACTAGGTCAAGACACTGGCCTAGTGTACACTTGACACTGATCAAGACTCAACCACCCTCACAATTGTTCTCATGGGTGAGCCCACGATGGCGGTCACTGTCAGTTCATCTGGTGGAGGGTCGTTTTCTTTTTCTCGGTCCCTCTAGTTTACCCAGTGGGAGGGCCTTCTCCAGGGACTGGTCTCTCCTGACCACATGTCCGAAGCGTGAGAGACAAAGTCCCACCGTCTCCGATTCGAAGGAGCACTCCCGCTGGACTTCTGCCCAGGCTTTGATTGCTTCGGTGGTGTTTCTGGAGTCCAGCTCGGGAGTGACCAGTCGGAGACCAAAAGCCCAGGTCACCGGTCGAGGGCCACAAGGGAGAGGGGAGGAAGGAAGCAGGAAGGGTGGGGTTTAAACCGGGGTCTGACAGCAACCCCCTGATACCTCCCCCTCCTCTCTGTCTCCTCTTAATTTAGTCTCCTCTTATTAGGTCTGGGACGGACCCTAGGGGGAGCCTTTCGGGGTGCCGGTGAGCCCTGATAAGAGTTTATTGAGCATGTCTAGAGAGCCCTGGCGCCATCATGGTTACATATTGGGCTGCTAACTGCACGGCCAGCAATTTGAAGCCATCAGCTGCTCCAAGGGATAAAATAGGGCTTTCTACTCCTGGAAAGAGTTACAGGCTTGGAGACTCCCAAGGACAGTGCTACCCGGTTCTGTAGGGTCTCTGTGAGTTGACATTGACCCATGGCAGAGAGTTGGGGTATTTTTTTAGCATGTCCAGTGGGGCTACCACTCACCGTTCACTGCTCTAAGGAAACCCTTCTATGTTGAATAACTCTGTAATCCTCTCAATCACAATGTGAACTGTTCTCGTTTTATAGGTGGGGAAACCGAGTCACACAGCGGTTAAATGACTTCCTTGCAGCCTGTTTTAGCTTCTGGCGCTTCTGTCACAGAAATGTCCCCAAGTAGGTGGCTGTAAAGAGCAGACGTTTACTTTCCACCGGTCAGGAGCCTGGAGATCAGAACCCAGGGCCTTGGCTTGAGAGAGAGGCTTTCTCTGTAGGAAGAAAGATCCTGTCACATGGCATTCCTCGTGTCACCTCTGTATTCCTCCTGTTTGTGCCCGCTTCTCTGTCCATCTGTCCTTAATATAACCCAGAGTAGATTAGGTCTAGGACGGACCCTATGGTGATGTAGCCTCAACAAGGAAACAAAAACCCCACTGTCCCCCAAGTGGGTTGGGACCCATAGTGACCCTTTCTATAGGCACAGGGGCTAGGATCCCAGCACGGGTTAGGGATGTGCAGTTTAATCCCTGACACAGCCATGCAGCTCAGCTGCGGAGTTGCAGTGTGGGTCCAGGGATTCTGATGCAGACGCCTCTCCTCCAAGCCACTGTCCTTCCGGCATTGTATGCATGTGGGAAGTGCTTAGTATCATAGTGGACACACAGTAGGTGCTCAGGACACATGAAAAGCCAAAGGGTCAGCCTGAGCTGACTGGTGTGGCATGACCCACTCTGCACTGGGCAACTCTGTGTGGTAGGGACAACGCCCTTCTACTGCACCCTCCTTGCCCGAAGGGTGGTGTGTGCACGTGAATGAGCACTACAATCCACATTACTAAAGATCACAGTAAACACCCTAGGTGTATGGGAAAATGGGGTGAGTGTACAACACTTAGAAACTTCCTCACGGATGCACTAAAATAGAGAGGGAGAGAATGAGAGATGTAATGAAATGGTCGCATGGCTTTATACAAGATCGAATGGGTTAGAAAGGTGTCACCACCAAGCGAAGTACTTCACTGCCATCTGGAAAATGCCTGAGGTTCGCTTGTGGAAGTAACTCACTCATTAGAAGATCAGTGTCCACTCATAGCGACCCTATAGGTCAGGGTAAAACTGCATCTGTGGGTTTCCGACACGATATCTGTACATAAGTAGAAAGCCCCGTTTTTCTCCTGGGGAGTGGCACTTGAGTTCAAACTGATCCCTGCTCCTGCTGACCACCATCTAGCTCTGATGCTTGCCTCACTCTGTGTGAGGGAGAGAGAGAGAGAGAGGAGTTAAACAAAGGAACCAAATAACGTGGGGAGGAGGCCTGGGGCTGCAGCTGCAGGGAACCTGTGGAAGTTGTAGGCAGGTCCCGGTGGGTGTTCATGTAAAGTAGGTGTGCTTCCTGTGGGTCTGTGAACTAGGTTCAGTGAGGTACCCTTCTCTGTGTTTTTTTTTTGGTCAAAATTCCACACAAAACCTAACGAAGGTCATTGCCATCAGGTCAGTTCCTGCTCCTAGAGGTAAACTTTGTAATGCTCAGAGCACTCTCCCAGCGAGTCTGTGGCATTAGAACAGGTTTGAATTTCCATGTTACAGCAGAATTGACTGTGCTTTGAAGTTGGGTGGTAGGAGGAGTGGGGTAGGCTGGCCTTGAGGGTAATTCTGACTCTCACGACCACTGGTGGGACATAGTAAAACTGCACCATGGGCTTGCTTGGCTGTTGTGTTCTTTCCTGAGGCAAATGGCCAGGCCTTTATTCTGCAGCACAGCTGGGTGGGTTCAAAACACCAACCTTTAAGAGCAAATTGCTTTGACCGCCCAGGGAACAAGGAGAATACTAAGGCCAACATCCACATTTCCCTGCGAGGTTCCTTCAACTCAGAGGATGGGCTGTGTCCCCGTAATTCAGGGCACGGGGGACCCTCTGAGCCCTGAGTGAGGCCCTACTACCCTTTCCCCCACCAACTTCCAGCAGCTGGCATCTGAGGAACTGAGTGCCACACAGGGCCCGTGATAAGCGACCCCACTTACTATTTTGGGGAGAGCAGAGAGGGAGGGGAGGCTGCTCATGGAAAGGGCGGAGGTCTGAGTTTACCCAGAGGTGCCTCCGGAGAAAGGGCTGGTTATGTCCTTCTGGATACCCAGCCATGGAGATGGATGGACGGACAGACAGAGGCATCTCTAGAAGTATCCCTCTCGACTGCCAAGTGCCAGCTGTCCCACAAGTCACCACCATGTAAGGTCATACACCTCCCTCCCTTCCCGGCCGCCCCACCCCCCTGTGGATTTTGGTTGTACCTATGTATTTACAACATTTTTCAGTTTTGAGATTGGTTTGCTCCCAAGTTCTATAATAAAATGGATTTGTTCAACTGGAAACCAACACATATTAAAAAAAAAAAACCATCCCATGAAGCACAGTTTTCTCTGACCCACAGGGGGAGTCAGTGAATCAGTAAGGACTCCTTTAGGCCACAGCTGCATTCTCCCCCACAGACCCAGGGGTTCTTAAGTAGTGATTGAGGGGCAGTGCAGGCTGAGGGTGGAGGATAAGGGGGCTGGGGGCAGGTGGCTTCCTTTTGGTGGGGGGCGGTGTTTCTCAGGAGTGGTGGCATGGGTCCCCCTGCTCCTGGAGCCGCTGACGTTTGGTCATGTCCGATCGACTGCCGCATGGCCAATAGACTAGAGGCCCTGCCCCAGACGGCCTAGGCACCACCTCCCTTTACAGCAGAGCCCACCTGCGGCCTCCATGTGGGTCATGAGGACTTGCGGTGGCTTCTCCTTGGAGCCAAAGGGGGGAAAAAAGGGATTGCCCAGAATTTATTAGTCTAATTACATTTTCCTAATGCTGTTGACCCTGCTCACAGCAGCACGCTTATCAGAGGCGCAATCACACCGGCGTTATTGGAGTTTTAATAAGAGTCAATTGGTTATTGTCCTTGCTGCGTTGGACACTGTCGACGCGAGCCCCCGGAGCCCCTTGGGACGGCAGGCGCCGGTTTTCTTTGCAGGAATATTATTTACATTAATAACAGGGATTAGCGGCTGGCTTGATGTGTTTTGGAGAAGCAGAGCTTTTCCTGGTTTCAGCCATTCCCGTCGGCCAGTGGGGGCCCGCCGACTCCCCTCTGAAGTTGAGAGGGCACCGAGCTGGGAGTCTGGGCCTGGGGGCTGCCTCCGAGCTTCAGCAGCTTGGCTCGCCCGCCTCCCTGGTCTCTTTTGTGCAAGGAAAGGATGTGAGGAATGCTGGTGACATGCGAATGCCAGGGAAGCCGTTTGCTAGCGTTGAGCGCGTGCTATTAAGTGCTGTCGACTCCTGCTGGGGCACCTGATTAACAGGCCTGCTGCCAACCAGAGTTCAGCGGTTCCAGTCCAACCAGAGGCTCCTTGGAAGAAAGGCCTGGTGATCTGTTCACTCCTGATACATAATCATTGAAATTCCTTTGGAGCACAGACTCATGAGTCAGAATTGGCTTGATGGCAGTTGTAGAAAACATGGTTTTTCTGAAATAGCCACATAAATGACTAGATGATAAGTAAACCGTGCACACCCATATTATATGCACACACATGTATTTATTCTCTTTATTAGGCTTTAGAGTCTGGCACCTGGAGTGAGCTTTTCTTGTGTGTCCAGGTCTGCCCCGATTACTAGCCTGTTGGGTGAGGATGAGCCTGCAAGGGCTCAGATTTTTGCTCTCCCGACAGCTGTGTGATTTTGGGCAACATCCTTGGATTCTCTGTGCTCTTGTCTCTCTCCCTAAACTGGGGCAATAGGAGGACCCATCTCGGTGAACGAGAGGATGGGGTGAGATCGTCTCTGCGGTGCGTAGCATGTGTGGTGCTTGGCCCGGGCTGACTGGCTGGCAGCTGTTAGGTGAGCAGGATTTCTGTGCCTGTAAATGGTGAGGTGATGCCATCTTGGCAGGGTCGTCGTCAGAAGCCGTGTGCCTGGTACAGAGGGAGTGCCCGAGATGGAGGGGGCATCATTGCAGTTAGCTCTTAACGGTGACTCTAGAGATGGCTCCTCACCCTCTGACGAACAAGAAAAGCACGTAGGAGATGAAAACCCCATTCTCAGGCTTCAGCTGGCACCGTGGGGAGTGGTAAGCGCTTCCATGACCCAAGGCTTGGCGGGTCCTGCAGTTGGTCCCCATTTGTTGGGGAGTGCATGGAAAGTGGAGCAGAGGCAGGGGCCTTGCCACATCAGGTACCTGGCTTTATGACCATTGACCACGCATAAACATTGGGATGAAGAGGTGGGCAGCCTTGTCTGCTGCTGTGACCCGGGCCGGATGCAGTAACTGGCACAAGTAGGTGCTCCGTCATTACCAGCCAGCCACCTGCATGGATCTTAGATGTGGGAGAAGACACAGGGACACATGTGAGAAGACCAGAGGGTGTTGGGGAAGAAGAAGGCAGGGGCTGGGGCTGCTGGGAATGTTCAGGGAAGCCTGCCAATTGAAGCCCCTCAGGGCTGGGGGTTGGGTTGTTCAGTGCCACCGAGGTGGTGCCGACCCACAGCGACCCTGTGCACACAGCACAGAACATTTCCCCGTCCTGCGCATCCTCACAGTCGTTCTTATGTTTAATAAGCTCATTGTTGCAGCCACGATGTCAATCTGGTCACGGGCCTTCTTCTCCTCGCTGCCCCTCCGCTTTACAGAGCATGATGGCCTCCAGGGCCTGGTCTCTCCTGACACCATGTCCAAAGTACAGAAGATGAAGTCTTAACCGTCCTTGCCTCCAAGGGGCACTTTGAGACTCTACTTATTCCAAGGCCAAGCTTTGGCCCTTTGGGCAGTCTACGGTACTTTCACTGCCCTTTGCTAGCACCACTGCTTGGGGTTAGGGGGAGCCGACTGAAAAGGTGATTTCTGACTGGTGACTCCGAGCCACACAGCTGTGTGTGGGAAAGGTGTTTAGGCAGCAGGAACCGTAAGGGCAAAGGCCCCGAGGTAGGCACCCGCATGGAGTGTTTAAGGAACCAGGAGGGAGCCAGGGAGCCTAAAGCACGGTGGGTGTGGGTGTGGGTGGGGGCTACAGTCAAGAGTTTCTGTTGTTAAAGAAGCAGCTGAAAATGCTGGGCTCTGAGCTGCAGGAAGGTGCTGATAGGGGCAACTCGTCCCAGGGCTCCTGGGGAGGGGTAAGAGCTGCCTCCTTGGAAGCTCTGCCCCCATCTCGGATGACACATCCCAGCTCATCCAGCATTGGCCAGGGCAGGCTCTGCCTCCCCGTTGTCATTGTGCACCAGAGCCATACATGGAGGCCCTGGAGCTGGTGGTGAGGAGAGGGAGTCCTAAAGGATGCTCGGATCTTTTTCTTCTCAGAAGTCCCAGCAGGGCTGTCCTTTTGGCTCAGCCTGCCCAGCAACCTCTGCACTCTGGGAAGAATCGGCAGCGTTGAGTCTGACTTGCTCAAAAGTCAAGTGGGGAAGTGGATGCTAGTTGCCTTAGGATTGGCCCAGCTTCAGCCTTCCAACTAGAGACCTGGAGTTGACAGTGGGCAGGAAGTCTGGAGCCCAGGGAGATCAGGCAGAGGCTGGAGATGCAGCACTCCCCTGCTGATTGGCTTCTGGGGCCTGCATTCTCTAAGCCTGGAGATGGGGACAGAGTTGGCTCTTCGGATGAGCATCGTCAAGAAGCTCATTAACTGCACATTGGGGCTAGGAGAGGTCCCTGGGTGCGGCAAGTGATTTGCCCTTGGTGACTTACCTGCCCAGTGATAAGGTGGAAGAAAGGCCTGGCAATCTGCTTCCATAAAGATAACAGCCAAGAAAGCCCTCTGGAGTCCAGTTTTGCCCTGGAACATGTGGGTCATCCTGAGTCAGGATGGACTTGACAGCAAGGGGCTTGGTTTTGGTTTGGAGGCTGGGGAGCTTACAGAAGACAGAACAACTTGAGGCCAGTTGGCACTAGAAAGTTACAACAAGCCAGAGGTGACATCAGAAAGGAAACCGTGCCAGGCCTGGACCAAGGATGCCTCATCCAACAAGGTCTTTCCTGTGACCTCCTATCGCTAACTGACCGCCTCTTCCATCTTCATCCTGATTCTCCCTACCTTGCGAAAGACACTCAGACACACTTGACCTTGTAGCTCCCCTGAACCCCATGCCACTGCTCATGCTCAAGAATGTCTCTCTTGTAGCTTCCAGAGGGGCCTTCTCCCCTCCCCCTTCTCCTGCTTGCCTTCCCAGCACTCACCTGAGGAACGCACAGTCCCTCCCCAGGTCTTCCGGAATGATCCCAACGTAAGGGCTTGGAGTTAGGACAGAAGATTCCCAGGACAGCTTGGAGAAGAGCCTAGTCTACCTGGGCAAGCTGGGAGGGCTTCCTGGAGGAGACCTCTTTTCATGAGAGGACTCCGAGAGGAGCGTTCTCTGTGTGGCTAAGGTAGGCTGGAGGGGAAGTTGCTGCTGGCAGACGGGCAAAAGAGGTGGAGAGTGGTTGGGGGACAGCAGAAACTTCCCCACTGACTGCTATTCACCTGTGAGTGTCAGGGAGGAGAGTACATCAGGAGAGGTGGCTGGAGGAGATAGAGTCCTGCGCAGTTTTGTACAGACTGATACGACAGTGACCCCTGGAACATGTACAAGGTGATTGGGACACATCGCTTCTGTCCTTGGCTCATCTCTGGCAATAACTGTTACTCTCTGCTATCAAGACACTGATGTTCAGAGAGGGTAAGCCACTGGTCCAGGTCACAGCCCTTAAGGCATGGGGACAGAATCTGTACCTAGGGTCACCTTCTTCCTCTTCTCTGCCTCTTTTATCAGACCAAGAGTTCTGACTTGACCCCGGGGGGACACGGGGAACTTCCACTGAGGTGGCAAGGAGGTCATCAGCAGGACAAGACCTGCCTGAGCAGCCTCCATCCCTGGGCTCCAGGGTCCTCTCTGAGAGGCAGTGCCGTGGACCTGGAAGATGGCTGAGACGTGGGTTTAAACCAGAGTGCTGCCAGAGCCTCTCTGGAACCAGAGGCTGAGTTGCTCAGTGTCTGCAGAAGGCAGTGCAGACTTGGTCTTGAACTTATGTGGGCCTCTTGCTCACCTCAGTGTCTGGGGGATGTGGCTCACTGTAACCTTCTAGGGACTGGGACTGCTGCTTGTTCACAGCTTGGTCTCCATGGACCAGCCTTGGCTTGCTTCCCTTCCACACTCCGCTCCTCTGTTCTTGCTGCCCATGTCCCTAATGGCCTCATTTCCCCCCTCCCCCCCAGGCAAATCCACTGCCGTCTGCAAACTTGGCAATTTCAACAGACCTCGCTGTACTGGGCTCACTGGTAAGGGTTTTAAATAAACCTGGTTTTCACCCTGCTCCCCAGGGCAACTCACTTTGTATACATTTCCTTCCAGAGGAGTCCATTTGTCCCTTGTCTTGGTTGCCTGTTTCGAAGTCAGTCACCTCAGCATGGTGAATAGTCAGGCCCTTGAAAAAACAAACTGTGTCCTTGTGCTGGGTCAGACACTTTCCCAAGTCTCTGCTTCTTGTCCTAGGTCTGGAGCAGCATCAGAGCCCTCCCAATGGACGACTGGTTGTTGATATCATAGACACGCCACCACCTCATCGGTGGCTCCTGTGCGCTAGCATCTCCTGCTTGCCGAGCTCCATTTAAAATCTTTATCCCACAGCCCCAGGCACGCACCATTCCCCCTGCTAAGCGTGTCCTGATTCTTTCACTCACTCCACAGATAAATGTGTGCCCAGAGGAGGGAGGCAGCCCTCGTGTCTAAGATCCCTGCCCTGTGACAGCAGGTGTGGGAGGTGGCTTTTCTCATGTGCACCAATTCTGATAGATTGGCTGTGCTTTACTGGAGCCCCATACAGAGAGTTCCTAGGCTGTGCTTGGGCTAAGTGGGAAAGATGTCAGTGATTGATTAGTGATGTCTGCCATGACTGCGGGTGAGAAGAATGGTGGTGCGTTTGCTAGATGGGCCATCTGAGGCCTGTGGCCTTTTCCACTTGTTTCCCTTGTCATATCGGCACCTGTTGGCTGCTTTGAAGTCTGAATGCATGGCAGGTTCTGTTAGTCTTAACTGGTTGTGGGGGAACTGGTGGGAATTTTCCAATGCAGAGACATGCATCTCTTTTGGGCCATGTGCCTGCCTGATAACTGGCCATGAGTTCCCGTCCGTGTTGAAGTAGCTGGACCAGGTAGCTCAGGGAGGCTGGGGTGAGCAAGAAGGGGTTTCCCAGGCTCCCAGCCTTGGGACTCTACTGGGCTTTTGTAGGGTGCTTGTTCATTCCTCAGTGGCATCTCAGTGGCCCAGAGGGACAGAAAGGCTGAAGCATGTCCTGGGACATTCCCAAGATGTCTTTCAGGTTCTTGGGGTGAGCAGAAATTGGGGGTCTGCCCAGACCCATGAATGTTCCAAGCTTAGCTGCTCCTACTGAGACCCTGAGTCATCTTTTTTCTTCATTTGTGTGTAAAGTCAGCAGAACTGATACTCAGTCAGCTGAAGGTATATGGCTTTTGATTCACAGAAAGGCCTGTTTCTGGCAAATACCTCCTTGTAGACATCCCAAGGAGCATAGTCAAAGAAAGAACAGTATCCTTGGCAGCCAATCTGCCCACAGTCACATAGCTGGATCATGAATTTGCGGTGTGACTTCAGTTAAGTTGCTTTCCCTCTCTGGGCCTGTCTTGCATCGCTGTATAGGGACAAGCCATAACTAGAGATCAAAGAGCCTCTGCTGTTTTTTCTGCGGAGATGGCTGTCCTGAGGCTTCGAAGGAGCCCACCCTCCCAGACATGGGATGCTCATGTGAGGTGCTAGGTGTGCTGCTGAGGAGGAAGTGCCATGGCAGAGTGGCTGGTGTGGAGATCAAGGAGGGACCGCTGACATGGGGCAGGAGGAGCTGGCATATTTCCGGTAGGCCCCTTCCACAGCAGTCTGCCTCTCCCAGGGCCATTTTTGTTTGCAGGTGGGCCCATTGGAAAGCCCCTAGTCCCTGCCCTCCCCACCCTACAACCTTGTGCCCTTTCTCTGCTCTGCACTCCAAAGCCCTACCAACACCAAAGATTCCACCCGGGCTCCCAGCTTCTCATTTGACTTCTCTTCTGGGTGGTTTGAGCCCACCTTGAGGTACCTTGGGAGATGAGCTGGGTGCTCTGCTTCTGAGAAGCTACAGCCTTGAAAACCGGATGGAGCAGTTCTACTCTGTGCACACGGGATCGCCAAGCACATGCAACTCACAACAGAAACTGGGCATTTGTGTCTGCTGACCCCTGTCTCCTCTTTCTCCCCTCCTCTAAGCCCTTTCTCCCTGCCTTCAGTGCTCACAGTGGGGTGGCGGTGGGAGGTTGTCCTTGGAAGGCCCTCTGACCCCTACCCTGTACCTTGCACTTGGCTTGAGTTAGATGCACCTTGAAAATCCCTCCCTTCCTCTCCCTGTTCTCTTCAGGCCCTCTGCCCACACTGGGGGACGGGACCCCTGCCCCACTGCTCTGCTGCTCTGTGGATCTGGAAAGGGCCCTTCCCCTGTGGCTCAGATTCTTCACAAGAAGGCAATCCCGTCTGACCCAGGATTGACCAGGCTGTGCTATATTTATTGATAAGTAACCCCTGATGTCTCAGCCTGCAACCCCACGGCCGGCCTGGTTCTCGGCTGGGCACAGGTGGCTGTGCTCTGGGGCAGGAGTAGAAGTTACTGCTTGCATGTAGTTACTCAGAGCTCCAAGAACGCAGGGGCCAGTGCACCACCATCTCACACAGGGCCTCCGTGATCAATGTTAAAAGAGGCACAGAGCACAGAAATGGCTTTTAAATGCTTTCCCCCAGGGTGAACCATGTTCCAGGCCAGATGCATGCCATATGGTCCCACCTGGGGGCTGGCTGATTTTTTCCTTTCAGGGGTCTGGAAAAGGGGACCTGGATATAAGTGAGCTCTGGATATATAATCGCCAGTGATTAGGGATCTTTGGTTCAGTGACTCTCAGTAGCAGAGATGTCATGCTGGCCTGCTATGTTGTTAATTGGCCCCCGAGTCAGTGCCCAGCTAATGGAGACCTCATATACAGAAGGACAGAATGCAGCCCGCTTCTATAGCATCCCCATGAAAAGATGTGAATCGACGGATGCAATCCAGTGGCGTTCCTCTGGCTGATTTTCACAAGTAGATCACCAGACTTTTCCTCCTATTCTGTCTTAGTCTGGAAGCTCCACTGAGATCTGCTTAGCACCATGGCAACAAGGATGGTTCTATCAACAGATGGATAGTGTAGCTGGAAACTAAACCTGGGCCTCTCACGCAGAAGGCAAAAACATTACCACTTGAATTGCCAATGTTCTTAGTATTCACCCAGTTGGACCTTAGAATGTCTCTCATCTAAAATTGCTGAGGGGGAAACTGAGGCTCAGAGAGGGGTGGGGTTGTGCCTGCTATGGCACCTAGCATCTAAGGAGGGACCAGAAGTAGCCCCCAATCTCTCAGTGTCCAGGTGGCATCCTTTCTTCTTTATTGTTCCAGCACTGCTGTCTTGGACCCCTGCTCTGTTCCCCTGCTATGGAATGCAGGCAGAAGAGGGAAAGCAGGCAAGAATTTCCAACTACACAGCCCCCTTGAAAGCAGACTAGGGGTGTAGTGACAGTAATTTACTTTCCCCTTTGTTTTGTTCATGGGATGTGGGAGGTGAGGGGGTGTGAGTTGATGGACTGAGGTTCTGGCTTTGATGGCTGGGTTGGGGGGAGAGCAGCTGTGGATGCGGGAGTGGAAGCGCCCCCAACTTGGGACAGATTGAGGCTGAGGGGCCATGAGACAGCTGTGGGGGTATCCAGGGAGCTCTGACCCACAGATACAGTTTGGGGAACTGCCGGCTCACAGCAGGTTGTTTAACCTGGCTCAGGGGCAGGATTCCCACAGCCCAGGCAGGAGGCCCAGTTTGATTCGCGGCCAGCGCACCTCATGTGCAGTCACCGACCATTTGCCAGGGGCAGGTTGAGTGCAGCTCTGATGGTGAACAGGTTTCGACAGAGCTTCTACGTTCAGATGGGCCAGGAAGAAAGTTCTGGAGATGGAGCCTATGAACTCTCTGGAGATCCCAGTGGACCCCCTCTGCAGCCCCTCTTGGGGTTGCCATGATGTGTTGTGGGGGCAGATTTGACAGCAGCTTACCCAGACTGCCACCCTCTGGACCTAGAGTCTCTCAGCTGGGGCACATTTACAGGTGGGCCCCAGGTGGGCTGCGCCTCCCTCATCCATGTGCAAAATTCTAGGTACATCTCCCCCTGGGAAAAGTGGATTTGTCAGAGACTGAAGATTCGGAGAGTGGCCCTCTTGCAAGAAGTAGCTCTGGCTGGCGGGACCTGTGGGACAGAGCGCAGGACACAGGAAACAGAAGGAGGAATCTGGACAATGGGCCCCCAACAAAGGGGCCGAGGGGTGAAAGAAGAGACACAATGCTAGAGGAAATCCCGGGGAGCTTGGGGCAGGCTCAGCCGCTCAGTCCTCAAAGGCATCTTCAAGAATATGAATTTTCCTGGTTCCCTCAGCATGTACATCATGAGCCCCCACCTTTGGGGTATGGCTCTGGTGGGTCTGCAACCCTCGGGGACTCAGGCAGGCAAGGAGCCCTGCCAGAGGAGGGGCATGGTGGGGGGACAGCAGGCAGGAGACAGCACTGTAGACAGCGCACACTGGAGGTCAGGGGTGACGTCAGAGGCCTCCCCATGCGGGGGGAGGGGGGGCTGGGGAGGATTACACAACACAATGGGGATGGAATAAGCTAAATGACAGGTTGTGTTCCCTTTTTGTTCGAGGTACAAAGCCAGCTCTGTTCATGGGGGAAAATGAGGAAATGACAGATAAGCTGAAGGAGAGGCCACGTCTTTTCATCTCATTACTCACAGGTAGCCCGGGCTGCCGCTCGCAGTGTGACCTTCAGAACCGCCTGCATTTCACCGGCATGGATGGGATCATGGGATACATAATGGTGCAATTCCCTTTTAACCTCAAATATTTCATACCTTTTCATGTGGAAATAGGCTCACATGAGACACACACACACACACACACACACACACACAGAGCATCTTTACTGGCTATGTTCAATTTCACTGTGTGGACGGACCATTGTCACCAACCTTCTATTGGTCCAAAGGCTTTATTTTCCTTTTGAAATCATTCCGTGGCGATGAGCCAGAATGGCTCGATGGCGGTGAGTTTGCCTCCCTGGGCTTCAGCAGTCTGGCCTCTAGCCCAGAGCTGAGCTCTCCAGCTTGGAGGTTCTTCATGGTGCTGCAGGTGCTGTCCTCAGGCCACTCCGGCCAGCAAGCAGCCCCTGTGTTCACTCCTCTTGGGGAGGTGCCACCCCTGGGCCCCAGCCACACCAACCTAACTGCCTACCCTTCGGACCCACAGGACAGAGCAGCAGAATGCCACTGCGCTGGAGGGCTTGATTCCCACAGCTTTCTCCCAGGGAGCAGCTGGTGGGCTCAAAATGCTGACCTTGGCAGTTAGCTCAGAACCACTGCCTGCTCTTTCCCACTGGCCTGTCATTTGGGAATAAGAGATGGCGCTTGGCTTGGGCCGTTCAAAAGAGAAGCCCTGGCCTGATGGCTAGACACCTGTGAACTATTACCTCAAAAACAAAACAAAACAAATTCATGGCCACTATAAGGTCTGACTCAGAGACTTTATAGGAGAGAGTAGAACTGCCCTGTGGGTTTCTAAGACCGTAACACTTTATGGAAGTAGAAAATTTTCTCTTCTTTCGAGCAACTGGTGGTTTCGAACTGCTGACCTTGTGGTTGGCAGCTCAATGTGTATCCCCTGGAAACTTGGTAGGCTTGCTGTTATTCTCCCCCCGCCCCTGGTTTCCAAAGAATCCAGCCCCCCTCCTGCTTTACAGTATAGAGTGGGCCGACCTCCAGGCATTCCTGGGTTTGTCCCTGCTATGGGAGGCGGCTCCCTCCCTTGTGTGCCCTATAGTAAGGCGCTCGTTGCTTGGCCTTGCCGGTAAAGAGAAAGGACCACACACTTCTCATCTGTTTGGAAGAATGATTTCTAATAACCTATTTTCCCAGGAGTTGCTGCTCTTCAGAAATGGAATTATTCAGAAATTGGACTTTTATTCTTCTTCTGCCTTTTCTTTTCTCCAGAGCGGTGTAGGACCAAAGGAAAGAAACGGAGCCCTTTCTCCGTGCCAGGGCCCTTCTCGGAATGGCCCTCATGCATGAGCTCATTGAGCCCTCCTCAGGAGGCAAGGGCCACACCGCCCCCGTGGGGCAGCTGGAGGAGGCTGAGGCCCAGGGGGAGGCTATGGGGGTAGGACACTGTCCAGCAGGGTCTTGGGCACCCAGCAGAGCTAGCCTTCGCCTTCTCGGAGGCTCCTTACTAGTTGTGGGACACGGACCTGTGGGAATAGCACTCCTGGAGGGCTTGCCTCCCTATGGGGTGGTGTCCCGATGGGACGATCAAGGCTTCACTGCACAGTGTGCTGTTGATTGGCTATAAGAGGACTTGGGCTGTCGCTTTCTGCTCTAAGGGACCATAGGAACGACCATCTGAATGGGTTGTTGGGAGGGTATTAAGTGGTGGAGGAAATAGTAGTGATGGCTGTGGTAATAACGGTGTCCAGACATCCAACTTCAGGCATACCTTCACTCTCCCACCGTTGTCTCAGTCCGGACACTGGGCGCCCTTCCTTGGAGCTCTGCTAACCCAGTGCGGTGGCCACGTGGAAGCACAGGCCATACTTAGGGTGAGCGGTTTATTACGGAATGGACTGCCTCGTAGCACGTGCAGTGTCTCCCTTTCAGTGCAGGCCAGCTCCCGCAGTCATGTGTGTCTCCTTGGAGTCTTGTCACCTGCCACTGGCTCTGCCATGGAGCCTTCTGGACCAGTGGCCATCTACTATGTGCCAGCCCTGGAGCTGCATTAGGGTTCTTTTAGGAGACTCCTAAAAGACCATTCCCTCTCTCTCCTCTCTTTATGTGCTTTGGGACTGCGCCCCCTAGAACCCTCATGGGAGATTCGTCCCGGCCCCTGATTACTGTGAAACATGCATGGTAAGAGTTATTACTCTAAAGCAGTTCCTATAGAGCAGTGGTTGGCAAAGGTTTGAGACTGAAGAACAAATCCTCTCCCTCACAATAACTTCCAAACTATTCAAGAGTCATAACTATATTTTCATAAACAATCGACATCACCATTGTCTGAATAATAGCCTTAAAGTGTTTTCAGTTTTATTTCAGAGCCACAAGTATGTATTAAAAAGTATGTATTAAAAAAACTGAACATAGCTCGTGAGCCACAGTTTGCTGACCCTTTTCTGAGAGCCCTTGCAGTGTAGTGGTTGGGCGTTGGGCTGTGATCTTCATGGTCGGCAGTTCGAAGCCACCAGTAACACCTCAGGAGAAAGACTGACTGGGGTTGCCACAGTTTCAGTCTTAGAAATCCACGACCCTTTCACAGGGGTCGCCCAATTCATCACAGTAGCAAAATGGCAGTGATGAAGTAGCAACGAGAATAATCTTTTGGTTTGGGGATCACCACCACACGAGGAATTGTGTGGAAAGGTGGCTGCATTCAGAAGGCTGAGCACCACTGCTCCAGAGTCAAGCAGACACAATCCACTTTGGCTGCTTCCCTGCCATCAAGTCATTGCTGACTCCCAGCGACCTCATAAAACCCAGACCTGCTCCTGTGGGTTTCTGAGACTGTTACTCTACACGCAGGGGTCCTCAAACTTTTTAAACGGGGCCAGTTCACTGTCCCTCAGACCCGTTGGAGGGCCGGACTATAGTTTTTAAAAAAAAAACTATGAGCAAATTCCTGTGCACACTGGACGAGTCGGCTGCTAAGCAGGACAGGCAGCGGTGGCAAAAACACCTGCGGGCCGCATGTGGCCCGCGGGCCACAGTTTGAGGACCCCTGCTCTACAGGAACAGAAATCCCGACTCCTGTGGTTCTTGGTTCAGCTAAAAAACAGGTATTTAAGCTTTTGCTGGGAACACATTTGTTGTTCTTACCTGACTTGTCTGAGTGAGGGGAGGAGAGAAGCCTTAGGGAATGGAAGAAAGGTGACGGCTGCAGGAGAGAGAAGACCCAGTCAGTGGGTTTTCGTAACAGCCATAAGTCAGCATGTGTACAGAAGATGTTCTGGAAATAGGCCGCGTTTATAGTCTACACTGCCAGCCACGCCCTCCTGTCATTCTGAAGTATCGTCTTAGGAACACTGCACTCATTTTTTACAGCAACAGGTGAAGCTTTTGCACAGAACACGAGCGAGCAGCGGGAGGCTGTGCGAAGTAAATGCATGTAAGAGGCCAGTGTGTTAGGTTTGAATGGAAATACCGTACAGGCCACATAAGTGTGCATTGAGGTGCACCTTGTTTTCTCTGGCCCTGTCTCCCCATTGGCCCGCCCTGTGGGTGCTGATAGGTGCTGTGGGGTTGGTTCTGCCGCATAGCGAGCCTGTGGCAACACAGGCCCATGCTGATGGTCTCGCCATGCTGTCGTTGGCCTGCTGCGTGCCTCTCCGTTGATTCTCAGGGTGACCTCAGGTGACCCGGTAGAATGGCCCCCCAGGGTTTTCTTGGCTGTCATGTGTATGGAAACAGATCACCAGGCCTTGCTCCCGCTGAGCCGCTGGATGGGTTTGAATCGCCAGCCTTCATTTAGCAGCCGAGAGTTTAACCACTGCACCAGCAGGACTCCTTATGATCGAATACTGGTCTTTTCTGTGCTTCTTATTCCCACACAGACATACCTGGGCGATTTGACGTTCCCGGGGCTTTCCTCGTTCCACAGTGCCCCGTGGAAGTCTTGTTTTGACCCCAAGAGCTGTAGCTCTACTGCATTAAAAACCTATGTAACGGAACTCTACTGCTGCTGTTGTGTACAAGTCAGGGGCGTTAACGTCATTCATCGTGTTGTGCAAAGATGGCCACGGTTCCAAATGACTTCCTCGTCCTGCACTGACGCGCTGTGCCACTTTAATCCTAGCCTGACCGTTTTTCCATGGCCTCTACTCCTGGGAACCACTAGTGGACTTTGCTCTCTATGCATTTGCCTCTTCTAGAGTTTTTATTTAAGGGGGATCCAACAGTCTGTATCCCGTTTAATCTGACTTATTTCTCTGGTACCACTTTTTCAAGGGCTGCGTAGTAGTCCACAGGGTGGCTGTTCTCTAAGTGAGAGGACCATTCCCTGTCCATCGATGTTCATTTCCTGGCAGGGCTGTGGTGCACCCCGCTTGCTCACACATATCCATAGGTGCCTGTGATGGCATTTCTCTGGGGTGTCAACCCAGGAGTCAACTTGCTGGGTCAAAAGGTTTGTGTCCGTTTTGTTTTAACAGTGGTGGCCAGCTTTATTTCCCTGGAGGCTGGAGCAGTGTGCAGTTACACCGGTAAAGTGAGAGTCTTCACCACGCTCGGCCCCCTCCCCCTCCAACAAGAAGTGCTGTTCTTGTTAGTTCTGACGGGGCAGAGGGGGATGAAGTGAGATTCCCATTGTTGGTTTAATTTGCAATTCCCTCCAGTGTGGAGTGTCTGAGCAGCTTCTCATCGGTTTGCCTGTTTGGACCTGCTGGCTCGTGAATTGCCTCTGTGAATCCCTGGCTCATTTTTCCTTGGTCGTTGGTCCCTTTCTTGTCTACTGGTCCGGACCCTGCTGGGCATGCGCATTAACCCTCTCTGACTACCACACAGCAGTTACCCTGGCGCAGAGAGTGAGTTGTCTGTTAGCTTTGTGTGTGGTGTCTTTTGACGGGCCGACGGTCAGCGTTGTTAAGTAGTTATAAAGACCTGTCTTTTCGTCGGTGGGTCCTGGGTTTCCGGGCTGGTGAAGAAGGCTTCCTCGCCTACACGTGTTTGCCTTCTTTCCGCGGCAGTGGTTGGGTTAGCAAACACCGGGGGCACCATTGGCATCAAGCTGTGGATAAAAAAGGTTGCATCTTCTAGGAGCTCTGCCTCCTCTCAGACCGTTCAGCCAGGGGTACAAGGCACAGGCTGCCGGACACTCCCAGTGGGCATGGGGGGCTGTTCCCTTCGCGCAGAGATCCCCAGAGTCAGGCCACAGGTGTGTCAAGGTCTGATGTCCTCAGCTGTCAGCGCGGCCTGGCAGGTCTCAGGGTGGCCAGAGACTCCCAGGAAGGGTGCTGCCTGCCATGGGCAGCCTCGTCCATTTATCCCCTCCTGTTGGGGGACTGCCTGAGCTGTGTGATGACCGAGGTAGCCAGGTGTGGAGGGAGAGGGGTGAGATTCCTGGAGAAGGCACAGCTGGAGGGGTGGCCTCAGAGCTTCCTGTATTACGGTGAGAGCAGGGCAGGGGCAGGAGGCTCAGGACGTATGCCCCTGCTTTGCGGAAAGCCGTATGCAGAGACAGGAAGGGATCCCGAGCCCGATGCTGACATGGGGCCAGCGGGGAGCCAGACGAGAGTTGAGCTGGTGGGCTTGGAAGCTCACCCTCCTTGCTGGGGCATCTGAGGCTGGACAGCAGGGCCTGTGTCTGCCCGCTGACCACTAATGTGCCTGAAGCCATCCCTGGGGCTGCTGGCTTCCCTTGAATCGGTAGTCACCAAAGTAGGGTTCACGTACCTGCAGGGGTGTGCGAGACGATTCACCTGAGTGCAGGGAGATAAAATTAGAAACTTCTATTTATGTACTCCTCTCCTCCTCCACGGTGTATTTTTGTGTATGTCGAATGATGTACATAGTATTAGGAAGGCAGTGCGTGTTTATCAGCATAAACAAATATGGATTGGGACATGTGTACAAGCAGAAGTTTGGACGCCACTGCTCTTAATGGAATGGGCTGTTGTAATGTCTCGGTCCTCTTGGCCTTAGCTGCTCCCTGGCCCCCATGAAGATAGGGGCACTGGTGTGGGTGCGGGAGAGCTGGTGAAGTGATTGCTGGGAAGGAAATGCCTTCTATACTCCTAGAGTCATGGGTGGTACCAGTAGTGAAAATGTGCTTGGCTGCTAACTGAGAGGATGGAGATTCGGATCTACCTAGAGGTGCCTCAGAAGAAAGGCCTGGTGATCTAGTTCTGAAAAATGCGCCATTGGAAGCCCTCTGGCATATTTCGAACAGTGTGTCAG
>NW_022111357.1:27744167-27745252 GCF_000313985.2 Echinops telfairi | reverse complement strand
CTTCCCTCTTGACAGCAGAGGAAACGGGCGTGACGTGTCCAGTTCCAAACAGCTGGAAAACTGGGATTTGAGCCGATGTCTTTCTCCTTCACCACCGTGGCAGCGAGGTTTTTCTTTTGAGTCAGCCCAGGGATCTGATGGAGGCCCGGTGGTTCTGTGAATGCACCTGAGCCAAGTGGCCAGCCTCCCTGCGAGGACAGCATGGCAAGGAAGCCGACTGGGGTGATGGCCCATGGGCACAGGCCTTGGAGTCTAACTGATTTGCCTGCCTGACGAGGAGGGTGATGTTTTATGCATGGCGCCTAATTTTGCCCTGGCAGTCTCTGGCTATATTTAACACCATTAATCATTATTGTTGGCTCCCAGGGGGATGGATCTCTGATTAGTGTCAGAAACACATCACAAGGAAGAGAGGGGGGGGACGGATAAGAGCTTGCCCCCAACAGGATTTCTTCCAACTGGCAATGCGCCATGCCTTCTCGGCACCGTCCCCCTGCCATCTGGGGTGTTCGTGACTAGTGACTTCTTTGACTTGAGAGTCCCACCCTCACTAACTGTCCTTGTCAACCCAGCAGCACCCCCAGACATGGGATCAGGGTGCAGCTCAGCAAAACAAGGACAGCTGCAACAGTGTGAGTGCAAGGAGCAGAGAATGAAGCACTTAACAGGCGCCATCTGTATGCAAGAAGTAGCCCTGTTCGGCTCAGTGTCTTACTGGAACCAGACCACTTATCGACCACTTGATCTGGACTTTAAGCAGCCCGAATTTGTCAGGACTGAATGGTGCGATGTTGGGATTTCGATAGCTGAGTTGGTCAGTGGGTGGTTGCCAGACTTGCTTCTGCGCTGTCTCCTAGGTGGACGGGAACCTGTAGGCTTTCAGTTAGCAGCTGCAACTGGCCATTCCATCAGGCCTTGCCTGCCGCCCTCTTGATCTGAGGCTGCTTGTAGCAGAAATAGCACACGTGGATGGATTGAATGAACAATTCTATTCTTTCACAGATTCTGAGGCAAGAAGTTTAAGGAGCCAGCTTTTTCTGTCGCTTCTAGGGCAGGCCTTTGTCATTAGTTTTGCCCCGAGTCTG
>NW_022111357.1:27741100-27742641 GCF_000313985.2 Echinops telfairi | reverse complement strand
CAGTCCCACCCTGTCCTAAAGGGCTGTCATGAGCCAGATCAACTCAATGGTACTGAGTTCGGTTTTGAAGGTTTGAGGGCTCAGCACATCTATTCATCAGGCTATACAGACGGGCTGCGTGCTGACTGCGTAACAGTCACTGGGTTGAGTGCTGGGAAAACGGCACAGATAAAGATCCAGCCCCTCTTCTCATGGAGCTGATAGTTGGGAAGCTCCCCTGAATCCTGTTCGACATCACATTCTCGACCAAATCGTTCCCTAGCTTGTCATGCATTCTTTCCAAAAATTGGGACTTTTTAAAAATGCCAAAAATTGCTACTGTCCCGCCAAAAGCGGGACATCTGGTCACCTTAAACTATGGGTAATTTGCCAATCCCTTTGCCCAGCACCTCTTCTGAATTTCTTGCACAGTTGAGTTGCCAGCAGTACAAACTGGGATCAGAAACCAGCTGGGAATGGGAAGGGTCTTTCGTGTGAAGCAGCCGGGCTGCACCTTCTTTTTGACTCCAGATCCTGCCCTGTGCCCTTTAGTCTGAAATGTTCAAATCCTGTGATCCTCCTGGAGAGAGGTTGGCCCTATGGGGTTCCCAGTTAAGGGAAATCTCTTACCCTATGCACGTGGTGCTTTCAGAGCACCCACCTGCTGTGTGCATGTGAACCATGCTGGTTCAGTTGTAGAATCCTCACCTGTTATGCGATAGACATGGGTTCGATTCCCTGCCAATGCATCTCATGCGTAGCTACTGCCCATCTGTCATTGGAGATGCACGTGTGAATGTGATGTCGAACAGGATTCAGGGGAGCTTCCCAGCTAAGATGGATAGGAAGAAAGGCCTGGTGATCTACTTCTCAGGTTCAGCCAACAAAAACCACTAAGGATCATGATGGTTCAGGACCGGGCAGAGTCTTGTTCACTGTGCCCCAGGTCCCTCTGAGTTGGGGGCAAATGTGCCAGCAGCTCACCACGTGTGTGCCCAGGCCCCGCGGGGCCACGGGGTCTGTCTGGGCAACGGCTTCGCGAAGGTGCAAAATGGAGAGCAGCCGGGTTTGTTTTTGCGACTTGCTTCCTTCTTGGCCCTTTGTATCCTCAGGGAGATTTCACTATTTCCTGGTCATTTCCAATTATTAAGGCATTGTTCAGTCTGTCTGAGAACCTCTAATCTTACATTCCATCGAAAGATCTCTGTTCTTCTCCCCTGTCCCTCTTGTGCTTTTCCAGGCTGCCCAAGGAGGCAGGAGGAGGAGGTGAGACTCATTCTTTGCAAGAATGAGTTGCAGCAGGTGTGGGCCACTGCCCTGGGTTTGCTTGGGTCTGTTCATTCTGGTGATCTCTACTTTGTGCTGGCACCTCCTGACTCTTCCCAGGAAAGACCCATCTGGCCTGCGTCTCCCCTCTCACTGCCAACACTCTGCTTGCCACTCCGCCAGCCTCTTCTGGGCAACCTGTGAGTGTGTGGGGAGAGGCAGTGATAGGGCTGGTTCTACTGCTTCCTAGTCGGGCCTTTCTGGGCACAGGAAGGTCAGGACTGGCCTCAGTCACT
>NW_022111357.1:27736836-27740291 GCF_000313985.2 Echinops telfairi | reverse complement strand
TGAGATGGAGGACTTTGTGGATTGGTGTCGGATATATGGGTTAATGGGTTAATGTTGGACTTGTGGGCTTGGGCAGCATTGGGTTGGGATGTTTTCTTGATGCACACTTAATCTTTACATAAAACTCTCTCTTTTCCTGAGTTGCTGTGGATTTGTTTCTCTAAAGCACCCAGACTGCTATAGTGTGTATCCTCCATCGGCTTCACTAGCCTTCCTAGAGCCCACAGGACAAGGGCTTTCATGCTTTGATGTCTGGAAAGTCATGAGTGATCGTGTTTTCTTCTTTGCTTTGGCTGCTAGGAAGCACAACCAGATTGCTGCAAGTCCATAGACCTTCTGGCCTCACCTTGTTTTTTCTCCTTTCCCCTTTGCTGTACTTTTATTAGAAGACCCCTGGCATGGTGGTTATGTGTTAGTCAGCAGTTCAAAACCACCGGTCACTATATGAGACAAAGATGAGGCTTTCTACTCCTGTAAAAAGTGACAGTCTTAGAAACCCACAGAAGCAATTCTACCCTGTCCTGTAGGGTCACTATGAGTCAGAATCTACTCAATGGCAGTGAGTTGGGTTTTTTGGATACGTTTGTTGCTCACTTGCCTCATATTTCACACTGTGTGAGGTTGCACAGTTACTTCTCAGATCATCCGGGCAGGGGGCTCTGATTCCACACAGTGATGTCAGAGGATGAGTTGAGGACCAGTAGGAATCTTTGAGCGTTTCACTTCCAGGCAGTGCCTTACCTCCCAGAAAAGAAGGCATCTGCTCAAACTGAGCTGCTCTTGCGGGAGGACTAGAAAGGGTTGAAATTCCCTCTCTAACCTTTTGAACACCGAGGCTGCAGCCCGACATGCTAAGGAAGTCTGCCAGAGGACAGGCCCGGGTGTCTACTTACTGTGAATGCACACTTATTCTGGTAGACATTTGCTTTCACTCACATGGACACACAGTGTGTTGCTGTGATCAGTTGCCCTCACTGCATGCTGCCCCCAGACCCTATGCACCTTGGAACAAGATGCCCACACCCCTGTGCCAGATTCGACCACGTGAGCCAGGTGGTTTTCTTTCTTTCTTTTTTTAAAAGTAGATCTCCAGGCCTTTTTTCCTAATCTTAGTCAAAAAGTTCCTCTGAAGCCTTTTCAGCATCCTACCAAACACACTGACAGAGGGCTGGAAGCCACACAGGCGGCACATGGAGTGGGAATTGGATCTCAGCCTTGCACTTGGAAGGGGAGACTTGACCACCGAGCCACCACTGGCCCTGTAAATAGCCTAGAAAGAGTCAGTGTTGGGTGGCTCAGCGACGCATTGTGTTGGAGCATAGGCTTCCTGTTGCTTCTCTCATAACTGTGTCCGTTCGTAGTCACCCCTGCTCCCAGTGGCACAGGGAGCTGGCCGGCCGTCTGTATCCCGGTCAGCAGCAGTGGAAGGATGCTGCGTGGATGCTGTAGATGCAGGTGCCGATGCCCCTGAGCCCCTTATTTAGCTTCTCACTCACCAATCTTGGGGCATCTTCATTTCATGCAAACTTGGGTGTGTTCTCAGCTCGCTTCTTCACTGATCAACACCAGCTACCTTGCAGGGTTCTTGTGAGTATTAAGTAAGACTGTAGTAAACCATAACAGGTGTTCCACAAATGTAAATTTCTTTCTATTTTTAGTTTTCCTTTCCCACCATCACTCGGGGCTAAGAGGGAAGCTTGAGCTACACCAGGAAAGCTGTAGGAACACTTCCACGAAGACTGCCAGAGGGAATGGGGTAGCTCCACAGACAGCTGGGACCACACGTTGCCTTTGCCTTGGACTGTTAGGCGGTAAAAACTGGAGCAAAGGGGCAGGCGCTGGGAGCATAGCATGCCAGTCACTGGAGCCTAGGTGTGTGTAGAGGTGGGATGTGGACAGGTCCCCTGACTTCTTAAGGACTTTACCTGCCCTGGGACTCCCAACTTTTGCTGGATTGTCTTTCCCAAATTCAAAAGAGCGCAGGCGAAGTGGAGCAAGGTGGAGTGGGTGAGAACAGGATGGCTGCTTTCATCTGCAAGATGACCTTGGGCAATGTCAAGACTCTGCACTAAGCATGCTGCCAGGGCGAGCATTCCCTTGGCTCCCCTTCTGCTAAGGATGAGCCCCCAGAAGGTCCCCTGGGACCTTGTAAAGCTGAACTGGTGGGTGAGGGGGCCCAGCAGGAGTTTGCTCTGCTCAGCAGAGGCTGCTAGGAAATGGCGCCGCTCTCCCCTGTGTGGCTCACCAGGATGGAGATGCTGAAGTTGGCAGAAGGGCATGCCCAGACTGACTGCTGGGAGAGCTCTGGTCCCCTGGAGGGTAAGGGATAAGAAGAGCAGGGGATGGTTGGTGAGCCTTAAGTTGGTGGAGGAAGGAGGACAGCTGTGTGTGTGTGTGTGTGTGTGTGTGTGTACAGGCAGACTTGTATGGCTGTTAACATGGGCTCAAGCATAACAATTGTGAGGATGGAGCTGGACCGGGTGCATTTCTATTGTACATAGGGTTGCTGTGAGTCGGAGCTGACTCGGCAGCATCTAACAACACAACCTGCTGTTTTGAGCGTTCTCTAGCAGAACGCTAGATGAGATGGGACAGATGAAGGGGAAGGTGAGGTAATGCATGCAGTTGCCTTCACTGAGTCCTACATGTACGTCATCATATCCTTTATCCTCACTGCTCTCTACGAGGTAGACATTAACTTCCCATTTAACAGAGGAGAACACTGAGGCTCAGAGTGGGTGGATGTATCCTATTCTTTGGGCCTGCTGTAACAAACCCCACACCACGGGTGATGTAAGACCACAGAAGCATATTCTCGTAGCGTTCTGGAGGCCAGAGGTCCTGAGTCAGGGGGTGGGTGGGAAAGGAGAGATCTTTCTTGTCTCCTGCAGCTTTTGGTGGCCACAGGTGTTCCTTGGCTTGTGGCAGCATCACTGCAGTCTCTACCTCCATCTTCACATGGCCATTTTCCCCACACCAGTACTGTCTCGCCCTGTGTCTGTCTCCATGTTTGTCAGGACAGCAGTCTGCCCTACCCCGGTATAGTCTCATGTTGACTAATTACATCTGCAAAGAAGCTATTTCCAAATGAAGTCATATTCATACGTACTGGGGGTTAGGACTTGAATGTATCTTTTTGGAGATTAACCCATATGTTTTCAAACATAAATGGCCTACTACCTCCTTTTTAGGAAAAAAAAAATTACTCAGTATCTCCCGGGCAATGAACATCTTGTGTCTTATAGCCCATAATCCAGGATAAAGTGTATCTGCTTTTGCAGCCTCCCTAGATCGCTCCTGTACCTCAGTGGGCGGTATTGTCTGCTTTGGGAAACTCTGGGCTAGCCTGTAACTGCGGGCACCTTGCCCAAGGTCAGAGACAGCCTTGACTGAGCTGGGGAGCCTGGGATCCAGCTTTATTGCTTATTCTGCTTTGCTTCCAACCTCACCTGGGG
>NW_022111357.1:27717453-27736020 GCF_000313985.2 Echinops telfairi | reverse complement strand
AACATGCCAGCCTTCATAATCATGTGACTCATCTGTTTCCTGAGAGACCATGGTTGCCTGGGAACGAAGCACCCACCTCGGAAGCACCCATGTGTAGAGCTGGCTTGGTGCCACGACTGCCTTCCCCAGCCTTGGGCTGCAGACACAAAGGTCCACAGAAAGGGGGTGATGTAACCAATCGTGGGTGGGAAACGCTGTGCACAGATCTCTCAGGGTTGCCACTGTGCCAGAGCACAGTGTGAGCTGGAACAGTCTCTTATACCGGACCTTCCTCTCATCATCCCCGCATGGAATTGGGTGCGGTTGAGAGGAGTCCAGAGACCAGCGTGCCTTACTGGTGTCTCCTGACCGCACTTTCTTTATCTGTAAAGTGGGCAGAGGAGTCGCTAGCTTTCCAGGTGACCATGAGAAATTAATGAAGTATGTGAACAAAGTTCTTAGCCCAATACCTGGCACATAGTAGGTGCTCAGGAAATTGTAGCCATCATTCCCATCAGGAGTACTCTGGGAGCAGCCAATGGTTAACGTGCTATAAACTGAAAGAGTGGAGGCTTGCGTCTATCCAAAGGTGCCTTGGAAGAAAGGCTTGGCTCTCTGCTGCCTTATTTGTCATGGCTGTGAAAACCCAATGGGAACACAGTTCTGCTTTGGCACAACATATGGGGTGTCATGAGTCGAAGTCAGTGGGAAATATTTTAAATGGTGAGAGAGAGAGAGAGAATGGAAACATAGTTTGACTGTCTGCAGGCGAGTAGGATGGGTCCTGGGATCATTAAGAAACTGGAATACAGGGCAGAGGATAGAGGTGAGTCAGGAAGCCTCTCCTGTGCCCAACCAGCCATCAAGGCTCTTTGGGTAACTGTCCATCCAGGGCAGCATCCATCCTCCATGTTTCTACTGCCCAGACACCTGGGTACTCTCTGTGAGGATGCCAGAGAACGATAAAACAGGCCGGTTCTGCTCAAAAGCAGAGGTCACGCAGGTTTGTAATTTTGAGAAATGTGCAGTGTAACTAAGCAGCCTTAATCAACTCGGCTCTGCCTTCTGTCTCCTGAATTATGCAGTGGAAGTGCTGCAGGAGGTGAGCGCGTGCCGCTGCCACTTTGCTCCACAAACATTTACCACCTGCGTGAGCCCCAGGAGTTCACTGTCTGGGCGGGGGCTGGTGGGGAGCTGGGCTAGCATCTTCACAGTCAAGTAGGAGCCAAGGTGGGGCTAGGGGAGGCCAGGGACCCCTCGAATGCTGGGAGCTTGGAACTGGACAACATCTTGTAGGACAGGGATGATGGAGAAGGGCCTTCTGTGCGGAGACAAGGTGAGCCAGTTGAAAATCTCATAAAGAGTTTTCTTGAGAGCAATGGCTTTAACATGTGCTGGCTAGGTCAGGCCCTAATTTCTGCCCAGGCGGTTGAGATGCATTTGGTTATCTTCATTCCACACACGTTTTCCCAATGCTGAAACTCGTTAATCACATTTTATTTTTTAATCCAGCTTTTGTCTGCCAGATGACATCTTCATGTCATTCTACCACACGTCTGGTGTCAGTTCCTCTCTGGCTTTCAGAATCCCTGATACTGGTGTGTGTACCCTCCCTGGGGAACACATGCACTTACCGTGTGCCATGAGAGATGCATTAATACACGCTGTGTATGCTTCAGTGTTAACTTAGAAGTCTTACCAAATCATCCAGTCCACTCTGACTTGTGGTGCCCGCAGGTGTGTCTCAGAAGGCTCTGTAGGGATTGCCATAGCTGAGTTTTCAGAACTAGATCAATCACCAACCCTTTTCCTCCAAGGTGACTCAGTGGGCTGACCCCTCCAACCTTCGGTTGGAAACTGAGTTAACTAACCATTTGCACCACCTCGGGATTCCAGTTTATATTATTTGTATTGTTCTAGCTAATATTTTACTGTACTTTCCATTAAACACTATGATAAAGATGTATTTGTGTTGCTGCTAATGTTCACTAATCAAGCAAGCTTCCCATAGGATGCTTTCAAGTTCCAAATGCTCCCTGAGTGATAACAACATTGATTCCCTTTCTAGTTCTCCCTCTCAGAGATGATGCTGTGGGAAAGCCCTTGTAAAATCTCCTCACCGACTTGAGAGGGGTGAGTCTGGGAATAACATGGAATGCCAAGCGAGAGGGGCTCAGTCCCATGAGCAGCTCAGGGAGCGTCTCTTTTCACATTCTTACCAGCACTTGTTATCGGACTGTCTTCCTGTGCTGATCCGAGATGCGTGTATTTCTTGGCATTTTACTTTGTGTTTTGCTGAGTATCTTAATTTGCTTGCTAGCCCTTTAGATTGCTGGTCTTTAAATTAACTCGCCGTATGCTTGGTCCATTTTCCCATTTTTACACCTTTTTTTCTTCTTTACTGGCTTGTAAGGGTTCATTACTTGTCCCAAAATTTTAGATATTGTCTATCTTTTCCCACTTTTGTTGACTTTGTGCATTCATTGAACAGAAACCCATCATTTTTCTGTTGTTAAATCTCTTTTTTGCTTTACAAAATGTGTGCCTCTGTGTGTTTTCGGTAGCCTTTTTTTTCTTATTGTGGTGGAAATATAACAAACTATGTCACTTTCTTTATGCATAATTTAGTGACATGATTTTATTACTAAATCACATATTCTGACTATCAGTTTACAACCAGTTCTTCCAATATTAGTATAAACTTAATGCCTCCTAAACAAAAATTCTCCCTTCCTGCTCCTTTCCATCGCTGATATCACAAATAAGCTTCCTGTATGTTTTCTTGTTTCATGTAAGTTAATGTAGTCATATCCGTGAAGAGGTCTGCTAGGAGCAGGCAATCAGTTGACAGGGGAAGTAGCTTGCATCTAATATAGCTGGACATTCTGGCAAAGTTCTCTGGTAATTTTGCTCACTCAGGATCCTGCATCCATCTGACTTCTAGTTCTTGGGATTTGAATCAGTGGCCTGCCATATTGCCTGTCGATCTGTGGACTGTGAGTCAGTAGCCTGCAGTCTTCCCTGCTGATCTTGGGTTTGAAGTCCCTGAAACTGGAGAAACCGCTAATCTGACATCTGACCCATGGACTTCGAACATGCCAGCCATCATAATCATGTGAGCCAAAAACATTTGATACTCAGAGTGGCTCTAGAGAAACAAAGTTATAAGGATACGTTTTCTAAATGGGCTCTCAAATATAACTAGTCTTAAAGACACTGACAACTGCCTCCTTTACTAAAGGCAGCACTACCAATCTGTGGAGCGAGATGGTAATATTTTTTTCCCTTTTTAATTAAAAGAAATCACTTTATTGGGGCTCATACAACTCTTATCACAATCCAAGATGGTAATATTAATAGGGAAATATCAGCACCAGTAGGCCAAGATTTGGTGTGAAGAGATGCTGGGGGTGATCGTGTGTTTGATACTTTTCTTTCAGAATGAGAAGCCTAGGGAAGCTGGTTGTACAATCTCATCAGAGGAAATCTCTCAAGGGAGAAAGTCAGGTTCTCCTTCCGCTAGACAAAGTGGTGGGAAAACCAGCAAAGGCTCTGGGGGCTTCGGAGTCACAGCTGAAGACACCAGTTTCCCTTGGTGACCTAAACGGAAGCCTTATTTCTTGTTGTAACAGATCCAGTATTGTCAAAAAATAAACCCTGTGTCTTACCGTAAGAGTGGCTAAATTACAATGTCAATTGAATTCTCAAAATAATTTTGTGGTTGGGGGGTCACCACAACATGAGGAGCTGTATTAAAGGGTCACGGCATTAGGAAGGTTGAGAATCACTGATCTAGCTGTACCTTTTGAATCATCATGTGAAAGATTGCTTAGAACAGTGCTTGCGACATTGCCTGTTTAATGCTTGAGACAGGGGCCTTAGAAAACATTGTTGAATGTTCCCATGACCCACCTCACCACCTAGTTTTTGCTTATAGACTTGTTTCAGCAACTATAAGAGGTGAAGTGTGAACAGGGAACTAGTGTGGATCAAATCCACACTAATATGTACTAACAAAATCTGGAAAGTATGCATGGAAATGACTTATCAGGGATGTGGGATATGTGGAAAGAACATAAAGTTGGATCAATCTGAATTTATTGTGATGGGCCCACTAAGCACAGATTCTTCATTCAGTATTTCAGTTCAAGATGTTAGGAAGGGAACTAAGAGTGTTTCTGTTTGGATCACCAAAACAGGCATTAAACAATGACCTACACTAAATCAAGTGAAAGGAGCAGACCTGTCTTGGCTTAGAGAAATTGGCCTGGCAGAGTGGATTTATCAGACACATTCATAGAGTTCCCAGAGGACACACTTCACTACAACAAAGAGGAAGGGCCCGACCGCACTGCCAAGAATTAACAGTTCGTCTTGCCCTTCTCCAAAGAGATCTGTGGCCTTTTACAAGCGAGATTGCTCGCTGGGAAAAAGGAGGATCTTATTATTGTACTGTACACCCTCTGTGAACTGACACCAAGTCCAGCAGACCCAAGGCATCACTGTGGCCCGCCAGTCAGAGGAGGGGCCTGGGGGTCAGATTATTAATGGAGTCTTAGCTCAAGACCTTCCCACAGTGGTCTCTGGAAGGAGCTCCAGCCCCTCCTGTGCTGTCCCTCACTTCCAGATTGCATACATTAGAATAAATATACATAGCTCAAGGAGTCCTGGTGGTCCTGTAGGAGAAACGTTAGGATGTAGACAGTAAGACCTGCAGTTACAACTGACTAGCTGTTACACGGGTCAAAGACGACATGGTCTGGTCCTGTACAATTTTACAGTCTCAGAAAGCACAAGTTGCAGTTTTACCCTGTCCTTTGGAGTCACTATGAGTTGGAATTGACTTCATGGCAGTGGGTTGTATGTGTGTTATGCCAGGGAACTGACACAACTCCCATAACAAATTCCTGACATAATAGACTCATGGCTATTATAGTAGAAAAAGTAAAATGCAAACCATTAGAATTTCCCCTACCTAGGTAACTCGTAAACTAAAAACAATGCTACATTCCGGGAAGAATTTAGTGCCTTCATCAAGGACTTGAAGGATCCAGAGGTGGTGATTCTCATAAATTCCTCTTCAGACTCATGCAACATGTGCAGTGATGCCGAATACAGCAAGATCACAGGTTGGTGGGTGGAAATCCTGTGGATCCAATGGCAGTAGACACATCACTAGGCCTCTGGCTGCTATCAGCCGGGCTCCATGTGGCTTGGCAACAGGAAGGTGAATCAGAGGAAGAGATTGGCCTGCCTCTTGTGATGGCAGAATTGAGAGAGAGAGAGAGAGAGAGAGAGAGATATCCCAGAATCCTTATGAGAAGGCCATGCCCACCAGAAGTGAGCATCAGGCTGTGACCCGGTTGACAGGTTAGATTCCACCCCTTCATTCTTTCATCAGATTGACATGAAATTGTGTAACTACCACACGCACTGTATCATTAAATGGAAAGCATAAGTAAGTTATATGAGAAAGTGCCTCAAATGACCGTGATCTCTAATCCTATCACATTACCTTCCAGTCTTGCACCTCTAGCCTCATTGGCTATGATTAAATGATTAGTTGACTGAGGAAGAGAAAGCTTGTGCCTGGTTTACGGATAGTTTCACATGGTAGGCAGGCACCACAGCCCCTTTCTGGGCCTCTCTGAAAGCCAATGGTAAAAAGAATCCAAAGGGCAGAACTTCAAGGGCGGAGCTTGTTGTTCTCTGCTTGGTAGGAGAAATGGTCAGCTATGTTGCTGTGTTTTGAACTGTGGCCAATGGTTAGGCCGGAGGATCAGGGACTTGGAAGAAACATAACTGGAAAATTGGTGACAAGAAGGTGTATGAATAGACCTCGTTTAATGGTCCAAAGAAGTGAAGGTATTTGTGCCACATGAACATTCATCAAAAGGTGACATTAATAGAGGTGGATTTCAGTAATTAAAACGATAGGATGATACATTCTGTGGAAACCAGTCATCCTCTTTCTCTAGCCGCCCATCTTAATGATCAGTGGATTCGTAAATAAAGTAACTGTGGTGGCAGGGATGGAGCTTATGGATGGAAGGCTCAGCAACATGGATCTCCACTGACACAGACTGACTTGACTAAGCCCCGGCTGGGTTCTCAGCCTGCCAGTAGTAAAGACCAACACGCAGTCCGCGGTGTGGCACCATCCCTCAAGGCGGTTAGCCAATAAGCTGCTGGCAGGTTGATTACATTGAGCCACTTGTATCACAGAGAGAGAAATGTTTTGCTCGTACTGGGATGGACCCTTCCTCTGGGTATGGGTTTACATGCAGTGCTTTTGTCCGAGCTACTGTCCATGGTTTTACAGAATGCCTGATGGACTGGTGTTACAGTTTCCACTCAGCATCACTTTGATCAAGGGGCTAACTTCATAGCACATGAAGTGCAGCAATAGAATATGCTCATGGAATTCACTTTTTTTAAACCATGCTCCCCATCATCCTGAAGCAGCTTGTGTGATAGAACGATGAGATGTTCTTCTAAAGACACAATTGTGACATCAGGTGCCAAACTGACCAGGAATAGACTTTGTTCAGTAAGGTTGCATATCAACTTGGTGATTCTCATTGTTCTGTCAGTTATGCAGTTTGGCAGATATGTAATAGGTAGTTCACCCCCCCCCCCCCATTTTGTGTTCTGGTATAATGTCCTCACTTCCATTATGAGATAGGATGAAATGTAATCATCTCCATTTCCTTGGGTATGTGACCTACATTTGATATATATTGAAGTTCTGGTGAAATTCTCTGGCTGTTTTCCTCACTTAGGATCTAGCTCATCATCTGATCTTGGTTCTTGGACTTGATGATGAGCTGGATGCAGGGTCTACATTGTCTATTGATATTGGGATTCATTAGCTTCTGCAGTCTGATGTCTTACTTGCTGATGTTGGGTTTGACACCCAAGATACTGCAGCTACTTGAGTCTTAAGAAACCTCTAAGCCAGTGGCTCTGAACCTTCTTAATACTGTGCTCCTTTAATACAGTCCCTCATGTTGTAGTGACCCCCAACCATAAAAATATTTTCATTGCTACTTCATCACTGTCAGTTTGCTACTGTTAGGAATTGTCATACCTGATCTGCAGGATGTATTTTCATTGTTACAAATTGAACACAACTAAAGCCTAGGGATTAATCACAAAATATGTAATTATATATTGTGAAAAATTTATTTCTAATTACAAATAAACGAAGCAGGGTGTAGCATGGGTAACAGTCTTCATGCCAGGTACTCATATGTGGGCATATCTGCATGTGGGCGGACCCGCCTGGAGACGGCTAGCGGAGCGGTGTCTCAGTTCCTAAGACCATGGGAAATAAGTGTTTTCCAATGGTTTTAGGCGGCCCCTATGAAAGGGTCGTTCGACCCCCAGGTTGAGAACGGCTGCTCTAAGCTGACATCTGCTCACAGACGTGGAACCGGACAGCCTCTACCACAGCCTCTGTGATTTCCTTGAGATAGCTCCCTCCAGACTTTGCTGGTTTGCTTCTCGGAGAACTGAGACTGAGACGGTGCTGGTATATAGGTTTGGCCCTTTGGGACAGACGCTCATTTCACTCAGTAGGATGTGCTCAGGTTTATCGAAGTGGTGGCATGCATCAGGACTTCAGTTTTCCTATGGCTGAGGTGTAGTCCGCTGTGTGTAAAAATTACATTTTGCTCATTCATTCATTTGCTAATGGGCTTTTGGGATGTTTCTACATTCTGGCTATTGTGAAAAGAAGATTGGTGTACAGCAGTGTCTTCCAAGGTTGGCGATAATTGTTCCTTGGAGAGGTGTTGGAATGATCCAGGGGAGCTGAAAAAGTAGATTCTTAACATTTTATTCCAGATTTTGGGCTATAATACAACGTTTTTAATTGCCAGGAGATTGCTGAGTAATTTTCCCCCCTCAGAAATGGGCAGTTGGCCAGATAAGCCTGGGGGCCTATGGTGCATTGTGTTCTGTTTGAGTTCCTTCATTCACTTCTGGGCATTTACATAGGACTGGGCTTCATCCGTCCGATGGGAAAGCTGCTCACCTTTGGAGGAACTGCCAAACTGTTTTCCATCGTGGCTTACCATTTCTGGCTTGGTTTTAAAAGTACTCCTCTTTGCCAAATTCAAAAAAGATTCTTCCACAGTTTCCTCACTTAATTTTATAGCTTTGCTTTTTCCAGTTAGGACTTAAATCCTTCTGGAGTCTGTTCTGTGCTGTGTGGTAAGCATTCAGCTTTATTTTTCTCCTCACCATACATCATTTCCACTCCCACCACCCACGGCCATCCTTTCTCTTCTGGTTTCGGAAGCTACTTTATCACACATCGCCTTTCCACACATAGAGGGTTCTATTTCTGCAAGATCCCTTCTGTTCTTTGGCTTATCTGTTTTCCTGGGAGTGCCATAATTGTTACTACTGGAGCCCTGTGATGTAACTTAATACTTTGGAGGCCAGATGCTTCGTTCATTTTCAAGATTGAGCGAGTGGTGGGCCCTTTATTCTTGTACATAATTTTAGAAGCAGTTGATGAAATTCTTAAAGGCAGAAAAAAAAAGCCCTGTAATTTTTAATGAAATGGAATTGAATTTCTAGATTACTTGGGGGAGTTAGCATTATTAACAGTGTTAACATGATGCTTAGACTTCCTTTTGGTCATTTTAATAATTTAAAACGTCTCTCTACAAGCCTTATACATTTAGGTCAATCCTAAAATAATTTATATTTTATCCATGATCCGAATGGTAGCTCATTTTCCATTGTATTTTTGAGTTGGTTATTGATAACCCAGAAGAATGCTCTGAATTTTTAAGTTGCTCATTCTGAACATGTTCACATTAGATTGGATTTTGTTCTGTAGCTGATGACCGTGTTATCTCAAATGAGATGATGATCACTCTCTCTCTCTTCTTCCAATTACTTTACATCGTATTTGGGGTCCTCTCAACCAACACAAGCCAGGCCTCCGAGAGTGACGGCACTAGTAGCGGTCCTGATGCATGCCACCACCTCGATAAACCCTGAGCACATCCTACTGAGTGAAATGAGAGTCTGTCCCAAAGGGCCAAACCTATATACCAGCACCGTCTCAGTCTCAGTTCTCTGAGAAGCAAACCAGCACAGTCTGGAGGGAGTTATCAAGGAATAAGGCGAAGATTGTGAGTGAAGAATGACTGTACTAGCTGTAGATTTTAGCACATAGCATTTATCCAGCTAATAAAATGTGATTCAATTCCTCCTTTTAGTTTGTGAAAAAAAATGTTAAATTTGATCAAGTGTTTTTGTTAATGTATCAAAACAATTCATGCACATCTGTTCTAAATCCTACTCTGTCTAAAAACACAAAGCACTTGTTATATACCAGGCTCTGTTCTAAGTGTCCTACAAACAGTAGCTCCTGTAATCATAATTCATCATCGATCTGTGAGATAGGCACTATTCATCATAGCCTTCTTATAAATGAGGAAATGAAGGCACAGAGAGGCTAATGACCTTGCCAAAGACACACAGCTGAGCCAAAGCACAGTTGACTGCCATCAAACGAATTCTGATGCATCGCAGTCCTATAGGACGGAGTAGAAAGGTGCCCTTAGGGTTTCTGAGGCTGTAAATCTTTATGGGAACAGAGAGCCTCAGTTTTCTTTCACAGACTGCTTGCAGGTAGCAGCCCAATGTGTAACTTGCTACGCCACTTGAGTTTCTTAGGCACGTAGCTAGTTAGACTTAATCTTAGACTTAATTTGCAGGGCCAAGGGATGAGTATGAATGGATGCCTATATATCAGTTCTCAATATTGAAGAGCAGCTGATCACCTGTTAAATAACTATCCTCCTCCTGTGAGATGTATTTTGATAAAAACCAAATGTACAGAACCCTAAAATGACCAAAAAAAAAAAAAAGCCCTGGTGGTATAGTGGTTATGTGTTGGGCTGTGATCCACTTGGTCAGCAGTTTGAAGCCACTCGCAACTACGAAGGAGAAAGACTGGGCTTTCTACTCCCGGAAAACAGTGACAGCCCCAGAAACCCCCAGGGGGTCGCTATGAGTCAGCATTGTCTTGATGGCAGTGAGTTTGGTTTTTTGGGGGATGGGGTGGGGGGGATGACCAAATCTTATTAACCTCTATTGTGCATATTGATATTGCTGATACTGTCGCTGTGTGCTGTTGAACTGATTTCAGCTCATGGAGACTGTATGCGACAGAATGGAACTGCTCCACAGGGTTTCCCAAGCTGTGTCCTTTACGGTGACAGATTGCTAGTTTTTTTCTGCCCTGGAGCCAGTGGCGGGTCTAAACAACTGGGCTCTTGGTTAGCAGCTGACCACTTAACCACCAGGGCTCCTTATTCTGCCGAAAAGGCTGAGGGTTTTGGATGAGTCTTAAAATCATACACAAGTCAGAGGCTGCATATTTACTCCAGAAACTTACTTTTCTTGCACTCATTCAATAAAAGAACTTATTGCTATCAAGATTCTCTCATAGTGTGTATTCGATCGGTACTAGTTCTAATCTTTATTTTAAAGCATTGAAAATAAACATAGTTCAAAGTATACAAAAATAAGACATTTACCAATTGTAAACTAAGTATAAAAAGAGAAAAAGCATTTGTTCAACTTTCAGGAATTTGTTTAGGACCATCTCCTTGGGAGCCACCAAGGTCTATTGGCCTAACAGTTCACAAAGATAATGCTCTACCTCTTACTTGGGTGAGTAGTGACTGGGATCTTCACTGCTCATGAGCAGCCAGCTAAGGTGCAGCCATCGGTCTCTCCTCATGCAAAAGAGAGGGGAGTGATGAAAATGGAATCAGTCCGCTGGACGATAGCCCATGCAGCATCAGCCTTCACCCCTGAGACAAGGAGTAGGTGGTGCTGTGCCAGCACCCCCAGCTGCTCTGAAAAGGACCCCACGGGGTCCTGGAGAGAGTGGGAGAAAAATGTGGAACAAACGCTGAGTCTTCAAGGAGACCACGTGTGCTGCTTGGATAGAAACAGGTGGGAGCTGAGAGACTGGCCCTTCGTCACCCTTTGGTTCTGGAGCTAAACCCACCCCTGTGGTCCAAACAAAACCAAACCCATATGAGATCAAAAGGGCAGCATTTACCCAATAAAAAGTTCAGAGGTTTGGGAATGAAGTAGTAGTAGACATAGGAAACATGGGAAAGTGCAGTGGGGGATGGTACATTAAGGGCTAGCACTGGCGTTGAAACGGAATGTGTATTAATTATTGAAGGTAAACTGGATGGATCTGCTCCGTAATCCTTCATCGAAGTCACAGTAAAAGGTTTTTGAAAAAATGGTTACGTACATTAAAAATTCTTAAGCTGATATTTATTTACTCTTTTAGCATGCACTGCTAGTATTCAATGTCCATGTATAAATAATTGATATTATATTTCCCACTTACTACATCTAGTAAAACCCACTGCCATCGAGTCCATTTGACTAATAGAGACTCAGGCTTCTGGGGCTGTAAATCTTTACAGGAACAGATAGCATTATCTTTCTCCCAAGGAGTGGTTGGTGGGTTTGAACTGCTGACCTTGCAGTTACAGGGCTACCAGGGGTCATACACCTGTTCAAGAAGGTGAGTGTCCTTAAGCTAATTTAGCTAATTTGTGAGTGCTCTCCTACCATGAATTGGAGCATGAAGAGAAGCAAGTTCAAGGACGCAGCACACTTGTGGGAAGCGCCCTTGCCTTCTGTGGGAAGCTGTTGCATGTGTATGAAGAGGAAGGTTTCACAAGCTGCTTCATTGCCTTGTTCCTACTGAAGTGCTACAGCTCACATCCTGCTCGCAGCTTAAAATGGTCCATGTGCTGCTGCCAGCAGCACACGCTACAAACTCTCCTGGTGCTTGAGCAGCACAAAGCACTTCCCTGGGATCTGCAGTGTTAAGTCATGAGAGCGTGGGTTGCATCAGGGCTTAACATGGGGCACGTGTGTCCTTGCTTACAGTAGGTGGGGCTCAGGGCCTAGATAGAGGTCTCCTCTGAGTGTGGCCTGGGGTACTGTGGGTTAGGCATTGGACGGCCAACCGCAGGGTTTGTGGTTCAAGCCTATGAGCCATTTCACAGGAGAAAGGTGAAACTGCTCCTGGAAAGAGTTAGCCTCTGAGACCTACCCAGGGTTGGTGTGAGTTGGAGCCGACTTGCTGGCACCGAGACATCTGCTAAAAAATCAAATAAAATCTGGAGGGTTTTTAGGCTACGGCCCTTCTCTTTTCTTAAAAAAAAAAAACACCCAACATTAAACCACCTTTATTTTTTTGGTTTCTATTTATTTTTATGGACTTTCTTTCCCCTCTTTGGTTTGTGGAATATCACATACAAAGGAAACCATTCTCTGGCTGCACAGCCCAGCGCATCCAATCTGATGGTCGCCCATTAATACCCCCATCGACGTGGCTCTGTCTTCCCCTTTGCATTCTCCCTCCCATCTTACATTCCTGTCCTTTCCCACCCTTTGCCCTTCCCCCTACTTCATATCATTCCCACCCCCCACTCCACCCCCGGTCTTATAGTAAGTATTTAAAGTCTTCTTATCCTTTGGTGTGTAATCCATTTTTCTTTTTTCCCTTCATAATATTGGTGTCTTAAATATTTATCTTTATGAGATTGACTAGCTGCTGAACATAAGCTTCGCTAATTTTGTCTATGACTTTAGGTGCTTGACATACTTGTCATTGCTTTGTAAGGATGCATACTATTTCATTATATGAATGCACCAGAGTGTATCCATTCCTCTGTGGTCGGAGTTTTTGTTTCCTCATTGGATTGTTGGCCACGTGGATGTCATCTTTAGTAAGTTGTCTCTTCAGGTCTTGTGTCCATTTTTGATTGGGTTATTTGTAATTTTCTTTCTTTCCAAACTCTCTATTGGGAATTGGGTGAGGGTTGAGATATCGGATGATCATTTTTGCATTCAACAATGTCAGCAAATGATCAAACATCACAGTGGCTTGCCCTGTTTCCTCCCTTTCCTCCCCATCTTTCTCTTGTGGTACGTTGTCTTCCACTTCACCGAAGATAACATAGGCTCTAACCTTTTGCTTTCCCTTCCCATCTCACCTCTGGCAACCATCAAAGCCTGTTTCACTTGGTATGGAAACCTTTTCTTGATTTTCTTTTCTTTATGACCGTGGTCTCATACGATATTTATTCTTTGGTGTTTGAATAACTTCACTAAGTGTAATGTCCTCTTTTTAAATTAAATACGTTTATTGGGAGCTCTTACATCTCTTAATCACAACCCATACATTCATCTGTTGTGTCAAGCACATTTGTAGGCTTTGGGTCTCGATTGCACGCCCCTCCCATTCACATTGATAAGATTTTGTTCTGGGTCTTAGATGCCTGATACCCGAACCCATCGGCACCTCATGATCACACAGGCTGGTGTGTTTCTTCCATGTGGGCTTTGTTGCTTCTGAGCTAGATGGCCACTTGTTTTTCTTCAAGTCTTTAAGACCCCAGACTCTATATCTTCTGATAGCCAGGCACCGTCAGCTTTCTTCACCACATTTGCTTATGCACCCATTTGTCTTCAGGGATAGTATAGGGGAGCTGAGCACACAATGATAAGATGTTTTTTGATGCCTGATAACTGATCCCATCGACACCTCATGGTCACACAGGCTGGTGTGCTTCTTCCATGTGGGCTTTGTTGCTTCTGAGCTAGATGGCTGCTTGTTTTTCTTCAAGTCTTTAAGACCCCAGACTCTATATTTTTTGATAGCCGGGCACCGTCAGCTTTCTTCACCACATTTGCTTGTTCACCCATTTGTCTTCAGTGATCAGTTCGACACCCCGTGATCACGCAGGTTGTGTGCTTCTTCCATGTGGGCTTTGTTGCTTCTGAGCTAGATGGCCGCTTGTTTACCTTCAAGCCTTTAAGACCCCAGACGCTATACCTTTTGATAGCCGGGCACCGTCAGCTTTCTTCACCACATTTGCTTATGCACCCATTTGTCTTCAGGGATAGTATAGGGGAGCTGAGCACACAATGATAAGATGTTTTTTGATGCCTGATAACTGATCCCATCGACACCTCATGGTCACACAGGCTGGTGTGCTTCTTCCATGTGGGCTTTGATGCTTCTCAGCTAGATGGCTGCTTGTTTACCTTCAAGTCTTTAAGACCCCAGACACTATATCTTTTGATAGCCGGGCACCATCAGCTTTCTTCACCACCTTTGCTTATTTTATTAAGGTGTTGTAGTTTCATAGATTAAAAAAAGTATCCCTTTATCTGACATGTAATTACTAAATATTTTTTCCCCAACCTGTGGATTTTCTTTCTACTCTTTTGATGTGCATAAATGTCATATTTTAATAGGCCCTCTATTCTGCTTCTATGGGTATCTTTCATTGTGTTTGGTAGTGCATTTGTGCCTTGTATTAAGGCCCTTAAGTTTGTCTCTCTTTCTTCCATTGGTGGACTCTGGTTCTAGGGCTTATATTTAGGTCTTTAATACCTCTTGAGTTAGTTTTGTACATGGTATGAGGTACAGGCCTTAATTTCATTATTTTGTAGGTGGAGATCCAATTTTTTCAGCACCATTTATTGAAAAGGCTCTCTATCACTTAATGTGTTTTAATACTTAATCAAAGATCAGGTATCTGTATATACTTGATTGTATTTCTGGGTTCTCAATTCTTAACCATTGATCTTCATGTCTATCGTTCTACCAAGCTGTTTTTATTACTGTGGCTATAGAGCAGATTTTAAAATCTGAGAGTGAAAGGCCTCCTACGGATTTTTTTTGGATGTTTTGTTTATCTTGGCTTTCTTTGCTTTCCATATGAAGTTGGTGATTAGTCTTTCCATCTCTTTGAATAATTGTTCTGGGATTTGGATTGGAATTGCATTAAATTTATAGTGTTTTTGGTAATATTGATATTCCACTATATTTAATCTTCTTATCCACGAGCATAGGATGTTATTTCATTTGTGTCTCTTTTAGAAGTGTTTCAAAGTTTACTTTGTATGTGTCTTTTGTTTCTCTGGTAAGATTTATCCCTAGATATTTTCTCTTTGGGGCAGGTGGTGTAAATGGTATTGTTTTTTTGTTTTTTGTTTTTAATTTCCTCTTTGGTACCATCTTCTTTAATGTTCAAGAAGCCAACTCATTTCTGTATGTTGATCTTATGTCCTGTTACATTGCCAAAAATTTCCATTAGCGCCTGCTATTTTTTAATCGAATCTTTGGGGATTTTATATGTAGGATTATATTATCTGTCAGTGAGTTTTAACAGTTACTGAGTCCCTAGGTAGCGCAAACATCTGAAAATCTAAAAGTTGGTGGTATAAACCACTAAGATGACCCAAAGATTATTTCAAGGTGTTATATTTGTGGTTCCCCCGAGAGTCTATGGATGTAGTAAGACTGGTTTCTGTGTCTTTTTTTCTCTCTAATTTTTTATTGTGGTTTGGGTGAAAATTTACAGAGCAAATTGGTTTTCCATTCAACAGTTTATTTACATATTGATTCCTGACATTGATTGTAAGCCCTACAATGCACTTTTGCTATTTCTTCGCTGTGTTTCCTGTTCCCATTTGTTCTTCTGCCCTATCTTTTCATGCCTTCTGAGTTTTATCCCTGGGCAAATGCTGCATTTTGATTTCATATAGTTGGTTGTCCTAAGGAGTGCACACCTCCCTGGTGTTATTGTTCACTGTGTAGGCCCATCTGTTGTTTAGGCTAAGGAGCCCTGATGGCATTGTGGGTTTCAAGTTGGGCTGCCTGCAAAGCCTGCATTTCAAACCTCCTAGTTACTCTGAGGGAGAAAAATGAGCCGTTCTGTTGCCATAAGTGTTTACAGCCTCAGAAACCCAAAGGGGCAGCTGTACTCTGCCTTATAAGTTTACCATGAGTCAGAATTGACTTGATGGCACTGAGCTTGAGTTTTTGGTTTTAATGTTTGACTGAGATTTAAGTCATGGTTGTGATGTCAATTCCAGACTTGAAGGGTGTCTAAAGATCACAGTCCCAAGGAGTCCACCAAACTACCAGACAAGCAATTCTGGTCTGTTTTATGATCCTGAATTTTGTTCCACGTGTTTGGTTTACTCTGTCAGGACCTCCCAGTGTGGTCCCTTCAGAGCAGTCAGCGGTGGTAGCAAAGTACCATTGAGTTCTAGTCTCGGGGTTGTGGGAGCTGGTGTTCACATGGTATGGAAATTACGTAATTTCATGTCAGCTTGAAGATATCAAAGTGTAGGGGTGGAATCTAGGCTGTCAGTCAGGTCACAATCTGATGGTACCTCCTTGTGGGTGTGCCCTTCTCTTAAGGAGGTTTTTGGGAACCCCCCTCCCCACCCCTCTGCCCTCATCTTCCTGTTGGCAAGCCATGCTGAGACCTGTGTAAGCCCTGTGATGTGGCCACTGCCGTTGGGGTCACACAATTCTGCGCCCACTGTCCTGTGATCTTCCTGCATTCTGCAGCATTGCATGTGGCTGCATGAGTCTGGAGAGGGATTTAAGGACTAGTATTGGACTTAAGGACGTGAGTTGGACTGGGCTGGGATATTTTGATGCAAGGTTACTTCTTGATAAAAAGCTCTTACACATATATGTGCCTCAGGATTTGTGTCTCTAGTCACCCTGCCTAACACATGGCCTGTAGTTCTTTGGACTAATTGTTTCCCTATATTTTTAATTTTCTCTACTCTTCTTCCCTCTGGATGGAGAGAGACCAGTGATTGCCTCCCTTGGCCATTCACAAGCCTTTACCCCATTCACTGCCTTTGTGACTGTATTATGCCTGTTGACCTCTGAGCCGGCCTCTGTATTTTTAAAGAGAGAGCATATAAATCCAAAGCAAAGGTTTTCTGAGCCAGAAGATACACAAATGGCTTCAAATTTCAGCTTTGTCTGATCCCAGCAATGCATATGCCTTTGGGCACCTTATTTTCCTGATCTTCAGTTTTCTTAGCTGTCAGCGGGAAAGTGGGAGTTAACACCTCCTAGGAAACTGGGTCAGAGATGAGTGTAAGCATTCTGTGTCAGCCAGTACTGGAACCTAGCTGACACTCAGCTGATTAGAGTGTCAACAGAACTGACTGACTGGAAGAACTGGCAGCTGCAGAGGTGGTGCGAGCTTCAGTGGCAGTGCGATCTAGACGGGCACGATGTGGAGCTAGCTCCTTTCTCCCTAACGGGGCCTGGTTCTGCCCCGCTCCAGGCCTGATTCGTCCTTGGGTGGTGAGTTAGTTAATTGTGCCAGCCTGGCCGATAATCACATGTGGGGCTAATTGAAAGGCAGAGGGATAAATGGGTGGTGAAGCCTCGCCTTTCTAGTTCTCGGGTCTCTTGCTTTGTGATGGTAGCACCAGCGTGCAGCTGCCTTAGCAGTTCCCTGCTTCAGCTTGCAAGATTGACTTCCTCCAAGACATCCCCAAGGAGAAGCCACATGGACCTATCCCCGGTGCAGCCCTGGGTACTGGAGCAGCCGTGTGGAGACCCCTGCTAGTGCTGAGATGCTTATTCGTTCACTGACTCAGCTTTCCTCCTGCAGTCGGCATCATTGCCTCTGTTTTGTGAGGTGGAGGATTTGTGGACTGGTGTTGGGTTCATGGGCTAATGTTGGACTTGTGGGCTTGGGCAGCATTGGGTTGGGATGTTTTCGTGATGCACATTTTCTTTACATAAAACTCTCTCTTATACATAAGTTGCTGTGGATTTGTTTCTCCAAAGTACCCAGACTAAAACAGGTGGGATCAGTGCAACAATGTCAGTGGCTCTGGAAGTTTGAAGCCTGACATCCACATGCTCAACAACTGAGAATGCTTCTCTGGGGGCCTCCTGGGATGAGAGAGAAGGCGTCCCTGGAGGCGTACATGGTTAATGTGCCGACAAAAAGGACTGGCAGTTCCATTCCAACCTGAGGCACCTCAGGAAAAAGGCCTGGCAAACTATTTCCAAAAACTCAGCCCGTTGTGCAGCCTTTCTTCCGAGGCAGCGCTACCTGGACGGCGGCGGCGGTGGTGGGGTGTTCTTTTACCAGAAAACAGCTACTGTAGAGTCGACTCTGTCGCATGGCAGCGCTGTGTATGTCGGTGTAGAATTGTGCTCCTTAGATTTTTTAATGGCCAGGTTTCAGAAGCAGGTCGCCAGGCCTTTCTTCCAAGGTGCATCTGGGTAGATTTGAAATGCCAACCTTTTAGTTTGTTGGCAGTGTGTTCATCATCTGTACCATCCGTACCATCAAAAGTCTCTGCTTTCCCAGGGGCAGCTCCTTGAATGTCTCCTAACATTACTGGTTTGAACTTGGTCACGGGTTCTAACTTGAACCAATTGTTGTAGTCAAAGAGATGGGAGCCACACCACAGATTAAATCAATCAAGGGGGATATAGCCCTGTGGCCGAGAGGAGTCACACTGCTGAAACGGGGGACAGTGGGTCTGAGGCAAGAATTGGGTGCTCTTGACCAGGGAGGGGGACCAAAAGAGATGGGGGAGTCAATCAATGACTGCCCCGAGTGATTGCACAGCCTCCCACCTGGGACTGCAGACCCCACCTTTGTCCCCATCATCGATTCCCAGTCCAGGAGCCAGTGTGATTCTCTTAACATGCAGGGCGGTGTGTGTGTG
>NW_022111357.1:27703073-27717353 GCF_000313985.2 Echinops telfairi | reverse complement strand
CTCTGCTTAGAAGCGTCAGTGGTTTAACATCTCCCCAGGGGCAAAAGCCAACCTCTATAGGGCTTCTTAACAAGTTCCTAGGTGTGGTGACCTCTCCCCTCAAATGCACACGTCTAGGATCTGTTACTCTCCTCCAGCCCTGCCCACCCTGGGCCCTGTGCATTTGCCTGGAACACTCCTCCTCAAACACACTTCACACCCTCCCTGCTTGTGGGTCTCTGTCAGATGATCCTTCCTTGAGAAGCTTTTTCTGACCGGCCTATCTAAAATAGGAATGCTTTCCTTCCCCAGAATTCCCACCCCCATCCCTTGCTTGTGGGGTTCAGTGGTGATGAGTTGGGCCAGCAGTGTGAAACTGCCAGCCGCTCCCTGGGAGAAAGACAGGGCTTTCCAGTCCGTTGAACAGCCACAGTCTCAGGACCCCCAGGGGCAGTGCTACCCTGTCCTACAGGGTCGCTAGGGCTCAGCATCAACTCCATGGCAGTGAGTTTCATCGCTTGCTTTAAAGCCTTGGTGGTGTCTTGGTTACGAGTTGGGCTGCAGTCTGCAAGGTCAGCAGTTTGAAACCAGCAGCTACTTCTCCCGAGAAAGACTGGGCTGTCTACTCCTGTAAAGAGTTGTAGTCGCAGAAATTCACAGGGGTATGTATTTCTTTCCTCCTGTAGGGTCACTATGCGTCAGCATCAATTCGATGGCAGTGAGTTTGGCTTGGGTTTTATCCCTTGCTTTATTTTTCCCCACCCAACATTTTATAAAGCAACCTCCCTGGAAAACACGCACGCGCGCACACGCACACACACATACATGCACACACACGCGCGCATGTCAGCGCCTCGGAGGCACACAGTCTTCTTGCTCATGGCTATGTCCCCAGAGCCCAGCACAATGCCTGGCACATAGTAGGTGCTCAAAAAGCACTGACTGAAGGGTGTAGCTTGTTGCAGATTGATTGTATCCCTCAGTGCTTTAACTCCTCACCTCTATACTTGTGGAAGGGGATCCTGGTGGTGCCCCGGGTCAAGCATTGGGCTCCTAACCAAGAGGCTGATGGTTTGAAGCCACCTGCCCTTCCGTGGAAGAAAGATGAAGTTATTTTCTTCCTTAAAGATTTATAGCCAGGGGAGCTTTTCAGAGCAGTTGTACTCTGCCCCATAGGGCTGCTCTGGGTCAGAATCAGCTTGAAGGCGGTGGGTTTAATGTTGACACCTGTGGAAGGACTCGCCTTTGAGTGGGGGAGGGGGTCTTTGTTATGTTAAGATGCAATGTCTGTGTAGAGTGCTGTAAGCCAATCACTTTGGGGAGATGAAAAGAGCTGATTAGGCAGAGAAGCAGGAAGCGGAAGCTCCCAGAAAGACTGAAGCCACGTGGAGACCCTCAAGGGCCTGCAGAGGAGACGCGGAAAGAGATGAGGCTTTGCACCTAGAACGCTGAGGGAGCTTTTGCTGAAGGCTGCGCCCTCCCCCTGCCCCTGAATTTGAACTCATAGCATCACAATCTGTGAGAAAATGCATTTCTGTTCCGTAAAGCCACCCACTTGTGATATTTTCTCATAGCTGCACCTGGGAACCAAGACCTAGCTCTAAGCCTGCTGCTTCATCCTCATAATTCAGTAAGAGTTCTTCTCTCTCTCTCTCTCGCCTTCCTATCCTCCTGCCTGCTGGCCTTGTCCAGGAATCTGGAAGCACAGGGGTGGGGGGTGCTCGGCCATCTGCCATGAGGTTTGGGATGTGTAGCTGGACCGAGGCATGTCCTCTGGGGCATTTGGGAGGAAGCTGGTTCCAGGCTTTGCTGTGCCCTCTGTCTTTCCTCCCTCCCTCCAGGCTGCGGGATCTTATTAGCCCTGTTTACATGGCCGGGACGTCGAGCGATTAATTTTTAATGGCTTGGTTTATTGCATGTTTGAATGGTTTATTGAGTAATTCCCACATTTAAGTGATTAATTCCCCAGAGTTCAGAACGACTGGTTAGTTTTACATTAATCAGGGGTTCTGAATGCCAAGAGACAATCAATCAATCCCGCCTGCCAGGGAGAGTAATGTTAAAATACCTCAAGGTACAATGAGGTTAAGAAAAGGAGTAATTAAAACCCTGTCTTCTCCTCATGCAAATTTGGTGTCTTTCACTCTCTCTCTCTCTTGCTTGTTCTCTCCCCAACCCTTTCCTCAACTAAGACACCCCCCCTCCCCCGCTGAGACCCTGTTGTTCTTTAGAGGGACCCAGTCCAACAGGGGCCCTGCTCATTCCCTGCCCTCTGAGAAGGGGGCCTGAGATTCAGGGAGACCTGTTTTGGGCCCTGGCTTCTGTCCTGCAGCTTGGTCCTTCAGCCAAGCTTCGGGAGGGACGTTGGGTTTGGGTGAAAATAACGAGCTGTCATGGATCCTTTGCAATGGTCACTAACGCTGAGTCGGTAACCTTATGCTCAGTGGAATAAAACACTACCCTGTCCTGCCCCTGTGGCGACTCATTGGACCACTGTGTTCTACAGGCATTTTCTCCAACGGGTTTTTGGAAGTCAGCAGTCAGGCCTTGCTTCCTAATCTAGCATAGTGCGAAGGATGTGCTGAAACCTCTGCAGCAGCATGGCAACACACGTAGCAACCACTCAGCCAGGGAATCGAACCAGGGCTTCCACATGGCAGGCAAGGACGCCCCCATGGAGCCCCGGAGACGCCTCCATGGGGTCTCTAAGATTTAGCTATATAATTGGGAGGATGTAGGTGCAGAGTCTCAGCACAGGGTAACGCCCGGGATCCTGTTGAGTGCCATCCTGCTGTCCACCTGGTGACCACTCTTTACGTGGCATCACGCCTCCCTTCCAGCTGTCACAGCACTTAGAACACCAGCACTTGGAACAGCTGCCCCTCAAGACTCCCATTTGGGACCTCTGAATTGCTTTGCCATTGTAAGTAGTTCTATAGAGAGCGTTCACCCCAGCACTTTGAACACCCTTCTCACCGAATCCTAACAATGTCACAAGGTAGACCACCCCACCCCTGTTGGCTTTCCAGTGTTATTTGCTGAAAACACGTAGTGTGCCTCCTGTGATCCCGGTACGCACTCGGCCAAGAACTTCACTACTCATTTCACCCTCACAGCACTCTAGGAGGTAGGCGCTAGCCTTCGCCTTCGCCTTCGCTCATTGTAGCCATTCTAATAGGGCGCAGGGGTATCACATTGTGGCTGTAATGAGCATTTCCCTAATGACGTGATGTTTAGCATCTTCTCGTGTGCTTAGTTACCATATCCTAGAATGTCTTTGGTGAAGTGCCCCAGACTTTGGACCATCCTTAGGTGGTGAGGAACCCCAAGTCGAGAGTTGGAATACGTGATGGTGTGTCTAAGGGCTTGCAACGGTTGGATTGAAATAAAGAGTGTGCACTGCTGACCGGCTCGGTAAGCCTTTCCCTACTCCACATCAAAGCGTTCTTTTTAAAGAATGGGTTGTTCGCCCTTATTTTTTATGAGTGAATTTTGAGCACTCTTTATATATTCTGGAAACAAGTCTCTTATCTGATGTGTACTTTGCGAATATTTTCTCCCTGTCTGTGGCTTGTTGTTTTTATTCTCGTTTAATAGTGTCTTTCAAAACGAAGGCGTTTTTAATGTGGATAAAGAAGTACAGTATATCAGTTTTTCCTTTTATTGATTTTACTTTTAACGCTGTATCCCAAAACACTTGTTTCACCCAAGGCCACAAACATTGCCCCATATGTTTTATTCTGGGTTTTATATTTATATTTACATGGTCCATTATGAGCTAACCCCTTTTGTATGCAAGGTGAGGAATGAGTTGAATTTATTTATTTGCAGCAAGAGGTCAAATATTCCTAACACCATTTGTTGAAAGGACTGTCCTTATACCACTGAATTATCATCACATCATTGTTAAAATTAATCCACTGTATGAGTCTCCTCCTGGACTCTATTCTTTTCCGGTGATCTGTGTGGCTATCCTTTGATTAGCAGCATACTTTCTTGATTAATGTTGATTTATAGTGAAATCAGGGAGTGTGAGGCTTTTCACTAAGTTCTTTTTCAAAATTATTTTTGTCTATTCTAGTTCATTTGCCCTTCTCTATACATTTTAGAATCAGCTTGAGATATAAAAAGCCTCCTGCCGGGATGTTGACTGAGATTGAATCTATAAATCAGGTTAAAGAAAATTGAAATCTTAATGATATTGAATCTTTTAATCCATGAATGCAGTTTATCTCTATTTATCAAGGTTTTCTTTGACTTCTTTTCCCAGTGTTTTGTTTTCAGCATTGTGGCTAATATGTTTTATTAGATTTATACCAAAGTATTACATGGATTTTGATGCTATTATAAATGGAACAGTTTAAAACAAAAAAAATGTTTGCACCTGTTTACTGCTGTTGTTGTCGTAGAATTGATTCCCACTCAGTGACCCTGGCTGACAGAGCAGAACTACTCTGTAGACTTTCCTAGGATGTAACTTTCATGGGAGCATATTGTCGGGATTTTTCTCCTGTGGAGCTGCTGGTAGCTTTGAACTTCCAAACTTTGGTTTAGCAGCTGAGTGCTTCACCATTGTGCCACCTGGGCTGTAGTTTGTTGCTGCTGCTACTGTTGTTAGTTGCTGTCAACTGGGTTCCAACTCACGGTGACCGGATGTACCGGATGTACGGCAGAACAAAACACGGCCCAATCCTGCACCTCCTCACACTTGTTGTGTCTGAGTCCAAAGGTATTGCTAGTATATAACGATACAATATAGATTTTTAAAAATATCGACATTGCTTTCTGTGACCTCACTTATTTGTACTTGAAGTATTTAGGGGAATTTTCCACATAGGCAATGGTGCATTCTGTGAACAGGGACAGTATTATTTCCCTTTCTAATATCTGTGCTTTTTATTTTTCTTTATTGTATTGGCTAGGACTTCCGATTCAATGTTGAATACGAGTTGAAATAGAGTTTGCAGCTTTGCCCTATTCTTCATCTTAGAGATAAGACCTTTTTAAATGCCATTTTACACTTAGGATATTAGTGGTATGGTATGTTTCAAAGTTTGTTTTTTGTTTTATGAATGAATTTCATCCAACATATTTTAGGCATCTTTTGCTCTAGTCGCATAACTTTTCTTTTTTAATCTGTTGGTAAACTAAGTTACATTGATTTAAAAATACTGACCTATCTTTTCATTCCTTGGATAAATCTCATTTGGTTGGGGTGTAGCACCCTTTTTATATATTGCTGATTAGCTAATGTTTTGTTGAAGACTGTGTGTGTGTGTGTGTGTGTGCGTGTGCGCGCGCAGCATGGAAGAGAGATTTTGGCTTGTAATTTTCTCTTATAATATCTATGGCGTTGATGTCAAAGTTATAATTGCCTGACAAAATGAGTTGAGATGTGTTCTCTCATCTCTTTTCTGAGATTGTGTACATTGGCATTATTGCCTTCTTAAGTATGTGTATTCAGTAGAATTTCCCAATGAAGCTCTGTCGTTACGGAGTTTTCTGTCCCAGTAAGTTTTTAACTGAAACTTCAATTTCTTTAATAGTTTTAGGGTTATTTGGGTAATCTATTTCTCCCTGAGTGAACTGCGATAGTTTGTCTTTCAAGGAATTTGCCTATTTTATATAAGTTGTCAAATTGATAGACATAGAAAGTTTCATAATATCCCCTTGTTAACCTTTTTATATGGATAGAGTCTAAAGTGATACTATGTCTTTCATTGCTGAAAATGATCATTTGCAACTTCTCGAGTGTTGCTTGTTAGGTTTTGCCTGGAATTTCCAGCTGTCTTCAGTGGAAGACAGCATGACAGTGGGCTGTCTAAGTCTTGGCTGGCACAGTAACCTGCAATAATACTGTTACTTTCTTAGTGTGGTTCGAAGCTTACTAATATGACTGATCTTTTCAAAGAAGCAGCTTTTGGTTTTATTGACTTTTTTCCTATTGGTATTCTGTTTTCAATATCAATGATTTTTCTCTTTATTATTTCCATTCTATACATCTTTTGGGTTTAATTTTACTCCCTACGTTGATAGTCTTAGATTATTGATTTGAAACATCTCTTATATAAACTTCCCTTTAAACACTGCTTTAGCACATATCAAATATCAAACACACTTAGCACATGGCACAAAGTTTGATGGGTTACATTTTAATTTTAATTCTGTTGGAAGTATTTTAAAATTATCTCATGAACCCATGAGCCATTATATATGCATTATTTAATTTCCAGATATTTGGGAAATTTTAGATGCCATTCTGACCTTGATTTCTAGTTTAATTCCTTATGATCCTAGGCCATACTTTTATAATTTCAATTGTTTCATCTCTATTAAAGGTTTGTTTTACAGCCTGTAATGCCTATCTTTGTGAGTGTTCCATATGTTCTTGAAAAGAATATGTATTCTATTGTTTGATGAAGTGTTCTATTATAGTCAGAAAATTAGCCAAGATAATGAAATTTTCAAATAATTCGCTTAACCTGTTTCCTTCTATCAATTACTTTAAAAGTTGAGACTTACTGTGTAATTTTTTTCTATTTCTCTTTGCAATTGTATACTTTTATTTTCTTAACGTATTATGAGTATCTGGTTGGATATACATTTACCGTTTTTATTTTTGACCATTTAAGAAATTTCCCCATTTGTGTGTGTGTGTGTTGTTGATTCCTCTGTTCCATCTTTCCCGCCACCTTTTTAGCATTCTGTTTTAATTTGTTGGAATTTCGACTTTACATCTTGGTGTAATTTTGCTTGCTCTGGGATTATGATGTACTCATACATACCTAGCATTTTTACAGTCTAATTCGAGTTAACATTTCATAATCATAATATAATAATATATACAGTCACAGCCACAGCAACCAGTGTGTATTACTGACACTTAGGTCGAAGACGCCATCCAGCATTGCTAACCTTTTCTTTGTCTTCCAATAGCCACGTACATTTTATGAGCATAAATATGTCCTTTCAAAGTTACTCAGATTATTACCATTTCTGTTGCTGCTCTTCCTTCATCCTTGAAGTTCCAGGTTTACCCTTCAATCTGAATAACTTCCGTTAGGGTTTCTTTTAGAGCAGTTCTGTTGTGATGACCTTTTGTTTGGGGTTTTTTAAGTTTTCCTTCATCTGAAAATGTCTTTGTCTTCACTCCTGAAGGGTATTTTTTGCTGGGTATAGTATTGTGAATATGTTTACCCCACTATCTACTGCTGGCTTCCATGGTTTCTGATAAGAAATCTGCAGTCATTCAAATGGTTTATGTACACATTTATCTGGGTGTGCAAAATACTTTATTTTTCTCTAGATGCTCTCAAGACTTTAAAAATGGATATTTCACCCGTTAGAATGTGTCTATGTGTGGCTTTCTTTGAATGCGTTCTCTTTGAGACCGTCTCAGCTTTCTGAATCTGTGGATCTATGTCTTTCCCCCAAATGGAGAAAACACCGGTTGTTTCTTAAAATATATATTTTTTAACCACGTAAATCTCCTCCTCTCCTGAGACTTCAGTGATTTGATGCTTTCCTGCAGGTCCCTAAACTTCTCCTTGATTTGTTTTTCTTTGTTCTCTTGAGTGGGTACTTTCTATGGATATTTTAAAAGCTCTCTGATTGGTTTCTGGTTTCTCTGTCATCTCCATTCTGCTATTTGATCAGGTGTTTTCTTTTTTGTTTGTTTGCTTTGATTTAATTTCAGGACATTTACTTCTGTTTTCAAATTTCTCTTTGGTTCTTTGTATGGTTTCTGTTTGTCTGCCGATCACCTGTCTTTCCATGCATGTGAAGTGTGACTAACTTTATTTCATGGGCATAGTTAGTCATCAGAGCCTTAACGTTGCTCTTGAGTAATCTCAACATTGGCGTCTTTTTCTTTTCCCCTAAGAGTTGGCCGTAATTCCCCAGTGCTCCACGCGCTGAGTAGTTTGGGCTGGTGTTCAGGAAATGAGGGTTATTAAGGCTGTGAGACTGAGTTCCTGTTAGATCCTCTGGAGTACCTAGCATACAGCCCACATGGTTAAGTTTAAACTGTAAGCTCTTGTTCCTGTGGACAGGGGTTCTGGTTCTGATGCCAGTTCCGTTTCCAAGACCTTGACTGCGCTGCTTTGCGTCCTTCTTGCATAGGTGTGAGTGCAGGACTTGAGCCGCTCCACACACTGACTTAGGGAAATCCCTTCACCGCCTCTGCTTTGCATGTTCACCCATGACCTTAGGTTTACAGGTGCCCCTGCCCCTGCCCTAAGAGTTTCTCTTAGAATTTTAGCCACTGATGAGCTTCTCTTTTAAAGCTGTGCTGGGGACCTGGCCGGTCAAAGCTGTACAAGAAAATAGGAAAATTAAACAAATGGAAACCTCACCAGTATTCAGGCCTCTTCTCCATGTTGTGACTTTCTTCCTCGAAATGTATGCTTTTTTTTTTTTTTTTTCCCAGTTTTAACTTAGAGTCTTCCAGTGTTTGCTTTTTTTATTCCCCCAACCCCCTGGACTTTAACTTGTATTCGGTGGGAGAGAGGTGTGCGTGGGGCTCACTCCATCTTGCTGGCACCTACAATATGCTTCATGGTCATTTCTGCTGATCCAGGATCAGTAAATGTCCATTGTGTTGATGGCCACGTCCTTTGGCCTTGGGGACTTCCTTCACCTTTCCTTGTTTTGTCACTGCTGATGCCTTTGAAGAGCACAGGCCAGTTATTTTTAGGAATATGCGCCATCTTCCACCCGTCTACCCTCACCATTTCAATTACACCTTTTTTGCTAAGGTTATTAACAACGTCCATGGTGCTACATCCAGCGAGTACTTCTTTGTTTCCATTGTAACTTCTGGGCCTATTTGAAATCTCCCTTCTAGAACAGTTTTCTCTGTATAGGCTCTGGCACGCTGCTCTCTCTGGGGTTTCCGTGCTATCTCCAGCGCCCCCCTCCACCACAAGCCTTGCCTTCTTCTTAAGCCCAGTCTCCCTGCAGCTTCGAGCGGCCTCTGGCCTCCGAGCGTAGCTGCACTAACCCGCTTGATCTTCTCCAACCCAACCGCTGTGCCTTCATTTTGGTGGTTTTTACTGTGTGGCGACTGAATGATGGTGTGCTGGATCCCTATGGGTAGACCTTTGAGTGCCTCTTTGGTAGATTTTGAGGAGTGGGATGACTCCATTATCTGGTAAATTTGTTTTCCTTTGTTTATGTTTAATGCTTTTAGAAATTTAGGTCTGTTTTTTACGCCCAACTCTGAAGTCAGAGAAAGAACCCTGGAAAAGTGTTAAAAAGAGCCAAATCCGCAGACATAGAGTCAATTCCAACTCACAATACTCAAATTTCAGACACCATACGTCTCTTAAAAATAACTTTGTGAAAGCAAATGTTTTGAGAATGATGATGGCAACAAATGTACAAATGTGCTTGACACGATGGATGGATGGATTGTGATAGGAGTTGTACGAGCCCCCAATAAAATGATTCAAAAATAAAATAATAAAATAACTTTGTGTTGTGATGAGGTGAGGGTTTACAGAGCAGATCATTGTTGTACTTTCAGCAATTCCCACACATTCAGAGTCAACTCATCCTGGGCAGTCCCCTCAGTCTACCTTCTACCTTCCTGTATCCCACCCCCTCCCGGTGTCTCCTGTTCTCCTCCTTTCTGAACCCTCGGAACCCTGTCATTGGGTACATGGTTTTGATTGTAAGGATTGGATTACCCTCACTCAGGGGTGACTTCAGTGCTGGGCCTGAGGGATAAGTAAAGGCCGTGGCCTGGAGAGCCCCATCAGTCTATCCAGCCAGTAAGCTTGCTCTCCTTTATGATTTGAATTGTGTTCTACATTTTCTCCAAGTCCATTGAAGACCTTCTCAGGTAATCCTTTTCAGAACAGTCAGTAGTTGTAGCCGAGCACCAGCCCATACCGTTCAATGCCATCCAGTTAGGGATTCCCAGGCATAGCTCTGTCTAGCTCGGAACTCTGTGCTGTGGACGTCTTCACATGTATCTACTCCACAGATATCTCGGACTTAGCACGCACAACATCAGGTGTCTGGTTTGTTTTCTAGCCCCCTGCCCCAGTGTAGTTCTTAGTCTAGAGTCTTCTCCGTCTCACTCAGTGATACTTCATTCTTGGATTTCCTTGCTCTTAGTCTCAACCGCCCATGTGTGAGCCTTCCTGTAATAGATTCAGACTGATGACTCTCATCCTCTTCACTGCCAGCACGTCAGTGCAAACCACCACAGTCTTTCACTCCCTTCCTGCTTCTGCTCTGGCTCGCTACATTTAGCCTGTCATTTCAGCCCAAAGGACCCTTTCACAACTCGAGTCAGATCACATCAGTCCTGTGTCCAACCCCCACTGGCTGTCTGAACATCTCTGTGTGCCATAAGTACAGACCTGCAACCTCCCGTCCCCAAGTCACCATGTCCTAGCCCCATGCCCGCGATGCACCCGCTCTGCGGGTCCTTGGACATGGCTGAATTATCTTCCGACTACCCTCTTTATAGAAGTACAATGCCTCTATGCTTTCTCTACTCCCTGCCCCTCTTGTGAGAATGTAATTTCTTCCACTTGAACTCCACCCTCTTAGACTTGATTTACTGCTCACTGGCTGATTTTATCCAACAGAATGCAAGCTCCAGGAGGGAGGAGCCATGTCAGTCTTGTTCATTGTGATTGCCAGCACATAGAACAATATTTAGCCTGTATTAGGAGTCCCTTGGTGATGCAGACAGTTAAGTGCTTGCTTATAAACAGAAGGTTGGCAGGCCGTACCTCCGAAATGGGCCTGGTGAGCTGCCCCTGAAAGGTCCCAGCCACGAAAATCCAGTAGGTCTAGTCTGCACAAATGGGGTCAACATGACATGGAATCAACTTGGTGGAAACTTCTTTCCTTCTGGTTTCAGTACTCGGCAAGCATGTCTAGAATAGAAGATTGAGTGGGACTGTGCTTGCATACAGCTCTTACCTCTGTCCTCACAGCTGACTCTCGGCAACCACCCACACTTTCTTTCAACATCACGGTCCAGGGGAGGCATGGAAGAAGCCCCCAACCTCCTGCTCTGATGCTCCCAGATCAGGTCTTGGGACTACCGGCCTGGAGTGCCCCTCACTGAGCATCCTGATTGACATCAAGAGCCGAGACCACCCTGCCAGCATCTCTTGTGACTCCACAGGCCAGGCCCAAGGAAGCCTGGCATTTATCAATCATCCGTTCTCATGGTGTGGGGGAGGCTGGTGGCAGGGGAGCCCGCTTCCTGGAATGTCACCCGGCGTCTGGTTCTCCATCATGCTGGATGATTCAGAGTGAGGAATCCATCACTGGGCCTGCCAACAGGCGGGGGAGGAGACCTGGTCGTCTCGGCTCCATTTCTGCCCCCTTTTCTCGCTCTCCAAGTTTGGTGTCAGAGCTGATTAAAGGTGCCGAAGCCCAATCAATGTCCCCAGGGTGGTGACAGCAAGAAGCCACTGGCCAGGGCCGGACAGCAGCTGTCATGCTCAATAGTAATGGGTAGAAGAAGCTGCTGTCCAGACGCGGAAGCCGCACAGATCGCTGGCAGAGTGACAGCGGGAGAGTGGCCTGGGGGCTGAACTGTCTCTTGACATTTTTCTTCCATGAAACATCCACAAGCATGTAGGCCTGTAGGTCAAGCTGCTGACAGCATGGTGATGTCACCGTCCTGTCCTCCAGAATCCCAGGCCCGTAAGCTTCCCCAGTTTTAAAAAGCTAGGATAACTTAACAATAGTGTATCGATGTGAGAGTTTTGACAGATACAGACAGTTGGAGACCCACCACCACACTCCAGGTGAAGCACAGTGGCCCCAGAAACAAACCCACCCTGTTGCCATCGATTCCCACTCAGGGTGACTCTGGGGGATCCACAGGGTTTCCTTGACTGTCATCTTACAGAAGCAGAGAGCCAGGCCTTCTGCACCTCGGGATTTGAACTGCCAACCTAGTAGGTTAGTCATCAGGTGTAAACCATTTGTACCACCCAAAGGAGTCTGCTGGTTCCTCACCATCACCCTTGCCTCTTGGCAACCGTGGAGCTGTTTTCTGTTCCATTGTTTTATTTCTTAATTTATGTTTAGAATGTCCCATGAATGAGATCATACAGCATTTCATGATCAGGCTTCTTTCACTTAATGACGACAAATCCAGTAGGCATTGGAAATCCATCCATGCGGCATTGTCTTTTAGTTGGTGAATAGTATTCCATGGAGCGGCTGTTTATCGGGCTGTTTTCCATTTGGAGGAGATTTCGGTCGTCTGGCTTTGAGGTTTTGTCCGATATCGCCAGGTTCATTCCAACATAGCCCAGTGTAGGACAGACCTGCGCACCGCCTGGCCCTGCAGTAACCTCCCTCACAATTGATGGTATGGGCGCGTAACACCATTGCACCATTGGGCGGCACTGTGCTGCATCTTGACTGGTGGTGGGTCTCTAACTGTGTCATCCCATCTCCTGGAGGGTTGTCTTCTCTTTGATCGACTCTCTGCTTCACCGAGCATGAGGTCCTTTTCCAGGGACTGGTCTTTCCCAGAAGTTAAGAATACAGAAGTTAGTATAAACCCAAGTGCTTACTTCTATTGGGTAGATGCTTAGGTGTAGAATTGCTCAATCATATGATAGGTACATGTCTCACTTTTTAAAGACACTACACACTGTTTTCCACCCCGGTTGTACCATTTTATGTTCCCGCCGGCAGTGCACGGGAGTTCCAGTTCTTCTACATCCTCTCCACCACTTGGGAGGAGTGTCTTTCTAATGTTGGCCATTCTAATAGGTGTGGCTTTGATGTTGGCCATTCTAATAGGTGTGGCTTTGATTTGCATTTCTCTCAGTGACCAATGATGCTGAGAACATCTTTTCATGCCCTTATTCGCCACCAATAATGCACTGTCTATTGAACTCTCTTGCCCAATTTAAAACTGTGTTGTTTGTTTTTCTTATTTTTGTTTGGAGAGTTTTGTTATATATTCTGGATGCATATTCCACCCTCTGAAATAAATGTAATGATGGTACTTACTTTATAGGATGGTGGTGAAGAAGAATTAGCTAACTGTTAGGTGAGGCCATAAGAATTTGCTGGTATTTGGCTATTTATTTTAATCGATACAAAGGGTCATTTACATAGTTCAACCCAATTTGAAAACATTCCTTGTGATGGTCCCTAGAGGGTATGTTCTCCGGAAGTGGTGACCAGTCATCATCACCGTGATATTCTGTCCTTCTCATCACCATCATTCTTAGCAGTGTTGCTGTTGCGGTCACTAAATGCCCCCCCACCCCCCACCAGACCAAACCCACTGCCATCCAGTCGATTCTGATGTATAGTCTCTTAGTATTGACGGCAGTGACTCCAAAGACTGTCCCAGGCGGCGCGCCCCCCCCCCCAGCCTTGGATCAGGCAAACAATGTACACCAGGTCTTTCCTCAATGTCAAATGTCTTCCTAAGTCTGCAGAGAACATTAGGATCCCACCCTTGTTCTTGTGGACCCAAAGGGCCGCGTGCCGTAACAGCGTCCAGAGTGCAGTGAGGCCTGGAGGGGAAGGCGGAGACGGGTAGGACGGCCTGGATAAGGCCTGTTAGGTGAGACCTGTAGGCTGATCAGGACTTTGGGTGAGAAAACATGCCCGACACAAGTTAGGGTTGGTGCAAAGCCTGGGCAAGGGACCGAACAAGCCTCAGGGCTAGCCTGCAGTCTGACTATGCGCTTAAGGGTGGAGGCAGCCTGTGGTGACCGAGAAAGGCTTCATTGATAACGCCCATTTTGTCCTTCCGTAGGTGGCTCAAGCTCACCAGACACGTTCGGAGAGCTCCGTCCAGACGACCCTCCATCTGCTTCGACCATGGCCACCAAGACCATTGTCATCGACCATGGCTCTGGCTTTGTGAAGGCTGGCCTGGCTGGGTGTAACGTCCCCCAGCTGGTGGTCCCCAACATCGTCAATTACATGCCATGCCGTGAGAACCCCGGGCCCAGCTACGCTCGCAGACGCGTGAGCCTGGGCATCAACTTCATCCACCCTGACACCTTCAGCTACCCCATAGAGCGCGGCCGTGTGCTCAACTGGGAGGGTGTGGAGCACATCTGGTCGTTCATCATGAGGAAGCACCGAGAGGAGCACGAGGACTGCCCGGTGTTGATCACCGAGAGCCCCCTCAGGGAGCCCTCAGACCGGAGGAAGACGTTGGAGGTAAAGCCCTTTCCGGTTCGCCCATGGAGCTTGGGGCTGGGGAGGGGGCTGGACTGTGGGGGCACTCCTTGTGTCCAGCCATGACGGGGCACCAAGGACTCTGCTTCCTAAAGCATTGTCCAG
>NW_022111357.1:27699550-27702973 GCF_000313985.2 Echinops telfairi | reverse complement strand
CCAGACCAAACCCACTGCCATCCAGTCGATTCTGATGTATAGTCTCTTAGTATTGACGGCAGTGACTCCAAAGACTGTCCCAGGCGGCGCGCCCCCCCCCCCAGCCTTGGATCAGGCAAACAATGTACACCAGGTCTTTCCTCAATGTCAAATGTCTTCCTAAGTCTGCAGAGAACATTAGGATCCCACCCTTGTTCTTGTGGACCCAAAGGGCCGCGTGCCGTAACAGCGTCCAGAGTGCAGTGAGGCCTGGAGGGGAAGGCGGAGACGGGTAGGACGGCCTGGATAAGGCCTGTTAGGTGAGACCTGTAGGCTGATCAGGACTTTGGGTGAGAAAACATGCCCGACACAAGTTAGGGTTGGTGCAAAGCCTGGGCAAGGGACCGAACAAGCCTCAGGGCTAGCCTGCAGTCTGACTATGCGCTTAAGGGTGGAGGCAGCCTGTGGTGACCGAGAAAGGCTTCATTGATAACGCCCATTTTGTCCTTCCGTAGGTGGCTCAAGCTCACCAGACACGTTCGGAGAGCTCCGTCCAGACGACCCTCCATCTGCTTCGACCATGGCCACCAAGACCATTGTCATCGACCATGGCTCTGGCTTTGTGAAGGCTGGCCTGGCTGGGTGTAACGTCCCCCAGCTGGTGGTCCCCAACATCGTCAATTACATGCCATGCCGTGAGAACCCCGGGCCCAGCTACGCTCGCAGACGCGTGAGCCTGGGCATCAACTTCATCCACCCTGACACCTTCAGCTACCCCATAGAGCGCGGCCGTGTGCTCAACTGGGAGGGCGTGGAGCACATCTGGTCGTTCATCATGAGGAAGCACCGAGAGGAGCACGAGGACTGCCCGGTGTTGATCACCGAGAGCCCCCTCAGGGAGCCCTCAGACCGGAGGAAGACGTTGGAGGTAAAGCCCTTTCCGGTTCGCCCATGGAGCTTGGGGCTGGGGAGGGGGCTGGACTGTGGGGGCACTCCTTGTGTCCAGCCATGACGGGGCACCAAGGACTCTGCTTCCTAAAGCATTGTCCAGCGATATTTCCTAGGCACCTGATGCGTGCCCCTGTCTCTCTGGGTGGCACAAGTGGTTTGCAGTCAGCTCCTAATCAAAAGGGTGACCGTTCAAACCCACCCAGCGGCACCGTGAAAGGAAGCCCTTGCAACCTGCCTCTGCCAAGGTTACGGACGGAGACCGCCGGGCAGTTCTGCTCCTGCAGCACGTGGGCTTGCCATGAGTCGGAATCGACTTGATGACAGCTGGCCCTTTCTGCTTTGTTGTGTCCGTGTCTTCAGCTCAGTGGGAGGCGACAGGGGCTCCTAGCAGCCCCTCCGGCAGGTGGAGAACAGCAATTGAAATACACTACGGGCAGTAGTGAGGAGGTATTTATTTGTAGGGCTGTGCATTCCCGGGTGCCTTACAGGGCTTCCCTCTGGAGGAAGACCTGGACCATGAATCAGCAAACAGAATCAAATTGCTGAATCATGATCCATTGGAGAAAGAAAATGTTAGGGGTGTGGCAGGTGACGAGTGGGGAGGAGAGAAGCCCCTCTGGGAGGTGGTCCCCGAGGGCTTCTCTGAGGAGGTGGCTTCAGCCGGTGAGGTGGAGCTCAGCATGTGGGCAGAGAGTAGCAGGAGGCCAGCGAGATGCTGAGATCCACAGAGGCTAGACTGCACAAGCTTGCGGGAGCATTTGAGTCTCACTCGAAATCAAGAGTGAGCAAACTAGGCCCTGTTTTTGTCAGTAAACGGTAGTGGGCCAAATATGGCCCACCACCTATTTTTTGTAAATAAAGTTTTATTGGAATATAACCTCACCTATTATTTACATGTCATCATGAGTAATTCATATTCCAGCAGCAGAATTGAGTAGTTGTGAGAGAGACTGCATGTCCGGCAAAGCCCAAGATATTTACAGCTGTAGGTTTGCTAGGTACCATACACGCCCTTTTTATGGCCGATAGCCTGGTATTTTTCTCTTGGAGTGCGCTGGTGGGCTCGAACTGCTGACCTCAATGCTTAGCAGCCCAACGTGCAACCCACTTCTTCACCAGGGCTCCTCGCAGGATGCCTGGGTAAATGGAAATTTTGGATCAATGACAAAACATTTTTTCAGTATCAATGGATCCCAAATATGCTATGGGATACACTTCTACTTTTAAAAAGATAAAAGAGCCTTTGCTATTTATCTGAAATTCTAATTTCCCTGAACACCCTGCATTGACTTACACCAGGCAGTGTAACTGTCTGGCCCGTTGCAGAAAGTGATTGCGGAGCCCCACTCCTGGTCGGGAGGCTCCCGCCGGGAAAGGTGGCTTGGGCTGCTGATTGGGGTATGGGTGGTAAGGTGTGGGGGTGCTCTGAGAGTGAGATGGAAAGGGTAAGTAGCCAAGCGCCACAGACTGGTGGCAGTTTCAGGCTTCCTGTACCCATAGAGTGGGGAGCTGGGGTGCCCTGTAAAATTCCAAAGGGTACTAAATGATGCAAATAGTTTGCCCACAGAGACTGAGCTAAACAACTTCACTGGTTTCTGTTCAGCATGGTGGTGGTGGTGACTGGTCCAGTGGTGAGGATTTTTTTTTTTTGAGGGGACACAGGTGTGTGTAATCCATACTGAAGGCTAAAGTCTTTGATTGTCATTAATAAGTGATTCAAGATCGAAGTTGGGGAGATTTCATTTTACATGGGTTCACAGTCAATGCTTATAAAAGCAGCAGCCAAGAAATCTCCATGTGTGGCATCAGACCCATCTGCAAGAAGACCACCAACCACTTCTCTGGATAAAGACTGGGTTTTCTATACCCCTCACCAGTCACAGTCTTGGAAAGGGACAGGGCCAGTTGGACTCTGTCCTGTAGGGTTGCTGTGAGTCGGCATAGACTCCATGGCAGGGAGTTGCTTTATTTTTTTAAGTATTTAAGAGCAAAGATGTCACTTTGAGGACCGGGGTGCACCTGGTCTGAGCCATAGTAGCTTCAGTCATCTCATATGCATGCTGGACAACGAAGAGTGAGAGAAGAACTAGGCCTTTGAATGACCCTGATGGGGAAGAATGTTGAACAGGTCACGGGCCGCCAGCAGAATGAACATGTTGACCTTGGCAGAAGTACAACCAGAACGCGCCTTAGAAGCAAGGATGGCGAGACTTCATCTCACCTGCTTTGGACGTGCTATCAGGAGGGACTGATCTCTGGAGTAGGACACGCTGCTTGGTAAAATAGAGGAGAAAGACCTTCCACGAGATGGGTTGACACCATGGCTGTGGTAGTGGACCCAAGGATAGCAGAAGGCCTGAGGGTGGCGCGGGACTAGATAATGTTTCAGCTTGTTGTGCATAGGGTCGCTGAATCAGAACCAACAACAACAACGGTCCCAAAAGTTGGTGATTGACCCACCCCCACCCCCACCCCCACCAGTGGCACAGTGAA
>NW_022111357.1:27696813-27699450 GCF_000313985.2 Echinops telfairi | reverse complement strand
CTGGGGAGGGGGCTGGACTGTGGGGGCACTCCTTGTGTCCAGCCATGACGGGGCACCAAGGACTCTGCTTCCTAAAGCATTGTCCAGTGATATTTCCTAGGCACCTGATGCGTGCCCCTGTCTCTCTGGGTGGCACAAGTGGTTTGCAGTCAGCTCCTAATCAAAAGGGTAACGTTTCAGCTTGTTGTGCATAGGGTCGCTGAATCAGAACCAACAACAACAACGGTCCCAAAAGTTGGTGATTGACCCACCCCCACCCCCACCAGTGGCACAGTGAAAGAAAGGGCTGGCAATCTGCTTCCATAAGGATTACAATCAGGCAAAGCCTGCATGACAGTTCTTCTGTATAACCCATGGATGGCTGTGAGCTGGAATGGGTTGGATGGTAACAGGGGTAAGGATCCAGGGCCCAATGGGGCAGGGAGAGAAGAGAAATCAGTCCGGGGATTTCATCAAACGGAATAATGTTGGAATTCCAGTTTCTCCTTGAAGTTTGGAGCATTATTATTAAAACAAAGCAAAAGGCTCTCAACTAGCAGGCAGTGAGCGCATTTCCCCGCCTACTCTGTGTTTGGAAGGCATTGGTGAATATAAAACAAAAACAAAACTCGCTGCATTCGAGCTGATGCTGACTGTAGGAGTGACCCGTCAGGACAGAGTAGAACTGCCCTTGTTGGTTTCCAAGGCTCTAAATCTTTATGGGAGCAGAAACCTCATCTTTCCACCTGCAGAACAGCCGGTGGGTTCAAGCTGCTGACCTGTAAGTTCCAGCCCACTGCGTCCCCAGGGCTCCTGAGTGCTAAGGATGCGGCACTTTCTTGTTTTTGCTTTAAACAACACAACAAAACACCTCTCTCCTAAAGGGATGATTCAGACTACAAATCAATCCCTTCCTACAGACTGACTGCTCCTCCGTGGCCATCACCAAGACAATCTTCTGAATGGCCACATCCAGCTCTGTCATGTCGCCGATTGCTTAGAGTCCTGCCCCCCCCCCACATCCCCCTCTGTGCAGCCCCACAGCATGCGTTCCAGGGTATCCAGGACCCAAATCCTGTGTATAGCCTTTAAGTCTCCTAGAATGGGGGTCCGGGCTGTTGCCTGCTTTGAGAGCCGTAGGTCTGGGACTGCAGTTGGCAAATTTTGGCTCTGGGGTTATATAGGGCTCCTTAAATATATACATATGTCTGTGACGTAAAATTGAAACAAACTTTAAAGGATATTATTTAGATAATGGTGGTTCCATTTGTTGATCACCCATTTATGGCTCTCAAATAACTTAAATTGTGAGGGACAGGATTGGCTCTCTGTCTCAAAAGTTTGCTGACCCCTGGTCTGGGGAAGCCCATGGATCTGAGCCCCAGGTCCGGGGACCATGCACTGAGTGGTTGTCTCTTCTTACAGATCATGTTTGAGTTCCTGGATGTGCCCTCCCTCCTCCTGGCTGACCAGCTGGAGATGTCGCTGTACTCCTCCGGCCACCTGACTGGTGTGGTGGTGGATTCCGGCTACGGCTTGACCCGAGTGAAGTCTTTCCACCTGGGGTACCCGGTGCACTCCAGCTGCCAGACGCTGGAGTTTGCTGGCCAGGATCTCTCCACCTACCTCTGCAAGAGCCTCTTCAAGGAAGACGCTGACCTGCGCAACCTGTTCCAGATGGAGACGGTGGCGAAGACTCAGATGAACAAGTGCTACGTGCCGCTGAACCTGGCCAAGGCGTTGGACTTCTTCCAGAGTCTGCCCGGCGGCTCCGACAATGATAACACATACCAGCTTCCCGACGGCACCACGGTGGAGCTGACCCCCATGCAGCAGCTGGCTCCTGAGATGTTCTTCAGTCCTCACGTGTTCGACCTGCCGGGGCCCAGCATCTCCCAGCTGTTCCTGGAGTCGCTGAAGGCCTGCGACAGCACGCTGCACCCGATTCTCATGTCCCATGTGGTAGCCTGTGGGGGCAACACCCTGTACCCTGGGTTCTCCAAGCGCTTGTGCAAGGAGCTGGTCACCAATGACCTCCTTTCTCCCGCCGACTCCTCCGTGTGGGTGGGTTCCAATAGAAACTTCAGTGTCTGGCTAGGAGCCTCTGTAGTGGCCCATCTTTCTTCTTTTAAGTCCCAGTGGATGACCAGAGAGGAATACGATGAAGGTTTAAAGATATGATCTGTCAATCTGGTCCTGTAATTGGCCTTCAATGGGCAAAGGAGGTTGGATTTTAGCAATAGGATTTAGTGGTAGTTAACAATTTGGGATTAGCTAGTTTGGGGAGGCTGATGACCCCATGCAGTTTTACATTACAGGGTTTTATCTTGTTTTTAGAGGGACATCCAACCCATAGTAGCAGGGTGTCATCCCTGGGTGACCTCCCTCCCAGGGGCATTCTTCCAGGATCAATTTGTCCATGGTGGGGGGCGGGGGGAGCGGTCATCTGCCAGCTCCCGGCCCAGTGTCGGTGCTAATGAGAATGAGAACATGCACAAGAGAAGGCAGCACGGCCCCTCAGCGTGGTTACTGTCGCAGAGCCATTGTTGCAGCCCCCATCTAGTACATTGGGGGTCTGCCTCTCATTCTTCACCAACCTTGTTGGATTGTCCTCTTCTTGTTGGTTGAATAGGTCTCAACTCTGGGGCCATTTTCTAG
>NW_022111357.1:27691145-27696557 GCF_000313985.2 Echinops telfairi | reverse complement strand
CATGATGTCTTTTTCAGGTATCCAGGATGTGCAGGGAGAAGCCAGAGCAGGAGGAGGAAGCCGTGTGTGTGTGTGTGTGTGTGTGTGTGTGTGTGCGCGCGCGCGCGTGCGTCCTGTGAACACTGAAATGGGGCAGGGCAGAGCCTCCTGTCATCCCCCTGCCCTGTCCTCTCCGTTCATTCTAGCCACCAGCTGCCGTCAGTCACCTCTGACTCATGGCAACCCACCCGTATGTGTCAGTGCAGAACTGTGCTCCCTCTGTGCTGGCTTTTTCAGAATGAGATCGCCAGCCTTGCTTCTGAGGTACCCCTGGGTGAATTCAGCTGCCATCCAAGTGTATGAAGTGTTTGTGTGCCCCAAGGCGTCCCCACGCAGTCTTCATACCCTAATGTGCTGTTCAGCTTGAGTTCCTGGGAGTGCAAACATTTACTCAGTGAAGGTTTGAGACTATACTGCGTGGCAGGCACTGTGCTCAGCCTGGCACTTAGGGGTGAAAAATATACACAGTGCAAATGACAGTCTGCTTGGGGACATAAGAGGGACTTCTATATTGTTGCGTTTTACGCCTCGGGCTGCTATCTGTAACATCAGTGGTTCAAACTCAACAACTGCTCCAAGGGGGAGAGAGGAGGCTGCCTGCCCCTGCCAACATTCACAGGCTTCAAACTCTTTTGGAGGGGGCGGCACTGTGAGTTGGAATGGGAGGCTGGGGCAGTAGAAGCACAGATAGTCAATGCATATATTCCAGATGATGAGATGAATCAAATGTACCAGGTCAGTGTGGTCTGGCTATTTTAGATGGAATGGACTGAGGTAGAGACCAGCTTGGACCCTAATAACTTGTCTCCTTGTTCTGCTCTGTGACTGCCTTCTTTGGATCCAGGGCAGCTAGGTAACAAGGGCCACATGCCTGAGTTCTGGTCAATTCTCCGGACCCCTAGAATATCTCCAATCAGCCTGTGGGGTGCAGAGGAGAGTGTAGAAGTCTCTGAAGTTTCCATTGAACACAAGTGCTAGATGAAAGGAGCCTGAATGACCAGGTGGAGCAGAGCCCCCTGTCCAGCCCCACCCAATCCATAAACCTGTGCCAGACTGCGGCACAAGCAAGAATCTATGATGCTCTACCATTGAGGTTTGGGACCGGTTGGTTACGACAGCTGCATTACGTATTCTAATACAGAGAAAGGAGCCATGTTTTTGTAGCCAACTTTCTTCCGTGTGGTGGTTGGTTGGTTTGGTAAGTGGCAGGACAGGGGTTTGCATTTGGTGTGGGGGCTCTGAACCCCTGTTGCATTGGGGTGGCTCGCTGTCAGCCTGCGAAGGGCTCATGGCTCCATAGTGCTTCAGGCTGAAGTAGAGGAACACGTGCAGTGAGCTGGTGGCCCAAGCCCATGGAACCTGTTTCAGGGGCAGGTGGAAGCATTTGGGACCCAGTGTCCAACTTGACCTGCTTTTGACGACATGAATCCATTTTTCTCAACTGCAACTTCATCTGCAAATGTGGGCTGCCCCTGGTCCCCAGGAGAAGGGCATAGAATAGTGGTTGCCTAGTGGAACAGCTCAGAACCCACCAGGGTCTTGGTTACAGGCAGGGCTTGTCATGATCAGAGCCACCTTGGGCATGGTGCTTACCTTCTCAGTTAGAAAACTGGAACAATGCTTCTACCTTCTCAGAGAACTGAGCTTGAGGATGAACTAAGAGGAGGCTGAGCCAGCACATTGAGAACTATAGACACTGCTGTTGAAATAGAAGGTGGGGTTTAAAATGGTGTGGTTGATGTCACTTTCATATGAGTCAGGAGTATTAATAACCACAGCAGCCACCTCGCCAGGCATTGTGGCAAGTGCTTTACGAAGTGGGACTCCCACTCATGTCACCTTTAATCACCTGCAGAAATAAAGTGAATGATACTCGTCCCAAGGTATGAATGAGGAAATGTAAGTTGTCGGGCTCAGGCTAATAAGTTAAAGAATGGGTTTCCCATCCCCAGAAAACTAGTCTGCAAGGGTTTGAGCCAGAGAGATGTGCTTGTCTCAGGCGACAGTGACATACACAGCTATGTCCTCAAGACCTCCTTTTAAAACGTGTTTTTTATTTAACCGTTTTATTGACATAATTCACATACCATAAAATTCAGTGATTAAAATCCATAAACATTTTTGAGTTGTGAAATCACCACCATCCATTTTAGATAATTTTTCTTCATTCTTGTACCCATTTTTAGCTCCTCATTTCTCCCCTACCTCCCCTTCCAGAGCCCTAAGAAACACGGACTCTTAATTAATCTCTCTCTAGATTGACCTGCCCTGGATTTCATATAAAGAAAATCATATTAAAAACAATGTCAACAACAATAAAACGGAAAAACCTCAATCCCCAAACAAGCAGGAAATAAGAAGTAGAAAAAGTTATGAATGAATTGAAAAGGAAAACAAAGAGCCAGGTGTTTTAACCTATTTTAACCTGACTCTGTAGCAATCCACTTTCTTTCGAGTGCACTCTGTCCGAGGGCTGGACTGTTCGCATCTCTAGTCGATGGTGCCAGGGAGTTCAATGGAGGCTGAATCTTGAGTGGGGACTCTGGGAATGCATTTTGGGCTTTCAATGAAGGGCTCCTTCAATTTTTCTACCTTTGGTGTGTTGTCTCAATGCCTCATGGTTGCAAAATAGCTACCATGCCTCCAGCCATCACACCACATTCCCTGCAGGCAAAGAGGAAGCGCGCCATGTGAGGCTGCCCCTTTATCTTTGGAAAGCCGCAGTCAACTCACTTCTGCTCGTGGTGCAGGACTTGAAGGTAGCCGGGAGAGGAAGCACATGGGTGCTGGGTGAGCTGCCCCTTATCAGCAGAGGGAGAGAACCTGTCTGTGTGCACTAAAGCCCAGTGTCCAACAGCCTTCCCAGCTTGCTGGCCTGTGGCATGTCGTGACTTCAGAGAAAAAGTGACTTACCATAAGCCAATGCAAGCTGCTTTTGGGGGGCACACAAGGTGTCGACATAGCAGTGATCCTTGTGCTAGAGACAGCTGCACGTGCACATGGGGCCCTCCAAAAGCAGAAGTTGGGGTGGTCGGGAGGTGGGTGAAGGAGACTGAGGAATGAGAAGCAGGAGCGGGAGAGGAGATGGGCAAGGGGCATTTTCTTTCCTTATTTAGCTCTGGGCAACTGTCATCAGAACTCTCTCTCATTTTATTCCGAATGTAACATTTAACCTTTCTGTTCAAGTATCAAATCTGGCTGCCTGATGTATAATTACGAACTATTCTTCGCCTTCCCCCATCCCCCACCCCACCAGCGTTTAAAACTCCCTCACTGGGTACCATCTCTCTCCTCCGACTCTCCAATTAAATTAAAAATAGCAGCTCCGCGGGGCTGTGCAGGGCCATCAGCCTAACGTGGAGCTGCTGGCACGCCAGGCCTGGTGGGGTAGGGACTGGTGCCCAGAAGATGCCTGCCTGGCAGCTGCTCTGAGCTGGGGGAGTCTTAGCCTTCACCAGGGGGTTGGGGTTGCCTGCCAGGGGCAGCCAGGTGCAGGGGGTGGGGGCTGGATGGGACTGGCAGAGGGGGACAAAGGAAAGACCCCCAGGAGGGCCCTTCCCAGTTGAGAGGGTGCAGCCGCTGCTGGCTTCTTTCTGTTGGCCTGGCTTCGGTTTGGCACCTTTGTGCCTGGGTTGAGTGGGGTCTGCAGGCCTGTGTTCCCTGAGATAACCCCAGAAACCGCCTCAAGTTGTGATGGTGCTGAGACACTGAGCAGGCGCTAGTCGCAGCCCCACGGTCTCTCCCGTTCTCTCTCTCCGCAGAGAAGCAAGGGTGCGATGGGCTGGGACTAGAATTTCCCATCTGCTGCTTTGGGAGACGTGACCTAATTTCTCCATGCCTCGGTTTTCACGCCTATAAAATGGGCTTCATTCATCCTCCGTCAGATTGCTTTCTATACGGTTCTTAGCAGGAGCCAGACTCAGGTCTGGCTAATAGCTCAGTGCACACCTGCTTGGCTGGGCCAAGCCCGTAGACCAGTGGTTCTCAATCTTCTGAATACCTCGACCCTTTAATACAGTTCCTCGTGTTGTAGTGACCCCCTAACCATAAAATTATTTTTGTTACTACTTCATCACTGTCATTTTACTACTGTTATAAATCGGGTGACCCCTGTGAAAGGGCGGTTCGACCTCCAAAGGGGTTGTGACCTACAGGTTGAGAACCGCTTCATAGACAAATGCGGCTCTACTGCCTATTCACTTGCTCCCTTACAGATAGACTTGGCTCACAAGACCAAGTACATAGAATGCTGGCTGTCCGAGGGATGGAGGTAGAATCACATCCATACTCAGAGACAGCACAGAGGGGGAGTGGCAGACCCCGGGGAAAGGTAGGGAGGTGAAGTGGGAGGAGGAGTGAGGCTTGAGATGACTCTCGTCGAAGGAGTGGGCGTCTACACAAGCTGTTCCTTTCCTTTGGAGTGCTTAGGCCCACAGACACCCCGAAAGCAACTTTTGACAGTCTGGCATGGGGCAGGGTAAGAGATGGGTCACTTAGAACCAGGTTGTAAGGGCCGGAGGCTGGGGGAGAGAGATTAGGGCAGGGCCAACTCTTAAAGGACATCAGGGGACACACTAAGAATAGAGGACTTCATCCTGAGAGTCCTGGGGAGGCTTGTCAGAATTCACAGGTGGGCTAGGACATCACTTAGAGAATCCGTGCTCTGGGTGCAGCTGAGAATGACTCAGATAAGGACCAGACGGGGGCAATGATGCCCATCATAGAAACAGGCATTTTGTTAGATTCTCATCTAAGCCGCCTGTGTTGTCTGGGACCTTGCAGTTCTCGGAAGCCGCAGAGTGAGAGTGTGGTATTGGTGGTACCTGAAGTCTCAATGAGCTTGAGGGGCCATAGTAGCTGCCAGTGTTGGGCCTGGGGGAGGGAGGGCGAGGCAGCCCTGGGTGTCGGGGTTGGTGAGAGTTACCTCTGAAGTGGATGAGTGAGGTGAAGTCACATTCAGGGTAGGGCCTGCCTCGCCCTACTGCAAGCCTGCCCTGGGTTCTGTGGGCTGCATTTCCTTTCAGCACTGCAGGTCCTGGACAGCTCTGGGGGAGGGGGGTGGCTCCTTTCCTTTGCCTCTTCTTTCAGGATCTGCTGTTCCAAAATACCATCCCTGCTGAGAAACAGACTGTGGCTGAGAGGAAGGTGTTGGAGTCGGACCGAGCCAGACTTGGAGCTTGTTTTCTGGTTGCACACTGGGGCAAAGAACTACCTCTTTCTGGGCCCGTTGCTTCATCTGTAAACTAGGGCGCACAATACCTATGAGCTCAAATGAGGGGGCTTCAAAAGTTCTGGGGGGAGTGTGGAGTGGAGACCCAAAGCCCATTTGTAGGCCCCTGGACATCCCCTTACAGAAGGGTCTCGGGGAGGAGA
>NW_022111357.1:27682747-27690637 GCF_000313985.2 Echinops telfairi | reverse complement strand
TGATTTACACAATTGATGTATGTGTGGATTATGATAAGAGTTGTATGAGTCCCTCCCTAATAAAATGATTTAAAAAATTACAAATCAGCTTAAAAAATGAATGAAAGGATAGAATTTTTCTACCAACTTTTTGGAGGCACGTTGTATGAAGAGTCATTTATCTACTCAATGAATATTCATTAACCACCTACTCTATGCTGGGCCCTTTTATGTAGTTATTGTTGTTAGTTAGGTTCTGATTCATAGTGACCCTGCGGTCCTGCACCATCCTCACGACTGCTGTTAGGTAGGAGCCCATTGTGGGAGCAGCCACTGGGTCATCCATCTTTTTTTTTCCTGACCCTCTACTCTACCAAGCATGATGTCCTTTCCCAGGGACTGGTCTCTCCTGATCTCATGTCCAAGGTATGTGAGACGACGTCTTGCCATGCTCACGTCTAAGGAGCAGTATGCTTATCCTTCCTCCAAGACAGCTCTGCTTGCCCTTCCGACAGTCTGTGGTTCTTTCAGCCTGGCACGGGGGTAGGGTGAGAGGTGGAACATTTAGAGCAGAGTTGCAGGAGCAAAAAGGAGTGCTTTGCCAATGCCATCATTCAAATGCATCGATTGCTCTGCAGTCTTCCTCGGTTACTGTCCAGCTTTCTCGTGCAGATGAGGCGACTGAAAATATTTTAGCCTGGGTCAGGTGTACCTTAGTTCTCAAACGGCCACCCTTACTCTTCGACACTTTCTAGAGGTCTCATGCGGCAGATTTTCCCAATGCAATATATCGTTTGATTTCTTGACTACTGTCTTTGTGAGCATTGCTTGTGGACCCGACTTCACTCTTGGCTCATGTATCAGGATGCTGTCTATTGGTCCAGGCCTGAGGGTGTTTGACTTCTTTATACGGAGCTGTACTCCACCACAGGCCCTTTTCTAGACTGGGAATTTGAAGAATGCTTATACAGTGGCTTAGCACAGTGCCTGGCACATAATAGATGCTCAGTATTTATTTTCTCCCTGAATCGCTGATCTGCAACTGAAACCAGAACTCGGCATGCCAGGAGCACCCAGGTGCTGTGGTCACAGGACACTGAGTGCAGCAGTAACAGAACACCACAGGTGTGGGACTTTCCCGAGCAGAAACCCATTTTCTCATAGCTCTGGGGCCTTGAGGTCCACATCCTTGTCTCCGTCATGTCTGTTCCTGTCGGGAGACCTGACAACTCTCTTGGGTGCCCCCTGGCTTACTGGAGGCTTACTCTCTTGCCTGAGTGTGTCTGTCAGTCTCTTCTGGCACTTGTGCCACATATGATTAAGTTTAGGGTCCTCTTTATGCCCTCATTAACACAACACAAGAACCCCCCCTTATTTCCAAATAGGACTGTCTTTCCCGGTACAACAAACACACAAAACCAAAACAAACCTTTCATCGTCAATTAACCCCAACTCCCGGAGCAGCAGCAGCATGTCCCAGAGTAGAACTGCTCCCTTGGGCTTGCTGCTGGCCTGTCATCTTGGCAGAAGCTCTTTCCCGGCCTTTCTGCTGCGTGTGTTGAGCGCTGTCCTTCAAGTCGGTAGTGAAACATGAACTGCACCACCCAAGGACCCCCTGATATGGCTCCGCTACCATGCCAGCCAGGTGATGCCGGCTCAGACAGACCTGATGTAGGGGTTCTGAAGCTGTAGATCTTCACCTGAGCACACAGCCTCCTCTTTCTCCTGAGGAGCAGCTGCTGGGTTTGAACTGCTGACCTTTGCGTTAGCAGACAGGGGTGAGGATTTCAACCCGTATATGTGGGTTGAGATTCAATCCACAGTACTAGCCACGACTCCTTCCCCTCATGGCTTTGCTTTTCCCCTAAGGTCTTAGCAGCTTGATACACGGCTGCTCTCAGCGATCTTTTCGGGGAGTTTCAAAGAGGCCCTGAAATCACAGTGTGAGATCCCTTGGGGGCTGTGGGTGGGGTTGGGGTCAGCTCTTCTTAGTCATTAAGAGAGTCTAGGGGGCTTGCCCAAAGCCACGCTGCTGCAATGCCTCTCGATCGATACTCAACCCCAGAAGCAGGGCAGCCCATTGAAACAGCCTCTCTGAACTCTGGCTGGTGCTTGATGCTTCCGGGAAGGCGGGGGGGCTTGCTCCCCAGCATTTGATGAGGGGTGGGCACTCACTGCCTTTGCAGCCATGTGCTTGTGGGGGCACCAGCTTCGCCCGGCCTTCCTGGCCAGGCCAGGCTCCCGCAGGGCTCCAGGAAGCCGCCTTCAGCAGCAATTCCCACTGGAGGCATTGGGCTGGAGGAGGGGGCTGGCCGTAATCCCTGTTTAATTTCTCCAGGGCCTCCATTATACATTCCATAATCTACCAGTCAAAACATGACTAATTCTGGGGACGACAGCCCCCACCTGGGAGTTGAAAGCCCTGTGCCGTTTCTGCTGCTTTTATCACCACCGATAAAGGCTCGGCGTCGGCGTGTAGCTGCCGGGGTGGTTTCTTAGCATCAGGCGGTTTCCGCCGCCCCCATGGATGGCTGTAGAATCCAGGGCTTGCTGGCTAGACTGGTTCTCTACCAGCTTTGTGATACTGCCGGCCTGAACAGCGCACGGTCTGGGGGCCGTGTGCAGAGAAGGGGCAGTGGCGGTCAGGGGGTTAATTGGGCCTTTGATGATTCCGACAAGGGCGGATGCTGTGTGATTTATGGGGGAAATAATGGGCACGTGGAAAGTAAACAGTGAAATTGCAGGTGTGAAATTTAACCTACCGGCTTCAGGCTCCTGCATTCCCTCATGCGCTGCACCAAGGTGGGAGAGGGCCTGCAGAGGTGGTGGGGCTGGGTACGAAGTCCTGCCCCTCCGCCACCCCACTCGCTGTGCAACCCGGGGCAGCTTCCGGAACCTTTCTGAGCGTCGATTTCGTTACCTACAAAATGGTCCTGATGAGGCGCCAAGCCTGTGGCAGAGGTCCTGCGGGTCTGCCCGCCCAGCAGAAGGAGGCTGTTCAAGGTTGAGCAAGCATGGCCCCTGAGGTCATACCATTTTATTGAACATCTCAGTTATGGTATATTCATTAAGGCTGTCCCCCCAGGGCTTTGCAAAGGTATTCATTTGTTCTCTTTGCAATAAACCAACCTGCCGGCCTGAACAGCGCACGGTCTTTCCAAAAATAATGCCTGCTCACAGCCACCTGGCTCTCTACCTGGTCTCACTCCAACCAGGCAGTGGGGGAACTCTCGGGCGTAGAGTTAGGGTAGAGGGGACGCGTGATGAGGGCTGACCGGACTCAAAGAGTAGGGTGGAGGGTGTGGGGCCCAGGGTGATGATGGAAGGTGAGTCTGGAGGTTGAGACTAGGAGAGGCGGGTCAACTGTCAGCAAGAGTTGCGGAGGGCTGAGGAGCAAGGATAGAGACCCAAGTTTGAGTCCTGGTGCCTTCAGTGTCTAGGCTGATGGCTGAGTATCGCTGAGGCTCAGGGGCCTCATCTGTAAAATGGGGGTAGTAAGAGACCTCCTTGCGGTGTACAGAGGGATATGGGAGGAGGCTTCAAAGAGTGGGTGGAAAACTCCCTTGTATTCAGTAGTATAAGCAAAATGCTTAGCACAGTGCCTCTAAAAGCAGACTCCATGCCATCTGGTTGGTTTGATGACCACTCCTTATGACCCCGTGGGACAGGGTAGAACTGCCCCCGTGGGTTTCTGAGATGGTGACCCTTTAATGGGAGGAGGAAGCACCATCATTCCCCCAAAGAGCAGCTGGTCACGTGCTAGACTTCTTGCCTTCCCTGCGGCAGACATGAGATTCCCTGGTGAATGGAGCTCAAGCAGGCCATTCATTGCCCTTCTACCAGTGGAAGCTTATGTGCGGTGATCCTGACCACAGTTAGCAGAGCTTCTAGACTGAGGGGGACTAAGAAGAAAGGTGTGGTGATCTTCTGAAAATCACTTCCCCACTGGGGCTGGGGGCTGTGGACTGGTGAGTTTGCTACGAAGAGAACCCCTCTCCAGAAAGTCCAGCTCCCCCCAGGAGTTGACCCCCAGTCTCCAGCCTGGCTCCGGGCTGACCTCTCCTCCAAGTGGCCTGCCTGGTTCACCCTTGATCTGAGGTTAACAGGCTTGATAGGAGAAGCTTCTTCTCCTTGAGCTTCTGGGGCTTCTTCAGAGAAGGCCTGCCAGTGCTCGCCAGGGGCCGTAGTCGGTCATTGTCCTGGAGGGGAGTGCTCTCATCAAGCAGCCTCGTAATGAATGATCTTCCTGTTGTCTCTGACCAGACATCAGTCACGCCAGAAGCAGTCACTTCTCGCCTGGTCCACGGCCCCCACCATGGCCACCAGCTCTTCCCTGGGTACCTGCAGGGGCGCCCCACTGTGGACCCACTGCTAGCTTGGCTCCCGTGCAGCCTGTCCTCGTGGGCAAGCCACAGTGGGCCTGGTGACACCCACATCATAGCACACAGCCCGTTGCAGACCAGCCCTCTGCTGGCTCCTGTCATAGCTATCCAGTGTTGCTGCCTTAAACACCGCAAGAGGGAGGCGTTCCAGACACTCTGACGTTGACTTCAGAGCAACGCTTTAGGGGGAGGTCCTTCCTCGTCTCTACTTCAGCTTCTCGCAGCTGCTGCCAATCCTTGGGCCCCCTGGGCATCTGCCTCCATCCACTGCCTCCCTCTCCCCTTCTGTGCTCTCTGGGTCTTTTCTGCTCTTGTTATAACTCAGAGGTGGTTAGATAGGACACCCCCCTACTCTGGTATGCCGGCGTCAACACAACAAAGGACACCCTTATGTCCGTACAGGGTCCGAGCTGCTGGTATAAAACCAAAACCCCAAAGCTACAGCAGCCATTTCTAACTCACAGCCACCCTGTAGAACGTCCCCCAAAGGCTCTGAGGCTGTAAACCCTCATGGAAGTAGCCTGGTGGGCCTGCTTTCCCGAGGAGCAGCTGGTGGGTTAGGAAGACTGGCTCTTTGATTAGCTGCCAGGGGTTTGCTTCACCATCATGCTACCTGGGCTGCTTTCGTACACGTAAACTAAACCCACTGCCATCGAGTTGATGGCGGATCTGTAGCGACCCTATAGGACAGGGTGGAACTGCCCAGTGCGTTTCCGAGACTGCGCCTCTTTAAGTGAGAAGAAACTCTCATCTTTCTCCCTTGCAGCGGCTGGGTCTCTGAAATGCTGACCTTGTAGTTAGCAGCTCAGTGTGCAACCACTAGACCAGCAGGACTCCACTTTACTTACAAGTAGAGTTTCAACATGAGTTTCATAACTCACTTAAAACCATCTCCCCTCTCACTCAGAGTCCTCACTTCATCCTACAAGACCCTGCTAAGTCTGGGCCCTGCTGTCCTTCGGCCCCAACCATGATTTCACCCATTTCCGGTGCCCTCGCTGTCCCCTTTGTCCGGTATCCCTCCCTCAGATACCTGATAGCTCATGTTCCCGCTTCTTCAAGTCCCTGGCTGGTGCAAATGTTAACTTTCTCGGCTGCTGGCCAAAAGGTTGCCGGCTCAAGTCCTCCCAGAGGTGCCTCAGAAGAAAGACCTGGCTCTTTAACTTCCCGTGGAGCACAGCAATCCTCTGACCCACACAGCGCTGTCAGGAGTCGGAATGGAGTTGATGGCGACGGGAAAACAGGCATGGGGATGTCCGTGAGTCCCCTCCTACATAAGTAGTGCCACACTGTCTCTTTCTCTTTCCTCATTGTTTTCTGACACACACTCCTATTTGGTCTCCTCATTAGAATATAAACCCCATGAAGGGAGGCCTTTATGTGTTGTTTATTGCCGAATCCCCAATACCCAGAGCAGTGCCAGCACATCAATGTTTCTTGAATGAATGATTGAATTACTTCTTTCCTTGAGGGTATGTCTATAATCTACACAGCGAGGAGGCAGCTAGCTGTTGATTATCTCCTAAGGACCAGGCCAGTGTGCATGGCTCTGATGCCCAGACAAATGCTGCTTGTGATGGTTCACCTAACAGCGAGCAGACTCATGGACATGGAACTAGTCTGCTTCTACAAATGTGTGAGCCAGTCTCCTGATGCAAACCTCGCTCTGGAGCTACATAGACAAGCTTCGTTGGTTTTGCCTCTCTAGAGAACCCAGCCTGAGCCTCTGCTTATAGAAATTTCTAGCATGGAGTTAAATATTGGCACGGTCTTATGAGTACATTTATTGAGCTGAATCTGAGGAGCTTGAACTCTTCTCCTCTGCAGGAATATGAGTTTAATTAGCTGCCTGGTAGAGCTTTCTGTCTTGGGGAGACAGACCTGATTACACAGACAAAGGAAGGAAGCCTCGAGAGGGCTGGCCCAGGTACTAATAACAGAGCGAGGTCCAGTTCAGTCCACTGTATTCAACAGCCCTTGCCTCCCTTTATCATGCACCTGTGTCCTATGAAGTCCTGAATGATGCAAATGGTCAAAGCAATCGTTGGCTAACTCAAAGGTTGGCCGTTCTAATCTACCCAGAAGCATCTTAGCAGAAAGTCCTGTAGAAGATACCTGGGAACAGCCGTTGAAAACCCTGCGGAGCACAGTTCCACTCTGACACACATGGGTCACCATGAGTAAGTCCACGCCACAGTAATTGGACTGACAGTCATACCTTAAGTCCTGGAGCGTAACAAGAAACAAGAAGGAGCGTAGCTCCTGTCATTGAGGGTCTCACCATCCCACATCCCAGCAACTAAGACTCTGTTAACTACCCCCTACCCCCCCTGCAGAAATGGCTCCTCATCCCCAGGCACAGTCTCCTGAGTTCCCCAGCACACCTCACTTATTGCTGTCTGCTGCCACCTCATCTTTTTCTCTTTCTCTCCAGTCTAGCCCACAAGACTGTCTCTGGACCACTTCAGTCTGCAGTTCTGTGGCCTGGCCCTTGAAGGCCATGGGCATCTGGTCCACATTTCAATTCCCTGGATATCTGGGGAAAGGGGAATGTTACGTGTCTTGATTCAGCGGTAGCTTAGAGCATCCAGGGAACTCATCTGGGCGTCCAGAAGCAGCAGACGCACTGGGTGAAGAGACCGTGGCCCTGTGCTCCTCTGGGCAACCCAGGCCTCAAACCTGGGTCCGGCGTGAGCCTTTTTTTTCTCACTTATCAACGTGGATGAAAGATGTTCACAGCTCGAGAAGCAGACGTAACCTTGTCATCCCGGGCAGGATGGAACGGGCCGGTCACAGGAGATGCCCTGGTGAGGGTTGCAGAGCGGTGGCGAGAGGTGTGCTTGCTGTGTTTAAGGCCCGACTGCCCTCACCAGGACCCTTAGTCATCGGCCCTTGTGCCCCTGGGCTAGCACCGCTGCATCCGGGGCCTTGAGCCTGCCATACAGGACAGTGTGTGGGGCCCATCGTGCAGTGCCTCCTCAAGGAGCCAGGCTTTCCTCCCCTCCTGGGTTGTGGGGAGGGGACTGATAGGAGGCTCTTGGAGGAAATAGCTGCCGAATCTACAGATGGAGTCCCTGGGAGTTGTAGCTGGCTTGCTGCGAACTGGAAGGTTGATGCTTCCAGAGTGGTCTGGTGATCTCTTGCCCCAGAACCAGCCCCTGAGAGCCGACAGAGCGCAGCACTTCCCTGACACAGGCCACGGCGAGCTGGGCTCCACTCCCAGGCAGCTGATGGTGGTAGCTCTTGAGCTGCGAGCTGAGGTGGCGCAGAGAGGAGGCTTGCTGACTCCCCTGCCTGCAGGCTCTCTTTAGTTCCAGGCTTGGTCGCTGTGACTGTTCTCCACTCTGTCCCAGGGCGGGGTCGCGGTGGGGGCCTGGTGACAGCTTCCTGCCTGCCTCAAGTGTGACCCCTCTGAGGGCTGTCTTGGGGAGCGTGGCTGACACGCCGCTCTAAGCCCCACTTGGGAGACTCACACTGTCTCAACATATCCCGCATCTCCCCCAAAATGAGGAAAAATGTCTTGGAAATG
>NW_022111357.1:27679535-27681624 GCF_000313985.2 Echinops telfairi | reverse complement strand
GCTATGAGTTGGTGTCAACTCTGTGGCAGAAAGGTTTCTTTTGCTTTTTGCTTTTGAGGGCAGGGAAGGCGGGGCAAGAGGGCAGGAGACATTTTGGTAGGCTGGCACAGGATAAGCTGGCACTCATGCACTGTCAGCCTGGTGGGTGTCTAAAGCTCATTTGTGCGTGTGTGTGGTTGTGTGTGGGGTGGGGCGTGTTGTGGGTTCCTCTGAACCTTGGTGGCTTCACCAGCACACCTCTGGCCAGTCTGGGGCTTCTTGGCCTCCAGCCAGGCAGGTGCAGTTGTTTGGTGGTGAGCTTGCCTCACCTCCTCAGGGCTTCTCCTGACTGGACCCTTCTCAGCAGTAACTCACCGCTGCTCCAGAGACAGACACCAGGTTTCAGACCTGCCCTACCTGGCCCACATTCGCATGCTAACTTTGCCTGGGTGAGTTACTGCACACAGTGTGCCCCTCCCCCAGGAGGGAGGACCCCTCCTGCCGAGTGGTCCTGCCTAGCCCCTCTCCCTGGGCAGCATGGAAGTCAGGTCGGTGACTCTCAAAACTCCTGAAGCTCTACCCCAAACTCCCGTCCTCATCCAGCCCCTTCTCAGTCCCCCCAAACTCTCCAGGAGAGAGAATGCCCAGCTACCCAGTGGAGAGCTGCAAGATGGGCTCTCAGCCGCCTCCTTTGGCAACCTTGTTGAGTGGTCCCACTCTTTCCCTTGTTGGGATCCAGATGGGATGGACCCGTGGTCTCTGGGCCGCATCCCAAACTGGGACCCCAACAGTTCCATTTTAAATGTGGTTGCCCTCAAACCCCGGTAACTGAGACATTGCTGGTTTGAAGCACCCAGAGGTGCCTAGGAAGAAAGGCCTGGCAGTCTACTGCTGGAGACGCGGCCCGGAACGCCTGGGGAGCAGAGTCACAGTGCCACTCTAGGCACCGCGTCAGGGCTGACTTGATGGCAGTCGGCTTTTCCAGGCTGCAGCGGCCCCTGGAGCCTCTCCACAGCAGGCCCTGGGTGCCTGCTGCCAGGCTTTTGGGTGCCCCTCTTTGGGCCTGGCTCATTTGGTCCCAGATCCTTGAAGAGTGACGTTTCATGGTGATAGCCTCATGTTCACAAAATAGCTTCCGTTAGTTCGTCTTGTCACACACTTGTCCCCACCCCATTACCACCCACCATGCTGCAAATCACATTTGGTCCTCAGCAGGCATGATTTGTTTGATTATTTACTGCCTGTCGACACACACACACACACACACACACACACACACACACACACAGCCCCCCCACCCCCACCTCCCAGACCTTCAGCGACACGAGGCTCCGTCTCTTGTTTGCATTGTAAATTCTGCACGGACAGCAGTGCCTGCTGCGATGATCCCAAGTAAGAAGGAATGGGCCCTCTTTCCAGTTCCTCTGATAACTTCATCCAAGAAGTCCACAATCAAGCACGCAGGATTTCATCCAGAAAGCGGGGCGCACCAAAGGGGCGAGGGAGGTTGCTGCCCATCTGCTGCATGCAGGTGGCCAAAGTGTGTCTTTGGTCAGCATGGCTAGCCTGGCCAGCTTCCCTGGGCCCTTTCTGACACTGATGAATCCAGTCCTGGCACCCAGATACTCAGACCCCACACAGGAACTCAGGGCCTAGGAGCTCACGGTGAGGTGGGTGTGGATATGGAAACAGGAAGAGGCAGGTGGGCAGGGGGTGGGATGTTCTTAGACCCGTTGGAGACTTTTTTGGGTTCCTGAGCTTGCCCACGAGTGAGAGTGGGCTGGCTGCGGGCAGGGAGGAGTGGAGCTTCACCCAGGGAAGGACCGACCTTTCCAGCAGACTGGATGATGGGAGGTGCTGATCAGACCAGGGGCAGATGGCAGGAAGGGAGATGGGACAGCCAGGCCTATGGGGCAGGTAAGAAAGCTGCCCAGCCCGAGGAGGAGTGGTTCTTTGTGTCTAGGAGTGGCCCCAGCTCCCTGACTGTCAAGGCAACAGTCCACATAGAGGATGGTGACCTAGTGTCCCAGGACACTCGCTACCCAAGAGGAAGCTTACAGATTCACTTCCCCCCTGTGTTAGTCTGGGTGCCTTAGAGAAACAAATCCAC
>NW_022111357.1:27672733-27678894 GCF_000313985.2 Echinops telfairi | reverse complement strand
GGCAGTTCTACTCCACCCTACTGAAACTCACAGGGGCAGTTCTACTCCATCCTACTGAAACTCACAGGGGCAGTTCTACTCCACCCTACTGAAACTCACAGGGGCAGTTCTACTCCATCCTACTGAAACTCACAGGGGCAGTTCTACTCCATCCTACTGGGTTGCTATGCATCACCATGGACTCAATGGCAGTGGGGGGACAGCAGCTGTGCAGTCATTCATTGAGCACCTACTATGTGCTGGGCACTGCTCCAGTCGTCATCCCCCAACTAGGTGAGGCAGGTGTGGTGCAGGTGCTCCTGAGGCAGCCTGCAGACACCTGCATACTTGTGGCATCTCCACTGGGTGCAGCCGGCTGTGGAACAGGATGGGCGGGTGGGGGGAGGAGCTGGGAGTCAATGATCTAGTGAGGAGGAAGGGTGGACAGAGCCCAGCTTCAGCTTTGCTGGGGAGGGGGCCTGAGCTCTCAGAAGGGTCCAGTGGTATCAGGACTGCCCAGTCCGGTGCCACTCACGGCTGGTTGCGCATCAGACCATTGTGACCCATAAGGTTTCCATGGATGGATCCTTGGAAGCAGATTGCCAGGCCTTCCCCGCTAGTCTATCAACATCATAGAAGCACACAGCCTCCTCGCCAGCACATCTTTTCTGGCTTCCTCCCCTCCTTGCCCCACTTCCCTCTTCTCGCTGTTTCCCGGATCACTGCCTTAACTCTGGACTTGGGTACTTGTTTGCTTTTGGTGGGACCCAAACTAAGAAAGGCATTCAGGAAAATAGAGGAAGATGGGGTATGTCGTTTTTCACATCAAGGCGTGCCAGTTCAGAGAGGTTAAACATTTCCCAAGTCACCCAGCCAGGGAGAGGCATCTGGCTCCAAACCAGGTGCGTTTGGGGTTCCCAGGATTCCAGGGTAAGTGTGTGTCTGTGGGGGGAGGCAGAGCTGGGTCTTGTTTACAGATCAGCACCAAGGGGGAGTGTGCACCCCAAAGGGGTCCAGCTTGGCTTCCAGAAGATCCTCCCAGGGCAGAACTTACAGAGTAGTTCTGACACCAAGCTGACCCCAAAGGACAGGGGTAAGGGGCGAATCCCTTGCTTACTGGCCGGGAGAGGCCTCATCATGTCCAAGGCTCAGCAGCTTCACCAGTGGGCATGGACCTCGGAGGGGTCAGAGTGGGAGGGCCACCCAGCAAGGACCCTGCAGGCGGGCATGTGGAATTAAAAACAAAATTGGAGGGGAGAAGCTATCATCCACCCCAAGCCCCCGAGCCCTCCAGCACAGATGGAGCAATTAGAGGAGAGGCCAGATTCTCGGCAGATGATTATGCCTCTTGAGGAAAGGAAACAGGTCGGTGGGGGGTCTCCTCTCTATTTTAACAGCAGTCGGCAGTGTATAATTCCTTCAAGTAAATTGTATACTTAAGCATTTAGGGTGGGGATGCAGCCAAAAGCGGTTCATGCATCCATGTGGAAATTAGGATGATGCTGGGCCCTCGGCTCTGGGGCTCCTGCTGCGGGCGTGGGGGCCAGTGTCCATGTGCTGGGCCCCTATATGCCCTCAGGCCCCTCTCTATCATCTCCCAGGCAAGATGGGGTCCTCCCCTTATGCTCCCCTGAGGTGGCGATGCCTGACCTCAAAAGACCAGGTCAGGCTGGAGGATGAGGGGGCTCTCCTTCCCCTCTCAGCAGGGCACGGTCACCCCAAGTGTCCTTGGGGCTTAGGTTCACCCCTGCTCAGGCAGTTACAGAACTCCAACAGGGCAGGGACCCCCTCTGTCTTGGGGTACATGGCAGGTGCTTAATAAATGCTAGGAAGGACTCACTGGCTCAGGCTCCACTCCCTTTCTCAGACATGGCATATAAACATCTGGAGCCCCTGCTCCTTCAGAAGTGGAGATGAGGAATAACACTCACCCAGGCTGTCTTGGAAGAAGTAAGGCCACAGTGCTCCTTAGAGGCAAGGAGGGTGAGGCTTCGTCTTACCTACTTTGAACAGGTTGTCAGGAGAGACCAGTCCCTGCGGAAGGACATCCTGTTCAGTAAAGCAGAGAGGCAGCACAAAAGAGGACATTCGCCTCAGGGAGCTGGATGGACACAGTGGCTGCAGCAAGGGGCTCGAGCAAGGAACCATTGGGTGGCTGGTGCAGCAGCCGGCAGTGTTTCCTTCTGTGGCGCATAAGGTCGCTATGGGTCAGAACCGACTTGATGGCACCTCACTACAATTAACAACGGGTTTGGGGGCCCGGGTGGTGCAGCGGTTGTCATGCTCAACTGCTCATTGAAAGGTTGGCAGGTCGAAGCCAGCAGTCACTCCGTGGGAGAAAGAGATGGCAGACTCTGAGGTCAAGATTGACTGCCTTGGAAACTCCCTGGGGTCAGGTCTACTCTGTCCTATTAGGATCATCCTAAGTCAAAATTGACTGGAGGGCAATAGGTTCTTTGTTCTGTTTTTGTTTGTTGGCTGGTTTGCTTAGGGGCTTGTTGGAATCCCTGGGAAGGTCGTGGCTGGTGAAGGTCATTTGTGCTTGGCTGCCAACCTAAACATTTGTGGTCAGATCAGCCAGCGACATGTGATCTACTTTTGGGAGATGTCTGCTAGCACAGCCACTGGAACCCTCCTGAGTAGCTCTACTCTGACCCACCAGGACCCCCGTTGAGTCTGGTGTCTTGGCAGCAGGTTTGGTGATTTTGGAAGGGGTGCAAATGGTTAACTCGCTCAGTGACTGACCTCGGAAGAAAGGCCTGGCAATCTCCTTCCAAACCACTAGCCACTGAAAGCTCCAGCGGGAAAGTTCCACTCCGACACACTCAGGGTCACCCTGGTCACAATCCACTCTGTGGCAAAGCATCTCTGAGGTGGGACCCGTGGGATGCTGGGTCCAGCTGGGGGCATTAGTATGGCTGCTCTTCTGTCCCCTGCTTCTGGCCGTGGAGACAACTCGATGCAGTCCCTAGCGCCCCCCCCCCTTCTTTGAGCCATTCCTCTCCCCACTGTGCACTTAGGCCCCCAATTCCGACCCATGTTCAGATCCTATCTGGAGACAGAAGAGGCACAGCCCAAAGGCAGAGGATGGAGGGCCCATCCACCTTCTCAAACCTGCTGCCAGCGGTTTGATTTGGTTTTTCTAGGGCAGGAGATAAAGGCATCCCCCCACCCCCTTTCAAAGGTGTAAGAAGCCCAGTCTTGTTAAAAAAAAAAAATACTGAGATAGAGAGCTAAGAGGATTATTCTGGGGAAATTTGTTTGTTGGCTGCTGTCAATGTGTGTGTGTGTGTGCATATATGTTTTTGTCTGTATAAATATATATGTCTGTCTCTATATCCAAGTAAGCATGCATGCTCATGTGTATTTATGAGGGGGTACCCCCATCCCACCCCATCCAAAAAGACAAAAGTTCCACTGGGCTGGGCTTTCCTAGTATGTAATTTTCCCGCTAGGCGAGCATTGAGCAACTTGATCTAACAGTGCAACCAGTGGTGTCGCCTGGGAAGGTTCTCTCTGGCACAGAGAATTTTTCGTGAAAGCAGTTCCACTCGAAGCTCGTTTTTTTGTGACGGCCCATTTAAGAGAACAGCACATGGCCAGGACATTTGTTTTCTGCTCGGGAAAATGCTGCAGACACTGCTGTGATGTTGAACACAGCTTACAAGGACGATGGGGAAAACAGAAGTCTTATTTCAAAAACGTTGAAATGTCGATTGATGATGAAGCTCGTCAGGACGCACGTCAACTTCCCAAATGGATGAAAAAGTTGACAGAATTTGTGCACGTGTGCTCGAAGGCTGATGACGGACCACTGAAGAGATGGGGACGTTACTGGACTACCTTGAGCTTGATTCAGCGAATTTTCACAGAAGATTTGGGAACGAGAAGAGTCGCTGTGAGATTTGTGCCTCGGGTTCTTCGGACTAACCAGGGAAAACAAGCCTCCAGTGGAAATATACCGTGCTTTGAAAGAACAGCCCCGAAACTGACCCAGACTTCCCCCCAAGGTACTGACTGGTGACGAGACATGGTGCTATTCTTGCGACACTGAAAGCAGGCATCAACCAAGCCAGTGCATTTGGAGTTGGTTCCACTAGGTCAGACTGTTAACCAAACTTTCTATTTTGAGGCTCTGAAAAGATTGCACAACAGTGTACAACAAAAAAGGCCTGACTTGTGCCAGAAGGGAGACTGGTTTTGCCACCATGACAAGGCTCCTGCTCACACAGCCATCTCAGTGTGACAGTTTTTGGCAAAAACCAGCATGCCTCTCTTGCCCCACGTACCTTACTCAGCTGGCCTAGCTCTGTGCGACTTCTTTTTGCTTCTGTGTTTGAAGAAGGACATGAAAGGACAGCGATTTGACGATGCAGACGAGGTGAAGAAAAACAACAACAACGAGGGAGGTGCTGTTTGAAAACAGATGAGTTTAAAAAATGTTTCCAAGAATGGAATAGAAGATTTGACAAGTGTATTCAGTGTAATGGTGAGTACTTTGAAGGTGACAGGGTTTTTAGTAAAAATACTTAAATATATAGCTTTGGAAAAAAAATCAGTTTTTTGAGGGGTATCCCCTCATATGTGTGCATGTGTGCATACATGAGTATGCATGCCCATGTGCATCTATGTGCATTTGTGTGTATGTGTATATTCACTCCATGTGCACACGTGTATTGGGCATGTATGGGTGTATCTGTGTGTCTATATGTGCATATTTATGTGTACATGTATGCACTTATGTGTGTACCCATGAATGTGTGTGTGTGCATAAAGCCCAGCTCTGCAGTTCTGTGTGTGTGTGTGTGTGTGTGTTTGTGTGTCTGAGTGTCTAAGAACATCTGTCTAGCTACCTCTCACCCTCCATTGGCCTACCTGGAGTATGCGTGTGCACACAGAGGGCATTGGCTGTGTCAGGAAAAGCTCTGGGCTCAGCTCTGGCCTCCCTCCCTCCCTCCTCCTGAGCTGCAGCTGGACCAGACTAGCCCCACCTCGATCTGGCAGCCCTGAGTTGAATGAGCCCAGGGCACCACTGGCCTCTGACTAAATCCCTCTTCTGACCCTTGCTGGAACACCAGCTTATCTGGCAACTCTTCCACCTGTTATAGCCTGCAATGCTGAAAGGGCTCCCCCAAGGGTCCTGGAAAATATGGAGCAATTTCCACCCCAGCCAGGAGCAGGTACATGTCATAAATGCCCATGAATAAATGATGACTCCTTCTCTCAGCAGAGACAGAGGTCTGTGGGGGGTGGGGGTGGGCAGTGGTGTGGGAGGGCCCACAGCCCTCCCTCCCTCCACCAGGGATCCCTGAGCTCAGATGAAATGCTGGGTGCTCCAGACAGAAGGTGGTGGGGGCATGGTGGCACTGGAAGGCCTGGGTTCCAGCCCTGTCTCTGCCCCTTGTGACCCCATAAAGTCCCTGTAGATTCAGGGCCTCAGTTTCTCCACCTATACACTGTACTAGATGTCTTCTAGACTGCAGTGGGGGCACCTGCTCTGGGTGCCTTCAGGCCCCTGGACTCACCACGCTCTTATTCTCAGGTGATACGCAGGTAAGTATGATCGAGCAGTGTTTGCCCCTAGAGCAAGACACCCCAGGAGCGGGGTTATGTCTTTCTCCTTACTCCAACAGCAGTACCTGTTGCAGCCCAACAAGAGGTGTTCAATGGATTTTCATGGGGTATAAATCTGCACAAGGGTGGGGACTTTCATTTTCCCTATTCACGACTCTATCCACACTCGGCAAAATCAGATTCCTACTCATGGCGACCCTATCCGTTACAGAGTAAAATGGGGTGCTATAGGGTTTCTTGAAGATGTATCTGAAGTGCAGCGCTGGCTGTGATAGGATCATATAGATTCCCCTATGAGGAAGAGCAGTTAATGAACATTTACATACCAACCACCAGAGCAAGTGATGAAACGATTGAAGAATTCTATCAACTTCTTCACTCGGAAATGTCAAACATGCTGTGTTAGTCTGGGCTGAGGGGTAACAAAGCCTGTGGCGTTCATATACATGTTTAAGAAAGAGCTTTCTAGCAGACTTTTTATATCAAGAAGGCATCCCAGCCATGTCCAACTCAGGTCCACAACTCTGAGGCTAGACTGGGGCCTCTTCAGACTCACGTAGCTGAAGGCAGATGAACAGGAAGCTTCAGTGGGATGCAGGAAGGGCACA
>NW_022111357.1:27666889-27669492 GCF_000313985.2 Echinops telfairi | reverse complement strand
GGGCAAGATATGACAAAATAAAAATTTATAAATTATCAAGGGTTCATGAGGGAGGGGGGAGCAGGGAGGAGGGAAGGGAAAAAATGAGGAGCTGATGCCAGGGGCTTAAGCAGAGAGCAAATGTTTTGAGAATGATGAGGGCAATGAATGTACAAATGTGCTTTACACAATTGATGTATGTATGGATTGTTGTCTGAGCCCCTAATAAAATGATTAAAAAAATAAAAAGACAAGAAAGAGAAGCGATCACAACAGATGGCAGAAGACCCTCGGAAACTTGCCCTTAATCCTAGTGCAGCTAAAGCACATGGAAGAAATGATGAAGTCAGGAGCTACGCAGAACATTCCAAAAGGCAGCTCAATAAGACAAAGTAAAATATGGTAATGAAATACGCAAAGACCTAGAGTTAAACCAAAAAGGAAGAACACATTCAGCATCTTAAACTGAAAGAACTCACGAAAAACTTCAAGCCCCGAGTGGCAATATTGAAAGATACTGTGGGCAAAATATTGAATGTCGCAGAAGGCATAAAATAAGATGGAAGGAATACAGTCAGTGTAACCAAAACGAGCTGGTTGACATTCAACCGTTTCAAGAGGTGGCGTCTGAGCAAATCCAATTATGCCCAAGGAAGAAGCCTGAGCTTCACTGACGGCATTAGCCCAAATCAAGTTCCCGGGGAGTGATAGAATATCAGTTGAAATATTCCAACAAGTTGAGGAAGCACTGGGAGGACTCACTTATCTGTGCCAAGAAATTTGGAAGGCAAGCTACTTGGTCAACTGACTAGGAGACATTCATATTTGTACCCGTTACACAGAAAGGTGGTCCAGCAAAATGCAGAAATTATCAAACAACATCATTGATATCATATTCAAGTAAAATTCTGGAGCTACCAGCAATTCAAGCTGGATTCAGAAGAGAACATTGATGATGTCAGATGGATCTTGGTTGAAAGCAGAGAATTCCAGAAAAATGCATACCTGGGTTTTCTTGACTCTACAAAGGCACCTGACTGTGTGAATCATAACAAACTGTGTATGACTTTAAGAAGAATGGGAATCCAGGACAGTCCATTGTGTGTATGTAGTACCTGTACACGGAAGAGGAGACGTCACAGGAGTAGAACAAAGGAATGGCTTAAACTCAGGCAAGGTTAGTGGCCAAGTATCAGCCCTTGAGCCATCCAGGTCCCACATTGGTTACTCAATGAATGTTTGGACTCAAGAGTCCTGGGTGGATTCGTGCTACTTCCTGTTTTTTTTCACAAGAAACTAGAACGAACCACTGGCCTGATCCCTGGGTTGCTACCCTTCCACAGCCAACACTTCAAGGGGTCTCTTCTGGTCCAGTTCCTCCAGAAAACCCCACACAGTCAGCTCAGCATCACCCAATGTCTCTCCTCTCCCCTGGCTCTGTAGCTCTTAGATCAGGCTGGGGCATGTCCAGTCTGCAGGCTATATAAGGGCCATGAAATCCTCCATATCAGTTAACACCACACACCTCATCAAGGAGAACCTGTTTCAGCCATCGCCTTGGGAGTGAGCCGATCAAATGTTTGACCAAATACAGCAGGCTGGTTTTCAAGTTGATAATGTTGTAGGACCCACAAGTGATATTGTAAATATCCAAATGCTTGTTGGCAGAAAAAGGTTCCCCATCCCTGTCTTAGATGGTGGTGGGTGTGAGACACCCTTGGACTAATAAGGGTTGGATTGACTGGTTCAGCTTCTTCCCAAATGGATCAAGAGATCCAGAAACTCAAAGTTGAAAAAAAACAAACACAAAACCAACCCTAATTCAACCTCCTCATTTTCTGCATGGGGATATTGAGGCCCACAGAGAGAAAGAGCTCCGTCCAGAGTCACACAGAGGCTGGCTTAGAAGGAGGGACTGGACTCCTGACTTTTCCAAGCCCTCTTGAAGTCCTGTCTGCTTCGGAGGATCTCTTGGCTCCATCTACTTCTCTCTCTCTCTTGGCCATCACTAACATGTCTAAATTGCATCACCTCTCACTGGAAGACCACGGTGGTCTCCGAGCCTGGTCTGCAGACAGGAGTCATACAGAAGCAGTGGTCCACAATTGACTCATGGACTGTAGTTTGCTGAGCCTGGTGTGCACTGTGTCACCCTGGGGGCCAACCTTAGCTGGACATGTCATGGGAGCAAGAAAGGACTCCTGCCACACTGGGGTTTCCTCTGCAGTAGAACCTAGTCCCTTGGAGGGATACATGCAGCCTACAAAGCCCTGGGAGGGCTCCCTCTGGCCTCAGCAGCCCTACTCGGCCCCACATCCCACTGCACAAGCTCATTGGTGGCCTTTAAGAAGCACCTGAAATCTGCCCTCCCACCCCAGGGCCTTTGCACAGGCGATGTCCTCTGAGCCCAGAGTTCAGACCCCTTTACCAGACTAACTTCACCCAATCTCATCCCAACCATGACTGTCTCCCACAGTGACCTCCTTGTCCCCCTGGCCTCTCTGCCAAACCCAGATTCCATTCGCTGAGGCTCTCAAGTCCCTACGTGTCTCTGTGACATTTTCCATGAGTGCATTTGTACATTGATTTTTTGTGACTGAAGATTCTAGTCTGTCCCATCCCGC
>NW_022111357.1:27665215-27666775 GCF_000313985.2 Echinops telfairi | reverse complement strand
TGAGCTCATGAGAGCAGGGGACAGGGTCCTTGTCTGTTTGTGTCCTCTACGCCCATCCCCGTCTCTGGGATGCTGCTGCATACGCTGTGTATCTTTGAGTAAATGAATGAATGAAAGGGCCTGGTCTCATGAGGGACCCATCTCCCCAAGGACAAAGACTGCACACCTCTGAGGCCCCCTGGGCTGGCACCCCCACTCAATCCTCTTGAGAAATTTACCTGCTAAGTTTCTTCAAAGGCCCCATCACTCCTAGAAGTTATTTATTCATGTGTTTGGAGGAACTTTGGAGAGCTGGCCCCGCCATTGAGGGGGTTTCCACACTCATGTGAACTCAACCCTTGTGGGGCCCTTTCTCCCTTTCTCTCCACCTTCCCTTCTCCCTCACCCATGATTTGCCCTGGTTTAGTGAATGGGCTTGGTCCTCAGAAAAGAGGTCACGGAGCCCCAGAGGAGGGAGGGGACACCCAGCCTATCTGAGCATCAACTAGGTCTCCTCACCAATCCTCTCTCCCGGACTCCGTCACCCCAGCCCAGGCTGCAGAGCTCGCTCTGAGCTGTGCTCCCCACCTGCCGCCCCTCTGCCTTTCCTCCACCCTGCAGCTGGCGGGGCATTTTGGAAATATAAATTCGAGTATGACATTCCGTTGCTTGAAACCCTCCAGGGGCTCCCCGCTGCTGTTAGAATGAAAATCAGCCCGGAGCAAGAGTTGGCAACCTTTTCTGAAAAGGACCAGATAGTAAGTATGTCTGGCTTTGTGGGCCGTGTGGTCTCTGTCGCAGCTCTTCGACTCTGTTGCTATCGTACAACAGCCGCTGTGGACCATATACCAGTGACAGCTGTGGCTACGCTCCAATAAAACTTTAGTTGCAAAGCTGGTCATACATGAGGGTCATACATGGGCTGTACTTTGCTGACCTAGCCCCCTTCCCCCACTCATCACGATCACTGACATCTTCAGGGTCTCTGCTCTTCTCTGCCTCTCAAATATGCCAGACTTATTCCCACCCCCGGCCTTTGTACTTGCGGTACCCTCTGCCAGAAATACTCTTCCAGCAGGTGTTTATCAGCCTGCCTCCCTCTCGGGAGACAGATCTCAGAGCAAGTGTCCTCTCCTTGAAAAACATTGAGCTGAAAGCACCCCATCTTGCTTTCCAATACCTGCTTAATTTCTTCAAAGCCCCCATTGCTCTTAGAAGTTATTTATTCATGGGTTTGCTCATCCATCCATCCATCCATCCATCCACCCATCCATCCAACCATCCATCCATCCATCCATCCATCCATCCATCCATCCATCCATCCATCCATCCGTTGTTAATTTGACTCTCCCTTCTAGAACGTAGATGCCTTGGTAGTGTGTTGGTTACATGTTGGGCTGTTGACCATGAAGTCAGCAGTTCAAAACCACCAGGCACTCCCTGGGAGAAAGACGAGGCTTTCTGCTCCCATACAGAGTGACAGTCCCAGGAAGCTCCTGGGCAGCTCTGTCCTGTTCTACTGGGTGTCTGTGAGTCAGGACTGATGCGTCCCGGCCAGCGGGACGCACGAGCAGGACCTTG
>NW_022111357.1:27654366-27663979 GCF_000313985.2 Echinops telfairi | reverse complement strand
AGAAACCCCTGGGCTCTGGGAGGTGGGCTCTGAACAGACTGGGAGGCATGCAGAAGGGGCTCCAGATCCAGGGACTTCCCCATCCATTTGCTCTTCGGGGCCTCACCTGGCTAGTCCCCTCTCCTGCCTTTTTTCCTCCCCCCTCCCCTTTCTGCTCTTTCCTTCTCTCCGCAAGATAGCCAAGCCTGTCCTAGGCGCTGGAGACACAGGGATCGCTACACCAAAACTGCAGTGGGGTTTATGGTCTGTATGAACGGACGAGAGCCAGACACCCGAGGGTCAACTTTCGATTCAACCTCTTGAAACTTGGCGACCTTAGGCAAATTCTTTGCTTCCTCTGAGCCCCTGTTTCCCCATCTGCAAAATGGTATGTAGCTGCCTTCAGGGGTTGTTGGGGCACACGAGCAGGCCTGGCATGTAAAGAAAGCATTGGGGCAAGGCCCAGACCACAGTACGGACACAGAGACTCCAACTCACCCGCCCTTGAGTCCATGCTGACTCCGAGCGACGCTCCAGGCCACATAGCACTGCCCGCGTTGGTTTCTGAGACTGAGAGTCCTCCGAGGCCTGGTCCTTCTCCAGGGCAGCTTGCAGGTAGCAGCCCAATGCGTAACCACCTTGCCATCTGGGCACCACACCATGGGAAGTACTCACACGTCTATCAAGACTGCAGCCCCTTGGCACTCAGGTGGCAGTTGGAGTCAACCTGGCAGTCGTGTGAGAGAGAGGCCGGCCACCCGCTTCTCCCCAGATGACCATGAAGGCAACCCTGCGAGGTGGCGCCCAGTGCCACCACGTTCACTCGCTCTCTGACGGGGGTCAAAAGCAGAGGAAGAACCTGACTTGGGCCAGCGTCTTCTTCCCAACCGTCGGGACCAGCCTAGGTGACGAACAGACTGTGGCAGCGAGATGGTGTGTCCCTGAGTTCCTTTGAGGGGAGGTCACAGTGGCACTCTGGCTCCCTCCTTGCCTTTTGCTTTGGGATCAGTCACTTTGGGGGGAGTTGGGGCCCCCTGACAGATGCCATGTGGGGAAGGAGCCATCTCAGAAGGAGATCTCCTCAGCTCCGGTCAAGCCTTCAGATGAGTGTGACCCCAGCCTACAGGTTGACCACGCCTGCACAATCCACCTGCACCGGCACCCCCAGTGTGTTGACATGGCTCTTGATTTGTAGAACCTGGGTGAAGTAACACATGTTATTGTTCTCTGAAACCCTGTTGTTTGGGAATCACTCGCTGCCCAGGAATTGAGAACAAATGCAGGAGGTTAACAGAGCCCTGACGGAGCTGGGGGTTCCAGGACTTGGCACCTGAGAGGCTGGAAGAGCGTGTGAGAAGACAGATATGCACAGGAGCCTGCCCAGATCCCAATCTGGTCCCAGGTGCTTCCAGAACCAGAGGAGGTGGAGGCTGGGGGGAAAAACAAGGATAAGGAGGTTGTTTGGGATGTGCTGTGTGTGAGACCCCCCCCGCAGGACATCCAATTAGCTCACACGAGTGAGGTTAGCACTGGGGACATAGGTGTGCCTCTCTCCCACAGCCCTGAGCTCCCCTCCCTCTTGGTTCCTATCACCCTGTGCTTCAGCTTGGACATGCCCGAGCTCCTTGGAGAGGGACAAGCCTCAGCTCTGCGGCACCTCCAAGACCCCCAGTGCCCACCCAGCGTGCTGCCTGGCTGTGCTTGGGGAATGCGTGTGAGCGGGTTTGTTCCCAGTTGCTGCTGTAACGAATGAAAGTTAGATGCAGACATGGATTCCTTCACCATCCTGGCAGCTAGCCGTCTGCAGCCTGTCGTCAGGGAGCAGGTGGGCTGCCGCCTCTCCAGAAGAGAGCCCACTCTCCGCTCCTGCAGCCTTCACGGCCTCCCTGGCAGTCTTTGGCTTGTGGCTATATCACTTTAGTCTCCGCCTCCATTGAACATTGCTTTCTCCTCCACGTACCAGTGTCTTCTTGATGCTTGTCTGCCTCTAAGCCCCCTCTGCTCTCCTAAGCACATGGTCACTGAGTTTCCAACCCACTCGGACAATCCAGGGTGATTTCTTTATCTCACAATCCTTCAACTGAATTATGTCAACAAAGAGCCCCCCCACTCCCGAATAAGCAGCATGCCCAGATTCTAAGAACTAGGATGCAGACCTATTGTTTGGGGGCCACCAGTCCACCCACTCCGATGGGACCCCATGACTAGCTCAGGAGTGTGAGTGTGACCCACCGTTTTACCTCACTCGTCAGCTGGCTCTTCTGGCTTGACAGCCACCTTCCCCATCTGCAGCCCAGCAGCTGTCTCCAGGCCCTGCCGCCTGTAGCAGGCCAACTATGTCACCATCCCTCCCACCTCTACCAGCGTCCAGTGTCTGTGTTGCCCTGTGTCTTGGTGTCGCTGGCATTGCTCTGTGGCTGTAGGTGTTCAACTGCACTGAGTTCCATGGGGTGATTCCCCAGAAGCGCTGCTTCCCTTCACCCCTGGGGGATGGGTAAAGGCGGTGACTGGGTGCCAGACCTGTGGGTGGGTCTTTGGAGGGGAACCGTGGGCCTGCTTTAGGCAGCGGCATCACCAGTCAGTCCGTGGGAGGAAGACTGACAGCCATGGAAACCACGAGGAGCAGTCCCACTCTCCTTACCGGGTGACTCTCCGGCTGCATTTGACGACGTGTTTGGTTGTCACAACTAGGGCCATTTGCTCTGTGTCAGGAGCCCTGGTGGCATGGCTATGACCTGGACTGCTAGCCGCAAGGTCAACCGTTTGGAACCACCAGCCGCTCCGTGGGAGAAAGACTGGGCTTTCTACTCCCATCAGGAGTTTCTACCTCAGAGACCCGCGGGGCAGTTCTGCGCCGCCCTCCGTGGTCACCATGGACTCCACAGCAGTGAGGTTGGTTCTTGAGGGAGGGGCAGAGATGCTGCTGCCTGTCCTGCAGTGCCCAGGATGAAGCCAAGACGTCCCGAGGACAGGCCGAGACGCAATCCTGCAGAGCCGTGGCCTCTTGGGAGCGGGGCAGTGCTGCACATACGAGCCCTTGGGTGCCCGGAGGTGATGCGCTAGAGGTGGGCCTGCACAGCCCGGCTCCTGAACAGACACTCTGTCCCAGGCTGCTCAGAGCTTGGCGACTGTGCGGTGGGGAGGGAAGAGGCACGGCTGGGGTGCATGCAGTCACCCACACTCTCCTCCCCGCACCAGTTTTCCAGTGTGTTTCCACAAGCCTCCGTGGGGGGCAGCGGGGCAGCTGATGGGGTGGGGGCCTGGGGCCACTCCCCCTCACAGCTGCCTTTTTCATTGTTTTCAAATCTGCAGGCCTCAGAGGTGATGAGCGTGAATTTTCAAGCCATGTACTCTGGTGTGCCTCAAATGTAACTTTATTTTCCCCACACTGAACTGAATTCCCGCCCAAGCTCCCTTTCTGCCCCAGGGCAGAGCGAGAATGGCATCTCAGGCAATTCTGGGTGAACTCTGTCATTGCCGGTGGAAGCTCAGCTGATGGGGATGCCTCTTCCTTCCTGCTTCTCAGGGGGCCACTGAGGGCGAGGGCTGGGGCTCCGTGGCAGGCAGTGTCCGTGTGGCCTCTGCTGTGGTGGACAGTGTCCAGCCTGCGCCCTGGCCACATCACTCTCCCAGAGGCGTCCACTCATCGAGCCTCCACCTTATGAAGCACCTTGGGCTTCATTCCTGCCCTTTGAAGGGTGAGCCAGGGCAACAGGCTCTCTCTTCTATTCCTCCTCCTCTTCCTCCTCCTCCTCCTCCTCCTCCTCCTCCTCCTCCTCCTCCTCCTCCTCCTCCTCCTCCCCCTTCCCCTCCCCTTCATGTTTCTCCCTCCCGCCCCCTCTTCCCTCTCTCTGCTTTCCCCTCCCTCCCTCTCTGGCCTGCTCTCCTCCCCTCCTTCCGCTCTCTGGAAGAACCAGGCAGCAAATCTTCAGGCTCTTCCATGCAGAAGCCCAGCATTTAACCCCAATCCCCAGGGGCACCAGTCTGCTCAAGTTGTGTTTGCAAAGCACTTTGGGATTCTCTGGCTGGTTTCAGACCTGGCAGGTGAGCTTTGTGGGCCAGAGCTTTTGGCTTTTGCATAACAAGCGATGTTTACCCAAGAACTCGCCCTCTCCCCAGCTCCTCCACCATCCAGGGGCTCCTCTGAGAAATCAGCCTTGCCTGAAGCTGCTCTGAGCCCCACCAGGAAATGGGGGAGACACCTGCCTTTCCCAGGAAGGCAGCCGGAGCTCAGGGGAGGTTAGTCAATAAGTTAGTCAATAAGTTAGACAATAAGCTCTTCCTTCCAGGTCTGGGAGCGGGAGGGGAGGTGTTGGTGAGGGGCTCCCATCCAGGAGCATGCCCTGGTGGAGGACGGTCAGGGCTGGAGGGAAATGAACTCACCACGTTGGGATCTGGGCTAACCCTCGCGGCGAATCCCAGAGAGCCTTCTTTCCATTGTACAGGGGGAGAAACTGAGGCCCATGGAGTGATCCGCCCACGTCACAGCAAAGCTCGGACACCTCGAGCTGCTCCTCGCTCCTTCTCGCTGGCTCTAAAACCAGCGTTAAAGAATTTAGGCAACACTGCAGTGGCACACACAGTGGGTCATGGCCTGGCTGCGACTGGAGCCCACGGGCCCGCTCTGTGGGGGGAAGAGGTGGCAGTCTTTGCCCAGAATGATAGACAGACTTGGGAGCCCTCTGAGTTCACCCTGCTCAGTCCCCTAGGTTGCCAGGGGTTGGAATTTAACTTTGCGCCAAATGGGTGGGGTGTCGTGTGTGAAATATCAATGTCCTTCTCTATGCTTCTTTCATTTCCCTATCCTCCTCTCCAGGTGACCGTACCCCTCCTTACCTACGTTGTTGTTGTCATCGGCCAGGCAGTCAGCCCCAAACTCACAGCGGCCTGAGTAGAACAGAGCAAACGTCGCTTCATTCTGGGGCCAACCTGGGCAGCGTATCTTCTGGCACTATTTCCTGCCCTGAGGCATAGGGCATCATTGGCTAGTTGTCAGCAATGGATCGCCAGACCGTTCTTCCGAGTCTCAGTCTGGAAGCTCCACTGGGACCCGCTCCCGTGGGTGCTACCTGGTCATTAAAACACCAGTGATACCGTTCCCTGCATCACAACAGCATGCACAACAGTTTGTCCACCACAGCGGGATGAACCACCCATCGTCATAAATATGCACAAATAGAGCCAGGAGGGACATGCAGGGTGCTGTTCCTGTGCTACCTTGCAGCTGGCTCCCCCTCCCACCCCCACCTTCCCTTCTCAGCACGTCTTTTCCCGTCATGGTGGCTTTTGCCTAGCCATAATCTGTTCAGGACCTCTCGAGCCAATAGGACAGGTGTAAGCTGCTCTTTCCACCAGTTTCTGAGGAGCCCGCAGAGGGGCTCCCATGGCTTAGCATCCCCCGCCCTCCATGGGTGGCTGTCCTGGCTGTTCCAGGTCTCTGCTCGTGGCCGCCACCTGGAATGGACGTCTCTGGGTAATGGTATTTTTATGTCTTCAATCGATTGGACAAGTGGGACTGCAGGTCAAGGGTTATAAACATTTTGTGTTTTCACAGATGCCAGAGGCAGGATTTGAATCCAAATGACTGCTAAGCTAAAGATAGCCCCGGATGAAGGGTACCACACTGCCCTGGAGACTCCCCTGGGCTGCCTGCCTCTGGCTGTAACCAACTCCATAAACTGCCACCCCAACCCCACTGTGGGCGCGGCTCACGCAGAGCCCTGCCATTCCCAGGCACAGCCTGTGGGCTGGGAGGGCCAGGGAGGGTGGTCGCATAGCAGTAGGGGCAGGTTCAAGGCTGGGACACAGATTCGGGGCCTGAGAACAGAGAGATTTAGTCAAGGCCACGCAGTGGGTAAGTTAGATGGGAGGGTGGAATTCGGAGCAGCCCTGCAGGTGGGGTGGCGAGGACTCTCTTGAGGGAGAGATGGGGACAGAAAAACCTCTCCACTCTCAGTCCCTGACACCATCCAGGTCCTTTCCACCTTCTGCCCTGGCCTGGCCCGGGTCTCTACCCTCTGTCCTTGGCCCGGCCCAGGTGTGGGCCTAGGCAGTCCGGGCTGGCACTGCCCCTCTGCCCCTCCCGGCCTGGCTCACGGGAGCGTGCAGGCTCCAGCTGTCAGCGAGGCACCTGTTAGTGCAGTGATGGATGTGCCCTTTGCCTGGAACAGAAGCAGCCACAGGAGGGGCCTCCACAGAAGAGACAGCGCCGGGGCCATAGGCTGGAGGAGAGGGGCCAGTGATGGAAGCCCAGCTGCCTCCTCCGCAAAGCAAGCTGACCGATGGAGGGCAGAGAGAAGCAGGGCCGGGCGGGTTAGAACACCTGGTCAGACAGGGGAGGCACGCTCTGCCCTCCAGGACCTCCCGGCTGGACGGGGAGGTACCCCTTCTGTTCTCTGCTGAGTGGGAGCGGCACATCTCTCTCCACAGGGCCAGTCTGATGAGCTGAGGAGCATCCTGCTCGCATAGAGACCAGAGGGAGGATTTGAACCCACGTGGCCTCCCAGCCTCGTGCAGAAGACGACAGAAAGACCCTAGAAAGGTTTTCACCAACTGTTTAAAACCGCAGCTGCATTGAGGAATGGCGCGTGGTGAGCACGGGCCAAGTATGGCCTTTGGAGTCATGCAGACTTGGGTTCGAATCCGTGGCTCACCATGGACTAAGCAGTGTGACCCTGGGTCTGCCACGTTACCCCTCTGAGCCTTAAAGACTTTTTATTTTACTTTTTAAATAAAAGAACTACATACAAGGATGGTGTTGAAGTATGTTAATATTCATGAAACCCTAAGCCCAGTGCTCTGAGTACCCCAAGGCATGGTAGCTTCAGTAACAACTCTTATTTGAGCAGGTTTAAATAGAAGGCTTCCTGCAGGAGGAGACCCCTAAGGCTGAACTTTGAGGACTTTGACTCCTTTCTCCCCGCCCCCCAAACCATTTTATTGGGAGTTAATATAAATATCATATCCTCCCATAGCTCAGTCACATCAAGCAGTATCATACAATTGCTACCGCAATCAGTTTCAAAATAGTTTTCCTTCTTAAACTCCTTGATATCTGCTCCCTTTGACCCCACCCCCACCCCCACCGTACCCCCCAGGAACCCTTATTCTACTTGCTGCTTCTGTAGCTTCATCATCCCTGGGTCTCATCTACCCCAAACCAGAAACACATATCACAGAACTTCAAAAGGGCTACCCACAATGTCAACACACACCAGGGATTAGCTCAGGAGGAGCCCGTTCCTACAATGTATGTGCCACGTGGGGACCCTGCTGTACCTCATTGCGCCTCTGCTCAGCAGTGGCAACACAGTCACAGGCAGAGGTTGGGTCTAAGGGCTGTCATGTTAAGGTGTCAACCTCCGACCAAGCTCCCTGCCAGCAAGCCAGCTCTGGCCGTAGAGACCCTGTAGGACAGAGTTGAACTGCCCTGTGGGTGTCTGAGTCGGTCAACCTCTCCAGGAGCAGTACATCTCAGTGTTCTCAGCTGGAGTAACTAGTGGGTTCGAACTCCTGACTGTGTGGTTAGCAGCCCAAAGTGTAGCACATGCCTCCTTATGGGAAGGTGTCTCAAAGATAATGGCGGTACTTGAAGGAGACAGAAGGTACCCACTGGAGAGTCCGACATACAATGGAAGTGCCCTTGGGTTTGAGTCTCCCCAAGCTCCCTGGACACGCATCCCCCCCATGCTGCCACGCCCACCGCTGTCTTCACCCCTCACGACAACGTCCATGCAGACACATTTGACACTGGAGTAAGGCCGGAGTCATGGAGCAAAGTCCGGACTCCAGGGCTCAGAAGAGGCTCAGAATGCCTCCAAGAGGCGTGAGTCATGCCTGCAGACTGGCAGAGGATAAAGGTGTTGGGAGCCTTCTGTGGGTTGACGTGAGGGCTGGGCACCCCTGCTCTGTTTCCTTCACTTGGCTTCTCAGAGCCTGACAACTGACCCTGTTTGAGCGCCTAGTAGTTTGCATCCCAAGTCAGAGCAGATGGGAGTGGCTCCTATGGGAATCAGAGGGGAATTGGAGGGTCTGAAACCCTGGAGTGTCAGCAGGGAAGCCCTCTGGGCGACTGGGACTGGAAACAAGGAGGGTTACCATCCATTGATACTGCTGCTCTCATTGCCACTTGTTGAGCGCTTTCTACTTCCTGGACCCTGCGATAATTATGTAGATTGTCACATCAAACCCTCCAAACCAGTCCATGAGATGGTACAGTTCTTATCACCACTTTACAGGGGACTACACCCTGGTGGTGTTTTAAGGGCACATTGGACTGTTAATCACAAGGTCAGCAGTTCAAGCTCACCAGCTGCTCCTAGGGAGAAAGATGAAGCTGTCTGCTATCGTAAACATTTAGCAAGTTTCAGAACCCTGGTGTAGGGTCATTCTGAGTCAGAAAGGCCTGGATGTCACTGTGTGGGGAAACAGAGGTTCAGAGAGGTGAAATCACTTTCCCCACATCACGCAGCTCCATTAGGATGGAGCTAGGATTCAGAGGCACGGGGATCTTATTCCAAAGGCTGTGTTCAATACAGGGCAGTCCCAGAGCAAAAGGCCTTGGCTGGCTGAGGTCAGAGCCTCCGAGGGAAATTAACAAAGCACACACACACACACACACACACACACACACACACACCCCAAACTCACTGCCATGGAGTCCATGCTGACTCATAGTGACCCTATAGGACAGTGTAGAACTGCCCCTGTGAGTTTCCAAGACTATTTATGAGAGTAGAAAACCCCATCTTTCTCCCATAGAGAGTCTGGTGACTTCAAACCGCTGACCTTGTGGATCGCAGCCCAATTCATAACCATTATGCCACCAAGGCTCCTACGACCATACGTAAGGAGCAATGTTTCAGAGGTGTCCTTTCCTTGGGTAGGCCATGCCTCCACCTCCTCCCTCCTGATGACCCTGAGCTAGCTCTCTGTAATAGTCTCACCTGGCTTCGAAGTCTGGTTCTTTGGACCTCAAGAACCTGCGCCTCGCTGTCAGGTTCATTCTTTCATCCCCCAGTCTTGGGATCCTCCGGACGGGACTGCAAACTCCCCACCCCCAAGCTCGCAGAGTACAGCTGGGACACGTGATCGCCTCACCTGCCACTGAGACTGCTGGTTCTTTGTGTTCATCTTCCGGTTCTTATTCTGGCTCTTCCCCGAGGTTTCTCCCTTGACTTTCCCACCTCTACCCACTCCTGCCCCCTGAGGACACGCATCCTCCCCACTGTAGTGCCAGAGTCTGTCCTGGGCTCCCGGGCTCTTCATATCCCTGGAGGTACCTGGCACTGGCCTGAAGGACCCTTCTGCCCTCTATTCTGAGCTCCGTGTAGCTAAGTGCGGAGCTGGCAAGGGTTAAGCCACACGCGGTGCACGGGAGCAGGAGAGACGAGAAAAACAACCCAGCTGCCCTTCTGTCCAAATCCCAGCTCCCCAGGACAAGGTGCTCACAGATAAATGGGTGAAATAGCACGAAGGTGCATTAATGACACAGAGTTATTTCAAAGCGATTATCTGGGATAACAGTAATTATGTCCAAGAACAGAGAAGGTCAGACTGGTTGGTCCCACTGCTCGACCCCAGTGAGACTCTTGCCAAGAAAACACTGCTGTGCGTGAGCAGGAGGGGCGGGGGG
>NW_022111357.1:27647045-27654266 GCF_000313985.2 Echinops telfairi | reverse complement strand
GGAGGAGGAGGAGTCAAACATGGCCCAGAACCTAGCTCTCAGGGATCAGGGACTCAGAGGAGCTTGTCCGAGGGCCGAGCTCCTGGGCAAAGCTTAGCTGTCAGCAGTTGTGTCCCCAGGAAGCTCTGGCTCTGGAGGGGTTTGTCACTGTGTGAGTGTTTGTCTGTTTATCCACGGTCCTTAAGATGAGCCTTTGCGGTGGGTGTTGGGTGGATGAGTCCTTCATTTCTTCTCACCTGTGTCCCTTTGTCTTCTCTCCGTATTTCCACCATCAGTCTGTCCCAGGCCTGTCCATCTACTCATCCACCTCCTCATCTAGCAACGCAACTACCCTCTCTTCTTGCAAGAACCAACCCTCAGTCATCCGTTCACCCACTCACCCCCATTTACACCCGGTTTTCCAATATCTACAACAATACCTCTGTTCTTCCTTTACATACATGCCCTCCCCTTCACCCTTCCACGGGCCCTACCAACACCCACTGGGTTCGACCTGTCTGCTGTTTCCAAGGGCTACTTCCCCATCCATGGACCTTGCACCCTTCCACTCATTCACTCTCCCTCCTTCGTTACATAGCTTTCCACCAATCCACTGATCCATCAGTCCTCCCTTCCCTGCTCTCTCCCCTATCCTCTGTGTATTCACTCATTTTTATATCTGCTCACAAGTCACTGTTCCACTTCCCCTTCCCTCCACATTGTCCCATTCACCCTTCCAGTCATCCACCTCCTCACCATTCAGTAGCCATCCTTCACCCCAGCCCCTCCCATCCCTCTGGTCAGCTACCCACCTGTCCCTGTCCAGCTTTTCACGCACCGCCTCCCACTTGCTCATCCACCCATCCACCACCCTTCCAGTCTTACGCGAATCCACCCACCCACCATTCACTGCTGTCCCCCGCTTCCTTTTACCCACCTCTCTGCACGTCATCCCCACGCAGTCCATCCATCCACTCATCAGTTTCTTACCCAGCCACCCTTTCTACCCTACCAGCTGCATGAACTCAGTTCCCTCCTATGTGAAACGAGTATATCCAATGTTCTATGATAGTCCCCGTCATACCTGGAATAGTCTTCTGATTGCTGAAGTCATACTCATTCTTCAAGGCGTGTTCTAAGATCTCTACTTCAAGCAAGGGCAACAGAGTAGAAAACGTGTACATTTCCAGCCAGAGAAATGAGTGTTCTCATCTGGTTTCGTCATTTACTGACTGTCTGACCTTGGCACGGCAGCTCACCATCCCCAAACTCCAATTTCCTCAGATGGGAAGGAGTTAATACCACGGACTTCGAAAAGTAGTTGAAGGATCAGCCAAAATGGTCTGTAAAGTGCCCACCAACCGACAGGACGCCCAGGAGGCACTCACCAAATGCTAGACTCCACTGAGAAAGAAGCGCACAGTGATGTGAAATCCACCTAGCCTCTCACGGTGCGGAGGTGCGACGGCCGCCTGGGGACAGGCGGGCTTCCTGAGGCGGTATCCTTGTGTGCTTTGTTCTCTGCTTTGTGAGGGCACCATTCGAACAACCGACACACTCACCAGCGGCTTTAGAAGGACAGACAAAGAGCAGGCAGTGTGGACAGCGGGACATGGTTAAAGCCACTTCATCCCGGCAGGGGACCCAGGATGATACCATGGACGCCATGCCAGCTGCTCATTCTAGTCAAGAGACCCGCTCTGAGGGGCAGAGCAACGACTCCGAGGACTGAAGCCTGATCTCAGGGGGCTGGAAGTCTGCGGGGGAGGGCGGGGGGGCGGTCCTGGAGCTGAGCCCCATGGTCGTGGAGCCCCCCGGCTGTGATGGACAGGGCAGCTGGGCCCCAGAGAGAGGCTAGGACTGAACAATAGACGAACAAGACACATTGGAGCAGCGGGGGCCAGCAGACAGACCCCCGCCCCCCACCACTGAGAAAATGACTTTGAGGTGCTCTTTAAACCTAGAACCAAGAGTGCCCTGAGCTCACCTCTTAGCAAAACAGCGGAGTGGCACTCGAGATAAAGGGTATTGCCCGTCATATTGGTACCCCACTGAAAACCCTCCGCTCGAGACCGCAAGGCCAGTGACTCCTCAAAGGCAAAGCTGGGAAGATAAGGGGGCAGGGAACAAACGGAACATGCAGAGAATGTTGACACGTTGTGATCCATAGAACCAGTGTCGCCGGACAAGGTGTATGGAGACTGTCGAATAAGACCCTAACCTGCTGCGTGAAAATTTCACGCAAAATGCCACCAAGTGCGTTTTGTGCACTGCGGAATCCCCCAGCCCCGCAGGGAAGCACTCGTTTGCTGAAGCCCTCAGCTGATGGACATCAAAGATTGCGGCCTTCAGTATGGGCTACACTTCACCTACAGAAAACAAGGGTCCTCACAACCTCACAGACCCATAAGCCGCATCTTGCCAAGTGGAGACCATTTGCTGCTCCACAATCAGTGGCCGTGGGAGCAGCAGTCACGAGAGGAAGCAACACACCACGTTAGGCCATCGGCCGCAGAAGACTCTTTAGAGCATTCCAAACCAGAGACGTCACTCTGTGCACTAGGTGCGCCTGACCCAGGCACGCATTTTCAATCACCTCCTATGCATGGGAAAGCGAGACCTCAGATTAGGAAGAAGGAAGAAGAATGGCTGTCTTTGTGCTGGGGAGGAATAGTAACTAACCCGTGGACTCCCAGAGGAACAAAAGAGCTGTCTTTAAGGAGTACAGCCAACATGCTCCTTACATGGGAGGGCGATGAAACGGTCTCATGTATTTTGGATGTATCCTCAGGAGGCAAAGTCCCTGGTAAAGCAGAGGGTCAGTAAAACAGAAGACCCTCAAGGAGATGGATTGACACTGTGGCTACAGAAATGGGCTCCAACGTGGGAGCAGCATCGGCTTCGTTCTGTTCTGCACGAGATCATCACTATGAGCTGGAACCGGCTTCGGGGCAGCAGCAGCAGCACCAGCAGCAGCAGCCGCACCAGGTCAGCATTGCTAAAGCGGCTCACAAAGCCCAAATCTAGTACTCAGAGCCTAGAACTGTTTTCTGAAGTGAGATGCCATTTGTTGAGAGAAAGTAGTTTTCTCTCTGCTATCCACTGGACCACGTGGGAAATCTTAAAACAACTCCTCTCTGGTGTATGTTCACATCCATGTTTCAAATCCCCACTCATCTGTCAGCTTGTCACATTGTAGTGGCTTACATGTTGCTGCGGTGCTGGAAGTGATGCCACCAGTAGTTCGAATACCTGCAGGGTCACTCGTGAGAAACAGGTTTCAGTGGAGTTTGCAGAGTAAAAACAGAGTGGAAAGCAGGAATAGGTGGTCCATTTCTGAGGGCTTAGCCGCTGAACACCTTGTAACCAGAACATTGTCTGATATCATGTTGGAAGATGAGCTCCTCAGGTTGGAAGGCATCCGAAATACATCTGGAGGAAAGCTGCCTTAGTGATGTGGATGGAGCCCAGGGCTGGGGAGCTTCAGTTGATGGTGGGCATGGCTCCAACTGAGAAGAAAGAGCTGCAAGCAGCCATTAATAGTTGGAACTTGGAATGCACGAAGTATGAATCTAGGAACGTGGGAAGTCATCCACAAAGAAATGGAAGGCGCGGACATTGATCTCCTAGGGCGTTACTGCTCTGAAGTGGCCTGCTGTGGACCATGTTGAATCAGACAGTCTTGGTTTACTACGTTGCGAATGGCAAATGCAAGAGGAACCGTGCTGCATTCCTTATCAAGATCTGCTCTGACATGCAACGCTGTCGGTGGTCGGAGAACATCTCTCCACCTACAAGGAAGACTAGTTAATGCAACTCTTATTCACATCTGTGCACCAACCACTAAAGCCAGTGATGACAAAATTTGAGGAATTCTACCAACTTCTTCAATCTGAAATGGATCAAATCTGCAACCAAGATGGGTCGATACTTACTGGTGATTGGAATTGAAAGTTGGAAGCAGTGGAAGAAACAGTAGTTGCAAAATGTAGCCTTGGTGACATAAACAAACCGGGAGACCATATGATAGAATTTCCCAAGACCAAAGACTTCTTCCTTGCAAATACCTCTTTATAACAACATCAATGATTATTATATTTGTAAACTTTATAGCTAGACTACACAGGAATTGAATTGACTGTATCCTTGAGAGAAGACAATGGAGAAGCTCAATATTGTCAGCTTAAACAAAACTAGGGAGTGACTGTGGAACAAACTATCGATTGTTCATATACAAGTTCAGCTCGAAACTGAAGAAAAGTTTGAAAGTCCACAAGAGCTGAAACACGACCTTGTGTATGTCAGCCCTGAATTTTGAGAGCAGAGATTCTGAGCATCAATAGATTTGACACATTGAATGTCAGTGACCGAAGACCAGGAGTTGTGGAATGACCTCAAGCACATCATACAAGAAGAAAGTGAAGGTCATTTAAAAGGGAGGAAAGAAAGGAAAGACATCAGAAGAGACAAACTTGCTCGTGAACCTAGAGTCAATCAAATGGAAGAAATGATGGCTTAAAAGAACTGACGAGAAGATTTCAAAGAACAGCTCAGGAAGACAAAGCAAAGCATTATAGTGAAAGGTGTGAGTCAGGGTGCAGTACAGCACCTATGAAACATACAACCTTCCTCTAGTTCTTAAGTGCTTCCTTCCCCCACCCCACTATCATGACCCCAATTCTACCTTACAAATCCGGCTAGACCAGAGCATATACACAGGTGCAGATAAGAGCTGGACACACAGGGAATCCAGGAAAGATGAACCCCTCAGGACCAATATTGAGGGTAACCATACCAGGAGGGTAAGGGGAAGGTGGGGAGAGAAAGGGGGAACGAATCACTATGATCTACCTATAACGCCCTCCCAGGGGGGTGGACGACAGAAAAGTGGGTGAAGGGAGACATTGGTCAGTGTAAGACATGAAAAAATAATAATAATTTATAAATTATCAAGGGTTCATGAGGGAGGGTGGGAAAGTGAGGTGGGGAATGAGAAGCCGATACCAAGGGCTCAAGTAGAAAATGTTTTGAAGTAGAAAGAAAATGTTTTGAAAATGATGATGGCAACAAATGTATAAATGTGATTGACACAGTGGATGGATGGATGGATGGTGATAAGAGTTGTACGAGCCCTCAATGAAATGATTAAAAAAAGAAGGAGTGAAGACCTGGAGTTAGAAAATAAAACATGGAACCGAGGAGACCATCACAAGCTATAGATTAGCCTTGAGAAGACTGGGAATTGCAGCATACTTCCTTGTGCTGGCGCAGCACCAGGATATGGACCAAGAGGCAGACTATTGAACATAACAAGGGCATGTTGCATGATTTAAAACCAGGAAAGGTGTGTGTCGGGATTATATTCTTTCACCATACTTCTTAAATGTGTATGTTGAGCAAATAACTCCAGACGCTAGATGACGAGAAGGGAATGCAGCATCAGGATTAGAGAGGGATGAATGGCCTGTGATACGGGACGACACAACCTTGCTTCCTGGAAGTGAGGGGCACTTGAGACACTTGCTGATCAAAGACTGCAGCCTTCAGTATAGATTGCAGCTCAATGTAAAGGAAGCACGGTTTCTCACAACTGGAGCCATGGAACGCATTATGATAAATGGAGGATCCCATTGTCAAGGATCCCATTTTGCTTGGATTCCCAGCAGCACGCACGGAAGCAGCAGTCAGGAAATCAAACCACACCCGTGCACCGGGGAAAACCGGCTGCAAGTCTTGAAGGTGCTAAAGAGCACGGATGCACCTGGAGGACTAAGGTGCTCCCAGTGCAAGCCAGGGTCTTTCCAATGGTCTCCCCGCATGTGAAAACTAGACAACGAATCAGACAACCGTCGAATAATTGATGCACTTGGAATTATGGTTTGGTGAGGATTATTGACCATATCCCTTTCTGCCATAAGAACAAACAAGTCTGTCTCGGAGGAAGTATAGCAAGAATGCGCCTTAGAAGTGAGGATGGCAAGATCTCGCCCCTCATACTTTGGACCTGTTATCAGGAGAACTCAATCCGTCGAACCAGACAACCTGCTTGGCAAAGCAGAGGGTCGCAGAGGAAGAAGACCCTTGATGGGATGGGTTGGCACAGTCGATGGGCTCAAAGATGGTCTCTTTGAGGATGACACAGGGCTGGCAGTGTTTTATTCTGCTGAACAACTTGATAGCATTTAACAATATACTTTTAACAAGCGGTAATGTGCTAGTAAATCTCTAACTGGCTCTCTGGGATATTTTAGAAAGAAAAGGCTTGGCTTGTAGCCTTTGCCAATTGCCGTTGTGTAAATATTCCCACCATGGTTAATTACAAGCTACCAGCATAACATCACTGAACACTGGGCGGGGTAAAGATGCCCACTCGCTTACTACCACAGAGTGTTTTCACCGTACAGACATGATACATATATGTAAATGATCTCAAGGGCCTGGATACTAGCGAAATGTAGTAAAATAATTATGAAGTGATGGGTTTTCAGTGTTTATTATCTTTATTTTCAAGGTAATTTGCTTAATGGTAAGTTTGTATAGATTAATATATAATAATGGCTGTGCTTAATTACTGGCTCACAACATTTCTGAAAATTGAGCAATCGGCTCTCATGGCTCGTGTAAGCCAGCTGCTGTACATCTCTCATTGTAATTTGAACAGGTTTTGGAGGGAGGACAAAGAGGAGGGCATCCTGCAGACATAGGAGCTGGAGAAAAGCACCTTGGCTTGAATCGTGGCTGACGGCCTCTGTAGGGCGAAGAATCGACAGGGATGACTTGACACGCGCGGACATGGGGTCCCTGCGCCGTTTACTTGAGGGGCAGACGGTGGGGTGGAACGGGTCTTGACTTCCAGTCAACCTCAGTTCAAATCCAAATTTCACCAGTTGGCAGCTGTGTGACCTTGGCCAGGTCACTCACCTTCTCTGAGTTGGTTTCATCCTATGGTGATGCTCCAAGTATTTGTTGTGCATCTACTATACGCCAGAAACTCCTGTACAGTTGTGAAAAATAAAAATTTAATTACATCAAACAATAAAGATCAGACAAAACCTCTTCTTTGCATACAGTTCATACCCTGACCAGCCAAAGCGTGCAACCTTCTGCCCTACGCAGGATGATTTTCAGTGGAGGATGTTAGCTCATTATTTAGATATTATTATTTCTCCCACTCATGGAGACTGATGGGCTGACACTGGGTGGGTTCTTTGTAGGTTTTTAAAAAAAATAATTTTTCGGGGG
>NW_022111357.1:27643352-27645053 GCF_000313985.2 Echinops telfairi | reverse complement strand
GCAGGGCCGGGCCCTGTTCTGTTCTGCTGTGCATATGGATCGGAACCGACTCGGTGGCACCGAACAACAAAACCATGTTGTGAGCTGTAGGCTTTTCTTTGTATGGGCTAACTTTTGGAAGGAAGTCATTCCCTGCCCATCTGTCTTTGTCTAGAAGTTCTGCTAAAATTGATCCACCCTGGGTGATTCTGCTGGTGATTGAAATCCTGGTGTCAAAGCTTCTAACAGCACAGACGCGTGCACATCTCCACAGTATGATGGACAAATGGACAGCGAGGTGGTCGAGCCCTTTTTTATAGGGGTTTGAAAGGTGTAGCCTTTTAGAGCAGAGATGGCCTCTGCCCTGGTGGGGTATGTTTCAGATGGATTTTATATCATTATTGATCCATAAAGTGACCCGTGCACGCACACACACGTCTACTCGCCCATCCACCTACCATGCATATACGCTGCCAAGGTCCTTTCCTCCCGAAGGGTGCATAGTTAGTGTAGTTCTTGGCCTTTCTTGCGCGTCAGTGGAGTGACTGATGGAGTGACTTTGGCCTTGCCCCTCATCTGGGACCTTGCTGTCCACAGGGAGTAGGCATTTTCCCCTGATCCTCTGGACCTTTGCTGTCCACTATAGGAGCCACTCAGCACTTCAAAGACTAAGCAGGAAAAGAAAAGAGCATGCAAAATAACTCATTAGGGACATAGGTATATAGATGTACATCTATAATTGTATGGTGACCCTTTGAAGCTGTTGGGTTAAATAACATATCATTAAAATGCATCGCACTAGTTTCGTTTTGCTTTTCACGAGGTGGCCACTAGGTAATTTTGAATGACACGTGTGGCTTGCCTGACCTGGTGTTGGGCAGGGCTGGTCTGGACATGGGCTATTCTGCTGGTGGGGTCAGGTGGGGGTGCTGGGATGTGGGCTGGCCTCCCTCAGAGTTTCCTCCGACAAGGTAGCTGGGTCTGCCTATCTGGCCTTCACCAGCACATCCACGTGGCTTTCAGGATGAGCTATGCCCTCTTCTCCATACCAGCCTTCGACACCATGCCCGCCTCCGTGGGCTGCCCCTTTGTCTCATTCCCAACAGGTTCAGAACTTGGGTGGACAAAAGCAAAAATATTTCTGGGTCTCTTTAAGGGGCTCCACCATTCATCCCTGGTGGCATAGTGGTCACAAGTGGTACTGCTAACTACAAGGTCCTCTGTTCAAAGCCTGCAGCCTCTCTGCAGGAGAAAGACAAGGCTTTCTCTCTTTCTAAAATCATTTTATTGGGCTTCATACAACTTTGATCACAATCCCTACATACATCAATTGTGTAAAGCACACTTATACATTTGTTGCCCTCATCATTCTCAAAATTCGCTTTCCTCTTGGGTTCCTGGAATCAGCTCATTTTGAAAGACAAGGCTTTCTGTTCCTGTAAACTGTTAGAGCCTCTGCAACCCACAGGGCCAGTCCTGTCCTGTCCCATGGGGTCACTGTAAGTTGGGATCAACTGGATGGTGGTGAGGGAGTGCATTTGACCGATCAGAATGTACCAAGCACTCAGTGTGCATCATGCCCCGGGCTGGGCACCGAGTTTCAAACATCAAACAGTTCACCTGCTGGCTCACCTGCAGACAGGACAGAGACTTAGGATCGCTAACCTGCTGGAGCCATTCACATTCAATTGACACACAGACTCCAGATGTGTTCGTGGGTTT
>NW_022111357.1:27640127-27642240 GCF_000313985.2 Echinops telfairi | reverse complement strand
TTCAGGGGATCTACTCTCCATTGTTCAAGCTCCTGGGCCAGGATGGTTCCAGCCCCGTCCTAACACCTGCGTGTTTAAGCTTCTCACCCCAATCTTCTTTTGCGTCCTGAGCCCTCTCAGTTCTAGCCTCAGCTGCTCTGTTTTGCAGTCAAATGTCTTACTTCATTCTCATTTGACCTTTGTATGCTCTGGTTTCCCCATCTATATAATGGATGTAATATTAACTCACAACTTATCATTAAGGAGCCCTCGTGGTGCCATGGGTTAATAAGCACTAACTGACTAATTGTAAGGTCAGCAGTTCAAACCCACTAGTTTCTCTGTGGGAGAAAAAGGCGGCTAGATTTACAGTCCGGAAACCCCACAGAGAAGTTCCACCCTGCCTTGTTGGGTCCCTATGGGTTGGAATGGACTTGGTGGTGGGTTGGGGCGAGGCGATGACTAGATGGGGATAAATTGCTGCCGTCAAGTTGACTGTGACTCAGGAGTAACTGCCCGGTCCTTCCTCATCCTCCTGGTCGCCAGCAGGCTCGCCTGTCTACCCTTGTGGCTGTCATGCCAATCCATCTCACTGAGCCCAGTGTCCTCCTCCAGTGAGCGCCATGAGGCAAGGGAGAGGGCGAAGTCCTGTTGTGGGGACCCATCAGGTTTTCATGAACTCATTTCCAGAAGTGTGTTGCCAGGACTCTCTTCCTAGTCTTAGCCTGGAAGCACTCTGGAAACAGATGCACCATGCGGGACCCCCTGCTGGTGTTTGACATGCTGGTGGCTTAGCTTCTAGCATCAGAGCAGCAAGAAGCCCCCACCACAGGACAGAGAGCCCACTGACCGATGGACAGTGATCCTGCCCGATGGGCTGGCCATAATGATTGTGACGCCCGTGTGTCACAAAGGGCACTGCAGCACGGAGAGGCAATGAGTCTTGTCCAAGGCGATGTGGCACACGTGGCAGAGCTGGGGTTACAACCCAGGCATACTGGCAAGCCCAGGTTCCTCCCCATTGGGGGATGTGGTCTTTCAAAAGCCCAGGGAGAATCCTATTGATTGGTTTGCGGTCTGTGGGGCTGCAGGTGGGCCCACAGGTAGGAAGGAGTATGGACACATGCACCTGCTCAGGGAAGCTTGAGTGTCTGCCTCTGCAGGCATGCAGTCACTCGGCAAATGATTTGTGAGCCCCATGCTGTGCCAGGCACCCGTGCTTGGCACCAGAGCCATTGGTGGCCTGGCAGTAGGGGGCAGATTACACGGACTGTGGTGTGTGAACTCTCTGGTAGCTAAGTGCGATGGAGTGGGGACAGAGGCGAAAGCAGATCAGAAGGGGAGGGAAAGGAAAGAGCCCCTTTAAAGAGGGAGGCAAAGCAGCCTAACCGAGAAGGCGATATTTTAGCATAGACGTTAAAAGAGGAAGGGATCTGCTATGCGGGTATTTGGGACAGGCGCGTTCAGGCAGAGGACAGCCCTGAGACAGGCAGAAGCCTGGGGGGATCAAAGAAGAGTGAAGGTGCCAGTGGGACTGGAGCAGAATGGGGGGGTTGCAGGGGGTCCCGTCACCGTCACCGAGGTGGTGGGGAGTGAGATAGTACCAGGCTGTCTGGGTCAGCGTAAGGACCTGAACTTGGCCTCTAGGGGAGAGCTCTTGGAGTGAATGAAGGAGTGCATGAGCGTCCAGACAATCCACTCAGGGGACCTTAACGCCGACAGAAGGAGCCCCTGGACCTCCCTTCGGTGGCCCAGCCCGAAGTGAAGGGGCCTGGATCAGGGGAGCCTGGAAGCCCATTGCTCCCCAGGACCCAGCTGCCCAGCGTGAGCTCCCTGGACAGCCCAGCTCCGAGTCTGCGCCGCCCCTCCCTTCGCCAGCAGCCTGGAGATTTTCATCTCACGCTTTGTCCCCTTGGGCAATTATTTATTATTTCCTTCTCCAAAGTGTTTCTGAGACACGGCTCTTATGAAAGATGCTACACCGAATAAAGTGGGACGGCATCATAATTCACCCTGGCTCCAGCTGAAATATTTGAACGACAACACATTACTGTCCAATTTCGCTGCTCTCTGCTTCAAGGGAGAAGCAGGAGGCCCCCACTCGGGTGCTCTGAGCTCTTCGCAGAACCGGATG
>NW_022111357.1:27637681-27639362 GCF_000313985.2 Echinops telfairi | reverse complement strand
GGCAGCAAATGATCAAAGAAGTGACAGGGCTCCCAAGATGGAAGCCAGAAGGCCTTCCTCCAATGGTTCTCATAAACTCACAGAGCGGCGGCGCATAGCTAACCTGGAGCCGGCTCTGACTCGGAACACCCTACAACAGAGAGACATGCTGCTCCCATCCCGCATCATCTTCACAACTGGCCCTGGGCCGGAGCCCATTGTTGCAGCCACTGTGCCAATCCATCTTCTTGAAGGCTTTCCTCTTGTGTTGCTGCCCCGCTACTTTACCGAGCATGAGGTCCTTCTCCAGGGACTGGTCTCTCCTGACAACGCGCCCAAAGTCTGCAAGATGAAGACTTGCCATCCTGGCCTCTCAGGAGCCCTCTGGCCGTCGTTCTTCCCAGAAAGATCGGTTTGTTCTTTTGGGCGTCCCGGGTACTTTCAATGTTTGTTGCCGGCACCACAGTGCAAAGGCATGGATTCTTCTTTAGTCTTCTTTAGTCAGTAGCCGGCTTTCCCCTGCACGGGAGGCCATGGAAGATACCATGCTTGAGCAGGCACACCTCAGTCCTCCAAAGAGCATGCTTGTTTTCAGCACTCTAAAGAAGTTTTGTGTGGTAGATTTTACCAAATGCAATGTCTTGTTTGATCCATGAGCATTGATTGTGAATCCAAGCAAGACAAAATCCTCCACAACGTCAACCTTTTCTCCACTTATGATGATGCTACCTATTGGTCCAGTGGTGAGGATTTTGGTCTTCCTTACATTGAGCTGTGATCCATCCTGAAGACTGCAATCCTTGATCTTCCTCAGCAAGTGCTTCAAGTCCTCCTCACTTTCAGCAAGGGAAGTTGTGTCATCTGCATATCACAGGTTGTTAATAAGTCTTCCTCCGATCCTGATGCCACACTCTTCTTCATATGATCCAGTTTCTCTGATGATTTGCTCAGTGTACAGATTGAATAAGTATGGTGAGAGGACACAACCCTGACACACACCTTTCCTGATTTTAAACCAGGCAGTGTGCCCTTCTTCTGTTTGCACAACTGCCTCTTGATCCATGGATGTGGATCATCCTAATCTGGTGTTAATTTAAGGATTAAGAGTGTAGGGGTGGAGTCTAGGCTGTCAATCTGGAGATAGCCAATGAGATTTCTGTGGGCATGGCCTTCTCCTGAGAATTCTGGGAAATCTGGTACTTCTTCCCTGGAGGCGGAAGACACCTCTCTCTCTCTGTTACTCCCTGGGAGACATTGCAGAAGACAAGCCACATGGACACAACCAGACCTCAGAAATTGGAGAAGCCACAAAGAGACCCCTGCCAGCGCTGAGATGCTTAGACTGGACTTTCTACCCACTGGCTTGTAATCATCCTGCATTTGGCTTCATTGCATGTGTTTCGTGAGTCTGAAGAGGACCTTATAGATTGGTATTGGACATATGGGCTTTGGACTGGACTGGGTTGGGATGTTTTCTCAATGTTCATTCCTCTTGTATATAAGCCTCTCCCTTATATACAAATGCATGTTTGTGAATTTGTTTCTCTGGTCTACCCAGACTAACACAGTGACAAGTTCCCAGATGAGCACAAAGTGTTTTGGAATTCGCATTCTTCTTAAGGTGATATATAGTTTATAATGATCCACACAGTTCAATGCTTTTGCACCATCAATAAAACACAGGTAAACATCTTTCTGGTAT
>NW_022111357.1:27634647-27636233 GCF_000313985.2 Echinops telfairi | reverse complement strand
GAAAAAGGCAATGGAACAATTTCCATGCACGTTGGGAAGCCCTTTGTATGATTTCACTTCTTTTGGCATAGGCCGAGGGGTAGACTTGCTGGAGGGTCATACAGTTATGTCTTCCTGAGATAATGACCCACTCAGCTTGTTTCCACGGTAGCTGTACCATTTTGCGCACCCAATAGCAGTGCTGAGGCAGGCTCCACTCTTTCTTACCCTCATCCGCACTTGGTATGACTGATCTTTTTGATTAAAGCCGTTGACACGGGCGTTTAGTACGATTTCACCGTGGTGTCATTTGTCTTTCCCTCCTGGTTAGTTGCAGGAGCCCTGGTGGCAGCGTGGATCGCGTGGCTGCCGATCATAAGGTCCGCAGTTCAAGGCCACCATCACTCCACAGAGAGAGACCCGTCTCTATGAAGATTGAAAGGCTCAGGAATCCAAAGGGACAGTTCTACTCTCTCTTAATGACAGTGCTGTTAGGTGCCACTGAGTCAGCTCTGACCCATAGTGACCTGCGCACCACAGATCGAGACACCGCACAGCCCCGCGCCATCCTGACCGTTGTTCCTGTACTAGAGCCATTGGTGCAGCCCTGTGTCCATCCATCTAGTCTAGGGGCTTCCTCTCCTTCACTGCCCCGCTACTTTACCAAGCATCATGTCCTTCTCCAGGGACTGGCCTCTCCTGACAATATGTCCAAAGTATGTACACTGAAGTCTTGCCATCCTGGCCTCTAAGGAGCACTCTGGCCTTACTTCTTCCAATACAGATCTGTTTGTCCTTTAAGCAGTCCATGGTACTTTCAATATTCTCCTCCAGCACCACCGTTCAAATGCATCTGTTCTTCCATGGTCTTCCTCATTCAATGTCCAACCTTCACCTGCCTATGAGGGAATGGAGACGACCACGGCTTGCGTCAGGTGTGCCTTAGTGCTCAAAGTAACATCCTTGCTCTTCAATACTCTAAAGAAGTTTTGGCAGCAGAGTTACCTAATACAATACTTCTATTGATCTCTTGACGGGTGCTTCCATGAGCACTGATTGTGGATCCAAGCAAGATGAAATCCTCTGCAGCTTCAACCTTTTCTCCATTTATCCTGATGCTACCTATTGGTCCAGGGTGAGTATTTTTATCTTCCTGACATTGAGTTGGGATCCACACTGAAGGCTGCAGTCCTTGATCTTCATCAGCAAGTGCTTAGTCCTCCTCACTTTCAGCAAGCAAGGTGGTGTCCTGTGCTTATCTCGGGTTGTTAATAAGCCTTCCTCCAATCCTGATGCCACATTCTTTTTCATATGAGCCAGCTTTTATGATGATTTCTTTAGCATTCAGATTGAACAAGTATGGTGAGAGGATATAGCCCTGACACACACCTTTCCTGATTTTCAACCAGGCAGAAGCCCCTTGTTCTGTCCAACTGCCTCTTGATCCCTGTACAGGTCCTCAGGAGCACAATGCAGTGTCCTGCAATTCCCATTCTTCTCAAGGCTGCCCATAGTTTGTTAGGATCTGCACTGCTGAATGCCTTGGTGTGGCCATTGGCTGCTGTTTTTCTTTTTGTAAATCCTGAGCTCTTTTTTTTTTTTTTTTT
>NW_022111357.1:27630504-27632472 GCF_000313985.2 Echinops telfairi | reverse complement strand
GTTAGCGCCCTGTGCCCCCGCTACCCATTTCTTCCTTATTTTCATCTCCTGAGCTCTTTAGGTAATCTGTATACAGGTCCTTTACCAGATAGAAGCTGTATAGCTATTTTCTCCCAGTCTGTGGTTTGTATTTTTATTCCCTAATTGATACGTTCTGAAATGCCAAGCTTTTTAATTTTGCGGAGTCTAATTTTCCATTTTAATTTCTTTTATGGGTCTGGCTATTGCTGTTATATACCTCAAGTCATGAACACACACACACACACACACACACACACACACACACACACAAGGTTTACAATTTCAGTTTTTACATGCAGGTCTATGGTCCATTTTGAGTTAATTTTTGTGTGTGATGCCAAGTAAAGGTTTAAGTTGATTTTTTCCCACATAGATATTTAACTGTCCTTGCACCAATTGTTAAGAAGATCATTGTTTTTTTCATTGGATTATCCTAGCATCTTTGTCAAAAATCAATTGACCATAAATGTAAGAATTTATTTCTGGAACCTTAATGCTATTCTATGGCTCTAAGTGGCTGTCCTTGTGCCAATAATGTAGAGTCTTGATTATTATGATTTTACAGTAAGCTTTAAAATTAGGTAATGTGAGTCCTTCAACTTGTTTTTTCTCTTTCAGAATGGTCTTGGCCCTTGTAGCTCGTTTGTAGTTCTATATAAATTTTGACATCAATTTTTCAATTTCTACTCCACAGCCTCCTGGGATCACAGCAGGGACAGCAGTGCCTTTGATGCTCTACTGTCGAGGTGTTGTGCCTCCATGTGAACTGTGTGCGAGTCACAGCACTGGAGGAGACCACAGAAAGGTGTTAACAGTGGGTGATTCGGGCCTCTGGGTGTCTTGGTGTCTGGATACCACATCACATGACCATGGGACATTTGGGGTCCTCCAAACTAGCTGACCCAGTTCTTCAATGTCTCCTTTCATCCTCCAAATAGCATAAATATGGAAGCTGAGGTCTGGGGAGGGGGCACTGGAACTGGGAGGGGAGGGGAAGCTAGGCTCTCATGTAACCGGATCCTTTAAGACCAAATGATTTCTTGCTTGGGATATTTTATGGAGACCAAGTGTTATATGCAATAGAAGGCATGTTGGCCAGAATGACAAGAACCCTTTTTAAAGGTAATGGTGGGTTTTGATACTGTGAGTGGGACAACGATGTCTGGTGTTGAGATCGAAGGGAACTGGCCCATTTCTCAGACTCGCACAGTGATGCAGGCTCTCATCAGATGGCAGCATGTATTCAATCCCAGGGACAGAAAATGTAGGTGGGCTCTATATGTCCCATGGGTCACAAAAGGATTAAATTTGGTTGGCGGACATTTTAAATGGTCCTTGGTCCTTTGCCATCAGACTAAGCACTCCCTATCATCAACTTTTGGCATCTCCAAAGGGCTGTCACATGAAGCCTTGGTGCTCAGCAGCGACACCTGGGGCTCGCTGTCATGTTGGGACTCGCTTCGTTGCAGGTATCATATGTCACCTGCTATTGATAAGAAGATACCTTGCTGGTCAGCCATTGCCACAAGCAGAGTGTACAACATACCCTCTTAACCCTCAGAGGGAATTTCACTTGCAAGTATTTCTCTGCAGCTCATTCACTGAGACTGCAGTTCGGCTCATCTGGGATGGACTTGATGGCTCTCTTCCTGCTTGGAAGTCAGGTGGACTTGGCAACAGGTGAGGGTTAGGCTCAAGAATGTGCCACATACCTCTCCCAGGGCTTGAATGGAAGGGCCAGCAGCTGTCGGGCAGTTCGCTCCCACTTGGCTCCCTGGAGTGCAAAGGAGTGACTCCCTGGGATTGACACACTCTTGCTTCTGTCCACATCACACTCGCCAAATCAGCCCCACAGTCAAACCCAGTATTCCTGGGGAGCATGACCAAGGGCATGGATGTGTAGTGGTCACAGGTAGGACGTGTGCCAGGAATGAAAAGCATGTGAAG
>NW_022111357.1:27627415-27628807 GCF_000313985.2 Echinops telfairi | reverse complement strand
GCACAATGAAGGTCATTGCTGCACGTCACAAACATGGAGACAAGGGGACTAAGGCTTGAGGAGTGAAAGATTAGGTTAATCATATAAAGTTGCCATGGTTCCATATTGGCTATTGAATATGACTCCGTTGAATAGTTTGCACCAGATCATATAACTTGTTCCATTGTCCTCTTCTGACTCTGCCGAAATTTCTGGCGGCTCCCTGTCAATGTGCTGTGGCAACCATTTGTTGAATGATCTTCAGCAAAATTGTACTTGCATGTGATATCCATGCAAAAGTCATACAACAGCACCATTTGTGCATTCTATTGGGTCATCTTTCTTTGGAAATAGGTACACATATGGATCTCTGGATCTCTTCCAGGCAGTTGGCCACATAGCTGTCTTTCAAATTTCCCAGCATAGATGAGCGAGTGCATGTAGTGCTTCACTAGCTTGTGGAAACATTTCAACTGGTTAGTCCGTCCCATCCTGGAGCCTGATGCCTTCAGGGCAGCTTGGCCTTCTTCCATCAATTCCGCTGGTTCTTGATCGTATGCTCTCTCTTGGAGTGATTGTTCCTCAATGGCTTCAAAGTTGGGCATTGAATAAGGAAGACCGAAGAAGAAAGAATTGATGTATTTGAATGATGACGCCGGTGAGCAATATTGAAAGTCCCACAGACTGCCAAAGACCAAACTATCCGTCTTGGAGGAAGCACATCCAGAATGCTCCTTAGAAGCAAGGATGCCGAGACGTCATCTCACATGCTTTGGACCTGTTAGCAGAAGAGACCAGCCACTGCAAAAAGACCTCAAGCTTGGTACAGCAGAGGGGCAGTGAAAAAGAGGAAGCCCCTGGACAAGACGGACTGACACAGTGGTTACAGCACTGGCCTCAACCATAGCAATTGCGAGACTGCCTCCGGAGAGGGCCATCGTTCATGCTGTTGCACACAGGGTGACTGTGAGTCAGGACAGACAGATGACTTGTCCTTTGGCGAATGACAACCGACCCATCGACTATGTCTTAATTTACCCTCTTACTGGTGATTCACATCTAGTTGAATCGTTGGCTTCTGCTTGATGAGGGGCAATGGATGTGTGGGTGTCTGTCTGAATTTCCACCAGTCTTAGCTTTCACAGCCTTTCCTTGGGCTTAGCCAGCACCCTCATATATCCGTGGGCTCTTGCGTGTCATCAGGCGGAAGACCTTACTTCAACTATCTCCTCACTCAACTGTATTAGTGATCACTGTGTAACAAGGGGCCCCCAAACTTAATGGCTTAAAACAACAACCCTTTTAAAAAAATTCATTTTATTAGGAGCTCATAGAACTCTTATCACAATCCATACATAAATCAATTGTGTAAAGCACATTTGTACATTCATTGCCCTCATCATTCTCAAAACA
>NW_022111357.1:27624048-27625602 GCF_000313985.2 Echinops telfairi | reverse complement strand
GAGCAGCTAGAAAGCACAATACCTTTTATAACCCTCCTGCAAAAATCTACTCTATTGTTTCCACCACATTCTAGACACTTGCTGTTGTTAGATGCCGTAGAATCTGTTCCAACCCATAGTGACCCTGTGCGCAACAAAACAAAACACTGCCAGCCCCGCACCATGTCCACAACTGTTCCTGTGTTTGAGCCCATTGTTGCAGCCACACATCAATCCCTCCTGTTGAGGGCCTTCCTCTTGTTGGCTGACCATCAATACAGTAGGGAACAGAACATTCCAAAGGGCAGCTCGATAAGACAAAGTAAAATATAATCATGAAATGTGCAAAGACCTAGAGTTAGAATACCAAAAAGGAAAAAAAACAAACATGTTCAATATACCGTATATACTCCAGTATAAGCTAACCCGAACATCAGCCGAAGCACCTAATTTTACTACAAAAACTGCATTTAAAATGTGCTGAAAAACTCGGCTGATATACGATTATATACGGTATCTGAAACTGAAAGAACTCAAGAAAAATTCAAGTCTCGAGTTGAGGTATTGAAAGATTCTATGATCAAAATATTGAATGATTCAAGGAGCATCAAAAGAAGATTGATAGAATACACAATGTACCAAAAAGAACTAGTCAGCATTCCAGCATTTCCAGAGGTAGCATACGATCTAGAACCAATGGTGCTAATGGAAGAAGTTCAAGCAGAGAATACCAGAAATATATTTGCTTGTGTTTTATTGACTATTCCAAAGTATTTGACTGTGTGGACCATAACAAGCTATGGATATCCTTGAGAAGAATGGGAATCCCAGAGCACTTCATTGGGCTCATTCGGGAGCTTCTACATGGTTCAAGAGACAGTGGTTCTCATGAGGACAATAAGGAAATATGCCTGGTTTCAAATCAAGAAAGGTGTGAGTCAAGGCTGTATCCTCTCCCCATACTTATTCCATCATATGCTGAGCAAAATAGTTGGAGAAGCTGAATTATATGATGAAGGACGCAACATCAGGATTAGAGAAAGGCTTTTTAACAACCAGAGATATGCAGGTGACCCAACCTTGCTTGCCAAAAGTCAGGAGGACTTGAAGCCCTTACTGATGAAGACCAAGGATTGCAGGCTTCACTGTAGATGACAACTCAATGTAAAAGAAATGCCCAAACCTTCACAACTGGACCAGTAGGTAACATCATGATAAATGGAGAAAAGGTTGACGTTGTCAAGGGTTTTTGTTCGCTTGGATCCATAATCAATGCTCACGGAAGCAGCAGTCAAGAGATCGAACGACACATGACATTGGGTAAATCTCTTTAGTGTTGAAAAGCCAGGATGTTACTTTGAGGACTAAGGTATTATGCCTGACCATAGCCGGAGTACTTTCAGTTGCCCCATGCACATGTGAAATTGAAAATCGAATAAGGAAGGCTGAAGAAGAATCCATGTTTTTGAATTACGGTGCTGGCGAGGAATATTGAAAGTACCGTGGATGTCAAAAGAACAAATGAATTTGTCTGAAAAGAAATACAGCCAGAATGGTCCTTAGAGGCAAGGATGA
>NW_022111357.1:27622062-27623933 GCF_000313985.2 Echinops telfairi | reverse complement strand
AGCGGGGCAGTGAAACCGAAGACCTTCAAGAGGATGGGTGGACACGATGGCTGCATCGATGAGCTTACACCTAGGATGATGGTGAGGGTGACACAAGACTGGGCAGTGCTGTGCTCTGATGTCCATCGAATCACTGTGAGTCGGAACTGACTCACAGTAACAGCAAGTCTACCCCAGGCGCACGTTCCCAAGGACAGCCCGCACTTCCAGAGAGACGGATCAGGCGCCACACAAAGGATGGACGACAGAGAACGGTGCACACATTTTAACACCATTCCATCACACCTGGCCTAGGTGCTGATAGAAGGCCAGCATGGGGGGGAACTGCCTGGTATTCTTCCTGGAATTACATCCTTAAGCCTGACCTGTTTTAACATTATTCTTTACACGAGTGTTTCTATACTCAAACAAGAGGAAAGACAAACTTGATCCACCCATCCTCCACCCCCAGCCCTGCGCCTCTCCGATGTGGGTACAGTGAACAATGCGATGGGGCTGCTTCCTGCTTCCCTTCCTCATCTTCTTCCTCGGGCACGGTTGCATTATTCATAGACTCCACGGTGCAGGCTTAGATGAGGGGGCGGGGTGTCGTGGGCATCATGGGAGGGGCGGTTACTCTGGGATGGAAGCGCTGAGCTTTATACAGATCTGCACAAATGGTCCTCAGGAATCAACTCGTCAGCACTCTCTGGGCACCAATAACAGCAAATCCAGCCTAAACCGACTTAAGCAGAAATTGGAAATTTAATAGCTTATGTAAGTGAAAAGTCCAGGGCTACATCAGGCTGCAGGTACGTGCCCAGTGACGTGGCGGCGGCTGGCTGTTCACTGATGATTCAGGCGCCTTCTCGCAGAAAGTAGACTTGTTTTTGATGTTGCCCGGCTGCCCGGCCAGCAAGGACTTCCCTGCCTCCTTGCAGTCAGATCTGCCCATGAGTCCGGTTCTTACCAAGGGATTAGGGTGGAAGTGATGTCTGTCTTCCAGTCCCCAAAGCCTGAGATGCACGTACACCCCATCACTCCAGCTTCTCCCAAGGGCCGAATGCTGAGAACCGCAAGGTCCTAGGGCAGAGTGCCATGTGAGATGGAAGGATCCTGGAGCCCCAATCCCCCACAGAAGACGTCAGCAGGCGACAATGTGAGCAAGCTTGTTACATCAGCTTGTTACATCAGCTCCCACCGCCCATCCTACAGTGGGGCCGTCAGGGCCTCTCCTCCCGCCTGCCCTCCTCTCTGCTTGTTCCTGCTGTTGGCTCCAGGAGGTGGCAAGATGGTGGCCACTGGCTCTAGAGCACCACTTCCCAGAGCCAGGGCTCGTGGGAAAGACGGCAACCCGTTCCGGAAGGGCTTGAACAGAGTCCCAGATCTGTACCATGTTGCTAAGTTCATGAGCTAGCCCCAGAAGGACTGCTGTGTCCTGGGGGACTGCCATGTGGGGTGGTCAGCCCAGCACATAGCTTCCCCCTGGGGACTGAGAAGTGGAGCCAATCACATGCGGACTAGGATTAGAGGGCTGGATGCAGGGTACTTGTCCATCACCATGGACTTGGACAGTGTCTATGAACTCCCTGGAGGCCAGTGTCCTTTCCACTATGGCGAGGATGCTGGGTACGGTGGGGCATGGGGCAGGGGTTCCCCGGGGGTGGTATGACCTTGGCGAGCTGCCCGTCCCTGACCTTTGTGCCTCGGGGATGCTCAGCTTCCTGTCCAGCTGCAACACCGTGGGAGGGGCTTGTCTGGATCGGGGCTGGCACTCGCAGCCGAGCCTCTTCCAGCCCCTCCACCCTTTGTTCTCCTTCCCATCCACACGGGGCACTTTCTGGAAGGACATCAATGCCTGGCCCCAAAGAGCACGGTTTTGAACATCACTC
>NW_022111357.1:27616128-27620525 GCF_000313985.2 Echinops telfairi | reverse complement strand
AGAGGCTGTAGACTTGGCAGTGTGGCATGGCTGCCCAGTAGTGGTCTGAAGGCACAAGGCTGGTGGCCTGCACAGAGCCACAGCAGTGGTACCGGGTGCAGCCAGGCCCCTCTGCAGAACTGGACCCCTCAGCCCTTCACAGTCGTGGCGTCTGCAAGGAGATCGCTCCTGCCTTGGAGCAGCCACGGGCCCACACTCCAAAGCGCTCTGGCCGAGTGGCTTTCAGGCTTCTGTTTGATCGGCGGGTGTCTTTCCCTCCACTTGACTGGAAGTTCGTGGTGGGGGTCACATGCCACCCCTGACGGACTCTGGTGTGGCCCTTGCTGGCAGCCCAGGCAGGAAGAAGCCAAACCCATCCGTGGCTGATGGTGGTGGGGCTGGGGGATTGATCTGGACACACCCCGCCCTCTGGTCCTATCGTTCCCCTGAGGCTCAGATGTTGGAGATTCAAGATGCCCCAAGGACCAGCTTCGTCTCTGGAAGGCAGCTGGTGTCTGAGGAGGGCTAGATCTGATGCAGAACCTTGATGCTCCCTTCCCCCATCCCACACCCTCTTTCTTTACTTTTTGAACTTAGTATGGAATAACTATGAACTATTTCCACACCAGCCCCCTTTGCTCCTGGGACTTGACCAGGAGTCGCTGGGCCGGGTGATGGCTAGCCTGTGGGCTGCTGACTGCGAGGCTGGAGGGGTAAGTCTGCCCAGGGGGGCCTTGGAAGAAAGGCCTGGGGAGGGACTTCGGACAAAGCAGCCCCTGAAAGCCCTGTGGACCACGGTTCTGCTCAGACACCCATGGGGCAGCCGGGAGCCAGAATCCATTGGAGGACGATTGATGGAGGTGATGCTCCCACATGTCCCGTCTCAGAAGTGCGCCGCTGGGCTGTGGCCTCGGGCCGGCACACACTGCTGTTCTCAGCACCCTGGAGGCCCTGCCTGGAACCTGCCCCACACTGTGTCTCATGCGTCTCCACCTCCCACAGCACGCGCAGGGCAGGCTGGTGTAGCGTCTCCCATCTGACAGGTGAGATGAGTGAGGCTCCTGGGGCAGAGCCTGACCTGCCTTTGGTTGTAGTGTAAGTGGTGGTGCAAAGACTTGTACCTGTCCAGATGACCTCGCCTGCTCCTGCTTCCCTCAGATGGTGCCGGGGCAGGACATGGGTGCCGCCACTGTCTGTGTGGGAGCCCCTGCACTGGCTTGGGCCTTCCTGGGCTCTCCGGGGATTCCTATTTGACTGAATGAAGATACATGCCGAGGGCCTGACTAGGGGACCCACCCCAGCGTCAGTTTGCAGAGCTCTCGTGCGTGGGGTGTGTGTTGCTGTGATGCTGGAAGAGATGCCACTGGCATGCCAAGCATCAGGAGGGCCACCCACAGATCACTTTCAGTGGAGCTTCCAGACTAAGACAGACTAGGAAGAAAGGCCTGGTGATCTGCTTCTGAAAATTAATGAATGAGAAACAAAAGAGTCACAATAGAATATTGTCTAATATACAAGGTGAGGTAGTTAGTTTATTGTGCTAACCTGGCCGATAAACACATGTGGGGTTAATTGAAGGTCAGAGGGACAAATGGCTTGGTGAACTTCACCTTTCTAGTTCTCGGGTCTCTTGCTTCCTGATGGTCAGACCAGGGTGCAGCTGCCTTAGCCAGTTCCCTGCTTCAGATGGCAAGGCTCACTTCCTGCAAGACATCCCTGAGGAGAAGCCACATGGACCTACCCTGATGCAGCCCTGGGTGCTGGCGCAGCCGTGTGGAGACCCCTGCCAGCGCTGAGATGCTTACATATTCACTGACTTGGCTTTCCTCCTGCAGTTGGCATCATTGCCTGTTTTGTGAGATGGAGGAGGACTTTGTGAATTGGTGTTGGACATATGGGTTAATGGCTTAATGTTGGATTTGTGGGCTTGGCTTGGGCAGCACTGGGTTGGGATGTTTTCTTGATGTGAACTTAACCTTTATATAAAACTGTCTCTTATACATACATTTCTATGGATTTGTTTCTCTAAAGAACCCAGACTAACACACAAGGATTACGCTTTACCCAGTAAATAAGACTTACGTGTGCTTACAAGTGAGACTGTGCATGACAGAGGAGGAAGCAAGCACAGCTTACCTTGCTTCCTGGGCATCCGTCCCTCGCCCAAACCAAGGTCGACTGTTGCCATCAAGTCTGTTCTGACTCCTAGTGCCCCCACTCACTGCCCGCGAGTCATTGCTGACTTACAGCGACCCTCTGTGGGTTTCTGAGATCAAAACTGTTTATGGGAGTCGAAAGCCCAGTCTTTCTTCCAAGGAGGTGCTGGTGGTTTTGAACTGCTGACTATGTGAGTCACAGCCCGACTTGTAACCAATACACCACCAGGGCTCTGATAGAGCCCCTAGAGGACAGACAATGGCCCCATAGGGTTTTCAGGGCTGCAACCATTACGGAAGCCGGCTGCCATATCTTTGTTCTGCAGACTGGTGGTGGATTTGAACCACTGACCATTTTGTTAGCAGATGAGTGCTTTGTCCACCGGGCCACCAGGACTCCCTTCATCCCTGTTAGGGGCCATACATTTGGAGAGGTTTTCATCTGTAAGAAGGTGCTGTGGGCTGGGGAGACAGACAGATGCCAGTCAGACATAGAAGCAGAGTCTTTGATATGGTGGGGAAACATGAAATTGTTCACTTCAAATCAGTAAGCACAGTGAGTTTGTGCTTACCTTGCTAGCTAGTGACCCTGATAGTGCGGACAGAGGTCTGGAAGAGGAGCCCCCAGGGCTAGCAGAGACTTGAAATGGCCAGTGAGCTTGGTGCAGGGCCGGGACCTTCGCTGCTGTTGCCTGGGGCATGGCCGGGAGCTGGAGCCGGCTCTGCAGAAGCCACGGAGAGGGAGGTCGCCTGGAAGAGGCCACAGAATTCCTCAGCAGCGTGATTCCTGGATTTGCCGAGGACCGCACATCCGGTGGCTTCGAACCACTCGCTGTCCTGACTGTTCTTCTGGTGAAAGGGAATGTGAGAGGCACACAACTGAATGGAGATGCTTACCTGTTGCTGCCCAGTCTGCTCCACTCTGTGGACCGATCGCGTGCAGCAAGACAATGCACCGCTTCTCTGGAGCAGGGGTGTAGTCAGAAGGGCATGGATTCCAGTCGAGGCTTGTTTATTTACGTGTCTATACTTGATGGGGTTTAAGAAAGGGCAGCCGGTTTACACCTTCCCTCTGTGCCCAAGGCAGGACAGGATTGAGGGACAGAAAGAGGTGACTGGCATCCTGATTGCTGGAGACAAAGTTTTCTTTCCTCCCAGTTCTGCAGTCCAACCTCAGGGTATCGGCAGGGCTGTGCCCTAGGGGAGAAACCTAACTTCCTTGGTTTGAAGCTGCACCACTCTGTTCCCTGCCCTCATTGTCACATGGCCCTGGTGTCTCCGGGTCCATGGTGTGACTCTCTAGAAGGGAACCAGCCATTGGATTGAGGACCACTCTGATCCTGGGGGGCCTCAGCTTAACAAAACACATCTGTAAAGGCCTGATTTCCCAATAAAACCCCATTCGAGATGATGGAGGTGCATGAATTTTGGGTGAGACACTAGTCAAGTTTGCTCAGATTCTAAGCCTTCACTTGCCAGCCGTGTGTGCTTGGGGAAGTCACTTACCTTGTTTGAGCCCCAGTTCCCTCTTTTGCACAAATGGGGCTAATGGGGCCCATCCCTGTACACTTGTGAAATTAAGTGTGATGGGGACACCACCACAACATTGTTAATCATGGAAGTTAATCATGGGCATTGTCATTACGCAAAACATGAGGTGAGCATGGCAGGTGCTATTTAGAAGGGGTTGTCTTTAGAAGGCGATGGATTCCAATAGGGGCAAGCACAATCTATGTACTTATTACATATTCATAATGACTGGGGTTTGATGAGGGGCGGTGAATGGCTTCTTTGCTCTGTGCCCAACTTTGGAACCAACCGCGAACAACAGATGCCTGGCTCAGAGAGAGGCCGGAGCATCCGGAATGGGAGGGAGCTCTGGAAGGCATGGCGGGGCTGGCCCTGGGCCTCCTGCTGAGCAGAAACCCCATTCAGGGCCCTCTGCAGGCAGTGGAGGAGACGCGCATCTCAGCTCCACCAATCAGCGCGTGGGCGCACATCTCAGATCCACCAATCGGAGCGCGCAGATGCGGTTTCCAGGCAATGGGAAACCCCGGGAAGGTCGACCCCTGAGAACGTGTTTGAACCCCGGCCCTGGACCCGCATCAGTACCCGACATCATCGGCTTTCGACCCGAAATATCGAGAAGTTTTTGCGTCCGAGCTCGAACAAAACATCGAATCCGACCCGAAGCACGTGTCTTTTGTAAACAAAAGCGGTTCCCGTTTCGGTCCCTTGATATTCCTTGGCGTTGTTAGTAGG
>NW_022111357.1:27612453-27613865 GCF_000313985.2 Echinops telfairi | reverse complement strand
TGCTGTTGGCAGTGTCTGCGTGGGCTGAAAGACAAATGCCAGGAACAGCGGTCCTTCCTGGCACTGGCTGGGACTGGGGATCCTGGGTGGGCAGAATACCCAGCCAAGCCCTTGACAGGCTGTGGGCCTGGAGTTGACACACCCAGAGGGTGGTGGGAGCCTGGGCAGCAGGATGACGTCACTTGGGAAGGAATCACCTGCCTCTCCCCAGAGCGTCTGGCTGAGGTGTACTCATGTATATATGTACATGTATGTGTTGGTATTAATAGGGTTGGGGAGAGATCCTGGACACAGCAGCTCCTGAGGCAAGTTTTGCTGGTAAAAGCATTTGAATCCAGGAGGGCTCGAGGGGTGTCCCCAGAGTTCCCTGGTGTTCTTTCATGGCTGCTGCTCCAGGGTGTTATCGGCTTTCTATAACTCAGAAGTGATGACATGTAGGACCCACCCCACCCTGGTATGATCTTATTCCCATAACAAAACAAGCCTTAAGAAAGCCGTTTTAAAATCTGGGTGTATTTGCAGCAACAAAACCTACCCCCTAAACTCACATCCATCGAGTTGATTCTAGTTCATTGCACCTCTTGTGGGCAGGAGAGAGCTGCCCCTGTGGGTTTCCAATGGACGTCGAAACGCTTCCCGGTCCTGCGGCAGCCTCACAAGTGTTCTTGTGTCTGAGCCGTGGCTGCAGTCACGGTGTCAGCCCGTCTCGGTGAGGGCCTTCCTCTTTGCCCCTGCTCTCACTTTACCAAGCAGGCTGTCACTCTCCAGGGACTGGTCTCTCCACTATCAGAGAAGGCGTTATTAACAAAAGCATCAAAGGGTGAAGCCCTTGTTTCTGGGCACATCCTCCATCTAGGTCCTTACACTTCTGAAGACGTTTCCATGTCTCTAAGCTTCCTCACCCCCAAATCCTGTCCTCTTTGATTAGACCACATCAAAACGGCAGCTTTTGCATCCCTGAGGGCTCAAATCATGTGTCTTTGAAATGTCCTTTGAGTTTTGGTCACCAAGAGTTGTCTGAAGGGGCAAGATCAGGGGTTTAGGGTGGTTGGGGTAAGGTTTTCCAATGACATGCCCACTGGACAGCCCTTTCTGCCGACGAACAATGAGCAGATGGATTGTCATGATGGGAAAACTCCTCCACTCAACTTTCCTGGCCTCCCCCCGCCACCCCCAGGGTTGTTGTCAATGTTGTTAAAGATGCCTTTCTAATCAGCTCTCCTTGTCCTGTATCTCTTGAGAAAGTTTATGAAGGTGAAGGCTACCCCTTTGTAATCTCAGAATCAGTCACCATCACCTTCTGAGCTACCTCTAGCTCTTGAATTTAACTCACCTGGCAGATCCCCCCAGAAGCCACTGTTTGGGACTCTTTTTTGAAGGCACTCTCAGGAGTGTAAGAAGAGGGTATTTCC
>NW_022111357.1:27609931-27612088 GCF_000313985.2 Echinops telfairi | reverse complement strand
CCTGATGGCACACGCCCGCCAACCAGTCGCCCAAATCAAACCCACTACCATGGAGGTGCTTCTAACTCATGTTGTTGTTAGGTGCCAGCAAGTTGATCTTGACCCCTCGCAACGACCTCTGGACAACAGGACAAAACACGGTCGGCCCTGTGCCGTCTCCCCCGTTGGTCCTCGGTCTGGACCTTTCATTGCAGCCTCCGTCAGTCCATCTTGGAGCGCATCTCCACAAACCTTTGTGGGAACGGACAGCCTCATCCTGCTCCCAGGGAGCAGCTGGTGGGTTTGAACTGCTGATCTTGCTTTCAATAGTCCAAGGCCTAGCCTGGGATGGGCTCCAGTCCACCAGGGACCCAGCACAGCCTGCTCCGCGCCCCACCCCAGAGAACAGAGCAAGAAACGCCAGCCCGCCGCCGCAGAGTGAGTTCCACTTCGTGTTGCTCTTGGGAGGGGCTAGCCACCCTGTCCCTGCGCCGCCCTCGCGAGCATTGTTGCTGTTGAGCCCATGGTTGCAGCACGGTGTCCATGTATTTTGTCCAGGGGTCTTCCTCTGTTTGCTGCCCCTCTGCTTTCCCAAGCCTGACGTCCTTCTCCACGGACTGGTCTCTCCTGACGACATGGTCAAAGTACGTGGGGGCTAGTCTTGCATCCTCACTTCTGCAGAGTGCTCGGCTTCTGTCCTTCTCCCCCAGAGCTGGAAGCGCACCTCACAGTGACCCTAGATACGCTTCCTGAGCCTACATCTCTCCGGGGACCGTCAGCCTCTTCATTCTCCCAGAGAGTGGCTGGTGGGTTTGAACCACCGACCTTGAGGTTAGCAGTTCAAAGCTGAGCCCACAGCACAGCCAAGGGCTCTTTACTATCGGGCCCAGCACTGGGCATAGGGACTTGGCGATGGTGTGTTGAGTGAATGACGTCGTGGATGAATGAGGTCCTCAGACTGCTTCCGCCCAGTGCTTCCTCCTTTCTCAGAACCAGTGTCTGGCTGCTTATGGAAGGCCCGGGCAGCCAACCCCTTGGAAATATAGTGTTATCTAAATGCTAAATAGCAGCAGTAACGGCTGAGATGGGCTCTATGAACAATGCGCAGGCTTATTGGCCATCTCCTGCCTCTGGCCGCCCTGCGCGGAGCCACTCTGGCAGCCTGTCCGCCTGGCTTAGTGCTCGCACTTTGTCAGGGGTGCTCAGGCTCTCCCAGGGGCTCCAGACCTGCTCACGCCGGGGGAAGGGCTATGCCACTGTATTTCTTGGGGGAGGGGCTGGTGAAGGGGGTAGGGAGGGAGCTCGTGGTGCGGGCCTCTTGCATGACCTTGGCAGATGACCGACATCCTCCCTCTCCTCATTGAGAAATAAAGAAAAGAGTGTTACTATCTAAAATAAAAATCAGTCCATCGAACACAGACTCCCTGGATGGTGCAAACGGCCCCTAGCACACTCTGCTGGGAGTTCGAGGCCACACAGAGGGGCTTTGGAAGCACAGGCCTGGTGGCCGACTTCGTAAAAGGGCCCTTGCAAACCGCAGGCAATACCTGGAGTTGGCGTGGTGGCCAAGGCAACAGGGGAGGTGTGTTTTTGGTTTTGTTTTGAGGAACGTTGGCTGCTGTCACAGAACCAGGCTGTTTCTTTCCATCCACTCCCAGGATTTTACAGACCCAGACAGGAGGGTTCTGAGGGGCAAGGAAACCCCCAGCCGGGGAGAGTATAAACAGGATTTAGCCCTAGGCTGCCTGGCTGCAAACCTCCAGCGGATGCGAGGGGCTGGGCTGGATCAGAAGTCTGCAAAATGTTTGTAGTGGAGAGGTGCTTTGTTCCCACAAAGTCCTACACAGGAACTCCCCCAGAAAACGCATGAAAGCCGAGTGGGTCACACTGAAGCTGGAGGGGGGTGCTGCGGGTCCTTCTGGTGCTCCTCGCCCTCCTTGAAGTAGGCGGGGCTCCTTGGAAACCGGAGCAGGGCCTTCAAGGTATCAGTCGCCCTTGGCCTGGGGTGGGGGGTGGGGCGCGAGGCTGGTGGTGGTGGTGGGGGGGACCTGGGAGTTCACAAGTCCGTCTTCTCCGGGTGGGCAGGACCCGGGCCATGAGATACCTCCCCCCACCCCCATGGCAGACCCGGACCCCTGAGTGAGCATTGCCCCTGCTTCTCAGTGGACTCCAGGACCC
>NW_022111357.1:27584919-27609381 GCF_000313985.2 Echinops telfairi | reverse complement strand
CAGCGACCGCATCGGGCGGAGTAGGAGTGGGACACAGGGTTTCTGGGGCTTACCTCTTTCCTGAAATCTACAGCCTCTTCTCCTCCGGTGGGCTCAAATTGGTGACCTTAAGGTTACTGGCCCAGCCCATAGCCCACTGTACCACCGAGGCTCCTGCAGAGATGACAGACAGCTCTGGAGGCCCTGTCACCCCACCCCTGCCCTCCTCCCCGGGCCCCTTTGTCCTCAGGCTGGCTCCAGGCACTGCGGGGAGGGATTTCAGGCTGCCTCCACCGTCCGTCACCCTGGGTGGACTCCGAAGAGTCCATTTGGTTTATTAACATGCACACTCTTGGCATGGGCCTGGGAACGGCAAATTGGATGGGAGTTCACGGAAGTCAGGGGATGTGTTTATCACCTACTGCTCCATCACCTGTCCAGCTTCCTGGCAGCCAGAGTGGCCCGGGCTGGTCTTGGGAGGGTGGGGACAGGGAAAGGGGGGTGGCGGGGATGAAAATCGATGTCCTGCTCTCGGTTCTGCAGCAGCTGCCCAGAGAGTGAGCTGGGGTGCGGTCGGCCTTTGCCTCTGGGTCTCTCCATCAGGGGTCACGAGGCAGCATGCATAGAACCTGGTCTTTGGCATCTGGTCCTTCAGGGCTTCTGGGACCCTCTGGCTGCGGTATCACCAACCAATCCCTCTTTCCACCTCCACTGTCACGGAGCCTCGCTGCCTCACTTTCCCTGCCTGTCAGATGAGGACATTCACCACTATTCCGAGCCTCTCCTCTGCGCTTCAGGGGCCCTGGTGATGTTCCACCGGAGGCAGAGGTGGCAGGTCTGCCTTTGCCAACACTGAAGCCTGGGCGCCCAGGGGAGCAGTTTGACTCTGTCCAACACTGAGGGAGACACTTGGGTGTCACTGTCTGTGCTGAGTACCATGTGAAGGACCCCTGGGGCAGAGTGGGTCACCTCCAGTGAGAGGGGACGGGGAGAGGGCATTCCGGCGGAGGGAACGGCGTATGCAAACGTTTAGGGCCACGGTTCTCAACCTCTAGGTCAAGACCCCTTTGGGGGCCAACCGACTTTTTCACAGTGGTCGTCCGATTCATAACAGTAGCAAAATGATAGTGATGAAGTAGCAATGAAAATAATTGTATGGTTGGGTTGGGGGGGGGGGGCTCACCACAACATGAGGAACTGTATGAAAGGGTCGAGGCATGAGGAAGGGTGAGAACTGCTGATTTGGGGGTCCTCGTGCATCGGACTGCTAACAGCCAGGTCAGCAGTTCGAAACCATTACCTGCTCTGTAGGAAAAAGATGAGGAATTTCCACTCTTGTACATGTTTGCCGTTTCAAACACCTGCAGGGGCAATCGCAGCCTGCCTTGTGGGCTGTTAGGAGTTGGCATCGTCTCGAGGACAGTGAGTCACAGCCCAGCACTCCTAGGAAAGGGCGAAACGAAGGGATTTTGAGAGGATACCTGTTGGAGGGGAGACATCTGCAAGGATTAAGGAAAGCCCCCCCCCCCCACTTTTTTTAGGACTCCCAGCCCTGCAGGCCTACCAGAGGGTGCAAATACAGGTCAGGTCTTCTGCACTTAGGGAGGGCACGTGGCTGGTGGGCTCTGCTGATAGGCTCTGCCTGGGGAACGGGCAGGCTGTCTCAGCCTCCCTGGGTGCACCAGAGGCTGGGTCTGGCTCCTCACCCAGAAAGGGCAGGCTGGTCCCTTTAAGCAGTGAGCCATTTGCTTTAATGAATGCCTTCTCTCAGTCCATTGATCTCCACCACAGGGCGTGCCAGCTCGGCGCCCGCCTGGGTGCCACCCAAGGGGCTGGGTTGGCTCTTCTGGGACAAGAGTCATTTCTCCTCTGTGGAGAGCTGCCTTTGGAGAAGGCGGGAGGCTCTCGGCACCCTGTTGGCTTTTTCTGGAGGGAAAACTGAGGCACGGTGGCTTGTTCTTCCAGGGCACATGGGGCAGAGGCAGGCTGTTGTCCTGGACCAGGCACCTTCCAGCCCTGCTGCTCTTCGGCAAAGGTCAAGGACTGCTACCTGTCCTTCTCTGTCTCTCCGTCCATCGGCCTCGCCCCTCTGTCCCCTCATACATCTCTATTTCCCTCTGTCCCTCCCGCTCCCCCATCCCACGCTGCTACTGTGCCAGAGGGACTTACCCGCAGCCGTGGACCCCAGCGCCACCTGGCCTGGCCTCTGTAAGCAGGTGAGCGAGAATGTAGGTCGGGGGTTGGTGGTAGTGCTGTGGAGGAGAGTGGTCCATGGGGAGGGGTGCCGGTGCTCAGCCTCCAGGCCTTGTGCTCCTGAACCCACGAGAGTAGAAGTTGGAAAATGGGCTAAGTGTTCTGCGTCTGCTAATCCAAAGGTCAGCAGTTCAAATCCACAGCTGCACGGGAGAAAGAAGTAGCAGAACCCAAATCCCAAACCAACCCCACTGCCATCGTGCTGATTCCGACTCCCAGCGACCGCATCGGGCGGAGTAGGAGTGGGACACAGGGTTTCTGGGGCTTACCTCTTTCCTGAAATCTACAGCCTCTTCTCCTCCGGTGGGCTCGAATTGGTGACCTTAAGGTTACTGGCCCAGCCCATAGCCCACTGTACCACCGAGGCTCCTGCAGAGATGACAGACAGCTCTGGAGGCCCTGTGCTCAGAGTGGGGGGCCCCCTGTTTGGGAAATGGAGGGGGTAGGAGCAGGGCTTCTCTCCCTCGGGCATCCCAGGCTCTGTCTCCTCCCAGCTCATCCATGACCCTCGTCCTTGTGCTTGGGGGCCCCAGCAATACCCCCTCATCGCACCCCAACCCTTCCCTTGAGTGCATTCTGAACGGTCTCTTTCCACCTGAGCACACTGCTCCCCTGCTTCTGCTCCCACTCTGGCTCCCCAGGGCCCGTTGGACCCACCCACCCCTCTCCACAGGAGACTAGCCATATGGCCCTGGAGCACTGACCAGGGAAGGAACAGGGCCCCAGACCTGGGGGATCCCACACTCGCACGCCAGCAGTGGAGTGGCTGTCAGCCCGTTTGGGCACCTGGGACGTGGCAGCAGATTCTGGGATAAAGAGAGCAAATCTCCGCCCCAGGGACAAGTGTGAATCAAAGCCGCTCCCTAGAGAAGAGGCATTTGGGAGGACATTCCCTGCCCCCTGCCAAGCCCTCCTTCTGGGTGTCAGCACCCCTGTGTCTGTGAGCCGTCCCACGGGGAAGCAGGGAAGGAAAGCCAGCTCACATTCCCCGAGAGCCTCTGCGCCACTGAGCCAAGCTCCCTCTGTTTAAAGGCTGCAGAGCACCTGCCCTGCCATCCGGGAGCCTCTGTCCCAGCCCCCTGCCCAGTCCCCACTGGGTTCACCTCCCTTCAGAACCAGCTCTCCTAGAGCCCACACCGGTGACATGAGCCTGAATCCAGCATGCCTGCCATCTCCTCCGGTCCTCACATCTGCCCCAGAGGAAGCCCTTTCCCATCCAGGTCTTCTCCCTGCAGTGGCGGAAGCCTTCCTTAGCTAGCCTCCTGTGGCCCAGGGAGGCTGGGGTCCAGCAGAAACAGAGGATACCGAGCTAGAAGGGTGGCCCACCGAGGCACAGCCTGGAGACGGGACCTGGAGAACTCTGAGTGTAGGGCTGGCGCTGAGGGGCTTCCCTGACACAGACTTGGCCCTCGACTCCCTTCTTTCTGCAGAGGGCAGCGTGATGCCCAGATATTTCACCAAGCTCTGGGCGGGGGGCCTAGGCACGAGAGCCTTTCTGCTCTCAGCAGTTCAAGCCTGCTTCCGGGCAGCCCGGGCTCAGCGTGGACTCGATGGTAGTGGATTTGAGTGGGAGTTTTTGAGTCCGGTGTGCACCCAGTATTGCCCAGGGTCTGAGAGTCATAATGCCTGTGCGCCAGTCTCGCGAGGTCCCGAATATGCCACGATGTGGACATACTGTCCACTTGCTGTTTTGGAAGCAGCAGCCTGCTTTCTCTCTGGGAGTGAGGCTCATCTCTCATTGGGATGAGCCTAATCTCTACTCCCTTAGACTCGGGCACGAACAACCAGCCTCCTCTGGGGCCATGGCCAGTGGCTCTGGGACAGACACATAGGCCACATCAACCCAATCAGTGTGCACCCAGGTTGTGGGCTGGACTCTCCCTGTTGGGGTAGCTCAGTGGGGAGAAGGCGAGCCTGGGAATTCTGGAGGCTGCCTCCTAGAAAGAGGCTGGCCTGAGAGTCGGGCAGTACAGAGGAGGACAGAGCTGATGACTCAGTAGGGCTCCTGGGTCCAGCCGCACCTGAAGCTAGACGCCTGGGCCTCTCTCAGTTATTCCCGTTGTCTTCTGTTGGAGTGAATTGGAGCTGGGTTCCTGCCACTGCACAGTCTGGGAGTCCTGACTCCACACCGTGAGCCCCAGGACCTCAGCCATCCATCTCCAGCATGACAAGGCCACAGCTGCTCATTCTGTAAAGTCCCTTGCAGCTGACCATTCTTTCACTTGCCTCTTGGCCTGGCTCTAGGCCAAAGGCTAGCTTTGGCCCTGCCGTGTTGAGTCTAGCCCTGGACGTCTGTGTGTGAGGCTTGGGGGGTTCAGGGGGAATGGTGGGTGGACTCAGGCCTGAGGTTCTGTCCATTAAAAGTATGAGGGGGCTGGGTGGAGGGTGCTGCCTGGGTGCAGGACACGGTTCATTTTATTACAGAAGCAGCGGGGCACCACCAGGTGTCCTTGAAGGCCGATGGTACAGGTCATGGCAGAAGCTCCGGACTCCACTGTGAAGGGGGACTGAGCTGAAGCATCTGCCTGGCCGCTGCATCCACGGGAGCCAGTGCCTGCTGGAGATGAGTCTTGCCCAAAGCTGGCTGCCTGAAGCACCAGGGACCTGAGGGGTCTGCTCACCCTGACCAGACTCTGATGATTAAGATGATCGTGTCGAGATAAAGACAGCGGATCTGATCCCCAAGTCTCAGACAGATGTGCCCACAACTCCAGTGCTGCCTGCTGCAAACTGCCTCACCCAGTCCCCCAGCCTCTTGCAGCCACCTCACCTTATAGACCTGTCCCCAACCAGTCACTGAGCCAGATGGATAAAATACCCAGAGGGGCTCGACACATCCATTCCTTTAGTCCCACCACCGTTACAGACTCACCCATTGGAATAATCTAGGGTGCTATTTCCCGAAAGAGAAGTAGGTGGTGCGCAAGGAAAATAGCCAAGGCCCACTAGTTATGGGTCGCATTTTGGATTTCTATTCCCCCAAATATGCCTTGTGAACCCCGACCTTTGCACCTGTCGTAATCCCATTTGGAAGCGGGCTTCCTCGGTTATAGGGAGCTCTGGTGATGGCGTGGGCTATGTGTTGGACTATTGGTCAGTGGTTCCAGCACAGCAGCTGCTCTGAGGGAGAAAGATGAGGCTTTCTACTCCCGTAAAGATTTCTAGCCTCGGAAACCCTCAGGAACCATTCTCCTCTGTCCTATGGGGTCGCTATGAGTCAGAATCAATGCTGGGGAGGTGGAGCAGATCTCCAAGGATCAAAGAGAAGCTGATCCCTGGAGAAGATGAAGGATTTTCCCTTTTCCCTGGAGTGGATACGGAGAACCTTCCCTGAGAGCTGGTGCCCAGAGTTTGGATCTCTTGCCTCCTAGATGGAAAACAGAAGCGGATCTCTGTTCACTAAAACCACCTTCCACACCGCCTGCGGTGTTTCTGTTTGCCAGCGCTGGACCCCACCCAGCCAGTGCGAGGAGCCACCCTGCAGGGGGTAGTGCTGAGGGAATGATGGTGATCGCATGTGCCTCTGACCTGGCTCAGGGCCAGCTCCGAAGATGCTGGCTGACTGTGGGTGTAGGGGATGAGAATGAGGATGGGCATCAAGGCTGGGGTGCCAGCATTAGCTGATGCCCTAGTGGACAGCGTGGTGCCGTATGAAAGTCCCCGTAGCCCCTTCAAGCAATGTCTTTGAGTGTCCAGGAGCCACGTGCCCGGCCTGCTTTTCTTTTTCTTTTGGCTGGCTGCCCTGGGGAAGCCATGGTGGGGTCCGCCTGGAAGCCCCACCGGAGAAGCACAAGTGCCAACGCTGAGGCTACAGGTTTACAGGCTGTAAGACAAAGATCAGACTTATAGAGAGACTAATCATAAAGATAATAAGTGCAAACTTAAAAACAGGTCCCCAAAGAAGTATTCGACTTATGTCAGAACCTACTAGGACAGAAGTTGTTGCAAAGGAATCTCATTACAAGTCAGTGACTACCTACCTGTAGCCCCAGCCTCCACCTCCAGCCAGCAGACAGCCCATCTGGGGGTCAGGGGTCTTTCAGGGCCTGCAGGTTGGCCGCAGAGCCTGATGTAGAAGAGGCTGTGTTTGTCCAGCCTGGGGGCTCCTCTTCAGGGCCCTGCCCTCGTCTGGGGTCCCGGAGACTCTCTGCATTTGGGTCTCAGCCTGAACCTCCTGGGGCATCGGATCCCGTCTCCACTAGGAGGCTGTTTCAGATGCTGTGCTGCCTTTGAGGTCCTGTCTCATTGATCCCAGGGCCGGAGCCTGGCCCCTTTCTCCTCCCTGCTCCTTGTTCCCTGGCTCACCGTCTCTCTCCATGGACAAAGCCCAGTCCCCAATGGGGCTGAGATGGAATCCCCAGCACTTGCTGTCCCCCTCTGGTTCTAGCAGGAAAAAAGCACAAATATCCCACCCATTAAGCGGGAGGCTCCCTAACAGCACAGCCCCGGGGTCACTCCTGAGGCCGCCTGCCCAGGGTAGAGGTTCTCCAGCTCATGACCACAGGCTGGGGAGGCAGGCCTGGGTTCAGCCCCTCGCCCTGCCATCCACTGACTGAGCCAGTTGGGGTGCATGGCTTGCTGTTCCTAAGGACATGTCACCCTGTATAAAGTGAAGGTGACTGCTCTGACTCCAGGACTGTGCCAGGTGGAAAGCAGTCACTGGTGCCGAAACCCTGGACCTGGCCTTGATAGGGCGCCTTGCTTGCTATGATGTCTCGCACCCACCTCCAATGCCCCAGCTTGTGTGCTTCAGTCATTCTGTCTATGCTTTTTTTTTTTTTTTTTTGTCTTTGGACTGAACCCACCCATAGGATTGTTAAAAACTCTCCTTGGGTTCCGGTCCTCCGCACCCCCCCTATTAGAGCATCCCAAAACATTCTAGAAATCCAATCGATGAAACAAGAAGGGACCCATTTCAACCTGGAACAAGATGGATCCCGCCTGCTTTGATTCTCAGCTCCAAGCTGATGCTTGCTCCTCGTAGAACAGGAGCCAGTACGTGTCCCCCTCCTCCCACCTTTGCACAAGCCCCCCCTCCAAACTGCATATGGGGCACTGAGTTTAGAGGGAGACTCCCCAGACAGCCCGGAGGAGCTCCCCACCAAGACTTCTACCCCCTCCACTCGGACATTATTGGTCGGAGCCCCAGGGCCTCCCTGTCCAGGGCCAGGGCCGGAGTGGCAATCAATTTGTGAGGTGGTCTTTTAATTTTACAATCAGCACGATGCTTAATCGCTTGCTGTTTCTCTCTCAATAGGGAGCAAGGAAGCAATTTGGACAGGCGAAGCTGTGTTCCTCTGATTGCTGGAGCACTGCTTCCCAGGGTCCTACTTCCCTGGACTGCTGCTGGATGGCCAGGTGGCAGCTCCCCTCCCATTGTATAGGTGAGTAAACTGAGGCCCAAGACCACATTGACAGTGACGCTACTGGGACTAGAAGCTAAATTTCCTGACCCCCTGGTTCAGCGCCGTCTGCTCAGCGGTCTGCTAGCAGATGGTGACCAGTGACCAGGCTATTTGAATCCTGTCTCTAGAACTTCCTGGCTGTATAGCTTAGTCCCGAGACTCCACCTTTCTGTGCTTCCATCTCCTCATTGGTGAACTACAGATAATAACAGGACCCTTCTCATGAACTTGGTGAGAGTTTTGTAGCGGCTGGTGGGCTCCTCCCAAGTCTCCTTTAGTGAAAGGGCTCATCCGAGGGGGCTTCAAAGAGTTGGTGGCAAACTTCCACTATCTTATAATTCCATTTTCCATGAGTGCCTTGAAGCCCCCTGGACGTGACCATTCCCTAGTGTTGGAAGGGTGGGCTGGCTCAAGGTTCCATCTTCTCGAGTACATGGCTCTTGAGTCATTGTGGTCCATGAACTGGAGAGACCTAGAAGGCTATGTCCCGCCTCCAGAGGTGACCACTGGCTAGTGACTACCTGGTATGTGTGGGAGGTGGGGTGGGGGGAGTACAAGAAACTCAACTTCCTGGTCTTAAGATAAACAAGCTCCACAATACAGTTTTCACTCCCAAACTCCCTGTGGATCAGGCTGAGACTCGACGCCGCCATCCAAACCACATCTCTGCTTCGCTCCTCCTGTTCTCCATCACCCCTTTACCGTGTTCCCCTGAGAACTCTGCCCTCATAGACCCATCGCACACAAATCCCCACCCCGTGTCCACAATGCATGGGGCGCTTACTCTATTCCAGAAGCTTCATGCATATATCAAAGTGCTTCATATAGATCGTAATGAGGGCAATCCTCTTTCACCTCTGTGCAGTAGGCGCTGCGAAGCACAAGTCCTGGCACATTGTAAATGCTCCATAAAAAAAGAGCTCTGGTACCACTATGGCTGCTACTGCTGTTGTGGTTGCTGTCTGGTTTTGCCTGTGCTGAAGAGTGAGCGTGGTGAGGAAGAGGGAGAAAAGAAAGCATGAAACTGACAGATAGATCGATGATGAATAGATGATAGCTGATTGCTAGATAGATGATAAATGAGATAGATAGGTACGTAGGCAGATGATAGATAAATCAAAGGACAGACAGACAGTTGTTGATGCTAACTCATGACCTTGTACAGCAGCACAAAACCTTGCCTGGTCCTGATTCTCACACTAGCCTCCATGTTCAAGTTGGAGATTGTGGCTATTGTGTTGATCTGCCTTGCCGAGGGATGGTCCCCCCTGACCTTTGATGACCCTCCATTTCACCAAACGTGATGTTCTCCTCCAGATGTGTTCGGATGGCCTGTCCAAAGCAAGTCAGATGATACTCTTCTGCTGTGAGCTGTGGGTTGTCATTGGTCAGAGGCCTGTCCAAAACAACATACTGGTCTGTTGTCAGCTGTGGGTATTCATTGGTTGGGTTTTAGACATAGATGGCCGGGCCTTTCTTCTGAGCCTGTCTTGGCTGGATGCTCCGCTGTCTCCCATGGGTGTCCTTTCTGGTATTGACAAACTGGTGGCATCGTTTCTAGTGTCCCTAACCACACTCAGACGATCACCCAGGTGGATGAGAACCACGGAATCTCATGCTCGTAACGTGTTTCCAGTGAGGAGACATGATAGCTGGACAGCCTGACTGTCAGCATGACCTTGGGGAGAGCAGCCTCTCTCTGGGTCTCACGTTCCGGGCTAGGAAGAAGTGATCTGACGGACTGCTGTTGTCAAGTTGATCGTGATTCTGAAGAACTGCCCCACCCACAGGATTTTCTGGGTCAGTCTCCCCAGAAGCTGATCACCAGCCCTTTCTTCCAGGGCACTGCCGTTGTTGTTGTTGTTGATGTTGTTAGGTGCCATGGAGTTGGCTTCAACCCATAGCCACCCTCTGCATAACAGAGGAGCACTGCATGGTCCTGTGCCATCCTTGCAATTATGCGTGTGCCTGAGCCCGTTGTTGCAGCCACCGTGTCCGTCCATCTCCTGAGGGCCTTCCTCTTCTCTGCTGCCCCTCCACTCGACCAAGCACGAGGTCCTTCGCCAGGGTCTGGTCTCTCCTGACAACCTGTCCAAAGTCTACGGGAAGAAGTCTTGTCATCTTTGCCTCTAAGGAGCACTCGGGCTGTACTTCTTCCAAGATGGACGTGTTCATTCTCTTGGCAGTCCGTGGCACGGTCAGCATTCTTCTCCAGCACCATACTTCAAAGGCATCGATCCTCCTCTGGTTTTCCTTATTCAGTGTCCAAGTTCCACATGCATCTGAGGCAATGGGAAATACCATGACTTTTTGAGCCACCTTTCGTTGGAATGGGCAAAAATATGGATCTCTTCCAGTCAGTCGGTCAAGTAGCTGTCTTCCAAATTTCTTGGCACAGAGTGGTGAGTACTTCCAATTGGCATTCCATCAATTCCTGGAGCCCTGGTTTTTGGCTAATGCCTTCAGTGCCACTTGAACTTCTTCCTTCGGCACCATGGGTGGCATTGCTCATGTTTGTTCTTTTTGGTGCAGTGTATTTCTCCTGTCTTCTCCCGAGGCTTCCTGCATCAAGCAATAGGGCACTGCTGGCTTGGCTCAAGGCACCGAGTACTTAAGTACTGCGCCTCCAGGGCTCCTTCGATAAAATAATATCGATTTTATTCCAGGAGCCAAGCGAGAGTGTCGTAGGGGCTCCTCGGTGTGCTGTGGCAAAAAGCAATTCTGGATCTGGACTCAGCCGGAAGAGGGTGTGATCTAGTCGTGATGCCCGCCGATGAGAGGACAGGCAGAGTGGTGGCACGCATGCTGCGTGCTGGCAGTTCATGGACTGGTTAGATCGGAGGGCTCCTCTAGCTCCGGCGGCCTGTGCTTCTACGGCTCTCAGTTCCTGTGGATGCCCAAGGCCCTGCAGACCCACTGGGAGATCTCCAAGACTTGCGTTGTGCAGCGGGGAGGCGAGGCCTCTTAGCAGACATCTACTGCTTCCCCTCTGCATCATCGCCCCTTCTTATTTTCCCAGTCCATTCACGTGGGGCGGAGCCTCAGCTTGAGGGGTGAACAGGTGATGCAGGTCTGACCAATAGGATCTTTGGATCCCCCTGTCACCAAGATTGGCGTGGGGATGCAACCCCAGGAGACCCAGTCAGGTGACATGGGGTTGTTGGGGGAGGTAGAAAGGCAGCATTATTTCCCACTGGATTTGAACCAGAAGAGTTGTAGCTGGAGTGTCTGGCTGCCTTTGTGCCACCTGGGTTGGCAGAGACTGAGACCCAGGTGCAGGGACAGAGCATCAGGAGATGCCGTGCACTGAGTCATGGAGATGACTTTGTAGCCCCGGCTGCAGCCGTGCCAGATGTGGACACTGGGTCTTTACGGTCCTTTTCTGCTTCAGTCCGTTTGAGCAGTAAAGGACACAGCCCACATCGTGGTCCCCAACATCATGGGACCCCTAATGTCTGTCTGTTGTGGATGGAGGGCTGGGCTTCCGTGATGGAAACCCCCATGTCAAACCCCCTACTGCCACACCGTCTTTCTAACAACTCACAATGTAGAAGCTTGTCCCGGAGGCCCTGGAAGACTCAGCCTCCATCCAACCTGTGACAGAGGTGACGATGACACTCCTGAGCTGGTTCCAGCCTGTGTCGCACTTGCCCCGAGCCCTCCTTGGGAGACGAGGAAATAAGCACAAATGACCTGGAACTTCTCCATGAACCCTGACCTCCCCTGAGTTGCAGCAAATCAACTTAATTTAAAAAATCCATAATTTAAATTATTGTTCCAAATTTTGCGATCAGGAAGTGAAGGCCTGGAGCAGTGGTTCTCCACCTTCCTCATGCCGCGACCCTTTCATGCAGTTCCTCATGGCGTGGTGACCCCCAGCCATGAAATTATTTTCGTTGCTACTTCATCACTGTCGTTTGCTACTGTTATGAATCACAATGTAAATATCTGATATGCAAGATGTATTTTCATTGTTACAAATTGAACAGAATTAAAGCATAGTGATTGATCCTAAAACAACATGTAATTATATATTGTGAAATACGTATGTGTTTTCTGATGGTCTTAGGTGACCCTTGTGAAAGGGTCGTTCGAAACCCCAAAGGGGTCGCAACCCACAGATTGACAACCACTGGCCTAGAGGAATGAGCTGCTTTTTCCAAAGTCCCCCAGTGATATAGGAGCGTTTCCTCTCCTGGTTCCCAGTGCTGTGCTCCCCTTACTCCCAGTTAGCTCACCTGTGTGCAGTGCCCAGCCCGGCCTCAGCCATCTTCCACTGGGACCACTGAACGTTCGGGTAGTGGCTTATACACAGTAGGTGCTCAATACTTGTTGAATGTGGGACCAATTGATGGAGTTTCTTAGCTTGGGTTAGATTGGGGACGTGGTCCTGGGGACAGGATTGAGGGACCGGGAAGTGGATCAGGGAACAAGGGAGTGGTAGTAGGAGCTAGCTAAGATTCCCCCCAGTGAGGGGGGCCTCTTGGTATCCATACCCTGGATGTGCCCCTCCCGCCCTGCGTAGGGCTGGCCTTTGTAACCATATGCTATTGAAGGATGGACAGTGAGACCTTGAGAGAGAAGCCAGAAGAGACAGGGAGGCTGAATTTGTTCTCTGGGATCACCTGCTCTGGGAGAAGCCAGTGGCCGTGTCTCGGGCCCACTCAAGCAGCCCTGTGGGAAGGTCCCCTTGGCGAGGGCCTGAGGCCTCCTACCCACAGCCATGTGAGTGCGCTGGCCCCTTGGAATCGGAGCCTCTGGCCCTAGCCATGCCTTCCCTTGGAAGCAGCCCCAGCTGATGTCTGGAGGGTACCCTCCTGAGAAACCTCATGCCGCAGCCTCCCAGCTCCGTCCCCAGCCAGCTTCTGACTGGCGGCACCTGCGATCAGAAATGTCCCCTGTCGGTTCACACCATTGAGTTTGGGATCATAGAAACGCTTTGCTACGGAATTGGCCACTGGGTGCTTGCTATCAAGGGCCCTTCTGAGAAGTTTGACCAATGTGTCTCAGGCCCATTTGCCCAGGAAAAGCAAGAGAGAAGCATTTGTCCAGCTGTCTTTGTCTGCCCTTGTCCAAGGGCTGCCACGGTTCCCAAGTCCCCCGCTCGTGTGAGTCGAGTGGGCTTCTGTGGGCATTCCGAGGCACGGAGTGAAAACAGCTTGGGGTGTGGTTCAGCCTGAGCCAGGGGCTCACAGGAAGCCGACTGAACTGTCCCTGCTGGGGGGACTGAGAGCACAGAAACTGGGTGCCCAGGACATGTCCAGTACACTGAGTGGCTGACTGAGAGTGAGGAGGTGCAAATTGAACAGGCAGGTGATAAGTGAGTGGGTGAGTGAGTGAGTGAGTAAGTGAATGAGTGAGTGAGTAAGTGAATGAGTGAGTGAGTGAGTGAGTGAGTGAGTGAGTGAGTGAGTGGGTGAGCCAGCCAGCAAATGAGTGATGGACTAGTTGAGTGAGTCCGTGTACAATTCCAGGAGCCCAGACACAGAGATGGGAATGAGGCTGCACTGAGAGTGTGTGCATGGATGCCCTTTCTGGGTGGATGGGTCCCTGGGTGGGGTCAGCCCCACCTCCTGGATCTCAGAGGGAGGTGGGGGAGCTGCCATTGCTCCCGGTGCGTGGCCTTTCTGTCTGGGAGCTGTCAGCACTGGTGCTGGTTGCCTGGCTCCTGGCAGGTGGCCTCTGAGCAGAGGCGGGTGGAGAGTGCTGGGGGCTTTTCCTGGCAGCATCTTTCAAGAGAAATAGCCCATCGTCCTCTGGGAGACAGACGGGGAAATTGCAGACCCAGACCTGTGTCTCACCGTCTGGAAACCGGACTGGGAGAACCCCCGCCAGGGAGGGAGCCCCGGGCTGGGTTTCTGAAAAGAGTGTCTCAGGTTGGTGGCCGGGAGCACAGCAACTTCTCCCGGCACCCCCACAAAAGGAAACAGGCCACAAAGGACCACTTTCAATCCGTATCCGCCAGCGGCAGCAACATCATCCCCGTCACCCCTTTTCACCGGTGGATGAAGTGGGGCCTGGGGAGACAAAGGGGCTGGCCGGGGCTGTGAAGCTGGCAGGCGGGTGGGGGTGGGGCAGGAAGGTGGCCCTGCTCCAGGTTCCCCCCTCATCTGCTGGTCGGTTCCATCCAGAAAAGTCACCGCAGAGTGGGTACAAGAGGGCGGGAGACTTTGCTTAGGGGGCAGCAGAGAGTGGATGTTCATGGTGGTGGAATCCTTTGGGAAAAGATAGGGACAGGGGTGGCCCCGTTTGGAGCATGGGCTCAATGCCACTGAATACACAGGGGGCATGGTCGAGTCCCGTGATGCCTTCCTGTGTAGCCTTTCAGCACAGTTGGGGAGAAATGGTAGCAGCAGCCTTACCGGAGAAGCTGGAGACCCGATTTGTAGCCAGGCACCGTTCCTCACTGTAAGATGCTTCCCAGTGGAAAACTCTGCTGTCCGCCCCCACCCCCATCCTAGAGAGGGGAGCAGGGCTGAGTCTCCCCTGCTATCCACCCCCTGAGGCTTGGCCAAGAGCTTCAGTGGCATAGGCACTAGCCTGCCTTTCCTGAGCACCCACCCCATGCTGCATGCCACACAAGAGAGCCAGCACAGCCTCTTGCCCATCCCCATAACTCTGCCAGGCTGGCATGACTGCAGATGAAATAGCTCTGAAGGTGAGCTCAAGGCCACACTGAACCCAGGTGTGTCCTCTATTCACTAGGCTATACAGTTTCCTTTAAAAAAAAAAAAGGATTCATTGTCTTGCTGCTTCTGCTGTTAATGATACATATCAGCAACGGTAGCTTACTACTGTGGTTAGGTGCCATCCAGTTGATTCTGATCCACAGCAACCCATGCACAGCAGAAGGACACACTGCGTGGTCCTGCGCCTTCCTCACCACTGCGCCCAGGCCTGAGCCCATGGTCGCAGCCACGGTGTCTGTCCGTCTCGCCAAGGGCCTTCCTCTCACTCACTGCCCCTCCACTTGACCAAGCAGGATGTCCTTCTCCAGGGACTGGTCTCTCCTGACAACACATCCAAATCTTGCCATCCTTACCTCTAAGGGGCCTCTGGCTGTACTTCTTCCAAGACAGTTGTTTGTCCTTTTAGCGATCCGTGGTACTTTCAATATTCTCAAGGACCACATTCAAGTGCATGGGTTCTTCTTCAGTCTCCTTATTCAATGTCCCACTTTCACACGGGCATGAGACAAAAGAAAATCCCATGGCTTGGGTTGGACTCACCTTAGTCCTCAAAGGAACATCCTTGCTTTTCAATCCTCTAAAGAGCTCTTGTGCAGCAGATTTGCTTCATGTACCACCTCTTTGGATCTTGTGATGGCTGCTTCCATGAGCTTTGATCATGGATCCCACCAAGACAAAATTAAACCTTATCTCTGTTTATCATGATGTAACCTATTGGTCCAGTTGTGAGGATTTTGGTTTTCTTTACATTGAGTTGTAATCCATACTGAAGGCTGCAATCCTGGATTGTCGTCAGCATATAGTTTATTGGGCATTTTCATAGTTTACTGGCACTTTTATTTGTCAGGCATTGTTCTAGAGAATTCTGCGTGCAATGTCCAGGTGTTCATTAAGACTATGGAAATCCAGACCAAACTAGCTTGAGCACACATTATGTACTGACCCACACATCTGATACATACAGGGGCAGATCCTTGTGCATCAGTTCCCGGGGCTCCAATTCTGTCTTCAGTCCTCTTAGCGCCATGCCCCTCTCTCTGGGAGTGCCTTTCCTCCTGCCACAGCTGGACTTCTCCCACACGACTGCCCCCAGATGTCCACTCTCCAGGCTTAGTCATCCAGTGGAATAGAGACTAGCTCCTCTGTATAGCCATTCCAGGGAAGGTCCCTGATTGGCTCTCCTTTGAAGCATAAGCCCGCCCCTTAAAGGCATAGCACAATTAAGGCATGTGCATGGCAGTTGGGTTCTGTGAGTGGCCAGGCACACATTGCACGCCCAGCTCTGAACCCTGGGGGCTGGGCTTTGCTGGGGGTCTGTGATCTGCAGTTTGATTGGACTCATGAATGCGATGCAAAAGGGGTAGAGGTGCATCCTCAGGTCAGTTTCATGAACCCTGACCCAATCCCAGGAGGGAGGGACAAGTCCTCTCTGCCTGATCTAGCTGTGGACACTAAGAGCTGGAAAGGTAGAGTGGCTAGGTCACACAGCCAGCCAGCCTCTGGAGCAGGCATTTAAATTCACCATAGAAGGAGCCCTGGTGGCATAATGGTTACTCATTGGGCTGTAATCCCCAAGGTCAGCAGTTCGAAACCACCAGGCACTCCCAAAGGCTTTCTATTCCTGTAGAGAGTTACACTTTCAGAACCCCATAGGGGTTCCCCCCTGTCTCACAGGGTCACCGTGAGTCAGAACTGATTGGACGGTGGGGAGTGTGAGTGATAATGTTAGGGGCCTTCATGCACAGTGGTGAAGTGCATGGCTGCCAACCAGAAGGTTGGCAATTCAAATCCACCCTGACCCCCCAGCATCGCGGAATAAGACTGAGTTCAGTAGGAGGGACAAGTATCTTTGAGCCCTGACTCTGTACAAGGGCTGCAAAGAGAGTCCAGAGACCCAGCCCCTGGCAACGGGCTGTCTACAGTTGGACTCGGGAAGCCAGCGTTAAAAACCAACAGTGAGTTTGAACAATCGCTGGAGGCAGCAATAGAAGGGCTGTCACGAGGCAGGAGGTGATTAATTGCTAAGTGACTGGTACAGACAGTAATTGCTCCAGGAGTTCAGAGGAGAGAGCTAGGCCTGGGGACTGCAGTCAGGAATGCGTTTCTGAAAGGGAGGGAGAGACCGTGGACTTGGGCTTGAAGGACAGCAGGGTCTGCCGAGCAGCACGGGAGGAAACGGGGCGACCCGATGGGTCAAAGTGGAGGAGACCTGGCCCTACAGTTCCGTGACTTGTAGGAGGTTTATGGTGGTGGTCAGCTCCGTTGCTGCTGTTAGCTGCCTTAAGTCAGCCACTGATTCAGAAGAGAACCAGACGTGTTCTGCACCCTCCCCATGGGGAAGGGGGGCGGCTAGGGATCAGACCATTGCCTGCCATCACTTCATGGACTGGTTTTGGGAACTAGATGGCCAGGCCTAGTTTCCCAGTTCCTGCTCACCATTGCGATAGCCTTCAAGTCTCCACAGGCAGGTAACTGGGCACGAGGTGCCTAGTCTGGGAATCAAACTGGATTTCTGGCCCATAACTTGGGAATCTTATCATGGAACAAGCACAAGGAACAAGTCCCTGTTGTTAGGTCCTCAAAACAAAACAAAATTCACTGCCATCGAGGTGATTGTGACCCATAGCCCCTCACTCTGACCCGTGGCACCGTCTGGCTCAAAGAGCTTCGCCACTGATGAGCCGTCTAACCTGGCCTCAGGGTTTTCATCGCCTGCCTTTGGGACAGCGTCTCTCCTCTCCCTCCCTCACAAGGGTGCTGTGCAGATAGAGGGAACTTGGGTGCATGAGCGTGCCCTGGAAGCCACCACGCGCTTGGTCGAGATGAGTGAGGTCGTGGATGGACGTGTCAATGTGACTGGTTTGGAAGTTATGGGACGATGACATCTGATGGGATCCATCAGTCTGGTGTCAGCACCCTTACCCAGGTCACAGCCCTGGGTAGGGCTGTGAGGAGAGCGGCCCGGGGTGCAGCCTGCATTACCTTCTGCCTTACGCAAGATAAGAGGAGAGAGGAGCAAACAGAGACAGAAGTAGGAGGCTGACTACCACCAAGAAAGACGAGCCCGAACCAGAGCACAGCCTTTGGAGCCAGGGTCCCTGTGTGAGGACTTACAGACTGCAGACAGAAAGACCAATGCCAACACTCTGCAGGTCTCCAAGGAACACCGGTGTACAGACGTTGGAAGGAGACAGAGCCCCCTCCCCACCCCTGAGCCCACAGAGAGAGCAAGCCATCCTCTAGAACACTGGTTCGAACCACCCTTTCATAGGGGTCACCTAAGACCATCGGAAAACACATACCATATATGCTCATGGGTAAGCCGACCCGAATATTAGCCAAGGCACCTAATTTTACCACAAAATCTGCATTAAAAATTTGCCAAAAAACTCAGCTTATACACAAGTATATACGGTATTTTCAGTGGTCTTAGGAACCAAGACACCACTCCTCTATCCATCTCCAGGTGGGTCCGCCCACCTGCAGATATGCCCACCTATGAGTACCCAGTGTCAAGGCTGTTACCCATGCTACACCATGCTTTAAGACAAAATTTCATTTATCTATAATTAGAAATAAAGATTTCATAATATATAATTACATATTGATTTTGTGATGAATCACTATGCTTTAAGGATGTTCCATTTGTAACAATGAAAATGCATCCTGCAGATCAGATAGTTACACGAAGATTCATCACAGTAGCAAAATGACAGTGATGAAGTAGCAACGAAAATAATGTTATGGTTGGGGGGTCACCCCCACATGAGGGACTGTATGAAAGGGTCGCGGCGTGAGGAAGGTTGAGAACCACTGCTCTAGAGCCTCCTGTCCTGGGAGAGAAGACAGTTCTGATTGTAAAAGCCATTCATTCGTGGGATTTCTGCTTCCCAGCACCTGCTGACTGAGACAAGTGATCATTACCGATGGAAGGCCCTGATGTATTCCTTGCCGGGGCTCCTGACAATGTGCCCAGGAAGACTGCTGTTTCCTGCTCCCCTCTCTCGAGGACCCACACTTTACTTTAGAATGGCACCGTGCGTAGAACTGCCAGGTTCCAAAGCTGGCCTTGCCATGCGTGTCAGCTCAGGAGGTTGCTGCTCATCTCTGATGCCTCATGTGGGGATGAAAAGCATGCAGGAAGGTGCCCAGCACAGTGGTTGGCACAGCGGGCACATCTGCTTGGGGCACAACTTCCCTCTGGGAGCACTCTTTACAAAGTACTCATTTTACGTTCATCCTCCACCTGGGGCTCCGGAGGTGGCACACACCTGAGCAGCTCTGTGCCTGGAGGGTGAGCTGGGCCACGCCCACACTGCTTGATGGTTGGCAGTGGGGAGGGCATGGTTTTAGGTCTCATCGGTTGCAGGTGTGGTAACACTTTCTTTTAGAAGAATTAATAGCAGACTAGTCCCGAGGAGATGGAAATCAAAGATGTCCCCAAGGTCCAGCTCTTCCGAAACGCTATTCTGCTCCATTCCCCTCTCCCCATTCCTTCCTTGAGTATATCCGCTCACGGCCCTGGGAGATGCAATTCGCCGTACGACCCATGGACACTCAGGAAACTTTGAGGAAATCTCTCACGAGGCGGTGGGTGGTATTCCGTCCAAAACCCGAAGCTCAGGCCGAGGCGAGCCAAATGCAGGGTCCAGGGCCACAAGCCACAAATGTCCAAGAGTCACAGCAGGTCTTTTTGCTTCCTCCAAAGCTCCGTCAGGAAACGGAAGTCTGGCTTTCCGGGGAGGGGAGGCGTGCTGGAACTGTCCGATGGTACAGTGGTGCATCCCAGGAAAATAAAGGATAGTGTCTGCAGTCCCACCGTCTTCTCAGAAATGCCATCAAGGAGACAAAGGGCGTGGCTGGACTCGCACCCTCTACTAAGGTCATTGACCAGAGAAGGACTGAAGACTGAATGGAGAAGGAGGAGGAAAGCACCATGAACTGCCAGAAGGACAAACGGATCTGCCTTGGAAGAAGTACGGCCAGAGTGCTCCTTAGAGGCCGGGATGGCGGGCCTTTGTCTTCGGTACTTTGACCGTGCTTTCTGGAGAGACCAGTCTCTGGGGAAGGACCTCATGCTTGGTCACGTACGGAGCAGGGACAAAGAGGAAGGCCCTCGTGGAGATGGACTGATGCCGTGGCTGCATCCATGGGCACGGGACTACTGAGCTGTGAGGATGGCACAGCGCTTCATTCTGCTGCGTGTCGGGCCGCCGTGGACTGGAATTTACTGGATGGCACCCGACCACAATATCAACTCAGGTCTTAATCCCACCCTTCTCCGGTCCATGAACAGAGACTTCCCTCCAACATGGGACGAAAGCCACCGGCATTTAAATCCAGAACTGCCTCCCATAAGGGATGATGGCTAGAAGGGCCTTAGTAATTCTCTGTAATTCGGGAGAGGTCCGCATACTAGGGTTTGAGGGCTGGATCTGACCCATGACCCGCTTTTAGACTACCCGCAAGCTAGCAACAGTGTTTGTTTATTTTTAAAGGGAACAAACAAACAAAGCAAAACAAACCAACCCTGAAACAAAGGACTCGGCTTTAGCCAAGAGCATGGGGGCAGCGTAGGACCAGGCAAGGTTTTGTTTCCGCGTGCATGAGATTTCCCTGCTAACAGCCGCCAGTGCACAGCAAAATAAAGCCCCTGCTGCAGAGACTGGGGGGCCCACAAAGCCTGAGTATTTATATCTGGCTCTTTCCAGAAAATGTTTTCTGACCCCTAATCTGTTTTGTTGTAAACACAATGAACCAGCTTCTTTGTCTGGGATCTAACATTTAATCAGTCTAATGAGAGGGCTCTTCATAGAGCAACACGAGCCTGTTTTTTGATTAATTGAAGGCTCTGGAAGGTGTGTCAGCGAGGCCCCAGAAACTGATCTACATCATTAAAACAGAGGGGACTTAGCCCAAGCAATTGGCATACTCAGGTAATACCAGGGCCACTTGCTAACGGGGCATCCCTAACTCAAGGTGAACCCGTGTGTGCCAGCGCAGAACTGTGCTTCATCAAGTGTTCAATGGCTGATACCTTTTTTTTTTGGAAGTAGATTTCTGGAGCTTTCTTCCAAGGTGCCCCTGGGTGGATTCTAAAATCGAGCTTTTTGGTTAGAAGCCAAGCATATTAACCAGGTGTGCCACTCAGGAACTCCACGGGGAGTGGAAAAACCCAACCGGGAAGGGCAGCAGCTCCCACCTCAGGGCTGGAGGGAAAGGGCATCCTGGGGCCACCCCAAGGAAGTGGGAACCCAGCCATCTGTTCCCTGGGAGGGGGTGCCTTTCAGGAGAGGTAGCATCTGCCAGGGAACTGCCCAAGGCGCAGAGGGAGGGGGAGAAATACCCTGCCTTCTCCCTTCCTCCGCCCTGCCATTTTCCCCAGATGCCTCCCATTGGCGGAACCCAGCCTGAAAACCGTTCACAAGGAAGTTTCTGAAACTCAGCCTGCAGGCTTGCCACTGCCCCAGCCCAGAAAGGGTGAAAGGAGGGAAAATAAGCCAGGCCAGGACCAGCCAGAAACAACAGGCAGATTCTCCCAGAAGTTGTCCCTGAGCCTTGTCAATGGCAGCTTAGAAGTCTAAGGGCCTGGGGCCATGTCGATGCCCCAAGTCCAAAAGCTAAACAAATGAACTCATTGCCATTGTGCCGACTCCCAGCAACCCGATGGGAAAGGGGAGAACGGCCCCCATGTGTTTCTGGAAGGGTTACCCTAAAACCTCGTCTGCTTCCCTCGCAATGGCTGCTGGTCTATGAACTGCTGACCTTGCAGTTCCTAGCCTGCTCTGTAACCCGCTACGCTGCCAGGGCTTATGGGATGAGGATTTGCACAATGGCCATGTTCATTGCAGCGCCACCTTGGGGGACGCATATCCTCTTCCATTCACTGCTGCTTCTCTGTAATTTGCCTTCAACTTCTACCTGGGTACTCCTAAGCAGTCTGCCTTTCTTCTTACTCACCAGTGCTGCTGTAGCACCCGTATCACACGTGGGCAGATTGAAAGAAGAGAGACTTGCTTGCTCACGGTTCGGAGGCTAGGAGTCTGACTAAGGCTCTAGGGCAGAGCTAGCAAAAACAAAGCCAAGCAAGCTCATTCCCGTCGAGTCCATGCTGACTGGTGGCTATCCTAGAGGATGGGGCAGTAGTGCCCCTGTGAGATTCCCTAGAATTTTTACATTTAGTGGAAAGGCTGTCTTTCTTCTGCGGAGCAGTGGGTGGTTTTGAACTGCTGACCTTGAAATTAAGAGCAGGAGTAGGGAAAGTTTTGGGTTTTTTTCTGCCAAAGGCCATTTGGAGATTTATAACCTCATTCTCGGGCCATGCAAAATTATCTTAGGAAAAAAAAAGAGCTGATCCCAAGGGCTCAATGGAAAGTACATGTCTAGAGAATGATGGCAATGTATGTACTTATATGTCAGATACAATTGATGTATGGATTGTAGCGAGACTTGCAAGAGTCTCCAATAAAATGATCTTTAAAATATATATTTACAACCCTGGGGGGTGGGGGATTAGCCTGCTGTATTTGACAGGGCTTTCTATGCCCATGAAGAGCTTCAGTCTCAGAAACCCATGGGGAGCATTCTACCCTGTCTGTAGGGTCTCCGTGCGCCAGAATGGACTCAATGGTGGTGAGTTCGTTTTCTATTAGGTGACACGTTTAATTAACTTGCCCGTAATGTAATGGCCGGAACTGCTTCTCTTTGGAGAGGTGCGTGCTGTTAGCTAGTATTGATGATTTCACAGGGCTGGGAGCCCGGTGCTCCTCACCCTGAGCCAGGGGAAGGCCCTCTCTCTTGAACTCTTGGTCTGCTTTGGCTTCTGTCCCTTGTTCCTTGGTGATGCTCAGGGGTCGTCTGCCTGTCCCCTCGCGTGTCCCTGGGTCCGTGTTGATCTTCACATCACTCAGAAGCAATGCAGCTTAGAACACGTGGTCCACTGGCAGGCCTCATTCACATAACTCCAAACCAAACCAAACTCTCCGCCATCAAGCCAACCCGTGGGTGTCTGAGACCGTTAACTGCTGACAGGGGCAGAATGCCCAGTCTTTCTCCTGAGGAGCGGCTGGTGGTTTCGAACTGCCGACAGTGAGGATTGCAGCCCAATGCAGCACCACCGCACCACCAGACTCCTTCCTGTAACACAGAACAGCTTACTCCATAGAGCTCCATCCACAGGTAGACTCCCTACATATATCTGGGGCAGTCTGCTCAATCCACAGCCTCTTCTTCTTTGCCGTCCTCAGACATCAACCCCCCCCCCCCACCTCTCAACGGTCCCTCATCCAGCGGGCGCTCCATGCTGTCCTGTCTGCACCCTCCTGTGCCCTCGGGATCTTTTCACCAGTTCCGGTTTGTTCTCTTTTTGAAAAGCAGGGAGAACGTACCCACAACAAGACCTCCACCAACACATTCCATGTTGAACACACTAGTTCGGCGAGCGACAAAGGACGCTTACATCGCGGCTGTAAGCAGAGGGGAGGCTTGGAGGACACCAGTAGGAGGAGCCACCAGGAAGCAGAATCGGCGGGAATTACATCCTGGCTGGATCCTGCTGCTTTGCCGTCGATGGCGAGGGTGAGGCCTGCTGGCTCCTCGTGACCAAGAGAGCGTGGGGGATGACCGATGGAGAGGCCTGGACACGGAGCACCTGCGGAGACTCCTTGAGTGAGTCGGGAGAGCTGAAGTAGAGTTGGGAGGGGGCTCGCTCTCCCCTGGGGCTTGGTGCCATGAAGGCCCTGAAAATGCAAGGAGGTCTGATGTGCCACCCCTCTTCCCCTGGCCCCGTCTTTCCTAACCCTGTGGAACGTCGTCCTTGGGCAGTGCTGCCCTTTGGGTCTCGGATGGCTGATGAGTCTAAGGAGCCCGTCCCTCTGGTGTTAGTGCCCACCGTGTGCACCTGTCTATTATTTACCTGAAAAGGGAGTCACAACGGTGAGTTCAGTTTTAGGCCTAAAGGATCACCAAAGGCCTCAGGGTGTCCACCAGTCTCTCTCTGACCAGTCAACCTGGCCTTTAAAAAAATTCTGCTTTGAGGTTTTTCCATATTTTCCTCCCACCTAATGTAAATCCTCCCTGAGCCCTTGGTCGTGGTAGCTGGGCACCCTCTAGTTCTTCAGATCTCAGAGGCTGACATTAGTCTGTTCACTTCACTCTCGGCATGGGTCTTTGATTTGATTCGCTCGTCTTTGCTTGGACTGGAAGAGACTGTGGCTGCTGTGAAGACGTTAGCCCCTACTCGCCAAAGACTGGGCTCGGTTATGCCAATTTACCTGGGTGCCCCTGAGCCTATGTCCTGAGCCCCCAAGTTCAGAGACTCGTTCCCTCGAGGTGCCTGGTTATAGCTAAGAAGTTTCCATGACTTTGCACCCCACATGGTCTTATATATCCGTGGATACATTTGTAGCCGAGCTCAACACCCATGTAGAACTACAGTGGGTCAGGCTTAGCTATATTCCTGAGTCATTCTCTCAAGTTTCTCAGAGTTCCTGAGTACTCTTCTGTTATTTTCACACTCTGGAAGCAGAAATTTCGGATGAAGGGCACGCATGCTTGAGACGCAGGGACACAGTGGCTAGACACACTGCACTGCTCGTCGAAAGGCTGCTGATCTAAACCATCACCTCCTTGGCAGGAGAAAGATGCGCAAGTCTGCGCCTGTAAACATTAGCCCCTGGGAAACCCCGTGGGGCAGTGCTGCTCTGTCTAGGGGGTTCCTGGTGTTGTTGTTAATGCCATCGAGTCTGGTCCGGCTCATGGCAACCCTGTGTGCCACGGAGCACAGTGCCGCCGCTCTACCCCATCCTCACGTTTGTTCTAACGTGGGAGCCCCCTGTTGGAGCCACGGTGCCAAACCAACTCATTGAGGGACTTCCTCTTTTCGCTGCTCCTCCACTTTACCAAGTATGCCATCCTTCTCCAGGGACTGGGCTCTCCTGATAAAGTAGATGAGTCGAAGTCTCACCATCCTTTCCTGTAAGGAACATTCTGGCTGTACTTCTCCCGAGACAGATCTGTTGTTTTCTGGGGCAATCCGTGGTACTTTCAGTATTCCTGGTCAGCACCACAGTTCAAGCACGTTCATTCTCCTCTGGTCTTCTTCACTCTACGTCCAACGTCCGCATGCACAGGAGGTG
>NW_022111357.1:27582127-27584090 GCF_000313985.2 Echinops telfairi | reverse complement strand
CACATATCAAAGGTTGTTAATAAGCCTTCCTCTGAACTTGATACCAAATTCTTTCTTCATAAAATCCAGCTTCTCTGATCATTTGTTCTGCTCACAGATTGAGTAAGTATGGTGAGAGGGTCAATATTAGTTGGAATGATCTTAAGAGCAATGGGTTTAATCTTAGGTTAAACAAATACTCAAAGACACAACATATTCTTTGATGGAGTAAATAAGCCCTAGAAGTAAATGAAATTCTTGTTAGTTGTTGAGTGAGGGCAGAGATAGCCATGTGTATTCTTCTACCTTACAAAAACATTTAAGCTTATATTAAACTGATTAAGTAAACAAACTCACACATTATGAACAGTGACTTAGAAATAGTTACAAACTACCTGTCATCTGTCAGTGTCAACATTTACAACTTAATGACATGTTTTTTTATGCGATTGCTGATATTTGGGGATGCTTTGGCTGCTTGCTGGTAGGCTCAGCTGAACATACAGCTAGGGGCTGAGTAGTGTCCACCAAAGAGCAAAGTCCACAGTTCTAAACTGTGATGCCTTTGAACATGATCTTGTCTGGAAACAGGGTCTTGAAGATGTTATCACTCAAGTTAACATGAGATCATAACTCTGGTGGGTCCAGTGCTCGTGAGAGTGGTGAAGAGGCTGAAGGAAGAAGCCCCTGTAACGAAGGATGGCACTGCAGCCACAACCCAGGACTAGCAGGGATCTTCTCCAGGCACCCCACATTCACACCTCTGTAATGGGGAGACCACTTTCTGTTCCCATAAGTCACCCGCTTCGTGATACTACGTCAACATGGCCTCAGGAAATGAACGCACAGACTTAAAGGTGAAGCGTATGTACCTGTGTGTGTGCAGCGTTACATAGAGGAGTCCCTGGTCAGCCCAGACGGTAACCAACTCAGCTGCTCATGGAAAGGTTGGGGGGTTGGGGCCACCCAGAGGTACTTTGGAAGAAAGGCCTGGCAATCTACTGCCAACACATCACAGCCATTGAAAACACTGTAGGGTACAGTCAGTTCTGTGTGTGTGTGTGTGTGTGTGTGTGTATGGTGGGGGGATGTAAAAACATTATGGACAATGGAATTAAAATATAATGGAATTTTTCCATGAACCTTTTGAAGCCCATGTGTTTCTGGGGGGAAAACATCTATGATCTTTTAATTCCATTTTCCACATAGGAAATGCTTGGTTTTCTGTCTTTCCATCTATCTTTCCATCTCTCTCTCTATCATCTATCACCTATGCCAGACTCTGAGTAAAATGCTTTATTATTATAACTTAATTTGGGATTCACATCTCAGATCGTTAGCCTTGTATCCCACAACCTAAACTACAGGTCACTCCTCTCCCCCTCCCCTCCAACAGCTCCCTCCTTATCCGCTCCTTGATCCCTTCTCTCCCTCCTGTTGGATCACCTTCCTCCCCTTCACCCAAGTCAACCCCCTGCAATCATCAAGGATGGGTTGAGCCAGTCCTGTCCCACACGATAATTTTAAAATATATTTTTACAAACAAATGAAATCACCATATCTAAATAATATCCTTTAAAAATGTTCGATTCACTTCTGAGCCACATGCACAGACCGAAAGAGCTGCGTCTGGCTGGAGAGCCACAGTTGGCAGCCCCTGCACTAGCTCACAGCTCCATCCTCCCCCCATCCCCCTCCTCCCTATGGTGCACCCCAAAGTCAGTTCTCTTGGGCAGGATCATCTTTATTGTTGAGTAAAGTGCCCCCATGTGATCATAATCCTCTCCCACAATTTCATGGGATTGCAGGACCATGATCTCCATTTTTCTAGATGAACCTGAGGCATATCAAGGTCAAGGCACTTACCCAAGGTCTTGGCCTGCTAGATGTCAAGGCTGAGGTTGAATTCAGACTTCCCCCAGCCCAGCACCCAAGAGTCAAACCACTAGGCTGCCCTGCTTCTCTGCTCAGGTTCCCATTGCTC
>NW_022111357.1:27576681-27581354 GCF_000313985.2 Echinops telfairi | reverse complement strand
TTCTCTTCTCTTCCCCTACCCTTCTGCCCTCTTGCCCTCTCTCCCTTCCTTCCCTGCCGCTTTGGGTTCTGCTCTGTACGGGGACCCTGGTAAGACATTCACACAAGGATACATCGGGATCCTGTTAATGAAGCTTGACGTTCACTAGATGTAAGGGTGCCTGGGCTGGAAGATTTCCTGACCTTGACCCCAGAACCTTGTTTTAAAGTTAGACCAGCAGAGTAAACCAGAGGAGGGAGTTCATTTCCCCAGACCACACATCCAGAGAGCAGCAGCCCCTGGGCTAGTGCTCCGATTTCCAGAATCGTTGGACGGGGTTCTTTCCACCCCAGCAAGGCAGCGGCATTAGGATTTATACTGCTCCTGGGAACTCGAGTGTCCTGCAGTGGCTAGGAGATGACCCTGGGCTGCAGGGTGCAACTCCCTGCCTTCAATTCATGCCTCTTCAAGGGATGAACTGCAGGATTTACCCTTACTTGGAAATAGGTCCGCAACAAGTGTCAGTGGTTGAAACATCACGGACCACGGTTGGTCCTCAATCTAATGGCTGGTGTCCTTCTGAGAAGGCCTTGGCAAGACACATAGTCACAGAGGGAACATGGCCGTGTGAGGAGAGAGGCAGACAGTGATGCAGTGACAAGGCAAGGATGGCCGGCCACCACCAGGAGCTCAAGAAAGACAAGGAAGGAGCCAGAGACTTCAGAGGGGGCGTGCCTGCCAGCACTGTGATTGCAAACGCCCAGCCTCTAGCACTCCGAGAGAATAGATACTTTTGTGGTGGGCACCCGGTGTGTGCTAATCGGTTAAGGCAGCCTGAGAACAGGACAAGTCATTGGAGGGTCAGCCAGCCATTGGGTATTAAAACGCCACAGGAGGAAAGCCTGTCAGCCTCCATGAACCCTTCTGGTGGGTCTGTTCCTTCTTCTTGGGCATCATGACCCCTCGGGTCCTAAATCAAAGGTCTCACTGGGCTCTCTGAAGCTCACCTGTGGGCTCCCCGCTGTGAGGGCAGCCCAATCCAGGCACTCATCCGTGAGTGGGTTTTCTCCCGGTGACTTTCTTGCGGTCGTGTGCGCTGGGGTCCTGGACCACATATGGCCCATGCCCTGACACAGAGCCTGCCGCACAGGGTCTCGATGTCCCTCGGTAGTGGTAAACCCAGGTCTGCTCAGTGTCTGCTGCTGAGAACACCTGGACTCAAATGTAATACCTGAGCCTTTGTGGGCACATGGGAGAGTCTCCACGTTCCCCTTGTCCCTATTTAGCAATGCCACGAACCAGGCTTTCTTGATGCGACCCACTGAGAGCTAGTTCCCCATTCTCTGGCCCACCTCTTTAGTACACCCCCCCCCCAAGAACAGCAGTCGTCCCCTGGACCTCGAGAGCATTCCTCCAAAGCTCTCTGGGTTAAAGCCCCCTTGGCCCTCACCCCATTGGCCCAGCCATGCCCAAATTTAAGTCACCAAAGTGGAGGAAGTAGGGGGCTGCAGTGGGCAATCCCCACACGGTAAGTCCCTGGCAGCGCCCACCACCCTTTCCTTCATCTATTGGGGTTGGCACAGCGTCACGCATCCAGGCAGCACAGCGTGCACAGCAGGGCCAACGCTGCAGCCCGCTCGAGGACGAGCAAATGCCAGGCTGGCACGAGGACCCGCCCCCTGACGTCACCGTGAAGGGGGAGCATGGCTTCCTGGGAAGCACGTGGCACCGCACTTAGCCTGCAGTGCCCACACAGCACCTCCCCCTGGGGTCTTCCTGCTCACAACCAGAGGCACTGTGAGCTCGCTCCCACGCCCAGCAGGGCACCCACCCCGTTGGGTTCCCAGCCAGTGCCCCTCAGGCACTCAAAGGTCAGCGAGTTCTGCTTGTGTGTGCTACTGCCACGTGAACGGGCTTCGGGGAAGCCTCCAGACTGAGGTGGACTAGGAAGAAAGGCCAGGTGATCTCCTCCCCCTCCCAAATCCACCACGGAAAACCCTATGGGTCCCAGTGGTCCAATCCATAGTCCCTCTGGGGATGAAACTGGGCCAGGCAGCATGGCCTCCTATTGCACATGGGGTCTCCAGGAGTAGTCTGACTTGGCAGCAGCTTGTAGCCACCACCACCAGGTCCCTCACTCCTGCAGGTGTCGCGGCGAGGTGCCACGGAGCCTGTCAGACCCATAGCAACCCTGTGCCCCACAGAGCGAAACACGGCCTGGTCCCGTGCCCTCCCCGCAGTCCTTCCTAAGCCTGAGCTGTGGCCGCAGCCCCAGTGTCAATCCACTCCTTGAGGGCCTTCCTGCGGGCAGCTCGGTCCTTTTCGCTTGTCCTCTAGGTCTGTCCCTGCAGCCTTAATGCACACTCTCCGTTCACAGCTGTGAACGCCCACTGGCTGTGAGACGCAGGGACCACGTATGAACCTCTCTGCGCCCGGCAAGCAGAGCTGTAGACAGTACTTGTCTCACACGGCTGTTGTGAAGAATGATTGAATCATGTACCCGCCCAGTGCTGTCCAATAGATGCCAATCCATAGGGGGGCGATAGGGTGGAGGAGACCTGCTCCATAGGGGTTGCTAGGCTATACATCTTCAGGGGAGCAGTCAGTCTCATTCTCCTCCCTCCGAGCTGCTTGTGAATCTCCAGCCCCTCAGTCAGCAGCGGGGTGCTTACCCGTGGCATCGCCAGGTCTTCCTATGAGTGGCAGCGAGGGCATTTACGCCCTGCCATCTCGAGTGGATCCCGACATATCACAACCCTGTAGGACAGAGGAGAGCTGCCTCTGAGGGTGTCTGAGGCTGCAACGCTTTTTGTGAGGATAAAGTCTCCTCATCCTTCTGTAAAGCAGCCAGTGGTTTCGAACAGCTGACCTTGTGGCCAGCAGCCCAGCTCGTAACCCACTCTGCCCCCAGGGCTCCATCCAGTGAGCAAATTAGTGTGTTATTAACTCATTCGTAGCGTGCTTCCTGTGCAGTCATTGGCGAGCGTTCTTTGCTGTGTGATGGGGGTTGTGTCTCCAGGGAGCTGTAAGCCATGGTCCTTGATCTCCGGGAGCTCCCAACCCTTCTTGGTCCTGTCCCCTGCCTGTCACTGACCTTACCTGTCTCCCACTGCACCCCACTTGCCTCTTCCTGACCCCGGAAGCCAAAGCCAGCACCACAGCCTCGTAAGTTCCCACCTCCAGGCCCTCGGGCTGGTTTGTCACGGGGGTTCTTGGTAGGTGTCAAGGCCAGGCGCGCAGTCTGATGGATTAGAGACCACCAGCCTCAGGAGCTCCCGTTAGGGCCTTTATCCTGCTGCAGACACGGGGCTGAACAGTTCACAAAGATCAGCTCCCTCAGTCCTCACAGTGATGCCACGGGCTGGGGACTCGTAGGAGCCCTACTTTCCAGGGGGGAAACCGAGGCTCAGAGAAGTGCAGGGACTTGTGCGGGGTCACATGCCTGGTGAGTGGCAGAGCGAGGGCTCACGTGTCCTGAGCTCTTCGTCCTCATGCCTTCTTTCTCTGCCTCGCAGGCGATCCTCACCACTCATGCGCCCTTCCGGGCCCTTCCGTCCGGGGCATGTGCTGCTCCTTCCCTGGGGTGGGACGAGGGCCATTGCTTCTGATCTGAACCCCCCTCACTGACGGGCCTTCCAACACGCCCAGGTCCTGATCTCCAAGCCCTCGCCCTGGCTCTTCTCCACTCCTCCCCGCCGCACGGTCCTGACCTGCCTCCCCCCACCAGTGGCGCCTGTGTGTGCCAATGCACGTGTGCACAGAACTCACATGAGGCCCCCTGGGCTCTCAGGCCGGGGACCCCTGAGCACAGAGGCCTGAGGAGGACCCTGTGCTCTTACACAACGGGGGGGTTGCACTTGTTGCAGAAATCCAAACTGTCCAAGCTGGTCCCACCACATTGCCAGGCCTCCGTGAGGATTCCCCGGATGACCAAATGGATCTCGTTCTGTTGAGTTGGTCATTTCCCCAAGAGAGTTGCCACACAGGCTTTGCCCACTCCCCTTGCAGCTCCAGTTAGCACCTCAAAGAACCTCTGGGGTCACTGTTAGGAGAGAGATGCCAGCAGCTGCCCCCAGGTCGCACCCAGTCAGGCCTCCACCCTTACCAAGACTCCAGCTTGTCTTTCACAGTCCCATTGGGGTGCCACCCCTTCCAGGAGTTATCCTGGGTCTCCTCTTCTAAAACCAGTCTTTCCCTCCGTGTTAGTCTGGGGAGACTAGGGCAGTTCTCAACCTTCCTCATGCCGGCCGTGACCCTTCCATATGGTTCCTCATGTTGTGGTGACCCCCCCCAACCATAACATTATTTTCATTACTACTTCATCACTGTCATTTTGCTAGTTATGGTCTGTTTCATCCCCAAGGGGGATGGATTGTTTCATCCCCAAGGGGGCCGCGACCGCAGGTTGACAACCTCTGGACTAGAGAAACATTTTCATGGACACTCATATGTATATAAGAAAGAGCTTTCTACACAAGAGCAATTGAATATTGAGAAAACATCCCAGTCCATTCCAGATCAAGTCCATAAGTCCAATATTAGCCCATATATCCGATACCAATCTCTAAAGTCCTCTTCAGACTTTAGGGACACATGCAACGACGCTGAATGCAGCAACACATGCAGAGACACATGCAATGACGCTGAATGCAGCAACACATGCAGAGACACATGCAACGACACTGAATGCAGCA
>NW_022111357.1:27569165-27576581 GCF_000313985.2 Echinops telfairi | reverse complement strand
TGCAGAGACACATGCAATGACGCTGAATGCAGCAACACATGCAGAGACACATGCAACGACACTGAATGCAGCAACACATGCAGAGACACATGCAACGACGCTGAATGCAGCAACACATGCAGAGACACATGATGCAATGACGCTGAATGCAGCAACACATGCAGAGACACATGCAATGACGCTGAATGCTGCAACACATGCAGAGACACATGCAATGACGCTGAATGCTGCAACACATGCAGAGACACATGCAATGACGCTGAATGCTGCAACACATGCAGAGATACATGCAATGATGCCAAATGCAGCAAGATCACAGGCCAGTGGGTAGAAAGTCTGTGGATCCAGTGGCGGTGTAAGCATCTCAGCGCTGGTGTGGGTCTCCACGTGGCTCCTCCAGCTCCCAGGTTCTAGCGTAGCTCCATGTGTCTTGTCATCAGGAATATGAAGCCAAAAGTGTGTGTTTCCTGCCTCCGCTGAGCTATTTATATCCGTAGTGCCCCCAAATGGGGTCATCAAGCAGGGGACCTGATTGCCAGGCCAAACTCCACCCCTTCACTCTTAATAGTCCCAAGTTGACACCAGATTATGTAACTACCACACCTCCTGGGAACCTTCACACCCGGGACTTGCTGAGGTGTCTGGGGCAGGTGCTGTGTGGCCGGGAGCAGGCGATGATGAGTGGAGCCAGCTCCAAGGTTGGGTTCTGGTACTGCCCATTATGAGCCCTGTAACCTTGGACAAAGTGACTCTGTATCTGTCTGCAAGGGTCTCCTCAGCCTGAGATGGTACCAGACTCTGCCAGCCGCATCCTCACAGAGAGAGCAGACGGCATTGCACTGAACTAGAACCACAGCCCCAACCCAGTCCACTGCCATTGAGTGCACTCTAAGTCACAGTGACCCTACATGGAGTTTCTGAGGCCAGACATCTTTATGGGGGCAGACAGCCACCGGTCTCCAGAGGAGTGGCTGGTGGGTCTGAATCACCAACCTGTGGTTAGTAGCCTGACACATATCCCACAGCGCCACCAGGACTCAGTTGCCATCAGATGGCTCAGAACCCATGGTGGCCCATAGGTGTCAGTGTAGAACTGTACTCCGGAGGGGTTTCAAGGGCTGGTTTTCCAGAAGTGGATCCCCAGGTCTTTCTTCCAAAGTACCTGTGGGTGGGCTCAACCCCTTCACCTTCCACTTGGCCATTGGCTCCAGTCGCTCAGCGCGGCACCCAGCAAGCATTTCACAAGTGGCAGCTGCTGCCGTTGCTGAGGTCTTGTTACCGTTGTTGTCGATGTTGGTACCTTTGGTCCGTGCCAGGATGTCAACGGGGTATTTGGAGCGTGTCCTCAGCCCTAGAGGTTGACTTGAAAGTAGATGGGACTGAGCTCTCTTAACCCCCCTACTCTGCCCTAACCCCCCGCCCCCCAACCCTCCCTGTCTGGGCTGCGAGTCGGGGGAGCTCGAGCGCATGAACAGCAGATGGGATAGCTCAGGCCTGGGGTCAGATCCCAGGAGCTGGGTGAGGAAGCTGAGCTCCCCTGTGTGTGAGCACAGAATTGCCAAGGTTGCCTGCACACAGCCCTGCAAGGAAAACTCAGGGGCTGGCGTGGGGTTAATGAGTCTCTTCCTGTAACAATTGATCCATGCCTGCTCCTTACCCTACTCCCCCATGGGCCTTTAGGTCCTCTCTTTGGCTGCTTCCTGCCTGGTGGTGGCCCTGGAGGAGGCCATTATCGCTTAATTACTGGCTAAATGGTCTCATTTGTTCTCCATTTGTCAGTGGTGAGTCCTGGCCAGGGTGGTGGAGAGAATTTTGAAATTCCTCCTAGAGCTTTGGCTTTGGGAAATGAAGGTATCATGGCCCCTTCCTCTCTGATGGCTGCTAGCAACCCTGGGCGTGGAGGTGGGGGCAGGCCCTAGGGTGGGTGTGCGCCCCTTCCCTACCCCCAGTGGCACGGCTGTCTTCACTCTTCCTCTTCCCACTGTCTTCCTGGCCGTTGCCTTGGGGTCTCCTCTCCCTCCGCACAGCGCGGTGGAATGGGCTTGCACTTGGACAGCACCTGGACTTGAAATACAGTCCCACCATTGACCAGCGGAGGGACTGAATCTCCACGTCTTTTTATAGCAAAAAAAATACAGCAGTGTGGATGAGGCTGATGTAAGATGCAAGCCCCATCCTTATCGATAAACTACTGGCTGCCGTCCAGGCGATTCTGACCCACGGTGACTCCAAATGTGTTTCAGAGGAGAACAGCCAGCCATGTGGTTTTCAATGGAAGTCAATCACCAGGCCTTTCTTCTGAGGTACCTCTGGGCAGGGTCACCCTGTCAGTCTTTCAGCAAATTGCTGGGTGCTTAACCATTTGGGTCACCCAAAGACCCCATTGTCCATTATTGTGTGTTAACAGAAGTTGCAATTTTATTTTTCTTGCATTTATCCCTAAGTATCTAGGTCACTGACAGAGGCACGGCTTATAAAGATGGGGAGTTTGGCACTCTGCTCTGTCAAATGCTGTCCACCCCTTCATGTCCTTTCTCCTCTGCCACCTTCCACCTGGGGAAGGTGGGTTCAAGGGGAAGGAGGGGAGAATTCTTGCCTCTTCAACAGCACTGTTGAAAAACCTTCTCTCTGTGTGTTTTCCCCCCATACAAAACTTAACTTATTAAACTGAAAACCGCACCAAACAGAAAACCCCCCACTGCCACTGAGTTGGTTCACAGTGGCATGTAGGACCAGGGTGGAACTCTCTCTGTGGGTATCCCAGACTGTAACTCTTCACAGGAGTAGAAAAGTCTCGTCTTTCTCCTGCAGAGCAGCTGGTGGTTTCAAACTGCTGACCTTGTGGTGAGAGGCCCAATGTGTGACTCCTACACCACCAGGGCTCCTGCTAACTTACTCATAAATATCGGGTAGAGAGTGCAGGTATAGACAAGGCAAGGGATGGGCTGACTTTACTGTAGGGTCCCTGAGCTCAGACTCTGAGCCCATCCCTGATGCCCTGGGTGTGTTCAAGGAAGCACTTACTCATGAGAGCAGCGCTGCAGTGTGGAGTGGAAGCAAGCAGGACTGCGCACAGGGCCACTGGGCCACCAGTGGTCTTGCCCAATCATACTTGGCCAACCTCAACAGAAAGTTCTCTTCAGAATCTGCTCAAATGTGGAGTGAGTTCTTGTACCAGTCACAGGATGTGGGCTCCCCAGGGAAAGAGACAAGATGTGGGTGAGGTGGCTCTCTTCAGCTGAGGAAATCCTTACAGGGTTCTGGCTGTAGAGGTTTGTCAACAGGTAGCCCTTCTGAGCACATGGAATACCAAGTCTTTCATTCCTTAAGGGAGATCACTATGTTCACTAAAGAACCTTCTAGAATGTTTCCCCCAGACCTGTCTGGGTTTCCGAGATGCTTTCCTGACTCGGGTCTTTTCAGTTCCACTGTCTACTGCTACAATCTGTGTCCTGGGGGCTCGATGATTTGCCTTCAGACCCAATTTAGAAACCAAGTCATGGCTCCTGAGTACCTGGATAGGGTTACCCTTGCCCCTGGGCTTCACCCTAATCCCAGTGAACCCTTCTCCAGGGGAAGGGCATGAGCCCTTCCTTTCTCATCAGTCAGGCTTGCCTTTTTCTTTATTTTTTTTCACTTGTGGAAGTGAGCCATGCCACCAATCATGCAAAGCATCAGATAATGCAAAGCCATTTACATTTGATCTTCGGTTGCATTACGTGATTGCAAGGGGATGGGAGAAGTGTGATGGGATGAGGTGTCTGTCGTTTGGATTCCAGGCAGTCTGCGTGTGCAACTCAGCTCTACCACTTACCAACTGTGTGACCTTGGGGAAGTTACCCAGCCTGGCTGTGCCTCTGTGTCCTCATCTGTGAAAACAAGGACTTAGTGATGCCTTCTAGACCTTGCTGTGAACGTTCCCTGGACAACTACATGGGGGGTGCTCTCACAAAGTGCCTGGTACTTTGCTACCTGGTGGTGATTTACAGACGAACCTTTGTTAAAAGATGCTTGTTACCTGAACTCATGCTTAATGAATTGGGGTTGGCCAAAAAGAATCGCAATGTTAGGAGAAGTCCTTGCGTTAAGGAATTGTCATGAATATCCCGCCAAGATTGACTTCATTCAGGGTATAGTCAGTAGTCAGGGCATACAGAGAGCTAAAATCAGCACCAGGGACAGCTCCCACACAACGCCATACAAACCCTGTTTTGTTCATTTTATTTATAAAAATACACACAATTTAATTGTCCAATCATATTAAGAAGAGTTGTGCAATCATCACCACAATCAATTTCAGAACATTTTCTTCTTGTACTCATTGTTGTCAGCTCCCCATTTCCCCCGCAACCTCCCTTGTCATGCTCCTATGTAATAACTAATCTAGTTACTGTCTCTATAGATCTACCTACCCTGGATTTCACATACAGAAAATCATACAAAACACAGACAGGAAGAAAACAAAACAAAGAACCAACATCAATGACACAAAAATCAAAACCAACTTTAAAATGGGTCCAGAAGGAGATCATGATTGACCCTACAATGCTCTCTATCTGACTCTACAATGCTACAAGGCTACTTGCATCCCTGGACTGTGGTTAGAGGGGAGTCACTGGTGGCTTCGTCCACGTGGGGGCCCTGCACATGGCTTTGGGGCTTTCACCATCATCCATAGTCTTCTACAAACTCTGCTGCTTCTCCCTCCTCTGGATTTGGATTTTATTATTTGCCATCCTTGGATCACACAAGCTGATGTGCTTCAAGTAATCATGCTGACTTCCTATCTCCCTGGATTTCTTGTGAGTTAAGGGCCCCAGGAGGGGACTCCAAATGCTCAGTCTTGACTTATCTGTGTCTTGACTTCCAACAGAAGTAGTAGAAAAAATGGAGTCAATGGGCAGAAAATGAACAAGTCTTGAATTGTCCCTTACCAGCTGCATGCACTTGGGTAGTGATATGAGGGAAAGGCACCCCCTTCTGTTCCGGGACACCCTTTACACATCCGTAAAGCAAAAGGTTTTGCCCTTCCAGAATCCTCCAGGCTCTGGCTGGCTTTGGGTAGATAGTGGTTCTCTGGGGGTGAAGGGCATGGATCCCTGGGGCCAGCAGATGGCACTCTCTGTCTTGTGTCCATCCGTGGGACTTACCAACCAGCACCCCCTAAGCGACGCCACTCAGAGCCTCTAAGTGGGCCAGAGTGAGTGGACTCCTTGAATCCCGAGCCGCTCTTTGTTCTCCATTATCCCTGGTATCCACATTTCTGAGCCCCACCTCTCTGGCTCCTATCACCATGGCAGCTGGTGTTGAGACTACGCTTTTGTGATGGATGTTGGCCCTGCCTTAATTCTTTTTTTTTTTGCCTGACCCTGTATGACTGCCTGATTCTGTGGCATTTCAGCAGACACCCTCCTCCTCTCCCTGAGAGGTCTGCATCGCAGGGCCTGGGGAACATCCCACCCAGTCCCCACCTCCCGTCCCCAATCCTTTCAGCCTCCCACTGTCAGGACTCACTGAACTGCCCCCGGCACAGCTGAGGGGAGGTGGGGTGGTGGAAGTGGGGTAGAAGGCAGACATGCCCTGGCTTCCTCCCACATCGTGCCAGCGATTTCATCCAAGAGGGGTTGGTGTGTGCAAGGAGGCAGCATCCTTTGAGTCACAGGAGATTGGAAGGAGGGCAACAAATGTCCCGAGGCCGTGGATAACTTTGCCACCTTACCGAACACCTACTCTCAGATGCTCCTATGGTGAGGGAGCCGGCAGCCAGGTGAACACATGTGCTGAAGATCAAACAGAGCCCCCAAACTGAGCACCCCTCTGACTTTATCTGACCTCAGAGGTCAGGCTTTGGAGAATGAAACAACATGAGAGTGTGGCGAGGTGTGCTGGCCAGGAGTCAGCTTGCCTGGGTTCAAATCCCGGCTCTCCTTTGAACGGCAGATGCATGACCCTGGAGCATCCTCTCCCAGGAGCTGGGAAAGATGGGGCTAGGCTGCTGTCTAAGGATCCTCCAGCTTTAAGAGTCTATGAATAGACGTTCTCTGGGACAAATGCTTCATAAAAAACCGGTAGCAAGAACCCACACATAAGCAAGCCCAGCCTTATGTATAAATGGAGGAGGCGGCAGCCTGGATGGCGTGAGTGATGGTTGCGGAGAAGGGTCCCTGCCCAAAATATCTCAATCGCTCATTCGGCTGCCAAGGTGCCCGGACTCCCACCAGTCTAGAGTCATGCCTTCCCCAAATCCCTGTTTCCAAATGCCAATACCTCGGGAGGCCTAGCAGATTACGTCCCATCCTTCCCAGTGGAAGCACGTTTTGGGTTTGATGGCTGTTGCATTTCTGGAGTTCACAAGATTTCTCCTGTGGGTGGGACTAGGTTGCCTGGGGCAGGCAGGAAGAGCCATTCCTCTTCCTTCAACTGAATGGGGGTGGGGGTGGGGTCGGAGGAAAGAGGAGGAGCTTCAGTGGGGCTGCTGGTTGGTCAGAAAGCGTCTCAGGCTTTGGATCCACTTGGGTTTGGGTTTGAATCCTGGCAGCTAGATGGCCCTTTGGAATCCCCTCTGGTTTCCTCTCTCCTCAGGCCAAGCCCCCACCTTTCTGGGTTTCAGCATGTAGCAGGCTGTTGAAGTGCCTTCTTTGTGGGGGGTGGGGTGGGGTCCAGGCTGGCACCAGCCCCACCAAGTGAGCGTGTACCCCGGGCCTGGTGTCTGCTCTCCTCTGTTCCTCCTGGCAGGTGCCTCTCCACACTCCTCCCTTGCTTTCAGCAGCTTGTCAGCAGCTGATGGACAGGAAGCTTCCATCCTCCTCCCCTGTCCAACATCACCATCATACCCCCACCCTGTCTCCTCAGAAAGCTGGAGCATGGGGATGAGAGGGGCCACTCTGGGCCATCTGTACTCGGAGGACACCAATAGCACCTACCAACACGGCTCCCTGGGGGGGTGCATGACTTGGGTGTGCACCTGGTCTGTGATGGGTGCTCGGCTCATGGTGGTGGTGTCCCAACTACTCCTGTTCTCAAAGTGCTGGCGTTTGAGAGTTGAAGATGAGTCTGAGTGTCACGGCCACACGTGAGCTGTGGCTGAGCCACGATCAGACTCCTTTTGTCGTTGTCCCTCAGCCCTTTGAGCCCTGGGCACTTTGACAGAAAGAAGGCAGCTATCACAGCACCACCAAATGGCCAGGCAATAAGCCGACATTGCCTGACTTACAGCAGGCATTCACTGGGGGATTTCATGTTCAGAATGACAACCAAAGTCCTTTCTGTCATTTCTCAAGGCTCCGTAGGGTCTAACTAGCTCCTGAGTCTAGGCTCCATTGGGTCTAACTAGCTCCTGAGTCTAGGCTCCATAGGGTCTAACTAGCTCCTGAGTCTAGGCCCCATAGGGTCTAACTAGCTCCTGAGTCTAGGCCC
>NW_022111357.1:27567021-27568621 GCF_000313985.2 Echinops telfairi | reverse complement strand
CCCTAACTAGCCCCAGGTTCTAGTCTCCGTAGACCCTGACTAGTCCCTGAACCCAGTCTCTATAGACCCTAACTAGCCCCAGGTTCTAGTCTCCATAGACCCTGACTAGTCCCTGAACCCAGTCTCTATAGACCCTAACTAGCCCCAGGTTCTAGTCTCCATAGACCCTGACTAGTCCCTGGACCCAGTCTCCGTAGACCCTGACTAGTCCCTGAACCCAGTCTCTATAGACCCTAACTAGCCCCAGGTTCTAGTCTCTGTAGACCCTGACTAGTCCCTGGACCCAGTCTCTATAGACCCTAACTAGCCCTAGGTTGTAGTCTCTGTAGACCCTGACTAGCCCCCACCTGTTTGCCTGGCTCTTGTCTTGGCACTTCCCCATGCGCATGCCATCCCAGTCCCTGCACCTTCCTGCTCTCCTAGAACTGACCAGGTGCACTCTTGCCTCGGGTTCCCGTGCCTGCTGCTCCCTCCCTCTGCAGCGGCCTCCCCTAGGTCCTGCGGCTCATCACCTTACTTTCCTCTGCTCTCTACCCAGAAGAGAAGCTTTCCCCAGCCACCTGAAAGGGCAGCCTGGTGATACCTGCCATCCTTCATGGCATTGAGCTTGCCCCCACACCACATGTATATTCCATTGTCTCTTCGCTCCGTGTGTGCGCACCTGCTAAGCAAGTCTAGTTGCACAGCCAGTGCTGCCAACTGAAAGGTGAGCGGTTTGCATCCACCCAGGGGGTTCTCAGAAGAAAGGCCCGGCAACCAACTTCTCCAAACATCTAACAGTGAAGACCCTTTGGAGCACAGCCCTGCTCAGAAACACACGGGCCACCACGAGCCAGGATTGACCTGATGGCAACTGGCCCTGGCTAGTTCCATAGGTGATGATGTTCACAGCAGCGTCTTGCTTCTTGCTTATATTCCTGGCACAGGGACGGCACCTACCTCAGTGGTTGAGTGAATCCCGGGATTGATGAAATGACTGTGTTGGAGTGAGTTAAAGGCATTGAACATTCAGGTTCAGTGTGGCTCAGCCCGAGTTCTCTGGCACCGGCCTGGTGACTGAAGGGTGGTGTGGTCTGCCACAGGGATTCTTGAACTGCCCACAGCTGCTCAGAAAAGCATGAAGGGATTTATCCCAGATTAAAGTACATTGGATACCGTGTAACCAATGATGTTTTCTCTGGCGTAAGTCACCCCACAGATGTTTGTTGAGCACCTATTATATGGCAGGCTCGGTGCCAGGCACTCAGAGTGTGGTGCTAAGTCACACAAACGTGTCCCTGTCACTTGGGAGCTTGCAATGTTACTGGGAAGCTGGCTGTGTTCACAGAGCAGGGTCTGAGGGCACCTGGACTGGTGGGACCTGACAGACCTCTTATCTTTGGGTGGTCCTAATCCTACCCCCCTGAGCCGAGAGCCCTCCTCTGCTCCTCAGAGCGGGCATCCCTGGACCTTACTCTGCGATCAGCCCGGGTCTTCCACCTTACAAATGAAAGGTTTATTCACGATGATCCCTAAGAACTTCCCAGCTCCCATGTTCCACCATTTCCTGGGAAGAACTGGAGGAGACAAAGGGGCTAGAATCTCTTAGCCCTGGGAGAGG
>NW_022111357.1:27564017-27565179 GCF_000313985.2 Echinops telfairi | reverse complement strand
GGCTCTGCACCTGCCGTCTCCTCCCCATCCAGCCGGCCTCTTGTGCCCAGGAAGGGCGCTGGTGGTGGGTGTGCACTCTGCAGACTATCTGAGCACGTGACTGCAGGCCCAGGCCCGGGTCACAGTGGCTATTAGCTACACGTTCTGGTCTCGTCCTGGCTCGGCGTTTGCCTCCCTCCAGGAATAAAATCCATAGAGGGAGCTGGTGGGGCTATGTGTCTTGGAAGGAGCTGGAACCCTGTCTGGCTTTCGCCCTCCAATTTGGCGGTGGCTCGGCGGGAGAAAGCGGGAGAAGGCAGGCAGCTGCCCACCCCCCACTGGTTCTGGGGCTCAGACTCCCCCCTGGCATCGCCCCCATCTCTGTGCCCCGCGAGGCTGGGAAGTTCCCCGAGTGGCTTTTCTGGCGAGACTCAAATTAATTTTCCGTCTCTCCCCCTCTCCCAAGCCTCACGATCATTAACTGCCAGGGAAAGTTAAATAAACAGCTGATTTACAGAAGCAGTTTCTCCCTTTCTTCCTTCCTTCCCCCCTTTTTTAAACAAAAGCCGGAGCCTCTATTAATCAGTTGTGCCGAAAGTGGTCTGATTAAGCAGTTGGTGCTCCTTCAGCTGAGCGAGTGTGGGGTCAGAGGGCCCGGAGACTGGCAAGAGCCTGCTAACCAGGGACGGAAATAGCAGTCCCCACCCTGCCCCCACCCTTAGGGAGCACTTCCCTGCATGGAGGGGCAAAACCAGGCTCTTGACCCAGACCCTGGGGCTCTCTACCATCCCAGCTGGAAGGGACCTTAAACTCCTCTGTGCTCACGGTGCGGAGGCCAGGCCAATACACACTGTGCTTGCTGGGGCGCTGCCCGCGTGAGCGAGAAGACGTGATCAACCCACAGCCGCCAGAGGAAGCTCCGAGAGCGGAGGTTTGAGCCATGCACAGGATGGAACCCTGGGCATGGCCGACGAACCGCCAGGAAGTGCCCAGCTCCTCGTGGCCCAGATGGAGCTGGCGAACTCCGGGCGGAGTGAGAGTCACCCATCACGGAAGGACCAAGGGGACAGACAAAGGTTTCACATCAATGTAAAACCCCGCTCTTGGGGGGGCAGCCGAGGGAAGGCAGGCGAAGCCATCGGCTAGAGACAGGCAGGCAGGGGTGAACTCAGGTGAAGGGGAC
>NW_022111357.1:27556420-27562528 GCF_000313985.2 Echinops telfairi | reverse complement strand
TTAGTATTTACAGTCCTGGCCCCTCTGCCTTCCTCCTGCCTTGCCATCGTTAGCTCCGACTTGAACACCCCCACCCCCGGCTGCTGTAAATTAGCAGAAGGGAGGAAGCAGAGGAGGCTCTGTCCTGCTACTCCTCCCAGGGACAAGGAGACCTTTCCTAGAACCAGCGTTGAGGCCACTGCAGGGCCGAGGAGCAGGTGTTCAGGGGTGGAGACCTAGGCACTGCGTTGCTAGAGCAAGTGTCTAAACCTCTCTGTTTTTGTGCAGAGAAGAGGGACAGTAGGGCATCCCTCATAGATTGGAGTCCCTGGGTGGCGCCACCCCTGGACGCCCTTGACTGCTAAGTGAATGGTTGGAGACTTCCCCGGAGGTGCCTTGGAGGAAACGCCTGGCAGTCTACTTTTTAAAGGCAGCTGTAGGAGCCCTTCCAGGGCCAGTTCTGCTGGGTCACACACCGAGTGGCTGGGAGTGCGAGCTGACTTAGCAGGCCTCTCAGACTGAGAGCAGGACTAAGCAAGAACTTACATAAAGAACGTGCCAAGGACAGTGGCTGGTACAGGCTGGTTCCTCCTCTTTTCCTCCGAAGGCAGGGCCCCCAGGGGCCGGGCTCTAAAGCTAGCTGAGCCACATCCTGGCTGGGTGACATCTGGTGGTTCCTCGACTCCACTGGGCCTATGAGGAGAGGCAGCCCGGGTGAGTCTGCAGTCAGGAACTGGAGGGTGTCTGGGCGAGGGGACGTGTGCTAGGCCTGGCTTCGCATCCCCCTTTGTGTTGCTGTGCCTTGTTTACACTCAAGCAAGGGGCCGTTAACTCCCCCTGCCTCCATTTCTGCGCCTGTAAAGGGGTGGGGTGGGGGTGGGCGCTCACAGGAGTGCTGTGCCGCCAGCGTCCAGAACAGCAAGGAGCCTTGGGCAGTGCGTCACAGGCACCGGCTGTTTCCGTATTGCCCCAGCTCAGAACAAGTCACTGTGCTGCAGTTTAAAGGTAGCACAAACGCATGCAAATATTGATAACGAACGTTAGGGATACATTTAAGACGTGTAATCTCTAATGCGACATGCATGTTCTCATCTGGAATCTGGCACCCCTTCTTACAGGATGATGGCTGGGGTTTCCTTCCGAAATGACTCCAGATGGAGTGGCGGGGCAGTCATCTTGTGGCTGAGCTCTTTGGTGCCTCAGTTTCCTCTTTTATAAAACAAAGCGCATGAAGCCTGTCAGCAATATTGCCCTTGTGTGGCTGGGCCTCAACCCCCTGGCCCAGGGCAGAGCTGCCAACCCCGGCACCCGAGAATCTGAGCACCTTGCGGAGCATCAGAAGCCCTTGCGGAGAACCTCCATGTGCGAGTGTCAGGCCAGGTGCTGAGGTTGGAGACAGAAGATAGCCCTGGAGCTCCCTGTCCCCAAGAGCAGAGGTGGCAAACCCCACACACATGAAGTCAACTGGGGGCCCCAGGTTCTGGGATGGGGATGAGCCCTGCACCAGGAGAAACACACCTGGGCTTAAGTAGGGGGGTGCAGCGAGCACCAGAGGGGTTCAGAAGGCAGGAGTGCCCAGGGGTCCCTGGGGTTGAGGTGGTGCAGGCCTGGTGGCCTTCCCTCTCTCACCTGTGGGCTGTGTGGCCTGCCCTCCCAGCTCGGCCCCTCAGCCCTTCCTCTCTCTCGTTGGACTAGACCCAGATGCTTCTCTCTGCCCGGTGGTGGTGGGAGCCGTGGCTGGTGATGGGGAGCGGGACTGAAGAGGTCGGAACTGGATGGAAGCTGACACCAACCTTCATGTCCCTCTTCTCTGCACAAAAACAGAGGGTTAGCCACTTGCTCTAGCAACGCAGTGGCCTAGGTCTCCACCCCTGAACACCCGGTCCCCCGCCCTGCAGTGGCCTCAACACTGGTTCTAGGGCAGGTCTCCTTGTGCCTGGGAGGAGTAACAGGACAGAGCCTCCTCTGCTTCCTCCCTTCTGCTAATGTACGGCAGCCGGGGTGGTTGGTGGGGAGGCTTCAAGTCGGGTCATTTTGGAGATCAATGAAGCGTTGAGGCGCAAGGATATTACTTTGAGGACCCTGGTGTGACTGACCTGAGCCACGGCATCTCCAGTCGCCTCGGCTGCACTCGACAGTTGGACACTGAATAAGGAAGGCCGAAGAAGAACCAATGCACTTGAATGATGGTGCTGATGTTGACTATTGAATGGGCCACGAACTGCCAACTGAACAAACAGATCTTCTTGGAAGAAATGCAGCCAGAATGCTCCTTGGAAGCAAGGATGGCAAGACCCACTTCGGGCATGTTGTCACGAGAGACCAGTCCCTGGAGAAGGGCATCTGCTTGATAAAGTAGACGGCACTGAAAACGAGCACGTTCTTGACAAGGTGGATGGACACAGTGGCTACAACAAAGGGCTGAAACGTAAGAATGAGGGTGAGGAGGATGCAGGGCTGGACAGGGTGTCCTTCTGTTGTACATGGGGTGGCTGTGGGTCAGTACCGCTCAATGGCACCTGACATCAACAGAAGCCAGCCTGGCTGTGTTAGCCCAGGTTGACCAGAGAAGCAACCCCTGAGACTCTCATATATATATGTCAGAGAGAACTTGTGGGGGAGGGAGAAAAAGTGAGGAGCTGATGCCAGGGACTCAAATAGAAAGAAAATGTTTTGAAAAAGATGATGGATGACCACATATGTACAGATGTGTTTGACACAATGGGTACCTGTATGAATTGTGATAAGAGCTCCCAATAAAATTAAAAAAGAAGTAATTATGCATCAGTAAAACATCCCAGCCAATCCAGATCACGTCCATTAGTTTGATACCAGCCCATATGTCCTATATTAGCCCGTGAATTCCTCTTCAGATTCATGTATCACATGCAAAGATGCCAAATGCAGGACGGTCACAGGCCAGTGGGTGGAAAGTCCTGTGGGTCCAATGGCAGAGGACGCATCTCCGGGGCTCTGGCTGCCACCAGTGTGGCTCCATGCGGCTTGTCAACAGGAAGGTGAAGCTGAGAGAGGGTGATGGAGAGTGGCAGAATCAAGAGAGAAGTTCCCAGAATCCTCATGAGAAGGCCACGCCCACAAGGAGGGATCATCAGGCTGTGACTTGATTGACAGGCTAGACTCCACCCCTTCATTCTTTTATCAAGTTAACATGGAATTGTGTAACTATCACACTGGCCAATGTACGTGCAGACTGCAGTTGGAATAGCTTCCCAAAGCTGGTCCGACCCTTGCCACCCCCACCGTCCACAGTGACGACTTTGAAGGTGCATCGCGGATGACGGTGGGTTTGTACTGAACTGTCCCCACCAGGTTAGCCTCCTGGCTCCACGTCCCTTAGCAGATGGGCTGTCATTTAAAAAAAGAGTTTTTTTAAAAAGTGGGGCTTTTTTGAAGGCCGTGTGTCTGGACATGTTCTGTAACAGAGCAAGCGCACGGATGGCGAGCTCATTTCTGACTCTTGTTGACCCCGGAGGGTCAGAGTGGAACTGGATGCCGCTGCTTTTCGAAGGTCATGATGTCTCTGCAGGCAGAGCCTTCTGCTGGTTCACTGCTGTGTCCCAGCCCCCAGCAGAGCTTTGGCATACAGCAGGTGCTCAATAGTTGTTTGTCAAATGTGTGGATGAATGAGTGAAGGCAGAGATGGTTTGGGCAAGCCTTTCCTGGGAGCTTGCACAGCTACAGTGACCACTTGGCACTCCCACTTGGGACCCCACCTTCTCCCATGATTCTGGGTGCTCTGTTCCCTGAGCTGCAAAAGGGAGAGGGGGTCTGCTCGGCCGGTTTCTAGCCTGACTTTAGACTGAGATGGGGACTTGGCCTGTTCTCCCTCCCTTGCAGTCATTGCTTTCCCAGCAATTAGCCCACCCAAAATGGAGAGGAGAGCCAATGGCGCCCCTGGGCCCTGTCCAGCCGGGCCCTTCCTGCAGCCTCTGCCTCAGCTCTCCCGCGGCTCACTCACCATCCTTGTGCACACCTGGGCCATCCTCGTTCCCCGGATCGTTAGTCTCTGTCTTGCTTTGCCAGTGCTCCTCAAACCCAGGACCACAACTCTGTACAACAGAAGCCTCGCACCCGTCTGCAGGCTGGAATTCCACACCAGGGCGTTGGCCTGGTGGACACCTTCTTTGGTGGTAGTGCCTTGCCTTCCTCGGTCCCTTGGCTCTTTGGGGCTGACAGGCCATCTTCCCCTGGCATCTGTCTTTCCCCTGTGTGTGACACAGGCCGGCATCCATCGTTTTACAACTCAGAAACAATTAGGTTTAGGACCTCCAATCCCCACGCCCCCAGCGCTGGTTACAAGCTGGGCTGCTAACTGCAAGGCCAGCTGTTCAGACCCATCAGGTTCGATTTGCAGTTTCTGCTCTGTGCTATGGGGTCTCTGTGAGTTGGAATCAATTTGATGGCAGTGAGTTTTATTTCTGATGTGGCCTTGTGACCAGAACACAGGACAAACCCTCTCGCCAGATGACGACATCCCAGGCAGAGGCACCTGGGTGAGAATGCCATGAATACTTGGGGGGCACGATTCAGTCCAGGAGAGTCAGAAGGCTAACCCCCAAAGCAAGCCTAGCTTCAAGCGTTCCACTTACCAAGGCAAGGCCTGCAGCAAGTCCCTCACCTCTGAGTCTCTGCCTCGTAATCGCTGAAGAGGGCCATTCCTGTCCTAAAGGGTAACATCCAGAGACCGGCTGCCTGGTGCTTAGGAGCCTTGCTTTTAGACATGTTGGGGAGGGGCGGGGGTTCAAACCCCAGCTGCTTCCCAATGAGGTGCCTTTGGTCCAGTGACCGTATCTCACTGAGCATCAATTTATTTCTCTGTAGAATGAAAATTGTAATAGAAATGGCAGCGAATCTCCTCATTCCACTGCAAGGATTGAATGAGGGGGTGGGGGGAGGGTGTCTGGTGCGTAAGTCATTGCTATGGGTTGACTATTATTGTTATTATCATCTTCATTGTTTTATGTGCCTGCCACTTAGGAGATGCCAATAAATCAATACAGCCTTGTTATCCCGCTCTCCTTAAAGGTCAGGTTTGTCGTTGGGTTTTATTTTTTTGCTAGGACTATGAGTTCAGCGAGGGTTTGGATCCTCCTGTTTCTGCTGACCTGGGAAGTTTCCTTCTCTGGGCCTGACTCTCTCTCTCTCTCTCTATCTCTATCTGTCAGAAGAGTTCTGCTTGGCAAGTCAAGACTGACAAGAGCAAACGCTTATCAAACAGCCGTTCAGAGCCTTTCAAGGCCTCTCGCCTCCCCGTGTCCTCCCAAAGGAAGCAGGGACAGCCGTGGTGTGCCCACCAGTTGATGGGAGAGAGCGCAAAGGCACAGAGAGGTCCGGCAAGCAGCCTCAGCTCACACAGCGAGAGCATCCAGCCAGTACTGCTAGCCTCTTTCCAGACCACTGGCAATTGCCAACAAGCCCACAGCCAGGAGCTCTATGTGGCTGGGGTGTGTGGTCTCCTAGTCATTTCCACCACCGCTGTCTGTCTGCCCATCTCACTAGCCTGGCGAGTCGGACTGCAATGCAAGGACAGGCTCAATCAACACTGTTACTCTGCTTCTGAGAGACACCGAGAGGAGGTGCAGACTGGCTTCTGTGGAGGGGCTCCTGGAGATCCCGCCTCCAGAGCAGGCGCAGCCCTTTGGGTGACATGGCCTGGCTGCCGTCCCTCCCTTCACTTCCCGCCCATGCTCGGAGAGCAGTGGAAGGGCGAGGCACCTCTTATAGAGACCTTGAAGACTCTACTTTCATAGACCCCGAACGCCTGCAGGCTCTGGGGCAGCAGCAGAGATGAATGGCTTGAGTTGACTATCGATGCTGCTTTTCAGCAGGTGACACGAAAGCAATGGGCCCTGCTTCCAAGAAAACAGATGGCTCCCCAGGAGCAGGGGCTGGGAGCCGAGAGGAGTGCAGGTCCCTGGCCAGTGTGTCTTCTCATTTGGAAGTATCGTGGCGGGGTTTGAAAACGGATCCGTTCAAGAATGTGGAGAGAAGTGTCACTCAGAGGCTCCGGTGGGTTGAAGGAGCTGGGATTTGATGTCACTTTGGCCCCACAATTCCTCTCCAGGGGAGGACAATATGCAAGGCCAGAGCAGCTCCCAGCACCTGGAA
>NW_022111357.1:27554052-27555532 GCF_000313985.2 Echinops telfairi | reverse complement strand
GCTGGAGAAGCCACATGGACCTACCCTGAAGCAACCAGACCTCTAGAGCCAGAGAAGCCATGTAGAGACCCCTGCCAGAGCTGAGATACTTACAATGCCACTGGATCCACAAGACCTCCAACATACTGTGATCCTCCTGCATTTGGCATCATTGAATGTATTTCGTGGGTCTGAAGAGGACTTTATAGATTGGCAGACCTATGGACTAATATTGGACTTATGCACTTGATCTGGACTGGGCTAGGATGTTTTCTCAGTATTCGGTTGCTCTTGCATATAAAACTCTTTCTTATGTACATATGAGTGTCTACGAATTTGTTTCTTTAATCTACCTAGACTGACACAGTGGGCAAGCAAGGACCTGTTTGGGGATCCAGGAGACCTGCTCTGGCCAGCCTTAACTTTCCACGACCTTGAGTGTGCAGAGCAGCCAGCAGCTGCTTTGAGAGTGGTGGAAGCAACGTCAGAGACAGAGACGGTGTCTGTGAGTGCTGTCTTTCCCCTGCGTAAAGCCCTCCCGTGGATTCCGGTTGCCTACCTGCAGGGGTCGCCACACGTTTGAGATGGAAGAGCCAACCCTGCCACTTACGACCATTTAAAAATTATCCGTGAGATCACCACGACCTGAATAACATCCTTTTACCCCTTTCAATTTTACTTCAGAGCCACGTGGACGTCACGAAAGAGTGGAGTTTGGCTCGTGAGCTGCTGTTTGCTGATCCCTGGTCGCGCCGGGCTTCTCATGCCCTCCACCCCTTCATCCTCCCCCCATCCACCCGTCCACCCCCCAGCTGTCTACATTTGTTCACTCGTTCATTAACTTACTTGATGACAGCTCCCTTACCGTGTTCTAGTTTTTCCTGCCCAACCCCCATGGCACATAGGACCTTTTTATTTTACCAACACACACATTGATTTATGTCATTGTTGAACATTGTACTCTTCTCTCCACCATGACTTCCCTGGCCCTGTGAACATGGATGACTCCAAGTACAAGAAGGTTTCTTTTATTTACTAGTATTTCAGGTGCCACTCACTGGGCACTTAGTGGCTATTTGTTGAATCAATGAATGGATGAGCACGGGTGTAGTATGAAGAAGGTATACATTTCTAAGAATCAAGATGACACTCAAGACTCCAAAGTGTATGAAACCTGTCATTGTCTAGGCCTCCACGGGCAATGTTTCCTTTCATGTGCCTTCAAAGCTTCGGAAGAGGCAACGTTTGAGAGGACAGGTGATCTTCCTTACCTGATGCTCAGAGCGCTCCTGTTCCTGTCATCCGATGTCTCTGTTCCTTTTGGCCACTTTCTAGCACATCTTGATTCTCTCCTACCCCCAGGCCTCTGCACATACTCTCACTCCGGTTTCGATCTTCTCTGTCCCCTTGTCCATCTGGCCAAACTTCTGCTTACTCCCTGGGGCCGAGTTCAGAGAACATTCCTTCTTTAGCGGTCTACCTGGTCTTTCTTCTTCCCAGC
>NW_022111357.1:27551997-27553249 GCF_000313985.2 Echinops telfairi | reverse complement strand
GTCAATAGCTATAGTAGCAAGAACCCAAACAAAACAGACCACACTCGTTGTCACACAGATTCTCATAGCAACCCAATAGGCGAGAGGAGAGCTGCTCTATGGATAGTCTAGACTCTATAATTTTATGATTTTTATGGAACCAGACTACCTCTTCGATCTCCTATGACGTGGTTGGTGGGTTTGAACTGCCGACTGTACCACTAAGGAAGGTGAAGTGTCTGGCTAGTCAAAGCCTTCCTCCCCAAGATGTTCTCGGGCAAGGATTGGGGGAGGAAGAAAAAAGTGGATGTCATCTGTTTGTTTGCGGATCATTGCTCAGTTGATCCTAATATTAGATCTCTATATCACGAAGAGCAAGATAATTCAACAGGCAGGCTTCTGCTAGTCTGCCTATTAATCTATATATTGGTCAGGTTTCTGCATAACAAGCATCCCACAAATCTCAGGGCTCACAACACTAAGCATGCATTTCATTCTCATGGGTCAGGCTGGTCTCTAGGACCTTTCGGGCTCTGATCTGCTCAACAGACAGAGGCAGGGGGACAGACGGTGCCTTGACTATATCAGGGTGTCCTTCTGGGCTGTGTTATTGGTCATTTTAGGTGCTTTGAGTTGGTTCGGACTCACACGTGCCCTGTGCACAGCAGAACAAAGCGTTTCCCAGTGCTGCCCCATCCCTGCAATTGTTATGTTTAAGCCTGTTGTTGCAGCCACTGGTCAGTCCATCTCCTCGAGAGTCTTCCTCCTTTTCACTGTCCCTCCACTTGATTAAGCCTGATGTCCTTCTCCACGGAATGGTCTCTCCTTATAACATGTCCAAAGTCCGGGAGATAAAACGTCACCATCCCTGCCCCGAAGGAGCATTGCACTGTCCTCCCTCCCGGGCAGAGTGGCTTGTTCTTTTCTTGTTCATGAGATTTTAATATTCTTGGACTGTGCTAGATTATATAATCTAATCTTCAATCCTTCATTTCCTTTTCACCCTTGCCAAAGCTTCCCTGTGGCCAGAAGATACCCCTCTGACTTAATTTTCTTCTTTTTTTAAAAAATCATTTCATTAGGGGCTCATTCAACTCTTATCACAATCCATACATACATCAATTGTATAAAGCACATTTGTGCATTCATTGCCCTCATCATTCTCAAACCATTTGTTCTCCACTTAAGCCCCTGGCATCAGGTCCTCATTTTTTTACCCCCTCCCTCCCTGCTCCCCAGTCCCTCATTGAGATAGTTTATTGTGCCAGCCTGG
>NW_022111357.1:27547720-27550524 GCF_000313985.2 Echinops telfairi | reverse complement strand
GGAGGACGTGCACCCTAGCTCCCGGCTGTGACCTCCAGCAGCATGACACACACATGCCAGCTTCCACTGGGCTTCTGTTTGCCATGAGCGATTCTGAGATCACCGAATAAAGATCTGCCGTGCAGATCATAGCCCAACAGAGCCTAGATATATAGATTAATCTAATATACAGATTAATAGGCAGACTATTGATTTTTATTTAATTATTAATTTTGTTTAATTATTTATTATTATTTTGGTGCCTGCTATTCTAGCTAATGAAGTTTGATTTTTTTTTCCTGTTAAAACAAATGGGTCTTTGAACAAAGTGTTTGGTCACAGCCTTCCATAAGAGACACCCGAGGTGGGCAAGGCTCACCACCCTCCTCCACCCCATTCCCACATTAGGCAGATGGAATCTCGAGTGGGGCGAGGAGGGTCCTGGCTTGAACTGGGAAGCGACAAAGGACGATGTCTCCAAAGAAAGGTAGATGTGGGCTCTCCTTCAGCGCCCTTAACTGTCACCTGGGTGTGGGCGGTTAGTGTCGTGTGCAGATGGAGATGGAATTGGTGGGCAGGAATCTGGAAACTTTTTGTAGTTTTGGAGCCTACACATCCTTATAAAATCTGCCATCCTGATTCAGACTGGCTCCGGCCTTGCCTGACGTCCATGACCTGGCCTGTTGGTGGTGTATGTAAGGTGCCATTGGGTTGGTTCCGACTTGTAGTGACCCGTAGCACAACTGGACAGGTCACTGCCCAGTCTCTCATGAGCATCACAACCTTCGCTGTGTCTGAGCCTATTGTTGCCACCGCTGTGTCAATCCATCTTCCTTGCAGCAGAATCAATATGTTATTTTATTCTGCCAGCCTATTTTTAAGTTCTCATGCCTTGATCGCAGGACCGTAGGGCCAGGGCTACTGTGAGGGGACCCCGTTGATGGTCACAACACATCTCTTTGGGTTCTGTACAAGTCTCTTTTTGCTGTGGTAAGACAACACGGGTTTATTTGGTACATCTTTGGGAGGTAGAGGTCTGAAGCCCATTTCACAACCTCAGAGTGTTGGCAAGGTTGACCCCTTCCTCAGATCACTCCAATCTCTGGATTTCACCATCACTTCCACCATTACTGACTCTGATCTTCTTCCTTCCCGCCTCTTCTAAGATCATGTAGGACTGATGACCTTGGACCCATCGAGGGGATCCAGGAGAGTCTTACCATATCAAACTGCATAAGTTTATTACATCTGCAAAGTCTCTTTTACCTATATAAAGTAGCATTCAAAGGTTATAGGAATTAGTATGTGGACATCTTTGGTGGGGGTGGGGGGCAAAGGGGATACAGTTATTCAGCCTGCCTCAAACCCTGACATCATTCTTTCATGGTAAGAATCTCAGCAATTAGGACCCACATTACATGTTACAGTTGAAATCATACCAGTGAGTTTCAGACTCTGAGCAAGAAACCAGACTTCTGACTCTTAACTCATTAAGGTATGATTAATTTGTATTATTAATCATTTCAATCATGGCACACGTATTAAATGTTTGCTATAGTGGCATGGTGGTTATGCGTTGGGCTGCGATCCCCGAGGACAGCAGTTTGAAGCCACCAGACAGGGTTTTCTACTACCTGAATGAGTGACAGTCTTGGAAACTCACAGGGGCATTTCTACCCTGTCCTATAGGCTCACTATGAGTCGGCATCCATTTGATGGCAGTGAGTTTGGTTTTGGCACCCAACACTATTCTAAGCACCTTTACATGTGCCATTCCGAGTTATTATTACTCTCATTTTGCAAATGAGAAATGAGGAAAACCTCTCAAAATCTCATCATCATTAGGCTGGGGCATTGGGATTTGAACCTGGTCTTCTATTATAAAATATCATGTGTTACAGATGTTCTTGGGGTGCCACCCCTATCCCTGTACCAAGCCAGTTGCCCTAGCTGCTGTGAGTGCCGGCTAATAGCCCACAGCTCCCCATGCCTCCCGAGAATTGCCCTTGTCCACAAGAGCACTTTCACTAGGGAATTCCTGGGAGGCTGTACCCTCCCTCATGGGTGGCCCAGTCAATGATTAGTTAACATAGACTATATACAGTGCTGGCCATTGTCCCTCAAGGTAGGACAACTGTGGTGTCCTATTTGCTCCAGGGCTCCTGTTGGGATTCGGTCAAGGCTAAACTTCATATCTTTATTTAGCTCCTCCTGCCCTGTCCTGTTTTATTCACTCCCAGGGAATTCCATCTCCAGCGTGTCTTCTAGGAAATCTGACCTAAGACATGCTATCAGTTAGGGTTTGATCAGGGAAATGACCACGGGTCGGGATGAATCATAAGGGAGCTATTTTAGGTATTTTACCTCATACGTCTGTAATGGCTGCTTAAACTGTCTATGTCAAAGTTGTTATTGCTGCATCTGGTGCTAATCCTGAAAGGGCTCAGGCAGGCAGTTGGAAAGAGGTGGATGCTACCCTTTCTCAGTTTACTCCACATACACCTCTCTTTAACTTTATTTAACTTCCAAATGAAGACAACAGTAAAATCATGATTCCTCCAAACATAATACAAATATCTCAGATCCAGCAAAAAGTATTAATCTTCTTCCCCAAAGAGGGTACAGAATTTTATTCATTTTCTGTGCTATGTTCATCTCTCTGTCTTGCTGGGACAAGCATTCTTTTTTTTAAATCATTTTATTGGGGGATTGTACAACTCTTATCACAATCCATACATACATCCATTGTGTCAACTACATTTGTACATTTGTTGCCATCATCATTCTCAAAACATTTGCTTTCTACTTGAGCCTTTGATATCAGC
>NW_022111357.1:27541244-27546628 GCF_000313985.2 Echinops telfairi | reverse complement strand
CTACTCATAGCGACCCCCGGTCAGACAGAGAGAAACACCGCTGGTTTGGGCCATCCCCAGAATTGTTGTTATGTTTGAGCCCATTGTTGCAACTACTGTGTCAACCCATCTCATCAAGGATCTTCCTTTTTCTTCAATACTCTATGAAGCACAATATCCTCCAGAGACTGGTCCCTCCTGATAGCATATCCAGAGTTCGTGAGGCAGTCTCCATCCTCCGTTCTAAGGAGCATTCTGCCTATACTTCTTCCAAGCTAGATTGGTTGGTTCTTCTGACAATCCATGGTACTTTGGATATGCTTCGCCAGATGGGTAATTCAACTGAATCGGTTCTTCTATGATCTTCCTGATTCACTGTCCAACTTTCACATGCCTATGAGGGGATTGAAAGCACTATGGCAGGATCAGGCACACCTTAGCCCTCAAGTGACATCCTTACTCTTTGCAGTGTTGTTGTCACTATTGTAAGGTGCCGTCAAGTCGGTTCCGGCCCACAATGACCTAATGCACAACAGAGAAAACACTGGCTGGTTCCGTGCCATCCTCATGATCATTCCTAAGCCTGAGCTCATTGTTGCAGCCGCAGTGTCAGTCTGTCCCAGTGAGGGCCTTCCTCTTCTTTGCTGCCCTCTACCCTATCGATCATGACGTCCTTCTCCAGGGACTGGCCTCTCCTGACAACATGTCCAGTCTGTAAGATGAAGTCTGGCCATCCTTGACTGATGAGCACTCTGGCTGCACATCTGAGACAGACTGGCTCCAAGCAGCCCATGGTGGTTCTGACTTTCTTCCCCCGCGCCGCAATCCTAATGCATCGATTATTCTTCAGTCTTCCTTATCCAATGTCCAATTTTCACATGCAGATGAGGCAACGAGGATACCATGGCTTGGGTCAGGCACATCTTAGTCCTCAAAGTGACATCCTTGATTGTCAGTACTCTTAAGAGGTCTTGTACAGCAGATTTACCTAATGCAACACAGCTTTCGATCTCTTGACTGCTGCTCCCATGAGCGCTGAGTGTGGATCCACACAAGACAATATCCTTGACAACTTCAACCTTTTCTCCATTTATAATGATGTTACCTATTGGTTCATTTGTGAGGATTTTGTACTTCTTGACATTGAGCTGCCATCCACACGGAAGGCTGACACCCTTGATCTTCAACAGGTGTCTTAAGGCCTCCTTGATTTCAGCAAGCAAGGTTGTGTCATCTGCATACTAGAGGCTGTTAATAAGCCTTCCTCCACTCCTGATGCCACATTCTCCTTTATATAATCCATTTTCTTTGATTATTTGCTCAGCCTACATATTGAATAAGTATGGTGAGAGGATGCAACCCTTTCACACACCTTTCCTGACTCTAAACCATGCAGTATTCCCTTCTTCACTTTGCAGAACTGCCTCTTGATCCAAGTGCAAGTTCCATGTGAGCACACGGAAATGTTCCGGAATTTCCCTTCTTCTAAGGTTAGGGTCCACACAGTCCAAGGCCTTGGGATCGTCAATAAAACACAACTTAACATCTTTCTGGCATTCTCTGCTTTCAGTCAAGATCCATCTGGCATCAGTAATGAATCTCTTGTTTGAAGTCCTTTTCTGACTCCAGCCTGAACCCCTGGCAATTCCCTGTCAATGTACCGCTACAATCCTTGTTGGACAATCATAAGCAACACTTTCTTGGAACGTGATATCGCTGGTATTGTTCTATAGTTTGAGCATTCGGTTAGGTCACTTTTCTTTGGAATGGGTACAAATATTCATCTCTTCCAGTCAGCAGGCCAAGTAGCTGTCTTCCAAATTCCGTGGCATAGACAAGAGAGTGCTTCCAGGGCTTCACCAGCTTGCTGAAACATTTCAATTGGTATTCCATCACCTCCTTGAGCCTTGCTCTTGGCCAATGCCTTCAGTGCAGCTGTCACTTCTTCCTGAAGCACTACCGGTCTTTGCCCAAATACTACCTCCTTAAGTAGTGGAAGGATGACTAGTTCTTTTTGGTGTGGTGACTCTGTATTCTTTCCATCTTCTTTTTCCCCATAACAGTTTGATTGGCAATATGTGGAGCGCTTCACAAATTTGCATGTCATCCTTGCACAGGGGCCATGTGAATCTTTTCTGTATCATCCCAATTTTGATGCTTCCTGCATCCTTCAGTGTGTTGCTCATACAAACTTACACTATTTCAACTTGAGGCTTGAACATTCTCTTGAGTTCTTTCCGCTTTAGATATGCTAAGCGTGGGCTTCCCTTCTGGTTTTCCGATTCCACGTCTTTGCACATTTCATTATATTTGGCTTTGTCTTCTTGAGCTGGTCTTTGAAAGTTTCTATTCAGCTTGTTGACTCCATCATTTTTTCCATCTGCTTTCGCTACGCTAGGATTACGAGCAAGTTTCAGAGTCTCTTCTCACATTGACTTTGATCTTTCCCCCTCTCTCCTCTCTTCTTAATGACCCTTTGCCTTCATTATGATTGATGGTCTGGCTGTCCTACCACAGTTCCTCCGGTCTTCCGTCATTAGTGTTTAATATATCAACTCTGTTCTTCAGATGTTCTCGAAATTCAAGAAGGATAGACTCAAAGTTATAGTTTGGCTCTCCTGGATTTGTTTTAATTTTCTTCAACTTTGTCCTTAACAGACATATGAGCAATTGATGGTCTGTTTCACAGTCAGCCCCTAGTCTGGTTTTAGCTGCTGAGACTAAGCTTCTTCATCATCTCTTCCCACAGATGTAATCGATTTGATTTCCGTGTATTCCATCTGGGAAGTTCATGTGTATAGTTACCTTTTGTGTTGCTGGAAAAAGGTATGTTCTATGAACAAGTCGTTGGCCTTGCAAAATTCTATCATGTGACCTCCAGCTTTGTTTCTGTCACCACGTCCATATTTTCTGCCTTCTTTTTTCCAACTTCTGCTTTCCAATTGCCAATAATTATCAACGTACTTTGATTACAAATTTAATTGATTTCTGACTGAAGTCATCGGTAGAAGTCTTCAATTTCTTCATCACTAGCTATGGGGTTGGTGCATAATTTTGAGTAAGAGTTGTATTGATTGGCTTTTCTTAAAGGGCAATAGGTATAATGCTGTCACAGACAGCATTGTATTTTGTGGTTGATTTTGCAAGGCCTTTATGACAATGAAGGCCCAGCCATTCTTCTTGGTTGTGTTGTCCCCGGCAGAGTGAGTTGTATGATTTTCTGATTCAGAATGGTCAATGGCAGTCCACTGAAGCTCACCAATGCCTCTCACTTTGTACTTTCCAATCTCCAATCAGTAGAAGGGTTTTGCACTCCTTACCTGGAGTGGCTCCCCATCAGCAAATGAAGATACTGAAGGGTGATCCCCCTCACGTCTCCATGGTTGACCCACTGCAAGAAATCAGCTCCTCCTCATTCACATTTCAAGTGCCCTCCCACCCCACGGGGCCCATGCTCTGGCACTATCCCTGGGGACGTTCTACCTTCATTCATTAGGCCGTCAGTATGTGATAATGCTTCCAATGTATACATTCCTCCGACTTGAGGAGGCAGGTCCATCTTCTTTGCTCTTAGTCTGGAAGCTTTCCTGTGTCCCTTTGGGTGGCACCGCTGGCATTTAGAATACTAACGACAGTTTCCAGCATCACAGCAACACACAAGCCACCACAGTATGACGAACCGGCAGACAAGCTCTTTGCAGTAGACTTGCCCAGTGTAACAGAGTTGCTGCTTCCATGAGCTTTGGTTGTGGATCTAAGGAAAATCAAATCCTTGACACCTTCAATCTCTTTTCCTTTTACCAGGAGACAGTCTATTGGTCTAGTTGTGAGGTGTTTGGTTTTCTTTACACTGAGTTGTAATGTGCATTGAAGACTGTGGTCTTTGATCTTCTTTTGAAAGCATTTCAAGTTCTCTCCAGGGTCAGCAAGCTAGGTTGTACCATCTGTGCATTTCAGGTTGTTCATGAGCCTTCCTCGAATCCTTTTGCCATGTGCTTTTTCATATAGTTCAACTTCTCAGATTCTGATAAAATAAGGATGATAAAAGGATATAACCCTGGCACGTACTTTTCCTGATTTTAAACTATGAAGTCTCCTCCTATTCTGTTGGAATGACTGCCTCTTAGGCTATGCACATGTTCAGCTTGAGCACAATGAAGTGTTCTGGAATTCCTATTCTTCTCAATGCCATCCATAGTTTGCTATGATCCACACAGTCGAAGGAATGCCTTTGCCTGGTCAATAAAGTACAAGTAAACATCTGTCTGGCATGCTCTACCTTCAGTAAAGATCTATCTGATATCAGCATTGATATCCCTTGTTCCAAATCCTTGTCTGAATCCAGCTTGAATTTCTCACGCTTCCCTGTTGATGCCCTGCTACAGCTGCTTTTGAATTATCTTTATCAAAATGTTGCTTGTATGTGAGATTAATGATATTGTTCAATAATTTCCACAAAATTATCAGGTCGAATTCAATTCATGGAGACTACGTCTTAGATATCCCATAATTTAAATACTAAATTCTAAGGCTAGTTACTCCCCTGTTATGCTCCCTGATAAAAGTATACCTCCCTAGGAAACTAACCAGAAGAGCCTAAGATCATGGAGACATAGCAAGCAAACATTTTACTAGTGGATTCCATAGGATCAAAGTGAGAGGTAACACTTGCAATACCATTCCTCGATTCCCAGACCTGTGAATCTTGGCTAGAGGAGAAATAGCATTATTATATGTAATAGCATATTGCTGGTTTAAAGCATACACCATATCCTGGAGACTGTTACCCCAACCCGACAAGGTGTTGCCATACACTGGTCGCATATGTGAGTCTGCAGCAGGCCATTCCCTCATTCTGTCATGCCAACTGGCTGCTTCAGGATAATGGAGAGCCTGCTGAGACAGGTGAATTACCCGAACATGGCCTCATCGTTGCACACATTTTCTAGAAAAGATCCTTTATCCAAGAGAAAAGATATGCAAAAGAGCATGGTAATGGAAAAGACCTTCTGATTTTGCTGATGCTGGTTTTGGAGCCGTGGACAGGGAAGGCGAGTTCATATCCAGTGTATGGGAATGGGAATGAAGCGTCGGGAAATATTAGGGGTTCAGTGTTGAGCTCCACTGTTGGCAGGTTAGGCAGTTAGTGATGGTAGCTGTGTCTGATGCTAGGATTCACGTCAGCTGTGTTAGTCTGGGTACTTTAGAGAAACAAATCCACAGAAACTCATATGTATAAGAGACAGTTTTATATAAAGGGTAAGTTCACATCAAGAAAACATTCCAACCCAGTGCTGCCCAAGCCCACAAGTCCAACATATAACCCATGAACCCATATGACCGACACCAATCCACAAAGTCCTCCTCCACCTCACAAAACACACACTATGATGCCGACTGCAGGA
>NW_022111357.1:27533568-27538961 GCF_000313985.2 Echinops telfairi | reverse complement strand
TCTGAGCGAAGCCTGGGAGGGGGGGAGGGCATCAATTCTGTGGCCATCTGGGAAGAGCATTCCTGACCGAGGGAACAGCCAGTGCCAAGACCCCAGTGTGTCTGGTGCATTCCAGGACCAGAGTGGACTCCCTGTGTGGCTGGAGCAGAGGGACAGGAAGGGAGAGAGGAGGCCACCGAGTGTGGGGGTGGGGGCTGATCCTGCCACGTTTGCCAGCTTTCTTCCCCCCGGGGGACGGCGGAACATTGGAGGCACTGCATAGAAGAGTGGCAGGGTCTGACTCACATTTGCAGGGGGCCTTCTGACTGCTTGGTGTGGGACAGTGGCCAGGTGGCAGAGAGGAGGACCAGGGCGGAGGCTGCTGCAGTATCCAGAGGAGCAAGGAGCAGGGTGCAGACCAGAGTGGTTGCGGCGGAGGGAATAAGTATCTGATTCATGAATGTATTTTGAAGGTGGAACAGGAGAATTTGCTGACGGGTTGCATATGGAGTGTGAGAGGGAGAGAGGGTCAAAGAGGATGGCTGAACAACTGGGTCGATGAGAAGTACAACTTCCTGACTGCTTGGCTGTGCTGCTTACTGGCTGGAATGCCTTGAGCAAGTGAGTTTGAACATTTCTGTGTCCCGTTTAGCTGCACATTTGAGAGACTAGCAGGGTTATTTTGAAGGCTGAGCTGGGATAGAGGAAGTGCTCCAATATTAGTCCCCATTCCCACATTCATTGAGTCTGTCCCCTGTCGGGTTTCTGAGGCTGTAACTCTTTGTGGGAGCAGACAGCCTCATCTTTCTCCCGAAGAGCAGCTGCAGGATTTGAACTGCTAACTTTGTGTTTAGCAGGCCAGCCCCACCCAACAGCACCCCCAGGGCTCCTTTAGTCCCATTACTGTTACTCATCCAACTCACTTGCACCGAGTCAATCCTGATTCATAGTGTTCTCCTTTGGGTCTCTGAGACTGTAACTCTTTACAAGCACATAAAGCCTTATCTTTCTCCCTCAGATAGGTTCATGGTTTCAAACTGCTGACCTTGCAGTTAGCAGCCCACTGGATTACCACTACGACCCCCAGGGCTCCTAACCATTACTAATGATGTTCTTCTACTGTAAACCTGGAGTCAGCAGGGGCCAACTCTAGCCGGCAGCCTGTTTTGTAAATAAAGTTTTATTGGCACACAGCCAGGCCTATTGGCTTACTGTTGCCTGCGGCTGTTCTCGTGCAGGCGTGCACAGCTACAACTGCCCGGAACCCAGAGGAAGTTCCCAGACCCCTGCCCCGTGCATTTCCAATGTGGTGCTGGAGCAGAATATTGAATGTGGGACGGACTTCCAGAAGAACAAACAAATCCGTATTGGAAGAAATACAACTGGGGCAAGCCTCCATCTTGCCTAAATTGGGCACGTCATGAGGAAAGAGCTTGTGCCTGTGCCTGGGGGGGGTTGGCCGAGAGAGAGCGCAGCGAGGGGAGCTGCTCCGTGGGGCTCAGACACCCCCTGCTCCTGGTGATCGTTCCCTCCTCCTCTCCATGCCTGAGGGCTGACGCCACAGCAGCTAGGAGCAACTTCTCTGTTTCAGCCAAGATTTCTCAAGCTCCTTTTTCAGGTGGGGGCTTGGCCAAATCCTGTATCCTCCCTCACCCCCACCCTGAGGCTGTGGCCCCCAGACCCATGTTTCTACCTGGCTCGGGCTTGGGGAGAGCTGTCTGGGCTCACACAACTCTCCCCAACCGCCTCTGTGCTAATCGCGTGTCCATCACAGTGCGCGCTCGGTGCCTGGAATTACATGGCTGAGTGGAGGGATTAATAGCTGGTGGAGCGCATGTCCCTGGAGAATCTGACCCTCCTCCACCATCAGCTCAGGGGTGCCCCACCTGCCACTGCCCCCTGCCATCCCCTGCAGGCCCAGGCTGGCCTGCCTCCGGCTCAGTGGCAGGGGTTTCCCTGGCACAGCTGCCCATCCGCAACACAGGAAGAAGACAGGCTGGCAGGAGAGGCATTAGCCAGGGTAGGCATGCTCTGACTGTAACCTGGGCAAGTCCCTCACCTTCCCAGGCCCGCTTCCCTCATCTATTAAGCAGGGACTGTCTTGAGGCTGGAAAAGAATAACCATCTCTATCTACGTCTGTCCAATCGCTGTGTGTGGCAGGGGCTCAGGAAGGTGTGCTGAGTGACGAACCCCGTACAGAGTCTGGCACAGCCTAGGAGCCCGATGACTTCAACTCCATAAAATTAAGGCAACAACAACAACACCCTTCAAAAGAATCCACTGCCATCGAATCCACACCAACTCACAGCAACCCTTTAGGGCTGTGAGTTTCTGAGACTGTCACTGTTTATGGGAGTAGAAAGCCTGGTCTTTCTCCCAAGGAGCACCTGGTAGTTTTGAACTGTGAACCTTGCAGGTTGCAGCCCAACGAGTAACCACAACACCACCAGGGGTTCTGATTACCTTGGCTGTCATTTATGACGGCCGTCTTGCTATGCGTCTTTGTGACTCTGGGTAACCCAGCTTCTCAGCTTCCCTTTCTCCAGCCCCCGTGAGCAGGTGCGTGTTTAGGGCGCAGATGGGGCTCTGTCCACGGCTGGCAGGAAGGGGGGACTGGAGGCCGTGGGGGCCCTGGGACTCCCTCTGGAAGCTGCCTACGCGAGTGAAGGTTGTGGGACAACGCTGACAAACAGAGGGACAGGTAAGAGATGAAAAGACAGGCAGAGAGAGAGATTGACAGACAAATAAATAGAAGACAGAAGCACAGGTAGAAAGGCAGGTTGGCAGGCAGGCAGATAAATAGAGAGATAAGTGATGGCCCGGTCCTGGGCACCATCCCTCCTCCCGCCCACGGCTGCGCATGCTCACTGTACACCCGGGGAGCCCGGGGTGGCTTGAACTTCCTGGAGGCATCAGCTCTGCTTTCACGGGCATATGAAAACCCCAAACCTCCCTGCCATCCAGTCAATGCCAACTCATAACAGCCATAGAGGAGAGGGTAGAGCTGCCCCTATGAGTTTCTGAGACTGTCACTCTTTACGGGAGTAGAAAGCCTCACCTTTTCCCGAGGAGTGGATAGTGGTTTCAAACTGCTGACTTTTCGGTTAGCAGCCCAACAACATGTAACCACTACTCCACCAGGATTCCAGGGGCAGATGCCAAGATGAAGATGCAGGTGTGAGAAGAGACAGGGAGACGGGGGTGGGGGCGGGGTGTGTGGCCTGCGAGGGCCTTGGATTTGAGCCTCTGATTATCCTAAACAAACCAGATAAAACGAGCTCCCAGCGGTCCAGTCAAGGCTGACTCATGGGCACCTTAGAGGACCAGGTAGAACTGCCTCTGTGAGCGCCCAAGACTATCACTCTGTATGGGAGTAGAAGGCCCTGTCTGTCGCCCTCGGAGCAGCTGGTGATTTTGAACCGCTGACCTTACAGTTAGCAACCTAACGTGTAACCACGATGCCACCGGGAATCCTCTGTTGGGCGCCAACCAGGACTTGGAGCAGGCAGATGCTTCTGGGCGTCAGCCCCATCCTCTGGCAGCCGTAATGAGAAGCAGCGTGTGGAAGGCTCTAGGGGCTCAAGGCCCCTGCAGCTGCGCATGGGGGGTGATTACGCAGGCTCCTATCTGACGTACCGGCTGGAAGCTGAGTGACAAAATGCAAAGCAGCAGGGACATGAGGACTGCCAGCATGTGTTTGCCCGTGGGTGGGTCTGCCTGCCGGTGTGCGTGGGGCAGGAGATGAACAAGGAAAAGGGGAGGCACCGACGTCAGTCATTGGCTCACTTGTCAGCCAGACTGCTGCCTCGTGGGCCTGTGCCTGAGAGACCTCAGTGCCAGGCAACACACCCAGGAGCGCAGCCCACAGTCCAGCCCCCTTAGCATCCCCTGCAAAGTTGTCTCCCAGGCACGTGCTTAGTGGGATCTGCTGCAAAATGAAACGTGGGCCCCTGGTTCAAAGTTCATTATGAACTTCAAGGTGCTGACAACAGAGTGTTAAGCCAGGAGGGGCACCTCCTGAGCAGTGGGGGCTGGGGGTATCTGACTGCAAAGCTGAGGCTGTCTGAAGCTGCTCCGTCCCCAATGAGCATGGTCAGGGCCTGTCTTGTGAACAACAGGGCTGCTGAGCTGAGCTGCTTAGTTGACAGTTGGCGTCGCAGTTCCATCACTTCTTCCGTCGTCCATCCATCAGTTAGTTATCCGGTAGCAGCATCTGTGTTGCTGAGATGCTGGAAGCGATAGCACCAATATTTCAAAACCAGCAGGGTCGCCCGTGGTGATAAGTTTTAACAGAGCTTCCAGACTAAGACAGACCAGTGGAGGGAAGTGGGAGTGGGGGTGGGGGCATGGGGGAGGAAAAAAAAAAGACTCATTGATCCACTTCCAAAAAAGAACCAGTAAGAACCAATGGATCACAACAGAACGCTGTCCAATATTGGGCTACAAGGTGAACCTCCCCCTAGAGTTGAAGACACTCCACACACAGAGTGGCCACGGCAGCAGACCATGCTGTCGCGAGCTGGGAGCAGGATGCAGCAAGGGACTGTTGAGCAGAAAGAGGGCCACCATGAGTCGGAGCCAGCTCAGTGGCAGCTACCCTCCTCTGTTTTCTAGGTGCACTCGTTCCCAAGGTGGTTGTCACGTGGTTTGCTACAACTGGAAGGTCGCGTTCTGCAGGGGACAGGTCAGGGTGTCAGCAAGCTTACGCTCCCTCTGGAGGCACTCCAGAAAACCCTGCCCTTCCCTCTTCCTCACTGCTGGCCGATCCTGGCACCCTTGGAGTTCACTGGCTTGTAGAGGCATCACGCTAGTCCCGCCCTCTGCCATCCTGTGACCAGCCTGCCTCCCCTCTCTGTCTCTTCTCTTTCTATAAGGACACAGTTACACTGATTAGGACCCATAACACTGATTAGGACCCATCACATGGCTGCATATTAACTCCTAGCATCTCCCAAGACCCTCTTTCCACACACGGTGCCAATCACCAGTTAGGGAGTTTAAAACTTCTATGTATCTTTTTAGGGGGCATCATTCAATCCAATGGATTTTTGTCTGGTTTAAATCTACAATCAATGCTCAGGGAAGCAGCAGTCAAGAGATCAAAAGACCTGTGGCGTTAAGTAAATCTGCTGCCCAAGACTTCTCTAGAGGGTTGGCATGCCAGGATGTGACTTAGAGCACTAAGGCAGACCTGCCCAAGCCGTGGTATTTTCAATCACTGTGAGAGTTGGACATTGAATCCGGAAGCTGAAGAAGAATCCATGCATGTCAGTTGTGGTGCTGGAGAAGAATATTGAAAGTACCATGGTCTGCTAAAAGGACCAACCGAACTATCTTGGAAGAAGTACAGCCAGGCTGCTCCTTTGGATATGTTGTCAGGAGAGCCTAATCCCTGGGTAAGGACGTCGTATTT
>NW_022111357.1:27523179-27524474 GCF_000313985.2 Echinops telfairi | reverse complement strand
GCCTTATGCCCCAGCATGTGGTTGATCTTCGAATATATGCGATGTGGGCTTGAGAAGAATGTGATTTTTTTTGTATTTTGATCAAAAGTTCTGTAAATATCTATCAGATCAAATTTTCTAATTCCATTGTTTAGATCTCTAGCCTCCTTGTTGAGTTTCTTTTCCTGTGATCTATCTTTCTCAGAGAGAGGTGTACTGAAGTCACCTAGTATAATTGTTGAGGCTGTGATTTCTTTTTTCATCTTTTGGAGTGTGGTTGACGTATTCAGTGGGTTTCTCATCCGGGGAATATATTTTACAATGCTTAGTGGTTTTTGTCTACCATTCTCTTGAGCATTATATAGTGTCCTTCCTTATCTCTTTTTATAGTTTGCACTTTGAGGTCAATTTTATCTGAGATTAGGATTGCAACCCATGCTTGTTTTGAATTGCTGTTTGGTTGGTATGCATTTCTCCAGCCTTTGATTCTCAGCCTACTTTTGTCTGTAGCCTTGAGATGTATCTCCGGTAGGCAGCAGATTGATGGGTTGTGTTTTCTAAGCCAGTCTGCTAGTCTCAGTCTTTTAATGCCTGAGTTTAGGCCATTGATATTCAGGTTTATTATCTCCATCTGGGGACTCTGTGATGTCATCTTATACCTTTTGTGTTGGGTGTTTTCCTACTTTCTTTTATCATTAGTGTGTTGTGTGTGTGTGTATCATTCTTGACTTCTTTCCCTCCTTAAGCCAATGCTATCTTGGGATCTGTTTTCTCTTTGTTGTCATCTGGGTGAGGTTGTTCTATGTGGCGATCTCTTATTTATGCTTGGTGAGTGTTGTTCATCTGCCCATACTGTGTTGACAAGGATCTTTTGTAAGGCTGTGTTTCTTCTAAGGTATTCTTTCAGTTTTTCCTTGTCTGGGAAGACTCTTAATTCTGCATCTATCTTGATTGATAATTTGGCTGGGTAGAATGTTCTTGGGTTTGCATTGTTTTCCTTCAATTTTTGGAATATGTTACCCCACTCTCTTCTCTTCTTCATAGTTTCTGCTGGTATGTCTGAGAATATTCTTATTTGGGAACCTTTATATGTGATTGCTTCCCCCCCACCCCCCACCCCGCTAGTTCTCTCATGGTTTTCTCCTTTTCCTCGAAGTTAGATAGTTTAACTATTATGTGCCTTGGTGACTTCTTCTTGGGATTCTGTCTAGCTGGTGTTCTTTCAGCATCCTGAATGGTTGCCTGGTTTCATTCATTAAGCTGGGGGAATTTTCCTCCAAGAATTCTCTCACTATTGTTGCAGATGACTTCTTTGT
>NW_022111357.1:27507268-27519902 GCF_000313985.2 Echinops telfairi | reverse complement strand
GTTACTCTACCTAGATGGCATGAAACCTGGGAGCTCACACCTTCACAGGTGAGGCTGCAGCATGCTGTGGTCCAGAGTAGAGGCATGGACAGAAAGGACTACAAAAAACCCAACTCACTGCCACTAAGTTGACCCCATAGGAAAAGGGAGAAATGCCCCTTTGGGTGCCTGAGATAGTTACTGCTCCCACAGAGCAGCTGGTGGTTCAAACTGCTGACTTTGTGGTTAGCAGCCCAGTACATCACTACTATGCCACCAGGGCTCCTATGGACAGAAAGGAGGATCCAGGTTATTAGAAGTGTTAGAAATAGATGCTTCTCCAGCAAGATGGAATAGCCAGGATGTGAAGCTTCTACATCCTGGGATGCTTAAAGGAACATTCCTAGTGAGTTAGGGAGTTTTGAGAACTTGCCTGGAATAAAGGCAGGGGTGGGGGGACCCTATGCAGGTCAGTCCCAGAGAGAGTTGGTCAGCTCCAGGGGTCCTCGGGCTGCTGCTGGCATTCCTTCCATGATGATGATGAAGCTCAGCCTGGGGTGGAACTTCCCCAAACATCTCTGCTCCTTCGCTCTCAAGCAGCTGGACCCAGAGCAGCTCTGAAGAGGGGGGAGGGGGAACAAAGTTAACCTTAACTTTAACCAAGCTCCTGGGCTGAAAACCCTTGGAAGAAGTACAGCCAGAATCCTCCTTAGAAGGATGGTAAGTGTTCATCTCATACACTTTGAACATGAGAGGCCAGTATCTGGAGAAGGACATCAAGCTCAGTAAACTAGAGGGACCATGAGGAAAGAGGAAAGCCTTTGACAAGATGGATCGACACAATGCCTGGACCAGTGGGATCAAACCTGGCAACCACAGCGAGGATGGTAGCATTTTATTCTGTTGTGCAAACAGAGCCTCTGTGAGGCAGACCGATGGGAGGGCAGTATCAACAACCACAGGAGCCGGGGTGAAGAGGTGAGTCTAGAGCCAGAGTCATGCTTGGGTTTGAACCCTGGCCTTGCCTCCACCTAGCTGTGCTGCCCCGAGCAAGGCACGTTAGCTCCCTGCGCTGTGAGAATTCAATGAAGGACACATGTAGCACATTTAGAACAGTACCTGGCATATCATGACTGCTATGCATCAGAACCCTTGGGTGATGCCAACAGTCCATGCACTTGCTGCTAACAGATAGGTTGGAGGTTCAAGCCCACCCAGAAGACCCTCAGAAGAAAAGCCTGGTGATGAACTTCTGAAAGAGAAGTCAGTGACAGCCCCCTGCTCTGACATACAGGGCATCTCCATCAGCTGGAATGGACTTGATACAAGACGGTTAAAATTAGGCAGTAGGTATTATTGTGTGCAGTCTTTTGGATGCTACACAATTCCTACAGGTGGGTTCTGTTAGCCCCCTGTTTTACAGATAAATAAACTGGGGTTCCAAAAGGAGTGCGACTCCCATGGCAGAGGAGCTGAGGAGAGGGCTTGCTGGGGCACATACAGCCTGTCTCATGCCCAGCCGGTGCCTTGTCTGCTACCACAACTGCAGCTAGGTGTTGCCTGACTACTGAGGGGAGGCGGGAGGGAGAGCGGTTCTGAAGCTCCCTAGCAGGACCCCTTTGCTCCTCGAAGTCCCTGTACTGAAGCAATCCAGTGTCACTTCCAAAACTCACCCTGACGTCCCAGCCAGCCCTTGATCTCCTGCGGGACCAGCGGGCACGAGGAGCAGCTCTCCTCCTGCCTCCCAGACTGTCATATCCACTCCTGCTCAGATTAGGCAGCATTCGGCAGAGAAAGGCCCCACCCATCACTCAGGGAAGCCCTGCTTGCTTCTCTGACAGGCTGCCCATCATCTGGTGGTCCAGGGGCCAAGGTGTCTGGTGTCTGAGGGTGGAATGCAGAGTCCAAGGGGAGGATGGTTTCTTGCCCTGACAACGAGGTCTTCTCTAATGTCCCAGTCTAGCTTCCCTGGATTTGAGCTCTATGAGACAATTGCTCAGAATAAGACAGGGGAGATTGCAAGAGACTATAGCTGTTGCCTATCCAGTGGATTCTGACTAATAGCAAACAGGCCTGTCTTCTGAGGACTTTTGGATGGATTCAAATGGCCAAGTCTTTGGGTAGCAACCAAGTGCTTACCTGCTTGTATCACCCAGGGAACCCACCAGACTCTAAGGAGAGGTGGCATGAGTGCTCACGAATTGCAGCAGAGCACTGTCTGATGCCGTGCTGAAAGGCGAGCCTCTCCAGTCGGAAGGCACTCAAACTATGCCTGGCGAGGAGACGCCTCCTGAAAGCAGAGTCAATCTGAAAGCTTTCAGGACCTTCATGTGCTGGTGAGGCATGACTCAGAATGAGAAAAAACAAACATCCATTCATCAGACTGTAGCATCGACGAAGCCCACATATGTGCCTATTCAAAACAAAGGTGACCCCACAGAATGCAGCACTCATCAAACGATGGTCATGTATACCACACACAAGGCAGATGTTGATGGAGGTAATTAATTAAAAGTGGTTTCAGGAGCACCTGGGCAGGACCCTCCTAGAAATGCAGGCTGGATTCAGAAGAGGACGTGGAAGGCGGGATCTCGTTGCTGATCTCAGATGAATCTTGGCCCAAAGCAGAGAATACCAGAAAGATGTTTACATGTGTTCTATTTACTATGCAAAGGCATTCAACTGTGTGGATCCTAACAAAATATGGATAGCATTTGAAGAATAGGAATTCCAGAACACTTAGTTGTGCTTAGGAGAAACATCTTCATAGACCAAGCGATAGCCATTCACCCAGAACAAGGGGCTGTGGCAGGGTTTGAAATGAGAAAAGGCCTGCACCGGAGTTATATTCTTTGGCGATACTTATCCAATCTGTATGCTGAACAAATTATTTGAGAAACTGGAATACAGGAAGAAAGATGCGCCAGGATTGGAGGAAGGGTCATTAACAACCTGTGATATGCAGATGACCCACCCTGTTTGATGAAAAGAAAGAGGACGAGAAGCGTTACAACTCAATGTAAAGCAAACCCAAATCCTCACCCCTGAACCAACAGACAACATCCTGATAAATGTAGCCCTCATCTCCTGCACCCTCCCCTACCATGCTCCAGGATAGGTAGATTTACCTATCCTGGATTTCATAAACTGGAGAAATATACAAATAAGACCAAGAAACAAACAAAAACAACAAACAATAATGACAAAATGAAACAGAAAAGAACCTCAATTGAAAATGAAAATAAAGCATAAAATATTAAAAAGTAGAACAAACTTGAAATGCCTCTCCCAACCCTCACTGCCATGGAGGGGATTTTCACTCGTCGTGACCCCATAGAACGGCCCTGGTGGGTTTCCAAGACTGACACTTCATAGAAGCAGGGACCCTGGTCTTTCTCCTGTGGAGCAGCTGGTGGTGTTGAACTGCTGATCAGCCAACTGCCTCACAGCTATGTCACGGAGATCAAATGATAAGGTGCTATATTTTAGCTTAATTGTATCTGCCAGGATCGACTTTACAATGATCTCTACCTGATAGCAAGGCTATTCACATCTCTGGACTACAGTCAGATGCTGAATTCTTGTGGGGACCCCGCAATGTATTTTGGGCTTCCACTGTCATCCATAGCCATATCTGTAAGTGGCTGTTCGGAATTTAAGGTCTGCTACCATTCCCTCCTCTGAATTAGTATTTTATTATTTATAATCCTTGGATCACACAGGCTGGTGTGCTTCTTCCTTGTGGACTTAGTTGATGCTTCACCTAGATGACTCTTGCTTTGAGACAAAACTTTAATACCCTAGGCACTATTCTTTCCAATAGCCAGGCACCATCTGACTTCTTCTAATGTGCCCATCTCCCCTACCCCCCCACCCCTTGCTGATAACAGTAGCTAACATTTATTGAGCACTTACTATCCATCAGGCACTTTTGCAAATGCTTTAAAAGTATTAGCTTATTTTAACTCACCTCTCAGAGTGTAGTTATTAGCATCCCTTTCATTTTCACACAGGGAAACAGAGGCACAAGGAGTAATTTGCCCCAGATAATTTTGCTAACGAGCAGCAGAGTCAGAGTTTGAACCTGGGCCATTGGGCTCTGTAATCCAGAGTGTCTCAAAGCTGAGGGAAATGCAGCTTCCAGGAAGTTTGAGCCTATGGTTCTCAAGTAGTTTTTCACTTACAGTCTAATTGCTTTTACGTGCTACCAAATTCCTTTCATTGAATCTTCCATGTTGTGCCTGCACTGGAGGGTGCCAGGACCAGAGCAGACTGGATATGAAGTGGTTTCATGAAATACGACATAGGAACATGATTATTAGTCTGTGGGAAAAATCCTACAGCCAAGGGGGAAGTCAGAGGAAGAGGGTGTGGAGAGGACAACTGCCCGGGGATTGGCTGTTTAGATGGACTTCTAGAACTTAACAGGCACAGGAGACGAGATGAGTAAGTTCTAATATCTCTCTCCCTCTCCTTGTTTACTTGTGTTTTTATTGACTATGCGAAGACATTTGACCGATCATAACAAACCGTGGATAATATTGTGAAGAATGAGACTTCCAGAACCCTTCATTGTGCTCATGTGGCTGTTCGAACAGAACAAAGGAAGACCACATGGTCTAAAATCAGGAAAGGTGTGTGTCAGGGCATCCTTTCACCATAGTTCCTTAGAGTAAACCCAAAAGGAACCCACTGCCATTGAGTTGATTCCAACTGATAGTGACCGGAAACTCAAACGGCAAACAAACACACATGAGGAACTGCCCACTATCACCAACCATCTGGAAGATGCAAATCAAAACATCAATGGGATATTACCTTGCACCCACAACAATAGCAAAATTATAAAACAATAAGCACAAACCAGAAAGCAACAAATGCTGGAGAGAGTGTGGAGAGATTGGCACTCTCATACCCTGCTGGTGGGATGCACACACATTGTGGAAACCAATATGGCGCTATCTGAAACCAGGAATAGTCATAAGGCCATGTGACCCAGCAATGCCTCTGTTGGGCATCTATCCCACAGCAAGCAGAGAAAGAACCCAAACAGGCAGATGCTCCTGATGTTTCCAGCAGCACACTGCACAGTAGCCCAAAGCTGGAAACAATTCAAGTTCCCACCAGTAGATGAATGGATAAAGAGACTATGGTCCATACACACAATGGATAGTATGCATCCATAAAAAATAGAGTTGAAACTGCAAATCACCTAATGGAATGATATGGAAGGAACTGGGAACCATTGCCGAGTGATGTTAGTCAGTTACAAAAGGCACAAATACTGGATGAATAACAGAATGAGTTAAGACCAAGACCAAGACAGCCTCTGCTCTCTAAGCTCTTCTTGGCATGTGGTCTCTTCCTACCCTTCCCTGAATCTCAGGATCTCCGTCTGTGGAGGGGGATAATGGATGGTGACATTTCCTAAGGACCATTCCAGCTTTGGTGACCAAGGATTTAATAAACTCCTCCTGACACGTCCTTTATTTCTCAACAGGTCTGCATCGGAATGACTTCATGAGAATGCCTTGCCCTGATCACTTCTCTCCGGTGAACGTCTGTTAGTGAGGTCTTCAGATCCAGCTGAAGAGCCCTCGCTTTCTGTCTTCTTTCTTCAAGCATCCTTTGTGTTTTTTCTGGAATGCCCAGCCAGAACAAAATCTCAGACTCAAATTTGTTATCACGTGCTATGGCATGTCTGAGCCTATCAGGGCCGCCACTGGGGGGTTCATCATGCTGTTGCTGAGCAAAATGGACTATGGAGAGGCGAGGATGAGCTCCTACCCCACCCCAAGCAGAGCCTTCTGAAGGCCAAGAGGAGCCTCTAATTCCTTCAGGCGGGCAGAGCCTTTGTGGGAACAGAATGGGAAGGTGTAACAAAATCCACATGTAATTGTGCAAACGCTCATTAACTCATGTCCTGCTGTGACCTGGATGTGATGGTCCTTCCAGGGAAGAGGGGAACCAGGACCCTCCTTCTAATTCTACATTTCAGCCTCTGAATATAGGTTGAGGTGTAGCTATTTCTCTGCACATTCGCCATTCAATCACTCAATAATTTGGCAAACTTCTACTGAGCCCCTTCTGTGTGCCGTACTTTAGAAGGGGACCGCCGCTCAAGAACTTGTGTTGTTGTTGATGTTGTTAGGTGCCATCAAGTCATCTCTGACTCACAGTGACCCTCTGTACAAATTAGAAAACACCACCAGGTCCCATGCTAGCCTCACAGCTGTTGGGGTGTTAAGTAACAAAGAGCCCATTGTTGCAGCCACGTTGTCAGCCCTTCCCAGTGAGTCTTCCTCTTTCTTACTGACCCTCTGCTTTACCAAACACGATGGCCTTGTCCAGGTCTCTCTGATAACGTGCCTCACATTCATGAGATGGATGAAGGCTGAAAATGTTTATCTTAATCAGTAAGTAATCCATGTCTTCTAAGTAAGGTTGTGCCATCTGCATATTGCAGGTTATTAATGAGCCGTCTTTCAATCCTGATACCTTATTCTTCCCAATACCGTTCAACTTCTTGTATTATTTTTTCAGCACATAGATTGAATAAGTATGGTAAAAAGATATAACCTGGACACACACCTCCCCTGATTTAAACCATGCAGTATTCCCTTGTTCTGTTTCCATGACTGCCTCTTGATCCATGTATAGGTTCTGTATGAGCATAATGAAGTGTCCTGGAATTCCCATTCTTCTCAAAGCACAGTGTGTTAGGATTCACATAGTTGAATGTCCATGATACTCCCCTTCCCAACATGATCGCTGAAGACAAATGGGTGCACAAGCAAATGTGGTGAAGAAAGCTGATGGTGCCTGGCTATCAAAAGATATAGTGTCTGGGGTCTTACAGGCTTGAAAGTAAACAAGCAGCCATCTAGCTTAGAAGCAACAAAGCCCACATGGAAGAAGCACACCAGCCTGTGTGATCTTGAGGTGTCGAAGGGATCAGGTATCAGGCATCAAAGAACAAAAATTCATATCATTGTGATTCAGAGGAAGTTCATATTGAGGACCCAAAGTCCATCTGTAGGTAACTGGACATCCCCTTGCAGAAGGGTGGGGGTAGGGGATGAGTCAGTCAGGGTACAGTGTAGCAAGGATGAAACATACAATTTTCCTCTAGTTCTTAAATGCTCTCCCCCACCCCCAACTATCATGATCCCAATTCTACTTTATAAATTGGGCTTGACCAGAGGATGTACACTGGTACAGATAGGAACTGGAAGCAAAGGGAATCCAGGACAGATAATCCCTTCAGGGCCAGTGGAGAAAGTGGTGATACTGGGAGGGTGGAGATCCTTGTACCAATTACAAGGATCTACATATAACTTCCTCCCTGGGGGATGGACAACAGAAAAGTGGGTGAAGGGAGACATTGTACAGTGTAAGATATGACAAAATAATTTATAAATTATCAAGGGTTCATGAGGGGGTGGAGACCGAGGGAGGGTGGAATGAGGATCTGATACCATGGGCTCAAGTAGAAAACAAATGTTTTTAGAATGATGAGGGCAACAACTATACAAATGTGCTTGACACAATGGATATATATATATATCGATCGATTGTTATCTCGATCGATATATATATATATATATGGATTGTGATAAGAGTTGTTCGAGCCCCCAATAAAATGATTTTTAAAAAAACACAAGTAAACATCTCTCTGGTGTTAGAAATTAAGCTAGTGTTCTCTGCCTTTAGCCAAGATCCATCTGACATCAGCAATAATATCCCTCTTCTAAATCTGGCTTGAACATTTTGAAGCTCCCTGTCAACATACTGCCTTGACCATTCTGGAATAGTCTTCGGCAAAATTTTACTTGCACGTGATATAAAGATACTGTGTGATAATTCATTCCATTGTGTTGCTTTACTTTGGAATCAGCACAAAGATGGATCGGTTCCAGTCAGTTGACCACGCAGCCATCTTGCAGATTTCTTAGTATATATTGGTGAGGGTTTTCAGAGCTACATTAATTGTTGAAATATTTCTATCAATTCCTGGAATATTGGTTTTGGTTAATGCTTTCAGTGCAGCTTGGACTTCTTCCTTCAGTACCACTGGTTCTGGATCATATGCTATCTCTTGAAATGGATGGTTTTGGTACAATGATTCTGTTTTCCTTCCATCTTCTTTCGATGCCCCCTGCATCGCTCAGTATTTGCCCATGGAATCCTTCACTATTGAAACGAGACTTGAAGCTTTTCTTCAGCTCTTTCACGTTGCGATATGCTGAGTGCATGCTTCCCTTTTGGTTTTCTAGGGCCTGTTTCGTTATAATGCCTTCGTTTGTGTTCCTGAGCTACCTGTTAGAATTGCCTGTTCAACTCGTTTACTTCCTCATTTCTCCCAGTCACTTTAGCTTCTCTGTGTTCAAGAGTAAGTTTTAGAATCTCTTTTGACATCCTCTTTGGTCTTTTCTTTGTGACTTGTCTTTTTTGTGACCGTTTGCTTTTTGCACGCATGATGTTCTTGATGCCATCCTGCTCCTGGTCAGGTCTTCTCTCACAAAACCAGTTCTTAAGGAAGTCTCTAAATTCAGGTGTTTACTCAAGGGTGTATTTTGGCCTGTGTTGACATGTTTTCATGCTCTTCAGCTTCAACTGCTGAGTAAGTGATCGTTTGTTCCATAGTCAGACGTTGGCCTTGCTTTACTGAGCTTTTCCCAGTCTCTTCTCAAAGGTGTGATCTCCTTGCTTCTCGTGTCTTCCACCGGGTAGAGTCTGCATGCACAGTTGCCAGGTATGCTGTTGAAAAAAAAATATTTGCAACAAAGAAGTTAGTGGTTTTGCAAAATTCTATCGTGTGATCTCCAAAATTGATCACCAAGATGCTGGTTTCCAGCCACGGATCTTTCCTCTTCCCAGCTTTCCCATTACAATCACCAGTATTGATCGATGCATCTGAATTGCATGTTTGATACATTTCAAACGGAAGAAGCGGGTCGAACTCAATTTCTTCATGACTCGCTGTAGTGTACACATTGGAATAATAGCTGTGTGGGTTGGTCTTCCTTGTAGGTGTATATAGACATTATCACGGACAGCATCGTACTTCAACATAGATCTTGAAATGCGGAATGCAGTGCCATTCATCCTGAATCCGTCGTTCTTGGAGTGACAAACCATCTAATCATCTGATTAAAAGTGGCCAATATCAGTTTATTTCAGCCCATGAATCCGTCTTTATGTGTCCCATGTTCCAATGTCCCAGATTCATATTTTGTACATCCCGTTTTCTGACTATTATGGTGTTTCCAGTTGTTTCTTCTCACTTGACTCATGTTTCATCAGCAAATGCAGGTCAGGGACGCTTTGTTCCATCCACACCATTAAGGCCAACTCTGTAGGAGGTTGCTCATTCCCAGTCTATCTTTGGTGCTTTCCATCCCCAGGGCGGAGCTAACCTTCCAGTAGGATATCAGGCAATGTCCTGTTGCTATTCCTGAGGTCTTCAGTGTCATGTTTCCCCCCAAGGTGGACCCACTTTCCCTCCTTCCTAGCACCTTCTTTGTTTGGAAGCACCTGTGTAACTTGTTCAACACAGGTGATCCCGTTGGCATTTGAAATACCTGTGGTATCGTTTTTCCACATCAGCGCAACATGCAAGCCACTGCCCTAGGGCAAACTGATAGAAGAGGGAGGCAGGAACTTCTAGACTGGGTCCATATGGACCTGGGTTCAAACCCTGACTCTCACACTAACAAGATGTAAGCCTTGAGAGAGTTGCTTCATTCCTTGGATCCTCAATATCCAGACATGCTGAGAATGGTAATAATATCAACCTCATAGAGTGGCGATTTATATATTCGGTGCCTGTTCTTGTTAAGTGACATCGACCGGTTCTGACCCATACAGACCCTGTGCACAACAGAATGGAACACTGCCTGGTCCTGCGGCCATACTCACAATTGTTCCTAAGCCATTGTGTCAGTCCATCTCCTTGAGGGCCTTACTCTTTTGTGATGCCCCTACGTTTTACCAAGTATGACGTCCTTCTCCAGACACTGGTCTCTCCTGACAACATGTCCAAAGTATGTACGATGAATCTTGCTGTCCTTGCCTGGGAGGACCACTCTAGCCCTACTTCTTCCAAGACAGAATGTTTTGTGCGTTAGGCAGTCATGGTGTTTCAGTATTCCTCTCCAGCACCACCGTTCAAGTGCATCATTCCTTTTTCAGTCCTTCCCTATTCAGTGTCCAACGTTCACGGGCATATGCGGCCATGGGAAATCCCGTGCTTGGCTTGGGTCGAGCATACCTTAATGCTCAAAGTAACGTCTTCGCTTTTTAATACTCTAAAGAGGTCTTGCGCAGAAGACTTGCCTACTGCACCACATCTTTTGATCTCTTGACTACGGCTTCCATGAGCATTGACTGTGGATCCAAGTCAGACAAAATCCTTGAAAACTTCAAGGATTTATCATAATGTTACCTCCAGTTGTGAGGATTCTGGTCTTCTTTGAATTGCGTAGTAATCCACACTGAAGGCTGAAATCCTTGATCTCATAAGCAAGTGCTTCAGTTCCTCCTCACTTTCAGCAGCAAGGTTGTGTCATCTGCATAGCAAAGGTTGTTAATAAACCTTCCTCCAATTCCGACGCTACATTCTTCTTCATATAATTCAGCTTCTCTGATGATTTTTCTCAGCATACAGATGGAGCAAGTATGGTGAGAGGATATAACCCTGATGCACACCTTTCCTGATTTTAACCATGTAGTATTCCCTTGTTCTGTTTGCACAACTGCCTCTTGTCCATGTACCAGTTCCACATGAGCACAAAGAAGTGTTCTGGTGCTTTGCACAGTGTTACCAAACATTAGTTCCCATTGACCCCTCTCTGCACCCTGACCTTTCTCCTCATCTTACATGAGGACTTCAAAGAGTTGGTGGGGGAAAAACTGGAATTATCTTTTAATATCTATCTACTCCATCAAATTTGAGATTCTTACTCTGTTCTTCCCCGCTCCCTCATCCACTCATAATCTGGGTCTCCTTATCAGACAAGTCCCCCAGAGAGAGGAGCTGCTCTCTTTCCACATTCTTATGTTAAGTCCCAGGATTCCACAGTAATGAAAGGAGCCGGCGCTGACCATGGTGCTGATTCATGACAATGTTCTTACTGGAGAGAAAGGAAATGGAACTCGACAGATAGCTTTGCATCCCCTTGTAGATCCTCTCACCTCAATACTTTCCCAAGTGTAAAAAGCTGCAGCTTGTAGGGACAGGCCTCCTGAAGAGTCTTTCTAGAGTGACAAGCAGGCCAAGAGGATGATTAAAACCGAGGGTGCCCGCTCATCATGCCTCCATTTCCATCCGCATGGGCCGTGTGGGAGGGGGTGTTTGTGAAAAGCTCCCAAATGCACAAAGCCAGTGACAGAACCCCTCCCACCTGGCTTCCCTGCCTGTCACATCTATGCCCAACCTGCTGCATATCCTGCTGACAGATTCATTTTCCAGGAGCCGTGGTGTTTCCCTGGAAAGAAGAAGAACACTAAGAGCTAGGAGAAACCCCGGAGGTCACAGAGCCCCCTTTATCATTGAGCAGATGAGGGGAGCGATCTTCTGGCAGCTTAGATACTAGGCCAGCTTGTCTATGGTCAAAGATCCAGTGAGGGTCAGCGATTGACCCAAGACTCGCGTTTCCTAAACCACAGTGGTTTTCATTAGAAAAGGGTATGGCAGTTTTCAAATTGCTTTCTCCCTGGTGATTTATCGGCTTTTAATTCCCTAGTGCCCAGAGGAGAGCTTGGCACAAATGCTTTATGAATATAGGCATGAGCTCATCTTACCCCCACAGCCATGACTGAGCGGAGATTGCAGGCCCATGTGACTGAACGGAGCAGTCGGTCTAAGGGACCTGGTAGAGTGACAACACCAGGGTTTCCACGGGCCCTCGGAGTTTGCATTCATGATCCCTCCCAGATAGCACACCTCTCCAGAGGGTCAGCGTCCGGAGCGGCTCTCTGCTGACTCCAGAACAGTGATGGAGCTCCTTGCCCTGCTACTGAGGACTTTGGGGATGTGAGTCTCACGTTTCCTCCTTTGATCCTAGATCCGGATCCACTGATCCAACTGGGATGCTTTCCTCCCTACCTTACACCTAATCCATATGCTTGGTGCACTCTTTCTTTTTTTCTTCTTTCATTTTTTAACAGTTTAATCCCTGTGCATTCTTGAGGCCATGTCTTACGAACAGCACACACACAGCACAGTGCTTGCTACTATGTGAACAAGCATTTGAGAAAGGATTGCTCACTCCATTCTCCCCATTTGGACTCTCTTTTCTTCCCTCCTGCCTTATTCAGATACTGCCCATCCTTCTGAGCAAGGTCAAGTCCTATCTATTCAAGGATGCTTCTCGATGACCAGTCGTATCCCCTTGCACACTCACTTACCAAGCAGTCATGTACCCTGATACATCATGCGATGCTTTTTTCCCCATGTCTCACCAATGTGCCCATATCCCCCAGATAACAGAGCCCCTGTATACCTTCATGATCGCCCTTAGTTTGAAACTGAGAAGTAGTTCAGGCTTAAGCAGAATCGGCTGAACAATAACTTTATAGGCAAGGATCTCGAGCCTTGGAGAAGGAGGAGGGCTGCCCACAGGCCACCAGGGAAGTGATCCCTCCAAACCTT
>NW_022111357.1:27492736-27507168 GCF_000313985.2 Echinops telfairi | reverse complement strand
CCTTCTTGCCAGTTTCATATTGCTGACTCCCAGCCATATTCCAAGAACTGGCCTTTCTCAGCCGCCAGAGATGCCAGGAAGATGGTCCCTAAGGAGAGAAATTGAGCCGGTACCCAAGAATCAGGAAGTCAGAGTTCTGGTCACTCATTCATGGTGAGACCCTGAGTCTCCACCCCAAAGCAGGCCTGGCTCTCCTGGGCTGTATACTGGAAATGACGAAATCACCTCTGCCCTCCACATTCCCTTCTGGGAATATGCTTTTCAGCCCAGTACTTCTGGAGCACCATCCCTGACTCTAGACTGGCTTCTCTTCTATCCTTGACCTCTTCCACACCCAGAGGCTCTTTCCAAAGTGCCCGGGATGTTCGGATCACCTATTTGGCTCAATTTGTTGCCTGCCCCCAAGTCAGAAGCCAGATTCCTTATCGCAGCTTCCAGGCTCCTGGGTTCTCCCCTTGCTGAAAGGCACAGTCTTGTTTCTTCACAGTGTCCTTGTTCTCCGTGCCTCAACCACAACGAATCTCTTCTTGTTCCTCTTTCCCATTGGGCTCACTCGCATCCTTGTGAGGCTGCACCATGAAATCCCCTTTGCTTGAACAGTCTCCCTTAACCCAGGTGTCTTCATGGCACCCCCTCCAGGGAGACTTCTGTGATCACTGAGAGCTACATCGTCTCTAAAGATGACCACCATCAATCCCTTCCTTCCCTGCATGTGCAGGCTGCCCTTCCCTACCCCTACCCTCTTTAAATCCGAGCTGGTGCTAGTCAATTGCTTGATCAAAAGAACACCGTGGAAGTGATGCTCTGGACCACAGTTCTCTAGTCTGCAACTGTTGCCTGGGGAGCTCACATTATTTACACAGGCAGAACCAAAGGCTACAAATAAGATCCGCTACCTTGAGAGTAAAGGGGCCCTGCAGGCCTAGTCCACCACGATCACACTGAACTGCTAACACAAGGTCAGGGTTTCAAACCCACCAGTCACTCTAAGGGAGAAAGATGAGACTCTGCTCCTGCCAATATTTGACGTCCTGAAAACCCAAAGAGGCAGTTCTCCTCTGCCCTTTCGTGCTTCTCTGAGTCCGAGGTGACTGATGGGTTACTCGGAGACTCCCAAGCTGGGGGGAACCCCATGTGGCCACCTGGGAGCAAGAGCTGCCTGACTAGCCTCTATCTGATCTAGCCACCTCAAGTGACTTAGCAGGTATGTTAGGGAAGACACAGATGGGAATGTAGCTGTCATGTGACTGCCACCGTGTAGAAGGCCCCAGGGGACCACTGCCGGATGAGCCCACTCAGCCCACAGAATTGTGGGGGATCAGAACACATGAAGAAAGACAAGTGAGGGGAGTGAGCTTTGGATTCGCTTATTGGGGTCTCACCGTTAAGGAAAGAAAAACACATGGTCTGGGATCTTAAAGGCCTGAAGGTAAACAAGCAGTCATCTAGCTCAGAAGCAACAAAGCCCACATGGAAGAAGCACACCGGCCTGTGTGATCACGAGGTATAGAAGGGATCGGGTATCAGGCATCAAAGAACAAAAAGTCCTATGGTTGTAAATGAGGGTGAGTGCGGAGTGGAGACCCAAAGCCCATCTGTAGGCAACTGGACATCCCCTTACAGAAGGGTCATGGGGAGGAGATGAGCCAGTCAGGATGCAGGGTAGCAATGATGAAACATACAACTTTCCTCTAGTTCTTAAATGCTTCCCCCCCCTACTATCATGATCCCAATTCTACCTTACAAATCTGGTTAGATCAGAGGATGTACACTGGTACAGATAGGAACTGGAAACACAGGGAATCCAGGACAGATGATCCCTTCCAGACCAGTGGTGTGATTGGCGATACCGGTTGGGTGGAGGGAGGGTGGGGTAGAAAAGGGGAACCGATTACAGGGATCTACATATAACTTCCTCCATGGGGGATAAACAACAGAAAAGTGGGTGAAGGGGTACATCGGACAGTGTAAGATAGGACAAAATAATAATTTATAAATTATCAAGGGTTCTGGAGGGAGGAGGGAGCGGGAAGGGAGGGGGGGGGGGAATGAGCTGATGCCAGGGGTTTACGTAGAGAGCAAATGTTTTGAGAATGATGAGGGCAACGAATGTACAAATGTGCTTGACACAATGGATGTACGTATGGATTGTGATGAGTTGTATGAGCCCCCGATAAAATGATTCAAAAGAAAAAAAGAAAAGGACATGGTGCTCAGTGAAGTAGAGAGAGGGTCCGCAGAAACAAGAGAGCCCTCGGTGATGTGGACTGACTGAACAATGGGCTCAAACATAGGGACTGACCATCCTGAAGATGGGGCAGAACAAGGCGGCAGATGCTTCATCCTGTTAGGCTGAGGTTGCCGTGAATTAGACTCACAACAACAATAGCAACATGTTAATCAGCTATGTCTTGGAGAAGGTTTGTTACACAATAGCAAATCATCCAAACGAGTTCCCTGCTGTGTGCAGGAAGAGGCTCCCATCAGACACTCCTGTGTGGTGGAGATTACCTGCCTAGGCAGAGAGGCTGACTAGTCTCCTGCCCCCCTCCTGTGAGGCACACAGTTGGGAGGAAGTGGTTGTTGAGCCAAGACTCTCTCTTCCTGCTCCCCTGGCAACTGGTGGATCATGTGAGTAGATTCTAGCCAGTGCATTGTGGGTAAACATGGCAGGCACTCTTTTTAAGACCAGACCACAAACATGTCCTGTTGGGTCCTAGACATTCAGTCTTCCTCTGCCTTGACTTTGGGAGTCATGTGCTTCCAGGAGTTCCCTGAAGAGAACTTGGCTCATCCAGCGACTGGCCTTTAGGGGGGGCCTTTCAGTGGAGACCCTGCAGGAGAGATCTAGGCTCTTCCTTTAGGCTACTGAGATCCTAGAAAACCTGTCGGACAATTCTCTTCCCACAGGCTTGTCAGGAGTCAGAATGGACGCGGCAGCACAGGTAACACCAGCACATTTTAATGACCTGGCACTGCCATACTGAAAGGCCATACGGGCCCGGCCTCAAAGAGCACACGTTGATTTCCTCACAGTGCAGGAAGCTCCCCGTCCAAATTCAGGGCGGGAGAAAGCTCTCTGTGAGTTCTGGGGTGGTGGGAGGGACTCCTTGCCTTGTCTTCTGTCCTCTCAGTATTGCTCTGTCCTCAGTGATCTTCATATGCTCTCTCTCTTCCACACCTTTTTGATTTATGTTTGCAGGGGGCCTGGTGGCGGAGTAGGTGATGAGTCAGGCTGCGAGCCAGAAGGCCAGCAGTTTGAAACCAGCAACAGCTCTGTGGGAGAAAGATGAGGTTTTCTACTCCCGTCAAGATTTACAGCCTCGGAAACCCACAGGGGCAGCTCTGTTCTGTCCCCGGGCTCTGAGAGCTGGAACCGACTCCATGGCAGTGACTCTGGCTGCTGGCGGGTTACCTGATTCTTAACTCAGAATCAGGAGGTTGAGGACACCCCCTCCACTGCTCCGGTCTTAGTCACACAGCAGAGGAAAACCTGCTCCCACACAGGATTACATCCACAGGTACCGACCGGGGTTAGCCCTGCAGCACTTCAACCCAGAATGCCTCAGGAGCACACCCGTTGGTGTGTGTCCTCACCAGCTAGTCTGTGAGCAGCAAGAGGCCAAGAGACAATGTGGGGCTTGGTCGCCGTGCCTCTGCGTCCCCAACCCAGTGCCCAGCACAAGTAGACACGCAGTGACTACCTGCTGCATGAAGGAATGCATGGGCGATTTTTATTTCCTCTCCACCCGTGTTCTCCCAATCACACTTTACCCTCCGGGCCAGGCTCTGATGGCTTGGCTGTCATGCTCAGTCAGGGGGTGACCTTGAAATACAAAATCCCCTTTCTTCCAGAGCCTTCCCTAGGAGGCAGGGAGCTAGGGCATCGGCTTCCAATTCCTCCCTTGCTTTGGCCTGGATTTTAATGACTGATGTTTTCTGGGTCTTTCTTTTTTTCTTAGGTAGGGGAGGGTGAGGAGGGTGGCAGCTTCTTTCTCGTCAGAAGCTAAAAGGCTGGTTGATTTTTCTGATATCCTTTGAATGGGCCTTCTCCACAGACAGCCCCTCACAGCTGCGAGGACTTCAAATTCCTCCTGCATTGAGGGGGGCAGAGAAAAGATATGAAAGGCTTTTCGCCTGACACAAAAGAAGTGGGGAAAAAGTGGAATAAAAACAACAATGTGGTTAATACATAAAACGGGAGAATTCTTGGCACTCGCCGTATCATTAATCTGTCTAAAGTGGCTTTGATCTCTTCTGCTTTAATTAACTTGTAATTATAACATGATGATTTTGCAGCGGGCAGAATCTGGGAGCTGGGCCCTGAAAGCGACCGCAGCTTCTGAGCGGCATAGGAAAGCGGGTTTCACAGCGTCCGCCTTTCAGAGCTGCGCTTCCCACATCTGTGCTCCCACACGGAGATGCACCGCCTCATGCGGTCACAAGCCAGGCCCCAGAACGCTGGCTTCCCCGAGCATGGTCTTCGTTGGGGCCAGGTTCGTGGTGAACAGGACATAATATTTATGAGCACCATGATGAACACCATTTAACTCTCAAGATGACTCCAACACTTGGGTGTTAGGATGACTTGGTGGATGATGTGTTGGGGTGCTAACCACAAGGTCAGTAGTTTAAATCCACCAGCCGCCCCACCAGAGAAAGATGAGGCTCTTGGCTCCCTGCAAGATTTTCAGCCTTGGAAACCCACAGGGGGAAGTTCTACCCTGCTGCCCTACAGGGTCTCTCTGAGTCAGAATCTACTGGATCGATGGAAGTGAGTTTTTATTTCAGTGAGTAGCTCAATGAGGCTGCCGGGACTCAGGGTTTAACTCACTGCAGAGAGTGGCTGTGGAAGACTGACTTGTCCACTCTCCCACCACCCTGGTTGTGACCTCATAATGAGTAGAGGGTTCGTCCGTGCCTTGACCTTGAGATTGGCCGTGAAACTTGCACTGGCCGATGACCTGTGGTGAGAGTGGCATGGAGCTCCATGCGGAGGCCTTGGTTTGAAGAGTGCTTGTGTGTTTCCCATGACCGCCCTGTGCTTTACAAGCTCTGAGAACAGGCTCAGGCTTGCCTCTGGTCCCAGGAGGAGGCCGAGAAGCGTGTGTCGCAGAGTCACCTCTGTGGAGATCAGCTTCCCGTGGCAAGACCCAGTAGACCTGCAAGAAGAGAGTGATGATACATGATTATTGTTTCAAGTCCCGAGTCTTAGGGCAGCAAGTTAGCCGATATGTTGGCAGGATCGGGGTTCCAATCCATGTCCCTCCGTCCATCTGGCTCTGTGGTGTCAGAGCCGAGGAGCCTCGAGAGCAGCTGTGTGTTTCAGACTATTGGGGGTAGGGCGAGGAAGAGGGCTGAGCAGAGTTCTTGCCTCCGATCCCCCACCACTTGCAGCAGACCCCTTGGATCTGTCCTACCGTGGCCTCCTCTGAGAGGACGTCCTTTAGGAGCTGCGTGCTGCTGCTGCAAACACGAAACACGAAAACTACCTCTCTGCTCCAACTCTTGTGTTCTCCAAGTGCAGACACAGAGGCTTTGGTGGGGCTTGGTCAAGACCACAACTGCCATGTAGTGGATCCGAGAGCGGAGCTTATGCTCCCTTGGCCTCTTAGTTGGAAGATCACGTCACAAAGCACGTCCTCAGGGCAGGAGGATGAGGCAGAGGTAGGATGAGACATCAGATGGCCGAGGCTTGCCGAGGTCCAAGCTCGGGTGTGCTGCCCATACCCCTCCTCCCCGGCCCCCTGTTCTCTTGAGGCTTGACTCCCCTCACCCTGCAGGGCAAGGCCCAGGGGAACATGGCAGGGAGGGCCCTCTCCCGTAGTGGTGCTCTGGAAAGACAGGTGTAGCTCCCTCCCCACCCCACATCCCCACTATTCTTGGAACTTTTAGAAACAGGTGTTTGAGGAACCCGGTCCCCTCCCAAGCCCGATCCTCACCCCTGCTCTTGGGGCAGAACTCATGGCGCCTCCATCCTGGGTGTGGTGATCAGCTCACGGTAGAACCAAGGCGAGCCTGTGGAATCTGCCCGAGCTCCGTGGAAGCTGGCCTCAAATGGCAGGGAGAGGCAAGGGCAAGGTCTTGTAGAGAAAGGAACCATCGTAGACCTCTCAGGCTGACGAGTGAAGAGACAAGCCCAGTCTTGGTACCATCGTCTTTCTTGTTCGGGCCACGTGGGTAACTGGATGACTCGGGCAGCCTGGCAGGAGTGAGTCCATTCAGGAGGTGGGGACAGAGGGGGACAGAGAGTATTTATGGCTCCTAATACTCGGTGGGGGATGTGGTGGTGGGGGCTGGTGGTTACGTATAGACCTGCTAACTGCAAGTTCAGCAGTTTGAAACCACCAGCCATCCTGGCGGTTTGGAAGTAGAAAGACCAGGCTTTCTACTCCCCTAAAGAATTACAGCCTCAGGAACTCCCAGGGGGCAGTTCTATCCGGGTCTGTTGGGTCAAAATGAGTCAGAATTGACTCAGTAGCAGTGAGGTTTATTCATCTTTTGCTTTGAGGCCCCCAGGGTGGGAGCCCTGGTGCTGTAGTGAGTGGGCTATGTGTTGGCCTACCAACCGCAGGTCAGCTCTAAAGGAGGAAGATGAAGCTGTCTGCCCCCGTAAAGATTTGCAACCTCCAAAACCACAGGGGCAGTTCTCCTCTGTCCTGCAGGATCCCTGGGAGTCGAAATGGACTCCATGGTAGTGAATTTGAGTTAGCTGCCCCACGAAGACAGAGTGGACCTTGTCCATCCAAATTGGCTTCCCCAGGCAGCAGGTCAAGTGATGCTTTATAGGCACGGCTGGAAGTCACCTGGCTTGAGGTAAGCCTCCTGGTTCCCTGTGTGAGGGGCTTGTCCACATTCCAGCTGCTGGTCATCTTAGTGAAGTCTGCCCTTCCAATGGAGGCAGGGTCATTTCTAACTCCTAAGGGAAAACATCAAAGGTTTGTCAATTCGTCGTGAATTCTAACACAGAATTTCAGGACGAGAACAAAGAGGAACAAAGTCCATGAAGCCCCAGAAGATGCTGGGGCTCAGTATCAGTCTGAGCTCCTTAGCAGTTTGAGAGCAGCCCTATGTGATGTGTTCTCTCGCTTGACCCCCCTGTCTCTGGCCCCAGAACTCTGGGCTGGGAGTCTAGGCACAGTATGGTGTTCTGCTGAACTGCTGAGAGCCATCACTGGAGCCCGGGGCCCTTTCTGGGATTGCAGCTCTTCTCCAGTGGGTCCACTGCCTCAAAAGAGGCACTGGGCCACGCCTATCCCTCAGGCCTGCTCCCTAAGCCAGTGCTATTGGGCCTCACATGCATGCGCCTTTTTGTGAATGGCTTTCCCTGCCAGGAACACCCCTTCTGCCCAGTTACATCCAGTCATTTTCCAGACACCAATACAGCTTCCCTTCCTCCGCCTGTTGGCTTGGTTTCTCCTGTCCATCTCTGAGCCCCTGTCCCTCCTGGTGGCTGCTACCAGCGGTAGCGCTTTCCCCTGCGTTGCTCACAGGACCACTCAGAGACGTTTGTCCCTTTAGCACATGCTGATCCACGCTGATGCTGAGGTTCCAGGCTGCCCCTTAGAGTAGAGCCTCCTGAGAGGCAGGATCTGGAGCCAAAGGCTGGGAGGTGGCCCCAACAACATGCTCAGGTCACAAAGCCCCTTTCTGCCCGCCCAGGACCACCTTCCCTCCACTTCTGGGTCACTCCCACCCCACAGCCTTGCCTCTGCTCTGTCCCCTGCCTCAACCCTGTCCCCCGATGGACTCACACAGCCTCACAGTCCATGGACGATGGACATCACAGTTGCCTCCAGGAACCTGCCCATGAGCGCCCCACTTGGGGTGTTACAGCCCCCCCGCCCCCTGAATTTCTCTTTATTGTAACAGGTAATCAGCAACCTTGCTCTCTCGACCTGTGAAGACTCAAGGGCTGGACTCTGAGTTTCTTCTTTAGCTCAGCACAAAGCTGGCTGGGGGGACTGCGCTGACAGCGAGGGACTGCTGAGTGCCAGGCTGTGCCAACCACCCCGTGGGGTGCGTGGCCATTTATGCATCCACCGAGCAGGCATTTTGGGAGCATGTCTTCTGTGCCTGGCACAGCACTGGGCACCTGCACACAGCACTGTGTGCAGTGGGAGAGGGGCTTGCCCAGGGCCACGCTCTGGTTCAGAGAATGCAGGATTCAAACCCAGACCTGTGCCGCGGCAAGGGCTGAGCTCAAGGCGGTGGTGCAAACTGCTCTGCACACTCACTATTTCCACACTCGAGCTCTTTCCTTCAGGGCTATTGGGACCCTTGCCCTTCCTGTTTCCTCTCGCCTTACTCACTCCATCCCTGTCTTCCTCATTCTTTCACTCCCCTTCACCGATTCAGTAATGCCTGCATGCATTCACTCAGCCTCTTCACAAACTGCTGGCATGCCCAGAACTCGAGCCGCACATAGCCAGACAGGCATGAAGTCAGTCTGCATCAACCCTAAAAGTCAAGCCCCTCTTCTGGAGGCTGGTTCGCACTTGCCTTGTGGGAGAAAAGCGGGTAGGGAACCCATTCCCGGCAGGCCTGGACTAGCCAGGTGCTCGTCCAGGTTTGATGAGCAGAGGGGGTCAGTGAGCGAGAGGGGTGGGTAGAGAGAACGTCCAGGGCCCTGGAGAGTCAGGAGCAAATTGTGGGTGAATGTCAGTATTTTTGGACAGGAAATAAGTGCTATGCAAATGAGATGCAAAACTATGCAAATCACAGACATTCCATTTTGGTCCAAAGCTACTTTTGGTAATAAGTCTACAGCAGGGCTGGTAATGGAGGTGAGAGCGCATCTGCAGGTCAGCATTGCGTGTCCCTTATCTCGGCCCTGCCATCCAGAGGTGGGCAGAGTGGGGCTGGGCTGGTGGGCTCTCTGGTAGTCCAGGAACCTGCTAAAATGGGAGATCACCCGGTGGGGGGGGAGGAGGCGGAGGAGTGGGGCAGAAAAGGCAAAAGCAGCCCTGACCAGGTGAGGGGACTTCGGGGTGCAGGAGGTGAGGTCTGAGATGATGATACAAGTCAGAGAGCCCTCGGCTGCTGATGGGGGCGGGGCAAAGCATGAGGGCCAGACTGCAGAGAAGGTGTGTGTGTGTGTGTGTGTGTGTGTGTGTGTCTGGATTTAGAGCAGGGGCAGGTAGCTAACAAGCTTATCTGCTGCTTGAAAGCCTGGAGGTATGGGTCCTTCAAGAGGCCCCTGGGAGAAAGGCCAGGTGACCTGCCTTGGCAAACCCTGAGGAGGGCCGTTCTGCGCTGGACCGCAGCGGGTTGGGTGGTCATCAATTGGGATGGACTTGAGGGGGGTGTGAGGTGGGGAAGGGTGCGAGGAACAGATGCAGAGGTTAGTAGGAACCTCAGTCGGAAGTTGTCTAAGCTGGGCTAGAAAACCCAGCTGCCTCTAGGACCCGTGTTAATGAGACTAGCAGGTATCTGGTTGCATTTTAATACCTGGAAACACCCATCCTTTCCCCAAAGAGACATTCCCTCTGGTTTTCCCTTGAACCCTGAGGCCTTCAAGGTCAATCTTTGGTTTGCCAACTTTTGACAGAAAGACGCACCAAGAAATGCCTCTAAAATAAGAAGCCGGCAGCTTCAGATGGCTGGTGACGGGGCTCAAGCTCAGTGGCAGCAGCAGGAGGGAGCCGTGTGGCCTCTGTCACAGCATAGGGAGCACACAGTCCCTAGCCAGAGGGCAGCTCTCCTCAAAGCCCGTACAGGAGGGCAGGGAGAAAGGCCAGCGGGGTTTGCAAGACTTGGGATTTATTGGAAGAGCTTCTCATATATACACATTGGCTCAAGATGTGAGATGTCTTTAGATTTTCTAAACACATTAGGTAAAGGGGAGTGTGGGGTGGGGGGCCAAAAACAAAATCTGGAGCATCTGGGCCCCCACTCAGGCCCCTGAGGGCCATGGGGGAGGCGGCATGAAGCCTGGGGGTGGAAGGGTAGGTATCATCATAGCTGTAATTGTACCACCACCAGGATCTCGGCAGCCACTGGGAGTGGTAAGGAGGGGCTGGCCGGAGACACGCGTACCAGTTCCTTATCACCACACAGGTGCTGCATAACAAACAGCCCCAGTGCTTGAGTGCATACGACCCGAAGTCCATTTTTCCGCAGGTGTCTATGCACCAGCTGGGTGGTTTCTAATGAAATAAGAGGCCTGGGCAGACCTCACCCTTTGTGGTCAGCTGCAGGTGGACAGTGTGGTCTTGCTGATCTTGGGGCCCCTGGCATAAGCGGGCTGATGGGGCTCTGTTCCAGGCACTGGTCCTCCAGCAGCTCGCCCAGACACCGAGACTGAGCCACGGCACCAGAGGGGGAGAAGCTAAGGTGATATGGAGAACACAGAGGTTCTTGAGACTGAGGTTTGAAACTGGCATGCTGATGTTCAGTCTCGTAGAGGTGCTTCCACAACGAGTGGTCCAGTTAGTCACTAGACCAAGCACAGACTCCAGAGTTAGGGACATGGCTCACAGGTGTTGATGGGCTGCAAAGTCATGTTGCCAAGGGTACGGGCACAAGGATGAGTGAAAGATCAGGACAGGCTTGGCAATTAATCAGCAACAGTAAGTCATCTGCCATGGCTCTGTTTGACTGTCTACAAATAAGGAGCTTGGACGGGCGCATCCTTCCCGCTCAGCTCACCTGGTCTCTGTCTCCAGGACCTGCCTGGATTCTAGCTGGTCACAGCGAGGAGAAGGGCCTTGCCTCATGGGTCCCCTCTGCTGGATCCATGAAATGCCTCCCTCGGGACCCCAGGTATCAATAACCCTTCCTGTTCCTAATGGACTCCTGGTGGCCAGCTGCTATGGCAGAGCCATGGAGAGATGCATTAGTCTCCCTTGTGCCCACCAGGGGCCCTTCATCCTTAATGCGGGAGGGACAAGGCCACTGGGGTCCCTTCACCATGTGACACGTTAATGAGGCTTTTATGGTTAGCACTTTGCTGGGAGGGTGACACAAAGCAGGGCCCTTTTACCGCTTGATTTCCATGTGTTGATGCTCATAGATGGCTGCTCATAAGGAATGCATTCACTTCCTCCCTCTCTCCCTCTATCCTTTCCCCAGCCAGCCGCTTGCCTGCCCACACAGCCCTCCATCCGACAGCCTTCCTACGAGGCCCAGACAGTACAGAGGCAAATAAAACACAGCGTCCTTGGCCCTCACCCTGGGGGAACATTGGAGAAGTATGCTGCCAAGTCCCCATATGGAAGGCTAGGTGCAGCGAAGCTTGGAGCAAGGCTTGGGACAGGGAAGAAGTGCCAGGTCTCAGGGGAACCACACCTACACTGAGCACCGGGAAAGTTGTGCTTGGCTCTCTGTAGGCCCCAACCCCCTCTGGATGGCGAGTCCAAAGCCAGTTTCCAGCTTCTGGAGGTTGAAAGGTAGATCACAGGACATGGCCCGTACGAGGACAGAGCTTTGTTGTCCATACCCTGGAGCTGTAGATGGGAACCCACGGTACCTCCATGAGAGAAGACAATGGTCAATGTCTGTCTCCATCAGTGGTTCGCAACCTTCCTCATGCCGTGACCCTTTCATACAGTTGCTCATGTGGTGCCCCCCCCCAACCATAAAATTATTTTCATTGCTACTTCATCACGATGATTTTGCTACCCTTATGAATCAGGCGACCCCTGCGAAAGGGTCATTTGACCTCCATAGGGGTCTTGGCCCACAGTGGAGAACTGATGGTCTACATGAAGGGGACGTTGGGGCTGAGTCCAGCCCCTGCCCAGCAGCCTGGGAACAGCCACTCTAACCTCCCCCACAGCACGTGCTCCCGTGTAAGTAGGATCTGAAGCTGGGTGGCCAACTGTGGGCAGAGCTGCTGGATGGCCAGTGGGGTCATCGCCCCCATAACAAGACCCAGAGGGCTTTGCGACAAGAACAACTCGTCCAACGAGACACAGCTCTAGCCCTGGCCTCCACCCACCCCCACCCCCCAGCCCTCCCTGCCACAAAACGTGGGCCCCGTTGGAGGCAAGGCCAGGAAGAAGTGGGAAAGGGAGAGCCCCTCTTCCTCAGGAGGACAGAGACACCCCCCCCCCTTCCGGAGACAGCTTGTTCAAATATAACACGTCTTCCAGATGGCGCACGTAACTTTAAACCAAAAGCCAGTTGCCGCGAGTCAGTCCTGATTCGTGGCAACCCCAGGTGGGCCGGCATGGAGCCACGTTTCATCAGGTTCTCAGGGGCGGGTCTTTCGGAGGCAGATCACCATGTCTCTCTTCCGAGGCACCACGGGGGACTTGAACCTCCAGCCTTTTCTGGCTAGCAGTCAAGTGCCTTCTCTCTGTGTATCGCCCGGGGACTCTGTGAGTTTAGGGAGACGCTGAGCCTGCACTGCTGATCTGAACCCTGCCCGCTCAGCCCAGCAGAATCCCAGTTTGAGCGCTTGGATTCGTCCTGCCTAACAAGACCTGCGGTTCAGAGCAACACAGCATTGGTTACAGCATCGCTGGAGATGGCCGCCTGCCTCCACCGCCTCCGCCCACCCCGGCCCCCGGCCCCTGGCATGACGGGAAGGGGCTTTGAGACACTGCCTCCATGTTACAGCGCTGGCTCCTGGCCTCTGGGAGATGTAAGAGGCCACGGACACGAAGGAAAGCACCATTTCTCGGCAGCCAGAACCAGGAGATGTCGGGCACAAAGGAACTTTCGTACCCAGTGCTTGTCTGTTCAACATGGAAAACCTCAGTATCGATTTATCACTTATTACCTCTCCAGTTCCAAAGATGGATTGTGGAGATATGTAAAATAAGTGTAACAAATAAAGGAAATACATTTAAAATGTACAAGAATTGGCCAATTTTGCAATATTTCACCTCGATTTTATATGCTGTCAAATATACTTGAAATACATGTGCGCTAAGCATGACAAATACATAGAAACTAAAGCTCTATTATTTTGCTGTAATGGGCTGGGGGAATAGCTCTGAAATAATATTCTTCTGTCTGCAATAAAGGCTTTTCTGTGAAGCTGTCTTAATGCTGTGAACAAAACTGGGAGATCTCTCCAGGGCTTCTCCCCCTGATTTACTGGTCCTCCCCATGGCCTTCTGCCACGGTGAGTGGGGCAACCAGCTGGTGTGTGATGGGGGCTGAGCCCGGGGCCATCCCATAATGCAGAGGGCTGGGGGAGCCGGAGCCGCCTGGCCCAGCCTGATAAACACGGGGAGGATGGGATAAGCCTGAGAAGGCCTGGCGGTGGAGGCCCACACCCCGGAGACGTGTGCTGCTCGTCCGCTTCTCCATTGGGCGGCAGCCTTCAGAATCCTGGAGGCACACTGACTGCACGGGGAGGAGGGTGGCTGCCCGTGGTTGTGTGGCCTGGGCAGCCTGCGACCCAGCAGCAGACTGGGGCAAAGTCATCAGAACTCGGCCAATCAGACTCTGGGGTCAAGCAGGGTCAGAGCTAGCCCCTGCCATCACAGGCTATGTATTGGGGCAGGTCAACAACCTCTCTCAGGCTTGCTTCTCTCGGCTGCGAGAAAAACTGAATAATCATCCCAGCTTTCTAGCAGCGTTGACCCGTCCAGGGGCGCCATGCACATTGCAGTCTAGGGAGAGGTGCCTCCTGGAGTTTTGCAGTGTGCTACCTATACAACGGGCACGCGGCAGTTTTGGGATGCAACAGCTCACAGCTATTATGCCCTCGGGATTCTCGTTCTGAAGCACAACTCGTTCTAGAACGTGAGCTCCCAGAGGGGCTCGGCGCAGGGTCTTTGCCAGAGGATTGAGAGAAGACGCTGGGATCAGACAGGCAGAGGCTCAAAGGCCTGCTCTGCCATGCCCATCCACACCGACCTCAGGAAGGTCGCTTGCCCTCTTCTTGCCTCAGTGTCTTCCTCTATGAAACAGGGAGAACCTGCCGCAGGGTCACATTGGATCATTCCGGCGTGAGACTTCATTGGACAGAGGCTGGCATGTAGCAGGTATTCTCAGGCATTGGCTTCCCAGGCTAAACTGGATGGAGGAGGAGGCAGTTAGAAGCCAGGAACAGATGTGCCCACAGCAATATGAACTGATCGCCCAAACCCAGGGCTGGGGTGAAGACGCCGTGTATGGGCACTGAAAACGCACGCATGCCACACAACGGTGCATGTCACAAAATGATCATGAGCAGACAGGCACACACATGAGACGCTCCAGCAAGGTGGCCCATGGGCGGGCGGAGGGGCTGGGCGTGGGGAGTGAGGAGAGGGGGAATGGACGCAGGTCAAAGGGGGACTTGACAAGCCCACGGCCGGTCGTTATAACTCTCTGGATGGTGCTGTTTCGGAGCCCAATGTGAATGGATCACTTTGGACCGTCCCCATCAAGCTGTAGAGGTGGGAGGTCTCCTGGGAACAATCCAGCTTCCCGCTGCCTCAGATTAGACAAAGGGAGGTGACGAGCCAGGATGAGGAGGCCCCCAGGCTGGC
>NW_022111357.1:27486545-27492002 GCF_000313985.2 Echinops telfairi | reverse complement strand
GAGACTGCAACTCTTTACTGGAGTAGAAAGGTCCACCTTTCTCCCAGAGAGAGGCTGGTGGTTTCGAACTGCTGACCTTGCAGTTAGCAGCTCAACACTTAACCACTATGCCACCAGGACTCTTGGTGCCTGTATACATAAGCGCACAAATGGGAAGAAATAGACACTGATCTGGCTCCAGGCATGCACGCAGATAGCAGGGTGCAGAAGAGGAATGTCCACCCCCAGTTCCCACAGGTGCACGCAGCAGCATGCACGCACCCACAAAGCACTGCAGGCATGCAGGTAGATACAGGTACACAGCCAATACAAGTTCACTCCCCTCTATCCCTCCAGGTGTCCAGGGCCCACATTTGCAGTGAGTTGGTGCTGCAACAGGTGGAGACCGAGAGATGCATTGTGGGACTCCCATGGAGACCATGATGCCCTAGATCCTGGGGTTGGATCTGCAGCAGCTCAGAGTGAGCGCAGCCAACTCCCCGCTACATCTCTGTGCTTTGTTGCAGCAAGAATTTACTAAGGTGTTGACACTTTGAGAGGACTGGCGGTGGGAAGCACCCTTGCTCTGCCCCCTGCCTTGTACACAGAACCCAGGCCAAGTGGGCCCGGGGCTCCGAGATTCCAGCTTCTAGAGAAATCCTCCTCTGTTTCCAGAGGGCTGGGCAGACACCCTCCTGCAAACATCTGGGTGCCTTCCTCTTCTCTATGAGGCACCGGGCGGGGATGAGATGCCCGATGAGCTAAGACGGGTGGAACCTGGGTTTGCGCATCAGCCAGGTTCTGACACGTGTCCCTTAATTTGGTTTCCTGAGCCATTCGCTCTCCCACACATACACCGCCATACAATATGCTATTCACTTTGTTTATCTTTCTGGTCTATTTTAAGCTGCCCTCGCTGTTCGAGACATAATGTCGGTGTGCTCCGGGGCTTGTTTTATTTATTATTGAGGACAGTTCTTGGCCTGCAGTGGGTGCTAAGTATATATCTGTTGAATGAATAAATGATCGAGGAGGCAGGCATTTTCAACCAACTCTGAGACCAGGAGGCAGAGCTGTGCTGCCAGTCTGCTCATGGTCTCTGGACTCAGACCCCGGGTTTGAAGTCTGGTTCTATCCCTTTTGATAGCTCTGCTTCCTTCGTGTCTCCAAGCTTCCATGCCACTATCCGAAGAATGCTGCCTCTAACATTTATTACCTTCTTGGTGGTGTAGTGCTTACCCGGTTGGGCTGATAACCCAAAGTCAGTAGTTTGAAACCACCAGTCAGCTCCATGGGAGAAAGACACGGCTTTTTACTCCCATAAAGAGTTATAGTCTCAGTAACACGCAAGGGCAGTTCTACCCTGTCCCACCAGGTCGCTCTGCATCAGAATTAACTCACTGGCAGTGAATTTGCATTTCTTTAAGAAGGAGCTCTGTTGTGGTAGTGGATGATGCACTGGACTGCTAACCATGAGGTCGATAGTTCGCATCCACCAGGCGCTCTGCAGGAGAAAGGTGAGGCTTTCTACTCCTGTAAAGATGTACGGCCTTGGAAACCCACAAGGCAGCTACCCTGCCCTACAGAGCTACATGAGTCAGCATTGACCTGATGGTCATGCACTTGGTTTGGGTTTTTCTTTAGAAATAAGATCAAACCAAACCAGCCACCAACAAGTCAATGCCAACTTATGGGAACTGTGGTTGTTAATGACTTTATGTCAACTAAGTTTTTATGAAAATAGAGGGGTGACATCTTACCTGTTGTCAGGTCATGGCACGACGATGCCTCCTTGGGGGAGTGGCCTTCTTATGAGGGGGAAACTGGGAACCTTCTGCTGTCTCTGCCTCCTCGCCCTCCCCCTGCCTGCTGGGACTCTGCTGCAGCCCCCGAGTGCTGCTGGTGCCCTGCCACATTTCCACCGACCTGGGAGTGATCTTCCGGCATGGTGTGTCCCTGCCTGTGGCTGTGTGATCTGAAGAGGGAGTTGTGGACTCGTATCGGACTTGGGGACTTGAGTTGGGACTGGGCTGTGATGGCTTCTTCATATATAATTACTTCTTAGGATAAAGCTCTTCTTTAGGTACGTATATATAAAAGAGTGTCACTGGATTTGTTTCTATTGTCAACCCAGCCTCACACAGGAACCCTATGTGTATCAGAGTGGAAGTGCGTCCAGACTTTCAATGGCTGATTTTTGTGTGGGGGAGCGGGGGGTGGGTGGGTGGGGAGTAGATTACCAGGCCTTTCTCGCAAGGTATCTCTGGGTGAACTCAAACCACCAGCCTTTAGGTTAGCAGTCATATGTGCTAACCGTTTGCGCCACCCAAGGACTCCTCTCTTTAGTAATCGAATTGCTGAATTTTACTTGGGTACATGGTCACCAGGGAAGGAGCCCTGGCGGTGTCATGGTTACGTGTTAGGCTCTTAACCACAGGTCAGCAGTTTGAAACTACCAGTTGCTCTGTGGGAGACAGGCATTCTATTCCTATCAAGAGTTACCGTTTTGAAAACCCACAGGGGGCATTTCTACCCTCTCCTATAGGGTCACTATGAGGTGGCTTTGACTTGATGGCAGTGAGTTTGATTTTGTGAGTCTCCATCTAAAGACTACATTTCCCACAATCTTATGCTACCAGGTGTGGCATGTGATTGTGACCATTAAGATTTAAGAGGAAGTTGTGAGAGCCACTTCCAGGTCATACTTTTAAAAGGAAATGGAATGTGCTCTACTTCTCTTCCCATTGCCTGCTAGTGACAATGCTGGCCCATGGGAGGGAAGCCACGCGTGATAAACAGCAGAACAGGTAAGTGATAGGAGACCTGGTCCTGACGTTGCCCAACTATCCCATCGACCCTGGGTCTGACAGTCACACGACAGAGACTCTTGTGTCTTGTTTATAGGTTTGACCGGGCTTATTTCTACATGTGCATTTGTAAATACTGCAAATGCAGTCATAAATATAGTGGGACATCCAGGGAGAAAAGTTATGAAACCTTCTTAGCCATTACCATGCACTTTGAGAGAAGGTGTCACTGGACCTGGGGGGTCAGGGCATGAAGGTCAATTGGCAGAATATAGTCATCAAAGAAGATGCTCTACATTCTACACTGATGAGTCGTGCCGGGGGCTTAAATGCTTCTGAGCAGCATCTAAGGTGCAGCTCTTACTCTCTCCCCATTGGGAGCAAAGAAGAGTGAGGGACATCCAAGATCCAAGGACACAATGAGTGCAGTGGTTCAGCGGACCCTCCAAACCCCAGCCTTCATGACCCTGAGACCAGAAGAAGCGGGTGGTGCCCAGCTACCACTACTGGCTGCTCTACCAAGATCACATTAGAAAGTTCTAGAAAGGAAGGGAGGAACAAATGTGGGAGAAATCTCAAAATCAAAAAAGATCCCACTGTCTGGTTGGACAGAAACAGATGAGATCCCTGCGACGATGACCCGTAGTCACATTTCAAGCCTGGCACGGAACTCACCCCTGTAGCTCAACTTTAAGCCAAATAACACACAGGAGAATGTGCGGTGTTACTTTGTGGGGACCCTAGTTGATGGCATGAAAGGAATGTGTGTGAATTACTGGATGGAAACATGAGATGGTCGGCAAGCTTTCACCCCAATAGCAATGAACATAAACAAACAAACGAAACAGGGTTCCTTTACTTCATTACAGGAGCTTGTTCCAACCAGCCGGTGAAGCACTGGACGCACTCACTCATCGCCGCCAGGAAATTTGGAAGGCAGCTATTTGGCCAACTGACTGGAAGAGATCCATATTTGTACCCATTCCAAGGAAAGGTGACCCAACAGAATGCTCTAGCTATGGAACAACATTACTGTTATCGCATGCCAGTAAAGATTTGTTGAAGATCATCCAACAACGGTTGCAGCACTACATTGACAGGGAGCTGCCAGAAGTTCAGGCAGGATTCAGAAGAGAGCATGGAACAAGGGATATTATTGATGATGTCAGAGAGACCCTGGCAAAGAGCAGAGAATACCAGAATGATGTTTACTTGTCTTTATTGACTATGCCAAGGCATTCGACTGAGTGAATCACAACAAATTATGGATAATCTTGAGAAAGAATGGGAATTCCATAACATTTCATTGTGCTTAAGGATTCAGAAGCAGTCATGGGAACAAAAAAAGGGAATACTGCATGGTTGAAAATCAGGAAAGGTGTGTGACAGGGTTGTGTCTTCTCGGCATACTTGTTCATTCTGCATGATGAGCAAATCATCGAGAAGTTGGCTTATATAAAGAAGACTATGGCATCAGGATTGGAGAAAGGCTTCAATATTTACATAATACACAACCGTGTTTGCTGAAAGTCAGGAGGACTTGAAGCACTTGCTGGTCAAGATCAAGGATTGCAGCCTTCAGTATGGATTACAATTCAGTGTAAATAAGACCAAACTCCTCACACATGGTTCAATAGGTAACATCATGATAAATGGAGAAAAGACGGAAGTTTTCAAGGATTGTCTTGCTTGGATCCATAATCAATGCTCATGGAAGAGATCAAAAGAGCAAAAGAGAAGTTCCATTAGGTAAATCTGCTGTATAAGACCTCTTCAAAGTGTCGACAAGCTAGAACATTACTTTGAAGATTCAGGTGCATGTGACCCAAGCCCTGGTGTTCTCAGTAACCTCTGATGCATGGGAACGTTGGGCCTTGAGTAGAAAGGCCAAAGAAGAATCGTTGCATTTCAATTGTGGTGCTGGAAGAGAACACTGAAAGTAGCCTGGACTGCTCAAAGGACAAACTGATCTGTCCGGGAAGAAGTAAGGTCAGAGTGCTCCTTTGGGGCAAGATGGTGGGTGAGACTTCCTCTTCCATACTGTGGACATGTTGTCAGGAGAGACCAGTCTCTGGAGAAGGACATTGTGTTTGGTAAAGTAGAGGGGCCGTGAAAAAGACAGACGCCCTCAAGGAGATGGGTTGGCATGGTGGTTGCAACAATGGGCGCAGGCACAGGCACAATAGTGAGGGGGGCCCAGCAAAAGCCTGCCTCCTCTGATTGCGGTGAGCTTGTGCTACACTCAGGCGCCTCTGGTCAAGTCCCGCCACTCTCAGAAATGGGCATTTATGCCCTGGCATGCTAGAGCTGGACCTCAGGACGCACGTGGTTCACCCATGAGGAAAGGAGGGCAGGGCAGGGCAGTGGGCAGCAGAAGACTACGCAGCATTCTTGAAGATGGATTGGGAATCACTCCTCACTTGAGAGAAAGAGTCACTAGAGGGTTTCTACTCGTTATTGACTCTTTGTATATAACACCCAGGACTAAGGATAATGAAAGAAAGTGATGTTTGTGAAAATAAAGAGCAGATAAAAGCCAGGGTATGAATTGGGGGTGCCTGTCACAGCTCTTGCCCTCTCCCACATGTTGAGAACTGCTGTGCTAAGGAGATAAATAGCTCACTTGAGGCAGGACACAGGCTCAGTCCCTGCGAGACATTCTTGTTGACAA
>NW_022111357.1:27483228-27486042 GCF_000313985.2 Echinops telfairi | reverse complement strand
AGCACATTGTGTTGTTTTCAAAGCCATTTTATTGGGAGAAAATCTAGATACCATATCGTTCCATCATTCAATCACATCAAGCAGGATTGTACCATTTCTACCTCAATCAGTTTCAAAACATTCCCTTCCTTCCTGAACTCCTTGACATCAGCTCCCCTTTACCCCCTTCTTCCCCCACTGCACCCCTGAAACCCTCATTCTATTGGTTGTCTCTATAGGTTTACCAATACTGGGTTTCATACGCCGAAGAACAGCACAAAATTTCAAGAGGGCTACCCCCAATGCCAAAATGCATCAGAGATCAACCCCAATATGAAAACACACGGCACAGGAAATGTTGAAACCAGGTCAGGCCCAACAAGAGCATCGGAGGAGGGATCAGAGGAGGGATCGCGCGACGAGGCTGATTGTTCAAGTCAGGCTCATTGTTTTGATTTCCTAGAGTCATCTCTCCAGTGCGCTGTTTGGTAACCAGTTTCTTCCCCTCTTTCTTCATGATGGGCAGAGGGAAATCAGCGGAGGTGTGTGGCCTGTGTGGATCTCACAAATGTGTCTTAACGTTTCACCAATACCCAGTGAGTTGACTGGGACTTGTGGAAATCCCAGGTGGGTCAGGGTTGGACTGTGTGTGTCCACAGGGAGTTTGATGGCAGATCGCTCCAAATTAGATGGCCAGGTCTTTCTTCCCGGATGACCCTGGCTAGACTCAAATCATCAACCCCCTGCTTAGCAGTCAAGCACGTCAATCATTTACACCACACAGGGACTGAATCCGAAGACTGAGCATCAGGTACGGTGAGGGCAAGGAAGGTAAGCAAGCGCTGTGATCTCAGTGAGTGTGTAGATCTGTTTATTTCTCGGTCTGTTGTCACCTGGGTAACCATCTTCTAACAATGTCATTCAAGGTCTCCAGTAAACAAAGAGAGAGATGGAGTCTCTTTCTAAGGGCCAGGCCCAGGGGTAACACCCATCACCTCAGCCCCGATGCCATTGACTTCAACTTGTCACATGGCACATCGAAACTGCAAGGGAGGCTGGGAAATGCCATTCACTGGGTGCACCGGGTGAGGAGGAACAGTGTCTCAGTCACCCTGGGCGCTAGTCACCACTGAGCTATAATATGAGCCTGCCTCTTTTATCTATTGTGTCATGTTCTACATATTGGTTAACCTCTCGGAGGGAGTCTCACTTTTCTCATTATGCGGCTGTTGTTATTGGTTTGAGCTGTCAAGACAGCTCCGACTCACATCGCTGTATTCACAGCAGAACAAAGCCTCGCCCTGCCCTCACAGCGGGGCTCTGTTTGAACCCATTGTTGCAGCCACCGTGCCAATCCATATACTTGAAAGCTGGGAGTCTCCCTTGCCCCCACTCCCCCCAGCCCCTTTTCTTTGGCTGACCTTCCTCAGCGTTACCCAGCATGGCATCCTTCTCCAGGGACTGGTCTCCCTCTGATACTATGTCCACAGTAAGGGGGACTGAGTCTCGCCGTTTTCACGTCTAAGGAGCAGTCTGGCTGCATTTACTCCAAGACCGCGTTCTCAGGATCAAGGGGCCCAATGCCAAGGGCTTTAGTATGATGAGGCTCACATGAGCCAAGGCCTAATGCCTGCTGCCCGGGAGAGGATGGGGCGTGGTGCTGGCCTCAATGCATTCCCTCGACTGGCCTCCCCTGACCCTCACCTCTACCTTCCTTTCTTTCCACATCTAGGCTCCCTTTTTCCTCCTCCGGCATGAAAGAGGTGACAGCTGGCCTTGCCCTGTCCTGCAGCCAGGAAACCTGCCCATTGTCAGCCAAAGGCACACTATTGCCCAAACACATGCAGCGAGGGTGGGTGTGTCATGGAGCGGGTGTGGGGAGCCGGGTCCCTTGGTCTCCAACATAAATCGTTGGGAAAACCATTAGCGGGCCCTGTAGCTCAGAGACAAATTGTGAGGCCGAGGATCAATGTTATTTTTTCCACATACTGAATTCATAACGGTTTATGGCAAAATCAATGCAGATCTTCATGAATAAAGTGATGACAGGTGCACGTTAGAGACCCAGCGGGGGATGCAGGCGGTGACAAGAGCCTTGGCCAATCAGCAGGGCCAGCGGAGCCCTCCAAGGGCAGCTGGCATTCAGGAACCCCCTGTGGCATTGCCAGGGTTTGGTCCTCTCTGTAGTGTAAAGGGCCCTTCCCAGGGGGCGGGGCAGGGGAGGAGTGACAGAGAGAACGCTCTCCCTCCCGGGAGCTTTCCCTGCTCCGGGTTTTGTACGTGTGGTCTTGCTGACTCTTGGGGTGAGATGCCATTGCCCTCCTCATTTCACAGCTCAGGAAATTGAGGCTCGGAGAAGTGGAACGACTTAACTGGAATCACACAGTAAGAACTGGTGATGACTGGATTCAAACCCAGTACCTCCTGATTTCAGAGGCGAGTTTCTTTTTTATACAGACCTTACCTTGCTGCCCCATGCTTCCTGTCCCCTGGGCTTCTGCACACGCCGTGCCCTCCTTTTCCACCCAAGAGACTCCTGATCAGCCCTCACGAGGTGGCTGGACTGTGGCTGTGGAGGCTGAGTGCATCCTTGATAACTTCAGCTGTCCTTGTCTCAGTCTCAACCAAGGCAATTCTGTGTGTGTGTGGGGGGGGGCATTGTCTGGGGGTGTTTATCCTCAAGACTGTGGGCTATTTGAGGGGTGAACTGTATATTATTTTATCATATCTCTTTCAACCTGCCATCTAACCATCCATCCATCTAACCATCTAATCATCCATCCTTCAAACCATCCATCCATCCATCCATCCATCCATCCATCCATCCATCCATCC
>NW_022111357.1:27473992-27483077 GCF_000313985.2 Echinops telfairi | reverse complement strand
ATCCATCCATCCATCCATCCATCCATCCATCCATCCATCCATCCATCCATCCATCCTTCCTTCCATCCATCCACACATACATCTATCTAACCATCCATCCATCCATACGTTTCCAGGTAGGCCTCAGGACCTGGAAAAGTATCTGATTTTACAAGGAGGCTGCAATAGGCCTTGTGCAGAATGCTGTTGCCCCTGCCCGCGTTGTTCCAACCCAAACCATTTGTCAAGTTCTACCTGAAGCCTTACCTTCCCCAGACAGCACTAGTGGGTTATCCCAGCTCCCATTGAGCGCCCCTGTTTTGAAATTCCCCAGGTGCTCATGGATTTTTAAAGAATCAAGACAGCAGGATTAATATTAGCACATGGTGAGATGTTTCTCCCTGAGGAAGAATTCTCAGTGCTTTATGCCAATGAGACACGTACTACGATTAATTCCATCCTCAAGATGATGAAACGGAGGCCCAGGACATTCAGAAATTTGCCCAATTTCCTCACCTTAGAAGCAGCAGAGGTAGGCCTCTGGCCCTGGCATTCTGATAGGACCACTCTAGGTCCTGCCGTTAGTTCATTGGTTTGGGGTAGGGGTGGGGCTGCAGGGTGGAGGCTCCCATTCTTCACACGTGCCGCACATGCAGATGAAAAGGGGCCGGCCTGGGCAGGAGCGGCTTTACCCTCTCTGCTCCCAGGGGTGTTCCGAGAAGCAGGGGGCCAGGGGCTGATGGATCCTCAGCGCATCTGGAAGGTGAGCTCATGGTTTCTACCGGTTGTTTCCTGCATTGTGGTGATCTGGGCTCCGTGGCACCCCGAGGCTCCTGCTTTTTAGTATCCTAGTGAACCTAGTGACATCTTCACACCATTCTGGGGTTAGAAGTCTGAATCCAGGGCCAGGCTCTAGGAGGAGGTCCCTCTGCATCTCTTTCAATTTCTAGAAGTGGGCAATCCTGGACTGTCATCACATAGTGTCTGTGCTGGGCTTTACCGTGTGTGTGTGTGTGTGTGTGTGTGTGTGTGTGTGTGTGTGTTGGTGTGTCTGTGTGTACATCTGTATGTGTTTGTGTCTCTGAGTGTGTGTGACTGTGTGCATCTGTGTGCTTGTGACTCTCTGTGTGTCTGTCTCTCTGTGTGCTTATCTCTCTGTTTGTGTGTGTCTCTCTGTGTATGTATGTGTGTGGGGGGCAGTTTAGGACCCGCCCCATATTATATGGCCTCAATCGATGGTTTGCTTTCATTATGTTAATTATTAGATCCATGGCAAGTACTTGGTTAGGTTAGATTGACAGGTATAAGAGGGTTCCAACACATCCTTTGGGGAGCACAGTTCATTCCACAGCACCCTGGGCATTGGGAACAGCAGAGAGATGACCAGTCAGTCTCCCCAAGGCCTCTCCAAACTGAGGGTGGCTGTCATCTACACGCTCACAGCTCCTGACTCCGATCCCCGGGAAACCACTGGCAGAGCTAGGATTTCAGCTCCAGGGTTCTGTGCACGCAGTGACTGGCTGCAGGGTGTACCTGAGCAGTCCCAGGGGCAGGTCCCAGGCCTGGTTGGCCCCAGGTTGCCTTCCCATTCTTATGCCAGTTCTCAAAATCTGCTCACGTGGGCAGAGACATCCCTCACATACAGACTGGAGGCATTGAATGGATCTTAATGGGCCACACGGTAATAAGGGGCACGGATAAGGTGGGTATCTTAGTTTGTTGGCTGCAGTTACTTCTAATGTGCCAGGCTACCACCCTAGGCAAGATGGTGCCACTTTGTCGTTGGTCAACCTTACTTACCCTGCCTCTCTCTCCTGCTGGACCAAAAGGAATGATGGGTGGGTGAGGACAAGCCAGCCTGGACTCCTCACAGCAGGCTCAAAAGCATCCTTAGGGCCGGAAGCTTCGCCTCGGCACTGGCAGGGGCCTGTTGCTTCGGTTCGGCTGTTGCTGTGTTCCAACTGGAGTAGCCAGGGCAGAGGTGGGAAGCAGCCCACCCAGGGAGAGGCTGTGGTTTAGTGGCAGAACAAAAACCATCACGATTATGCTAACTCTGTGGCCAATGCCCTTGACCCTACCTGATGTGGCCTCCCCGAAGGTGGTCTTCCTGATGATCCCCCACAAACAGGTTCCACCATCCCTTTGTGCTGGGTAAATGGGTGTCCAAGTCGCCGCCCTCCCCATCTTAAAGGACAGTCGGGAAGATTGAGTGAGCTAGTCGGGTAGGCACATAGACATAAAGCCAGCTCCCCCTCCAGAGGAGCCCTGGTGGCCTCGTGGGTTGGTTCCCCATCGGCCTGGGAACTACAAGGTCAGCAGTTGGAGACCGCCAGCCGCTCCGCGGGAGTAAAATTGGTTAAAAAGGATTTCTGTGCTTGTGAAGATGGATAGTCTCAGAATCCCACAGGGGCGGCCCTTCTCCGCCCGTTGGCTCATTGCCAGTTGGGTTTGGAATCAACCCGATGGCTTGTTTCGGTAGCCCTCCTGGGCTTTACTGCGCACCAGACCCCGAGCTTGACGTGGATATAGGAGACCACGGGGACCCTGAAACCACAAGCCCCCTCCCCACGTTCCCGATGCCTCCTCCACTGGCCCCTTCCTCTAATTTCTCAGTTATCAGTTAGGTCTTAGCCAGGTGCACATCTCCCAGTAGCCCTCCTGATTGCCCATGCCGGTCTCTCCGTTCCCAGGCGCCTGTGCATCTGGAACAGCTGTGCTCCAAGTAGTGGGCAAGGTCTGTGTCTCCCCAGGTGCCTGGCACACGTGTCAGCGGCACTAAGCGGAATTTTGCCGCTGAGGACTCTGGGAAGGTCCACAGGGAACAGTGGTAACTGTCAAGGGGCTTTTCCCTTATACCTGGGCAGTGCTGCAATGCCCTAGGCTGCCTGCAGAGGGGGATGTTCTAGGGATGGCGGCAATTCGGAATCAGGGCGACAGGGACAGGTCTGTCGCCCTGAAAACATGCCACATTGTGACAGTGCGGAGCCTGCCCCAGCTGAGTTCTGACACCCGCACAGGTTAATGCAGGCCGAGGAAGGATTTCTCTGCGCTTCAGCTCCGGGCCTGGGAGGCCCGCCCGGCTTGTGGTCAGGAGGTGATCAATCGCATCTATACTCTATTTATTATTTGGCTGCCTTCTTCCTCTCTCCTTTCTCATCCCCAATTAGATTTAATTAGATATTGACAACAGATGCAGGTGGTCTGCGTCTGAGAGGTATGAGCCTGGAGGCTGAGTGGCAGCTGCAGAGAGAGGAGGGTAGGGACGGGGGCAGCCAGAGCCTCAGGATAGGGACAGGGGAAGGGGACAGCTCTAGAGTCTCATGACGGGACCCGAGGAGCTGAGAGGCCAGGTAGCAGCTGAAGGCTTAACTGTGTGTGCCACCCAGCAACACGCGGGTCACCGTGAGTTGGAACTGACTCCACTGGTAGGCTTTTGTTTGTTTGTTGTTTGTCCCCCTCCCAAAAGGTTTCCCTCCTTCCCACTCTATTTCCCGTGAGCATCTACAGCCTTGTCTGTCCCTGGACTTCTGGTCCCTCCACTCCAGCTAATAGTTCAGTTCCCCTAACCCACCGGTGTTTGAAGGCAAGTCCCATCTAGAGGAGGTGCCCTTGTTCCGATCACCCTTATCCAATCACTCTGCCCTCACCTCTCCCTAGGGGTGGAGCTGCCCCGCCCACTGATGCCAGCAAGGCCCTGCGATGTACTTTGGCCAAGGGAAATAGCCACGACCTGAGCACAGGCCTTCCCTGTGGAGGTGGCTCCAGAAGTTCATGGAAAAATGGAAGCGAACGAGAGTGGCACTTTCCCCACCAACCTGGGCTCCAGCAGGGACCCTTGGGGATGTGACCTGGAGCTACAGCTGGGCCCAGCCTGTACCAGCCGACCCACAGGCAGGAGGAAGCCCCATGAGCGTCACAGCGGCGTGTGGGTCTTGTAAGTGCCTCAGGCTCTGTGGTTCTTATGAGAGCATCCTTGCTGCGGGGCATGGCTGCTTCGGAGGGTTGGGTGGGCCCTCAGTGGGTGGCACAGAGAAGCAGACTACTCTAGGCCAAGAGAGTCGACTCCAATCGCTTCCACCAAACTTCCTGTGTGCCTTTGGGCGAGTGGGAAAGCAGGTCACACCAGGCTGTGTGGCTCTGGGCCAAGAGCTTTCCTTTCTCACTGTGGTAGTTACATCATCTGGTGTCAATGTGAGACTATCACGAGTGAAGGGGTGGAGTTCAGCCTGTCAATCAGCTTGCAGCTTGATAACCTCATTTGGAGGTCCTAAGGAGATAAATAGCTCACCAGAGGCCAGACCCACACTCTCCCTGTGAGACATTCCTGCTGGCAAGCCACATGGAGCCGGATGATCACACGCCAGTGCTGAGATGCTTCCACCGCCACTGGATCCACAAGACTTTCCACCCACCGGCCTGTGATCATCCTGCATTCAGCATCATTGCATGTGTTGTGTAAGTCTGAAGAGGAAACTACAGACCTGTATTGGACATATGAGCTAATATTGGACTTCTGGACTTGATCTGGACTGGGCTGGGATGTTATATACAATTACTCTTTATATAAAGCTCTCTTTGACACCCATGAGTGTCTATGAATTTGTTTCTCTAGTCTACCTGGACTAACACACTCCGTTTGTCACCACCATTCCTTTCTTACACTGACCCCCTTCTGTGCTAGACAGTGTGTGCGGTGCTTATCGTGCTAACAGCTCACTAGGATTATGCTGAACATTCTAATGTTTCTGCGAGGAATGGTAATACTAGCTTAAGAAGCAGCCATTTCTTGAACAGCACTCCGGCCCAGGCCTGCGTCCGTAATTTAAGTGTCTTGTTTCAATTGACTCCAAACACAGCCCACTAGACTGTGAACTCTACCAGGCAGACAGCATGCCTGTCAACTTCACTGCTGTGTCCCAGCAAGGACTGCCACGTGGTGCCCAATCCATTACTGTGGGAGTGGGAGCCCCGAGAGGCACGTGGTTCCCACCAGGCCTCCCTTGGGGCAGTGCAGACTGCTCCTGAGAGCTGCAATGTTGGGGGATCGAGTTCCCCGCAGGGCATCTCTGAAGTAAGGCCTGGTGATCTGCTTCTGAAACACCAGCCATTCAAAACCCCGTGGCATTCAGTTCCACTCCGAGACACACAGGCTTGCTAGGAGTTGATTCCGACTTAAAGGCAACTGGCTCTCTTCTTTCTGTGCCTGATAAACTGAGGGTGATTGCAACCCCTCCAACTTCCACTGGGGGCCATCTGGTAATGCCTGGAGACATTTTGGCTAGTCTGACTAGGGGAGGGGCTACTAGACGGACCGAGTGGAGGTCAGGGAAGCTGCTGAAGAAACTACAGGGCCTTCCCCAAAGCAAAGAACCGAGCACCCACACATCTCCATGGGAAGCCTGGCCTGGAGGAATCCGGCTATGAAGGGGCCAGGCAGGGAATTACATTCCAATTGGTTCTGTCCCAAAGCACCTGTATTCCTTTCCTAGGGCTGTTGTAACACATTACCACAGACAAGGCGGCTGCCAACAGACCTGGGAGCTAGAAGACGGAGATGGGGGTGATGGGAGCCACCCTCCCTCTGTGGGCTCTAGCAGGGGCACTGCTGGAGTGCCATGTCTCCATCCCATGCCTTCTCTAGCTTCTGGTAGTTGCTCATGGTCCTTGGCCACATCACTCCAGCCTCTGTTTCTGTCTTACCATCTTCTCCTCTTCTCTCGGTCTTAAACCTCCTTCTTCCTCACTCTCATGAGGATGCTTCTTGTTGCAGTTAAAGCCCACCTGGATCACCCTGACTATCCCCTCAACTCAAGATAATCATTCACAGGTACAAAGACCATCCGTCTTACCCCAAACACCACAGGGATTTGACATGGATGTTAGTAGAGGGCCATCCTCCAGCCGACCGCAGCCCCTCTCCTTACCTGTGGCTGGCCTGCTCTTACCACATGAGCACTGAACTTCATCTTCACTGCAGCCCTCCAGGAGAACAGTCCACCCCACATTACAGACAACTTACCGAGGCTCAGAAATGCTCCAGGGCGATTTCTCGGGAGCCAAGGAGAAAGAGAACCAGTGTTGGGGTCAGGATTCATTTGCTGGCTCTATGAGGACTTGAACTGAGTCCCCTGAAAATACGTATTGAAGTCTTGGCCACATGAACCCCCCTCTGGTGTGATCCTGCTTGGAACACTTCGTTGCTTCTGTTGGTGAGATCATAACAATGCAGGGTGGATCCTACACCTAATCACCTCTGAATTGTAAAAGGTGGAAATTCAGGGGAGAGACACCAAGGCCGGGGGTGGTGTGGGGGAGACACCACGGGAAGACAGACACACGCAGGAGATGCATGTACATGGCCAGGGACCCTAACGATGGCAGCAGTTACTGTAATTTGTTGTCTGTCAGGAGATGTCAAACATTGTGGGAAAATGAAATGAAAAGATCATGAATGTTGTCTTCAACTATTTCAGGTCCCCTTGTGCAAATAAGCAGCCACAACTTGAATTCATACCTCTAGCTGCCCGTGGGATTAAAAAAAGAAAAAGAGATGTAGTTTTGTCCCATGTATGGCGGCTTTGTCCTTGGCTACAGAAAAATCACCAGCAATTGCCAGGGGACTTTATCAGGGGACTTGGCTCCAACACTCAGGGCCAGGCTAAGTTTGGGCTTGGAAACACTGTTGCTCTGATGAGCTTTTTCGGTACCTCCTCTTTCTCCAGCCACCTTCTTCTTTCACCTGTCCTCTGTCGTCTGTCAGCAGGCTGGGGAGCAGCCTGGGTAGGACAGGGATACTAACGAGGAAGGCACTGGGCCATGCTTGATGATTTAGATGTTGTCATTAAAGGGTGCAGCCAGAGCCCCACACTCCCATCCTACCCTTTATAGCAAATGTCCCACCACCAACCCACTACTTTGGAGATAAATGTTCCAATCCTGGGTGTCACATCATTTAAAACCCCCATCAACTTGTTTGCCCGCCTCTGGTGATAGTTTTATTGAGGCGCAATGTATACGCAGTAAACCGCACATCTTTGAAGTAAACAGCTCGGTACGTTTCAGCATGCGTTGAAATCAACACACGAATCAGGAGCATGAGCATGCTCATTGGCCCCAAAATTTTCTTCCTCCCCTTTGTAGTCAGCATCTCCTCTCTCTCCCCATGTCACTGCTGGCCCTCTTTCTGTCTACAGTTAGTTTGCATTTTCTGGAGGCTCACAGAAATGGAGTTCCACTGTATTGTCTTAGCTATTGAGCCCTGCTGTAGCAGGAGTACCACAAGATTTAGGTGTGACATGAACGAAAATCTTCCTTTCTCACTATTCAGCAGGTCCCACCCAGGTTCTCAGAAATGGTGATGTCTCCCTGGACATTCCTTGGCTTCTTGGTGTTCCTTAGCTGGTTAATGTGTCTTTCTGCATGTACAGTGTGTGTCCCTGTGCCTATTCTGCCCTTGTTATCAGTCACAAGTGAGCTGATTTAGAACCCATTCTCCACTGGCATGGCCTCATGGACATACCAATGAAGTCTCTGGTTCCAAAGACGATCACAGGACCAGGGTTGATACATATTTTCTTGAGGTCCAATTCCATCCGAAATGTGTATTCTCTTTCTCCTTCTGCTGCTGCTGCTGCTGCTTCTAACAGAGCATAATTGTTTCAAGATTCAACCATATCGTTTCTTGTACCAGTAGTTTATTCCTTTTATTGATGGAGCTCTGGTGGTAGAGTGAATTGCACATTGTGCTACTCACTGCAAGGTCAGCAGTTCGAACCCAATAGTCACACCTAGAGAAAAGAGGAAGCTGTCTGCTCCCAGAAATATTAAAAGGCTCAGGACCCCAAAGAGGGAGTTCTACACTGTCCTGCAGGGTCGGTCGGAGTCTGAATCAACACGTGAGTTCGAGTATGGGAATATTCTTTTGATCATGCAGTTTTATTCTCTCCACTCACCTATTGAGAGATGTTTGCCTCTTTGGCAATGTCGGGAAGATTATGAATAAAGTGGCTGTCAGCATTTGTCCTCAAATCTTTGTACGGATACCAGCTTTCATTTGTCTGGGGAAAATACCCGGGATTGGCTGGATTATAGGGTGGGTGCATGCTTCCCTTATAATTAAGTTTTGAGGGTTCTTTACATATTCCAGGTATGAATATTTTAGCAGATATATGACTCCTAAATATTTCCTCTTAGTCTGTGGCTTTTTGTTCTAACAGTGTTTGACAAGGCGCAGAAGGTTTTTATTTAAAGGAAGACAATTTATCAGCATATTCCTCCATTGATACATTCCATTCTTGCCGTCACATCTAAGAAGTCGGTGCCTAAGCGATGTCACAAGGTTACCCTCCCTCATTTTCATGTGTAGCTGATGATTCATTGAGTTGCTGTTACTGAAGTGTACACGTGAAATATATTTAAATGGCAAATGTCATGTCATCTATACTTTCACAACAATAAAAATGGTGAGTTATTGATCCGAGTTCATGGTTTTTGCATGTAGCTGTCAATTTTTTTCCAGCGTTATTTGTTGAAAAAACAAACTAACCTTTTTCACTGAATTGCCTTTGTAACTGTTTTGAAAATTATTTATCCTTATCCCTAGGGTCTATGTCTGGACTCTATTCTGTTTAATTGATGTATGTCTACCACTCTCTATTCAATATTGAAGCTTTATAATATGATTTCAGAGTAGACAGTGCTAGTTCTACAAATTCAGGTTTCTTAGACCAACTTGTTTCAGAAATGTTAAGAATCTTTTGCCCTTCTACCTGAATTTTATAATTTTACCAAAATTTATAAATTTTACAAAAATGCTTGCTGGTGTTTTGATGAGCAATGACATTTTAACATTATACATCTTTCAACCCATGAATATGATATAGCTCTTAATTTATTTAGAGCTTCAATTTCTTTCATCAGTTTTTGGTGTACAAAACTACAAAAATGTTTTAATTTTTCACATTTTTATTTTTTTCCATTCTTTAGAATATATATTCCTACTCCCTCTTTTGATGACATTTGTTTATTTCAGTTTCCAGTAGTTGGTTTCTAGAATAGAGGAGATACAATTTACTTTTGCATATTTGGAATCAAAGCCTTGTAACAT
>NW_022111357.1:27469917-27471817 GCF_000313985.2 Echinops telfairi | reverse complement strand
CTGCAACTCGGGAAGAGGGGAAGGGGCACTGGTCTGGTCGGAGCGCATGTGAGCCAATGAGGGGGAAGGGGAAGAAAAGGAAAGAGTGGAGCACATCCTGGATTGCTGAGCCCTGGGGACAATGTACCTGTTTGGAACAACGATACACGGAGATGACCACGGGGCGGCCCCACCACGGGACACAGCGTTCCTCATTGACCCATCGCACCACTGGAGACAAACGGCGGGAATTGTGCCCATGAGCTCACCAAGCTGAACGCCAACCTCTGGGGGCATGCCTCAGAGCAGCGGGTGGAGCAGAGCAGTGAGGTCCCCAGGGACAGAGGCGGTGTCTGGTAGTATTTTTATTAATTGCTTTACATTTTCTACATAGATGACTATCATATCTACAACAAACAAACAAACTAACCAGTTTTACTTCATTTTTCCAATATGGTTCTCTTTTATTTCTCTTTCTCAACTCACTATACTTGCTAAAACTCCCAGTACAATGTTGAATGGGACTAGTCAGAGCAGGTATCTGTGTACTGTTAATTATCTTAAGGGTAAAACACTCGGTCTTTCACCATTGAGTAGCCAATAGTTGCACACTGTTTTGTTGATGTCTTTCATCATATTCGTGATAAAAATACTGTCTTATTCTTAGCTGCTGAGGTTTTTTAAATCAGGAATGGATGTTGGATTCTGTCAAATACTTTTTCTATATCTTTAAGATGATCATAAGATTAAAAAATTTTTGCTAACACAGTCAGCCACTTATTGAGTTTCAAATGTTAAACCAACCTTGCATTATTGAGATAGGCTTATGTAAACAGGAAACAGCATTCTGTCTACGGTTATTACACTTGGTTGATATTTTTGCATCCCTATTCATGAGCAATCTTGCTCTGCAATTTATTTCCTTCCTTCTGGCCTCCTTCCTCCCTCCTTCCCTCCCTCCCTCCCTCCTTTCCTCCCTCCTGTTCTTCTTTCCTGTAACATTTATTATCTGAAGTTAGTATCTGGTCTTGTAGAATGAGTTCAGAATTTTTCCCTGCTCTTCAATTTTCTGACAGAATACATGTATAATTTGATTTATTTCTCCCTGGAATGTTTTGTTGAATTCATGAGTACATCTGTATGGGCCTTAAGTTTGCTTTGTGACAATATTTCTCACAACACAATTAATCTCACTAATTCAAAACTCAAAACCAAACTAAATGCCATCAAGGCAATTCCAGCTCATAGTGACCTTGTGGCAAAACTGCCCCTGTGGGTTTCTTTACAAGCTGCATCTTTCTCCTACAGGGCGCCTGGTGGTTTCAAACGGATGCCCTTGAAACTTGCAGCCCAACACTTAATGCACTGCCCTCAGGGCTCTGTAATCTCTCTAATAGCTGTAAGCTATGTGGTAACCCATTTCTATTGGCTGAGTATTAGAGTTTGTGCCTTTCAAAGCTTTAACATTTTTCATATGCCTTGCCAAGTTTTCTGGCATGCAGTCATTCCTGTTGTTGTCAGATGGTTCCATGCACTGGCTCATAACCATGACCCAGGTCTGTGCCGCCCCCACAGTTGCTGCTACATTTGAACCCATTGTTTCGTTTGTTTGAGAGGAGCTGATTTGTCACTAAAGACTCCACGTCCATTTCAGTTTTACTTTTCCTCTGCGTTTTTTGTAAGCCACTCAGATCACTGTTTAGGGTTGAGGGTTTTTTGGGGGTGAAAGAAACCTACTGAACTATATATATTACACAGTCTATCTCAAGAAATGAAACCGACCATATCTTGTTAAATCCCCCTTTTTCTTTCACCACCCCTCCCAATTCCTCCCCTCTCTCCGTTCTCACCCCCTCCGCGTCGTCATCAGATCTTTTCTTCTGGTGTATAAACCGTGCGTTTTCTTCATTATTTATCCTTA
>NW_022111357.1:27467790-27468866 GCF_000313985.2 Echinops telfairi | reverse complement strand
GTCTGTTTGTGAGATGGAGCAGGACTTCATGGGTTGGTGGCGGACATATGGGTTGATGTTGGACTTGTGGGCTTGCGCAGCACTGGGTTGGGATGTTTTCTTGATGCGCACTTAACCTTTATATACAACTCTCTCTTATACATGAGTTTCTGTGGCTTTGTTTCTCTGAGTACCCAGACGAACACAGTTACTGAATATTTTCCCCGACCTGTGGGTTCTTTGTTGGCTCTTTTGATGAAGTCTTTAATGTGCACGAATGTCATCATTTTAGCTGTTCCTGGTTCTTTATTTTGTCTTTTATAGTGTGGATATTTTTCATTGTGTTTGGTAGTGTGTTTATGCCTTGTATCAGAGTCCATAAACTTGTCCCTTTTTTTCATTGGCTTAATAATTGTGTGATTTATATTGAGGTATTTTATCCATCTTGAGTCTGGGGTTTTGTTGTTGTTGTTTTTAGTTATGGGTTTTGTTTCACTCTTTTTCAGGTGAAGATCCAGTTTTCCAGCAACATTTGTTGGAAAGGCTATCTCTTGCCCATTTAATGTGTTTTAGCTCTTTATCAAAAATTAGGTGTCTATAGAGTATTTCTGGGTTTTCAATTCTAATCCATTGTTTTTCATATCTAGCTTTCTACCAGTATCAGACTCTTTTGATTACCATGGCTATATAATAGGTTTTAAGGTCTGGGAGTGAAAAGCCTCCTACTTTGTTTTATATTTTAATAATGTTTTATTTATCCTGGATTTCTTTCCTCTCCATATTAAGTTTGTAATTAGTTTTTCCATTTCTTTGAAAAACTGTGGTGGGATTTGAATCAGAATTGACTTGGGATTCATCAAGTAATTTTGGTAATATTGACCTCTTCACAATATTTCGTCTATCTGTCCAAGAACATGGTAACTTGTCAATATATCTCACTGAGGTGTTTCCTCTTGTTCGCTCACCCTCTCCTATGTTGACTGTCATGTCCTTTTCCAGGATCTGGCCCCTCCTGACAGTTTGTCCAGAACAAGTTGGTAACAAGAATATTGGCTGTACTTTTTCCAAGACAAAATGGTTCATTCTATTGGTAGTCC
>NW_022111357.1:27452055-27467249 GCF_000313985.2 Echinops telfairi | reverse complement strand
TTGGTCTTGTGCCATCCTCACAATTGTGTCTGAGCCCATGGATGCAGCCATTGTGTACACCAATCTCACGGAGGGCCTTCATCTTTGTCATCCTTCTCCAAGGACTGTTCTCTCCTGACACCATGCCCAAAGTACACATGACAAAGTCCTGCCATCCTTGCCTTGAAGGAGTACTCTGGCCTTGTTTCTTCCAACACAGAGCAGCTTGTCTTTAGGCAGTCCACAGTGCATTCAATGGTCTTCAGCACCACAATTCAAGTGTACTGGCGTCCATGGTACCTTCACTCTTCTTCCCCAGCACCGTAATTCAGTCTTCTTTATTCACTGCCCGGCTTCCTCATGCCTGTGCGGCACGTGAAGGATCGGGCTCACGTTAGTCCTCACAGTGATATATTTGCTCTTTTACATTTTAAAGAGTTTTTTTGTGTGCAGTAGCTTTACCCTTGATTTTTTGGACTGTTGCTTCCTTGAGTGTTGATTGTGGAGCTAAGAAAAAAGAACTCTTTGATAATTTCAATATTATTCTATTGGTTCAGCTGAATATTGGTTCAGTTGTGAGGATTTTTGTTTACACTTAATTACAAGTCATAGTGGAGCCTATAATATTGATCTTCATCAACAAGTGTCTCAAATCCTCTTCACTTTCAGCAAGTAAGATTGTGCCATCTACACATCACAGGTTGTTAATGGGTCTTCCTCCAAACTTGATGCTGTGTGTTTTTTCAAACAGCCCAATTTCTTGAATTACTTGCTCAACACACAGATTGAATACGTATGTTGAAAAGATACAACAACCGTGACACACATTGGGTTAGGCCGGGTTGACTAGAGAAACAAATCTAGTGACACTCATAGATGCATAAGAAAAAGTTTTATATCAAGCAGTAATTATATACTTGACTCCAAGTCATGTCCATAAGCGTGATACTAGTCGATAATCCCGCTTCAGATGCACACAGCCACATGCAATCATTCAGAATGCAGGAGTATCACAGATTGGTGGGTGCAAAGTGGTGTGGATCCAGCGGTGTTGGAAGCATCAGGTCTCAGAGAGACCTACCTACAGGAAAATGAAGGCAGAGAGAGAAGGGGGGTGGTTCCTAGGGTCCTCTTTAGGAGAAGGCCACGCCCACAAGGAGGTACCATCAGGCTGTGACTTGATTGACAGGCTGACCTCCTCCCTTACACTTTTATGTCTTCAAGTTGACGTGAAATGATGTAAACACCACACGCATCTTTACTGGTTTTAAAACACTAAACCTTGTTCATAATATTACTTTAAATGTGTGTAGAATTTGTAGCAATGCCACCTCTTCAGTTTCTGATGGTGATTTGTGTTGTCTTTTCCCCCCTGATTGGTCTTTATAAACAATGATCCATGTTATTGATCTTCTTGGAGAATTGTGTTTTGTTTCATTTCATTTCGCTGTTGTTTTTCTGTTTCATATTTTGTTGACTTTCATCCTGATATTATTTCCTCATATCCATTTATATTGGGTTTAATTAGATCTTCTCTTTCCGGTTCATTAAGGAGGAAGCTGAAGCCACTGATTTGAGATCTTTCCTCTTTTCTGATTTAAGCATTTCGTTTTATAAATTTCCCCAGAAGTATTGCTCAGGAGTGTCCCACAATTTTGATATGTGTTTTCATTTTCATTCTGTCCAAAATAAGTGCTCCTCTCCTTTTTTATTTCTTCTCTCATCTAGGGTTTACAGAGAGGCATGCAGCCTGACTGCCAGGTATTTGGAGGTTTTCCAAAGATCTCTCTCCAATATTAATTTTTAATTTAATCTCAATCTGGTGAGAAATTGAATAAATGAACAAATTGAATCCCCGCTAAAGGATTTTATGTCGTCTGTCTTGGTAGATGTTCCATGTGCACTTAAGAAGAATCTGTATTCTGCTGTTGTCGGGGAGCATGTTCTAAAAATGTCAATTACAAAGTTGGTTGATAGTGCTGTTCAAATAGTCTATATCCTTGCTGATTTTCTGTTTACTCGTTCTATCAATCACTAAGCGAGAAGTACTGAAATCTGACTGTAATTGTGGATTTTTTTACTTCCCCCTGGAGTTCTTCACAGTTTCATATGGTGGAAGGTTAGGTTATTGATTTGAGATGTTTCTTCTTTTTTATTAAAGGTGTTTACATCTATGAATTTCCCTCAAAACTCTAACTGAATCCCTTAGGTTTTGGTTTGCTCTGTCTTCATTTTCATTGATCTCAAAGTGCTCTCTAATTTCCCTTGTAATTTCTCCTCTGCTCTATAAATTGGTTAGGGGTGTGTTTCACTTTCACATGTTTGTATATATTTCAAATTTATTTTTATTCATTCATCTATTGGTTTCAATAGATAAATGAATTAGATGCATTGCATTGGGTAAATCTGCTGTAAAAGACCTCTTTAGAGTAATGAAAAACAAGGATGCTACTTTGAGGACAAAGGTGAACCTGACCCAAGCCATGTTATTCTCCATTGAATCATATGCATGGGAAAGCTGGACGTTGAGTAAGGTAGACCACAGAAGAATTGATGCATCTGAATTGTGGTGCTGGAGCAGATATTGAATGTACCATGGACTGCTAAAAGGACAAACTGATCTGTATTGGAAGAAGTAAGGTCAGAGTGCTCCTTAGAGGCAGGGATGGCAAGACTTCATCTTACCTACTTTGGACATGTACCTGTCCCTGGAGAAGGACACGAGACTTGGTAAAATGGAGGGGCAGCGAAAAGAGGAAGGTCCTCACGGAGGTAGGTTGGCACAGTGGCTGCATGAGTGGGCTCAGACATAGGAACAATTATGAGGAAGGCGCAGGACCCGGCCGCACGTCCTTCTGTTGTGCCCAGGGTCACGCTGGGCTGGAGCCGACTGACGGCACCCAACAACAGCATGGATTTCATGTCATGGCTCTACAGAAAACTTTATATCATTTCAATCCTTTTAAATATCTATTATTACTAAAATATCCTTTTAGTAGCGGCTCCTACAGTGCTTATAACAATCCACCCGTCCATTGTATCAGGCATATGTGTACATATGTTGCCATCCTTCTTTCCTAAACATTGAGACTTGATCTGTGCCCCGCCCGTGGTCTGCTCTGGAGAACGTTCTGTGTGCCCTTGAACGAATATGTTAGGTAGCATGTCCTATGGATTTATGTTATTTCTACTTTTGTTCATACTGCCCCTCAAGTCCATTTCCTCCTTGCTCTTCAAACGATCGCTATTATTCAAAGTGCAATATTAAAATCTCCAACTCTGAATGTTGAATGGTCTATTTCTGTCCGTTTTGTGCTTCATATATTTGGGGGCCTCGGTTGGCACATAAATGTTTATAATTTTGACATTTTCTTCATATGGTGACCCTTTTATCATTATAAACTATCCTTATTTATCTTTAGAAACATGATTTGGAGTTCAAGGCATGTACTTTCTTCCATGAGTGTAGCCACCACAGCCTCCCGGGGCTTGCTGTTTGCAAGCACATTTCCCTCTGCGCTCATTTTCAACCTATTGGCACATTTGGATCCAAAGTGTGTGTCCTACAGACAGCATTTCATTGGACTCTTTCTGAAAAATCCCAACCGACAGTCCCTTTCTTTGAATGTTATTGTCCAATCTATTTCCACCCCTTGCCTGTCCGTTTTTCAGACTGTGGCAGCTTGTGTGTTGCTGTGATGCTGAACTTGATACCACTGGGATTTCAGATATCAACAAGGTCATCCAAAGTGAACAGGCCTTGGCAGAGCTTCCAGACTAAGAACAGACTGTGAAGAAGGACTAGGCATTCCATTTCAGAGGAGTCAGCCACGGAAAACCCTGTAACTACTATCAAAGCATTGCCGGTTACTGAAAGCCCCATGGCTAGAAGCTGGACCTTGTTAGAGGCAGCACTAGAAAATGATCCCCTCGGGTCAGAGGCATTCAAAATACGACTGAGGCAGAGCTGCATTCTCAACGTAGGTTGGCAAAAATGGTGTAGCTGGAGTAAAGCTTATGGGAGGAAAGCTTTCAGGACCTTTATTTGCTGATGGGCATGCCTCAAAATGAGAAGGAACAACGGCAAACATCATTTAATAATAGGGAGTTGGAATGTACTAAATATAAGCCTAGGGAGATTGGAAGTCCTCAAAAATGAAAGGGAATCTACAAAGGTGGACATTCTAGGAGTCAGTGAGCTGAAACAGATTGGCATTGACCTTTCTGAATCACAAAATCCTATGATTTACTATCCATAATGAAAACCCTCTAGAAAAATGACATTACATCCATAGTCAAAAAGGATATTTCAAGAGTTATCTTTAAGTACGATGCCGTCTGTGATAGAATAATATCTATCTGAATACAAGTAAATGTAATCACTACAACTATTACTCAAATGTATGCACCAACCACCAAAGTTGGTAATGCAGAAATTGAAGAATTCTACCAAAGTCTTCAATCTGAAATTGATCAAACATAAAATCAAGATGCATTGATAATTATTGTCAATTGGGCTGCAAAAGTTGGAGACAGAGAGGAGGAACAGTGGTTGGAAACAACGACCTTGTGAAAGAAGCAAAGCTGGAGATGGCATGATAGAATTTTGGAAGACCGATGACTTCTTTAGAGCAAGCACGCTTTTCAACAACAAAGAGGAAGACTATGTGCATGGACCTCTCCTGATGGAAGACTCATCTGTGGGAAGAGGTGGTGAAGAAGCTTGATACCAGCGGCTAAAATTGGGTCAGGGCCAACTGTCGAATCAATTGCTCATATTTAAGTTCAGGTTGAAGTTGAAGAAACCGAAAACAAGTCCACAAGAGCCAAAACAACCTTGAGTCTATTCTGCTTGAACTTTGAGAACATCTCAAGAATAGGTTTGACACATTGAGCACTAATGAGACAAAACCTTATGAGCTGTTGAAAGACATTAAGAAAATCATTCATGAAGAAAGCAAATGGTCATTTAACAGTCAGGAAAGCAAAACAAAAAACAAAAAAAAAACCAGTGTGGATGGCAGAGGAAATTCTTGTTCTTAAGCTTAGAGTCTCTAAAGCAAACAGAAGAAACTGTGAAGCCTGAGAGTGGTACAGAAAATTTCAAAGGGCAGCTTGAGAAGACAAAATAAAATATCATTATAAAATGTGAAAAACCTAGAGTTAGAAAACCAAACAGGAAGAACATGTTCAGTATATCTTAATCAGAAAGAACTCAAGAAAAAAATCAAGCCTCGAGTTGCAATATTGAAAGATTCTATGGGCAAAATATTGAATGACACAGGAAACACCAAAAGAAGATTGAAAGAATACACAGAGGCACTGTCCCAAATAGAATTAGTCAGCATTCATCCAGTTGAAGAGATGGGATATGACAAGAACCAAGGGGACTGAAGGAGGAAGTTCAAGCTGTAATGAAAGCATTAGTCAAAAACAAGTCTCCAGGAATTGATGGAATGCCAATTTAAATGTTTCAAAAAGCTGATGAAGCACTTACTCATCTATGCCAGGAAATTTGGAAGACAGCTACTTGACCAACTGACCAAATGGTATTTACATTGGGAAGCAAGACGACCCAACAGAATGCACAAATTATAGAACAATATAATTAATATCACATGCGATAACATTTTGCTGAGGATCCTCTGACAACGGCTGTAGCAGTGCACATTGATAGGGAGTTGCCAGAGGTGCAGAAGAGGATGTGAAACAAGGAATATCATTGCTGATGTCAGACGAATCTTGGCTCAAAGCCAAGAACACCAAAAAGATGTGTACTTGTTCATTGACTATGCCAAGGCATTCAAGTGTGTGGATCATAACAAACTATGGATAGCCTTGGGGACACTTGAGGAACACTCCATTGTGCTCATGCAGAACTTGGACATAGATCAAGAGGCAGCGGTTGGGTATGGGTCAGGGTTGCCTCCTCTCCCCACACTGCATGCTGAGCAAATAATCAGAGAAGCTGATGGTGTTGGAGACAATATTGACAGTACCATGGACTTCCAAAAGAACAAATGAATTTGTCTTGGAATAAGTACAGCCAAAATGCTCCTTAGGGGCAAGAATGAGGAGGTTTTGTCTCACATACTTTGGGCAGGTTATCAGGAGAGACCTAGCCTAAAGTGGAGGAGCAGAGAAAAAGAGGAAGTCCCAGGCTGAGATGGATTTGCACAGTTGCTGCTCACAGGATAGGGGAGATGTTTCCTTCTGTTTCACCTAGGGTGGCTGTGAGTCAGAATGGATTCAATAGCACCTAACAGCAACAATCTACTTACAGTTAATATTTTTATTGATATAGCAGGATTCATGTCTACCATTTTATCTTTTGTTTCTTAGATGTTGTGTTAGATCACCTTTCTTTGGAATGGGTACAAATATGAATCTCTTCCAGTTGGCTGGCCCAGTAGCTGTCTTTCAAATGTACAGGCATAGACTAATGAATGCTTTAAGTACGTCATCAGCTTGTTGAACCATTTCAACTCCAACAATTCAGCTCCATCAATCCTGGAGCCTTGTGTTTTACTAATAGCTCTCAGTGCAGCTTGGGCTTCTTCCTTCAATACCTTTGGCTCTTGATCATGTCCTACTGACTTAAGTGGTTGAATTTGACTACTTCTTTTTGGCTCTACGAAGTCCTTCTTTGATGCTACCTGCATCACTCAATATTTTACACACATTAGTATTATTGTCAGGTACTGTCATGCCGGTTCTGATTCACAGCAACCCCATATACAACAGAACAGAGCCCCACTCCGTCCTGTGCCACCATCACAATTGTTATGTTTAAACTCATTGTTGCAGCCACTGTGTCAATCCGTCTTATCCAAGGTGGTCCTCTTTTTCACTGACCCTCTACTTTACCAAGCATGGTGTCCTTTAGCAGGGACTGGTCTCTCCGATAACATGTCCAAAGCACATGAGACCAAGTCTCACCATTCTTGCCTCTAAGGAGCATTTTGGCTGTACTTCTTCCAAGATAGGCTTGTTTGTTCTTTTGGCAGTCCGTGGTCCTTTCAAGAGTCTTTGCCAGCACCGTAATTCAAGTGCATTGATTCTTCTTCCATCTCCCTTATTCAGTGTCCAACTTTCACAAGTATACGAGCCAATTGAACCATGGCTTGGAGCAGGTGCACCTTAGTACTCAAGTAGCATCCTTGCTTTTCAACACTTCTGAGAGGCTTTGTGCAGCAAATGTATGCAGTACTTTGTTTGACCTATTGATTGCTGCTTCCATGAGCATTAGTTGTGACTCCAAACATTATGGGATTCTAGGCAACTTCAATCTTTTCTCCATTTATCATGATGTGACCTATTGATCGGTTGTGAAGAAGTGGGTTTTCTTTACCCCAAGTTGTCATCCACACTGAAGGATGCTTACTGGAGATCCTTGATCTTCATCCTCAAGTGCTTCAAGCCCTCCTCACATGAAGTAGGTTGTTAATAAGTCTTCCTCCAATCCTGATGAAACATTCTTCTTCATTAATTCAGTTTCTCTGGTGGCACATGGAATCCTTCAAAATTTCAACTCAAGGCTGAAATGTTTGTCTTTTTTTATTTCAGCTTGGGATATTCTGAGCATGTTGTTCCTTTTAGGCTTTCTAATTCTAGGTCTCGGCATATTTTATTATAATATATTACTTTGTCTTCCTGAGCTACCCATTGAAAGTTTCTGTTCAGCTCTTTTCCTTCATAATTTCTCGCATTTGTTTTAGCTACTTTATGTTCAAGTGTGAGTTTCAGAATATCTTCTGACATCCACTTTGGTCTTTTTTTATTGATAGTTTTACTTTCTTCATGTGTAATATTCTTGATATCATCCCCTAGCTCATTAGCACTTGGTGTTCAGTCATTAGTGTTCTTGGACTCAGGTGGGATAAATTCAAGGTTATATTTCACCTATCATAGAGTTGTTTTAATTTTCTTCAGTTTCAACCAGAACTTTTATATGAACAATCGTTGGTCTGCTCGACAGTCACTGACCTTGTTTTGACTGATGATGCTGAGCCTCTTCGTGGTCTTTTCCCACTTACTCAAACTCAGTACCATCAAATTAATTCTCACTCAAAGTGATGCTATGGGACAGAGTAGAACTACCTCTGTGGGTTTCAGAGGCTGTAAATCTTTGCAAGTCTAGACAGCCTCATCTTTCACCTGTAGAGCCGCGGATAGTTTTGAACTGCTGACCTTGAAGTTAGCAGCCTAACTAGTAACCCACTATGCCAACATTTCTTTTTCTTCTAGCAGATATAGTCTATTTGATTCCTGTGTATTCCATCTCATGAGAACTATATGTACATTATATGTTTGTATTGTTAAAAAGATATTTTCAACGATGTTCTTGTCCATTCTAAAGAAAGGTGATTGTACAGAATGCAGAAATTATCAAACAAGACCATTCATATCACATACAAGCAAATGTTTTCTGAAGATAATTCAATAACAGTTGCAGCAGCATGTGGACAGGAAACTGCCGGAATCTAAGCAGGACTCATAAGGTTTTGGCATCAAATGGATATCATGGCTGAAATCAGAGAAGATCTGAAAGGTAAATATTGCATTTTATTGAATTAATCTGCATTAAGCTGTGCAGATCATATGGATAACATTGCAAAGACTGGGAATTCCAGAAGACTTCATTGTGCTCACGGATCAGGAAGCAGTTGGGTAAACATAACAAGGGAATATGGCGTGATTTAGAATCAGGAAACGTGTGCATCAGGACTATTCTTCCACCGTACTTATTCCATCTGTATGCTGAGCACGTGATCTGAGAAGCAGGGCCCCAGGAGAAGACCGTGCATCCGGGTCAGAAGAAGGCTTCTTCACCAACTGGGGCAGAGCCGTGCTTGCTGAAACTGAGGACTCGGAGCACTGCAGTCTTCACTATGGATGTGCAACGCAATGAAAAGAAATCCAAAATCCACCCAACGGCTACTAGAGCCCATCCTGATAAACAGAGAAAAGCTTGGAGCTGTCAAGGATTTAATTTTACTTGGGTCCACAATCAGCACTCTTGGAATCAGTACTCAAGAAACCGAATGATGTATGGCACTGGGCAGATCTTTGGTAGAAGACTTCTATCAAGTGCTGAAGAGCACGGATGTCACTCTGAGGACGAAGGTGCCCTGAACCAGCCATGGTCTATTCAACGGCCTCATGTGCATATGAGAGGTGGACAATGAGTAAGACCAGAGAAGAACTGATGCATTTGACTTACGGTGTGGGTGAGGGATACTGAAAGAACTGGGAACTGCCAGAAGAACAAACAAATCTGTACAGGTGGAAGGACACGCAGAAGGCTCTGTAGACCGAGGATGGCTAGATTTTGCCTCATACGCTTTGTGCATGTTGTCAGGAGAGACCGGTTTCTGGAAGAAGGCATCATGCTTGGCTAAGCAGGGGCGCGACAACATAGAGGAAGACCCTCGATGAGATGGATGGACCCCGCGGCTGTAACCATGTGCTCACACATAAGAACAATGGTGAGGACAGGGCAGGGCCAGACAGGGCTTCCTTGTGCTGTGTACGGGGTCACTCCGAGTAGGACTTACTCAACCACACCTAACAACCACCACAACACGTAACGTTTCAGGAGCTCTGTGGTGCTGTCAGGTGAGAGTGGACTGCTAACCGAGAAGTCCAAACGCACCGGCAGCTCTGTAGGAGAAAGTTCAGGCTCTCTCCTCCCCTCGAGGCGGAGAGTCAGGACCGACTCCATGGCAGCAGGTTTGGTTTGGTTCTATGGCAAGTGTCGTTTTGCTTCTCTGTGTCTCTTGTGTTAATATTTTCTCCTGTGGTTTTTTAATGCCTTTGATAATTTTTTCACGGCTTTTCCTCCTGTTTATTTCTGCATGGTTACTCTAGGCCTTACCATATACATCTTAATTTACCAGGACCTGCTTCAGCTTTATTCTAATTACACTCTAATGAGATTCAAAAATATTACTCCTACATAGCTCGATTTCCCCTCCCCCTTTTGTGCTATTGTTATGTATAGCACATCTGTATATATATTGTAAACCCAGTAATACATCATTATAATTATTTTGTTATATAACTTTTTTAAGCAATTGAGAGAAGATCAGTGATATATTTACAGAGCTTGTTATCATAAACTTTTATTTCCCATCTCTGGTTCCCTTCATTCGTCCCCATGGGTTTGAGTTACCATTTGGTTTCATTTCCTTCCTGCAAGACAGCTTTACTCTCACCCATCTCCTTTGTGCTGTTCTTGGCAAATACATTACATTGTGCTCCGTTTCAGGCCAATAAGACAAACACATGCATATTGTTTTAAACGATGGCTTTTTAAACCAATTAAGAGTAAGAAAGGGAACACATTCACTTATAGTTCCATTCAGAATTACGTAAACATCATTGTTGGTGTTCTTTCCTACGCTGGGTTTTCCCCCACATGAATTCAATTCTCCATTGGGTCACTGGCCTAGAGCCCAAGAACGTTTCTTGTGTGTTTGTGCTGTTAGACGCTGCCAGGTGCGTTCTGACTCATAGCAACACTGTCCCTAACAGAATGAGATGCTGCCCGGCCCTGCGCCTTCCTCAATCGTCCTTACCTTTGAGCCCTTGGTTGCAGCCACTGTGATGATCCACCTTGCCAAGGGCCTTCCTCTTTTCCACTGTCCTTTTCCTGACATCGTGATTGATAAAGATTACTTAATGTACAACTTAAAAACATCATTTTATTGGGGGCTCATACAACTCTTACACAATCCATACATACATCAATTGTATAAAGCACATTTGTACATTCGTTACCCTCATCATTCGCAAAACATTTGCTCTCCATGAGGTAACTGAAAATATAGCTTGAGTCAGGTGTACCTTAGTCCTCAAAGTAACATCCTTACTTTTCAACACTTTAAAGAGATCTCGTGCAGCAACTTCACACAATGCAGTGTGTCATTAGATCTCGTGACTACTGCTTCCATGAGCTTTGAGTGTGGATCTAAACAAGACAAACTCCTTGACACCTCCAATCTTTCCTCTGTTTATCATGATGTGACCTATTGGTCAAGTTATAAGGATGTTGGTTCCTTTACATTGAGTTGTAATTCATCCCGAAGGCTACAATCTTCGATCTTCATCAGCAAATCCTTCAAGACTTCCTCCTTTTCAGCAAGCAAGGTCCTGTCTTCAGTATATCTCAGATGGTTAATAAACCTTCCTCCAATCCTGATGCCCAGCTTCTTTGATTATTTGCTCAGGGTACAGATTGAATAAGTCTGGTAAGAAGCTAAGACCCTGACCCACACCTTTCCTGATTTTAAACCAGGTAGGATTCCCTTTTTTCTGTTCCAACAGCTGCCTCTTGATCCATGCACAGGTTCCTCATGAGCACAATGTAGTGTTCTAGAATTCCCATTCTTCTCAAGGCTATCCAGAATTTGTAAATGCCCAAAGAGTTGAATGCCTTAGGATGATCAATGAAACACAAGTCAACAGCTTTCTGATAGTCTCTGCTTTCAGCCCAGATCCATCTGACATCAGCAGTGGTATTCCTTGTTCCAAGTCCTCTTCTGAACCTGGCCTAAACCTCTGGTAGATCCTTTTTAATGGACTGTGGCAATTTTATGTTCATGTGATACCAGTGATATTGTTTGATAATTAGTGCATTCTGTTAGATCAACTTCCTTTGGGATGTGCACAAATATGGGTCTCCTCCTGTCAGTTGGCCAACTAGCTGTCTTCCTAATTTCCTGGTACAGACGCGTAAGGGCTTCAGTGCTTCATCTGCTCATTGAAGCCTTTCCATTGGTAGCCCATCAATCCCCAGAGCCCCGCTGTTGGCAAGCGCTTTCAGTGCAGCGTGGACTTCCCCCTTCAGTCCCACTGGTTCTTGCTTATATGCTACCTCTTGAAATAGTTGAATATCGACTAATTCTGCTTGGTACAATGACTCTGTCTATTCTTTCCACAGTCTTTTGATGCTTCCTGCATTGTTCAATATTTTGCCCAGAGAATCTTTCAATATTACAACTTGAAGCTTGATGGTTTTTTCTTAGTTCTTTCGGTTTAAGACACGCTGAGCATTCTCTTTGGTTTGCTAACTCCGTCTTTTTGCATTTCATTATAGTACTTCCCGTTGTCTTCTTAAGCTGCCCCTTGAAATTTGTGTTCAGCTCTTTGACGTCATCATTTCTTCCATGAGCTTTAGCTGCTCTCTGATTAAGAGCAAGTTTCAGAGTCTCTTCTGACATCCACACTGATCTCTTTATTCTTTCCTGTCTGTTTAATGACCCTTTACTTTCTTCACATGTAATATTCTTGATGTCATGCCAGAGCTCATCGGCTCTCCTGCTGTTAGTGTTCAGTGTGTCCAATCTGCTTCTGAGAGGTTCACAAGACCCAGATGCAATAGGCTTGAGGTCATCTCCTTGGCTCTTGCAGGTTTGTTTTTATTTCCTTCAGCGTCAACCTAAATTCACATGAACCATTGAGGTCTGTTCCATAGTCAAGACCTGGCCTGGTTTTAGCTGCTAATTTGGAGCTTCTCCATTTGCTGTTCCCACAGATGTTGTCAATTTGATTTCTTTGTATTCTCTCTGGAGGAATCTATTTGGGTAGTCACAGTTTGTGTTGCTGACAAAAGGTATTTACTATAAACACATCATCGATCTTGCAAAATTCTATCACGCGATCCCCAGTTTAATTTCTTTCAGCAAAGCCATATTTCCCAGCTACTGGTCCTTCTTTTTTGTTTCCAACTTTTGCAACCCAATTGCCAATAATTATTAATGCATCTTGATCACTTGTTTGATCAATTTCAGACTGAGGACATTGGTAGAGTTATTCAACTTCTTTGTCACTAGCCTTGGTGGTTGGTGAATAAATTTGAGTAATAGTTGTATTGATTGGATTTCCTGGAAAGTGGGTAGATAAAATCCTATCACAGACAGCACTTTATTTCAGAATAGATCTTGCAATGTCTGTCCTGTCCAACAATGAATGCAATGTCATTCCTTTTTTTAAAAAAATCATTTTATTGCAGGCTGTGTTAGCCTGGGTACTTAGAGAAACAAGTCCACAGAAACTCATGTATAAGAGTATAAGAGAGAGTTTTATATAAAAGAGAATTTTATATAAAGGGTAAGTGTACACCAAGGAAACATCCCAACCCAGTGTTGCCCAAGCCCACAAGTCCAACATTAATCCATTAACCCATATGTCCAACACCAACCCACAAGGTCCTCCTCCATCTCACAAAACAGACACAATGATGCCATCTGCAGGAGGAAAGCTGAGTCAGCGAGCGTGTAAGCATCTCAGCGCTGGCTGTGGTCTCCCACGGCTATTCCAGCACCCAGGGCTGCATCAGGGTAGATCCATGTGGGCTTCTCCTCGGGGATGTCTCCCAGGAAGTGAGCCTTGCCAGCTGAAGCAGGGAACTGGCTAAGGCAGCAGCATCCTGATCTGACCATCACAAAGCAAGAGACCCGAGAACTAGGAAGGCGAGACTCACTAAGCCATTTATCCCTCTGCCCTTCAATTAACCCCACATGTGTTTATCGGCCAGGTTGGCACAATAAACTACCTACCTCAGGGGCTCTTACTGTTATATAAGATGACCAGATTTTCACATTGGTAAAGCGGGACACCATTGATAAAACTCATATCCTGGCGAAATAGCCACATGGCAGCCAAAAACCGCATACCCTAGGTTGTCGTGCATTCTTTCCAAAAATCAGGACTTTTTAAAAACGCCACGGGACACGGGAAAAATTGTTGAAAATCAGGACTGTCCTGCCAAAAATGGGACGTCTGCTCACCTTACACAGCTCTTATAACAATCCATACATCAATCGTATCAAGCATATTTGTACATATGTTGCCATTTTCATTTCCAAAACATTGTCTTTCTATTTAAGCCTTTGGTATCAGCTCCCCCTTACCCCCCTTCCTTCCCCACCCTCCCACCCTCATGAACCCTTGATAATTTATAAATTATTTGTATTGTCATATTTTACACTGTCCACTGTTTCTCTTCGCCCACATTTCTGTTGTTTGTCCCTCTGGGGGGGCTGTATGTCGATCATTGTGATTGGTTCCCTCTTTCTCCCCATTCCTCCCTACTGTCCCGTACCCTCATGGTATCAATATGCTCCTTATTGGTCCTGGGGTGGGGGCTATCATAATTGTGTCATTTCCAATATAGTAAACCATATGATCTTCTGATTCAAAATGGTCTGTACCAGTCTATTCAGCTCATTAATGCCTACAAGGGTTGATTTTTGTGCATTCCATACCATTCCATTTTTGCAACTTCCAATTTTCCAAGATTCATACTGCATACATTCCAAGTTCGGATTATTCATTGATGTTTGCTGTTGTTTCTTCTCGTTTTGAGTCATGCTCCAGCAGTAAATGAAGGTCCTGAAGGCTTTAGTCCCACGGCTTTTCTCCATCCAGGTTATGTTGGCCGATTCTACTTTGAGAAGGCAATTCTCCCTCAATCATATGTTGAGCACCTCTGACCTGGGGGTCTCATCTAGCACTCTCTCCGATCATGTTCTGCTTCTTTTCATGTGGTTTTCAGTATCTTACAATGTTATGATTCTGTCCATAATGTTCCCAGTGGCTAATTCCTCCGAAGCCTATTCTTTCTGCATCGTCTCTTCTTAGTCTGGAAGCTCTGGTGAAGCCTAGTCACTTTGACCGACTCTGCTGGCATTTAAAATATTGGTGACAGCGCTTCCACTGCAACACACAAGTCACTGCAATGTAACAAACTGGCAAACAAGTGGTGAACTTTCTTTAGTGTTTTATTATTGTAAAGTTAATCTGATAACAACAAATGACTTCAGTTTTATCTTTGAATGTCTATTTTTGTTTTCTTGAAACATCTGGTTTTCTTGTTATCTTGGATTTCTATTTTTCCTTTTATCTGAATGAGTTTTGCTGGATATATGATTTGGGGTCAGCGGTTTGTCTTCCTATCCACCACTTTAAATATATCCCCCAAAGCCTTTATTATTTCTGATGTTCATTTTATCGGAATTCTCTGATATGTAGAAATCTACATATTTTCTCTCGTTTTCAAGGTGTTCTCTTTGTCGTTCAACACTTCGACTACGATTTGTGTAGGTGCGAATGTCTTTGTATTTATCCTACTTGGAGTTCCTTGAGCTTCTTGGACATGTAGATTCCTTATTAGCAAATTTTGGAAGCTTTGGACATGATTTCTTTGAATA
>NW_022111357.1:27448858-27450512 GCF_000313985.2 Echinops telfairi | reverse complement strand
AAGGTTTATTTCCCATGCAATGGGAAATAAACACTATCGTTCCTCTGTGGGTATAGCCTTGGGCATGTACACAGTCACCCTGGCATGACTGACTTCAACAGGGGTCTCTTTCCTTTATCATTCTGTTAAGCTGTCTGCCTCTGCTGTCACATTCAATAGTTATTCTCCCCTAATTACTAGCAATTTGCTCTATTGGTTTCAACAATATCTTAGGGCATAGATTGCTTCACACATTCACCACTACTGAGTAGACGCCAGTTCAAAGTGACCCTATAGGACAGAATAAAACTGCTCCTTGGGGTCACTGACTCTGTAAATCTTTACAGGAGCAGACAGCCTCATCTTTTGCCTGAGGCATGGTTAGTAGGTAGGTTTGAATCACTGACCTTGCCATTCGTAGCTCATTGCTCAATCCTCTACATCACCAAGGCTCTTTAAACTGCTCCACCATCTGATTCAGTTAAATTCAGCTTCCTATGCAAGGGTCCCCGATGTTGTTGTTGTTAGGTGTTGCTGTTGTATAGGGTCTCCGATACAAAGAGTTAACGTGTTTGGCTGCTACCCCAAAGGTTGAAGGTTCAAACCCACTCAACAACACCTGAGAAGAATGTCTCAGCAACATACTTGTGAAAAACCAGCCACTGAAAACCCAGGAAGCATACTTCCACTCTATCCTGCACAGGCTCACCGTGCATTTGTACTGGCTCAGCAGCGCCTGTGTTCTATGGGCCAATCTTTGAGATCGGTTCTGACCTGAACAAGGTTTTATTTGGCGATTTCACTCCGTGAACGAGATCCCTTTCTGATAAACGTGGGGATGTGTGGTGTAACTTTTGCTCACAGAGTTACCAGCTTCTTCTTAATTGCTGTTGTTGTTGCTTCCTGTTTATGTTTTGTATGATTTCCTGTATATGAATCCAAATCCAGGGTAGGTAAGTCTATACAGTCACTAGATTAATAATTACCGAGGGGCACGGAGTTGGGGGTGGGGAGGGCACTGGGGAACTAACAACAATGGGCACCAGAAACAAATGTTCTGAAATCGATTGTAGTGATGATTGCATAACTCTTCTTAATAGAATTGAACAATTCAATGGTGTGATATGTGAATTATATGCCAATACAACTTTGTTTTCTAAAGCCATCATTGTTTTTGAGAGTCTTCCTGTGCTTGACCACACTCCGTTCCCAATGAAGTCAGCTCCTTGGTGAGCGCTTCAGCACTCTCTGTTCTTGTGGGCTGCCTCTCCTGAGCTACTGCTGTGGAGCTGATGATCAACACAGAGCCCTGTTTCTCTGAGTGGTGCCTCTGCTTTATGAGGAGGGCATTGGACTCTGGTCTTCTTGGCTTCTTCTCCTTTGTGGGACTCCCCCCTCCCCCATCTACAGGTGGGCTGGGGTGACAGTGATCAGGGCCTCAGTATTTTTAGATGATGCAAAGTATAGTTACAGCCTTCACCCTATGAAGAGTTGGTGGGTAGAAGAAGGTATTTTCCAATTTCTTGACTGCAATCACTTGGAATTTAGATGGGTGGGATTCAAAAAGATAGTTGTTTATCTTTCTTGGGGAGATGCCGTGGCCCTTGATTGGAATAAGCAAGGAGAAGAGACATGCTCTCAGCAATACCCACCCTGAGTAGAGCTTCCCTCATGC
>NW_022111357.1:27446155-27448758 GCF_000313985.2 Echinops telfairi | reverse complement strand
GGCTTAAGTACCATAGGCTCTCTCTGTTCTTACTGATATTTGGCAGTTTCCTGAATTCAGGGTTCATTTACTGTGTGTCCTTAAGATAATTTCTAGAGATTTTAAATGGTCTCTGGAATATTTTGTTTGTTTGCATTTTTGTGGTTGCGACTGACTTTCCTCCATTAGGGTTGTTTGACTGGATGTTGGGTCCAGGAAGGTCCTCATGCAGCCTTTCCATAAGGTGCCCCTTCTCTTTGCTTTTGACGAGTGCGGCCACCACACCACTTTTCCCTGTTTGTAGCTTTATATGTAAAGTAGTGCTTTGAACAGGGTTGAGTTTGATCAGGTGTTGAGAGTTACATTTTCACCCCAGGTATATGGAATCAGAAACTCTACATTTAACAAGAATTTACATTTGAACAGAAGCTCTATAAGAATGACCCAGGGATCTTGATTCAGTATAGCTGGTGTGGAAATGTAAAGTCTCAGCAGGAAGTTGAACTGGAAGGAACTCATTCAAAACCCTCCTTTAAAGTGCCTTTCTGATAAGCAGCTCAGATTTGGGCCTTGCTGCTTTGTCCATCCTGACAATCTCTGCCTTTATTGGGTGGTTAGCAATTGTCTCTCACTGTCTTACGTTTTGCTTTGACACAGGTCTAAACTCCACATTACTTTGCTATTGTTTTAGTTGAAACAGTCAATTATCTTTTTAAGATAATTATAGAAACAAGTAAAATATACCTTATATTAACTTACTAATTCTTGTGTTTTCAGGCTTTGATGTAGCTCCATATTTCTTCCTGGTATCCAGTTCCTTTACCTGTAGAACTTCTTGTAGTACAGAGACTCCTGATGATGCATTTATTCTTTGTATGCCTGAAAACAGTCCTTTCCCACCTTTCTTTTCTAAAGCTATCTTCTCTTGGTACACAATTTTAGGTCAATAACCTTGCTTGGCTGGCTGGTTTGGGTGCTTTACAGATTGTGTTCCATTGTCGTCTTCCTTTCATAGTTTGTGGTGAGAAATAAGCTGCCCTCCTCATTTTCAACCTCTCTGTGCAGCATGTCTTCTCTGCTTTTAACGTTTCCTCTTCATCGCTGGTTCTGTGTGATTTTAGTGTAATATGCCTCAGGGTCATTTTTGTTTCTTTCTTCCCTCCATGGCTCTGGTTCCTTGAGATTCACTCAGTTCCAGGTTATCGTGGGTTATAATTGTTATGACATTTTGAGAAATTTTAGAATTAGTTCTACAAATATATATTTTAATGTTCCACTTCTTTTGGCATTTCTCTCTCTGGTCTTTCATCCCCGCATCAAAACCAAACCAATTGCCAACGAGTCATGAAAACCCCAGGTGTTTCATAGGACAACTGCACTTCATGGGGTTTTCAATAGCTGTGAGCTTATGAAAGTAGATCCCTAGGACTTCCGTCCATGACGTTGCTGGGTGAATTCAAACTTAACAATTTGGTTAGTAGTTCAGTACAGACTGCACCACTCAGAACACATCCCCGCATTGTGACCTGTAATTTGGGGCCATTCAGAGTCTAGAATTCACTGAGGATCTGGGATTGGCCAGACTGGGAATCTCATCTGGTCTTGGGGGTTTAGCCCTGGTACCCGAGAGCAAAAGTAACTCTTTTGAGAATCGGTTGTTGATTTGCCTATGACAAAAGGTTAATTCTCTTCTGACATTTCCAAGTGAGCCTATCAATGCTGTTATTGGGTGCCAGGTTCTGACCCATAGGGACCCTGTGCACAACGGAATGAAGCACTGCCCGGTTCTGGGCCATTCTCATAATTTGTTTTGTGCCTGAGCCCATTGTTACAGGCACAGTGTCAATCCATATGGTTGAGGGCCTTCCTCTTTTTACTGTCCCTCCACGTTACCAAGCATAATGTCCTTCTCCAGGGACTAGTCTGTCCTGACAATTAAGTCCAAAGTCTTGCCATCCCAGCCTCTAAGGAGTTTACCAATAGGGTACAATAAAGCACATTCAAAAAGTCATGAACTTTTCAAGACCTTTTAGGATAAGTTCCATCTTCCACTCCAGGTGTCAAGGTGAGCATGATAACACTTCTCTCCCCTGTTCCCCTTGCAGACATCATTAATCAATGATGGAGCTCTTCCCATGCATTTAAACTTGGCCTAAAGATCCAATTGTTTTCAAGATGTGCATTACCACTACAATTGATTAGACTTGTGATGAAATTCAGGTTTTTGCATTTTGACACGTTGGTGTTTGTGTCAGATGACCATTGGGCCTTGTCTGGACACCTCCTTTGATCAACCCCTCATGACCTCCGAAGGCAGTGTGTTTCACTGTCAGCTACAATGGCTACACAGCTGCCAAACAAATCTACTGGCGAGACAGTATTACCCATTACATTAACTTGTGTCCATGGGGCACTCAGACCATAACTTTTATCTTCCAGAAAATCTGACGCCCTTCAAAAGTAATGTGAAGATAATGGCTCCCTACCTCCTCTCCATCATATGAAGTGCCTCCAGTTCCGGGCACCCTTAAGGTCCTGCTGTGTCTTATTTTGGAAACACTCTTCTGTCAACATCTTCCTAAAAATGTAAAATCTGAATGTGAAAATAGACCCAGAACATCATC
>NW_022111357.1:27430503-27444895 GCF_000313985.2 Echinops telfairi | reverse complement strand
TTCTTCCATGTGGGCTTTGTTGCTTTTCAGCTAGATGGCTGCTTGTTTGTCTTCAAGCCTTTATGACTCCAGATGCTGTATCTTTTGATAGCCAGGCACCATCAGCTTTCTTCACATTTGCTGATGCACCCGCTTTGTCTTCGGGGATCGTGTTGGGAAGGTGAGCATCATGGAATGTGGGGCACCTTCTTAACATAAAGTTGCTTCTTGTATAAAGTTCTTTCTTATACATGGATGAGTGTCATTGGGTTTGTTTCTCTAGACAACCTGGCTTAAAACACAATGGCACAGTTGTTGGGCAGTTGGGCTGTTAATGGAAACGTTGGAGGTTTGACCCGGACAGCTGCTCCTCGGGAGAGAAGACCTGGTGGTCTGCTTCCATGAGGGTGCACATCTTCGGAAGCACCACACCACAGTTCTGCTCTGTGCTATAAGGCTGCTCTGACTTGGAATGGACTCCTTAGCAAAGAGTGTTTTTCAGGGGTTATGTGATCTGATTAGAACACCCACCCACTGCCATCGAGTGCTCCCAGGGCTCCCAGATTAGAGCACAGTGGAGGGAAATGGTTTTCACTTCGTCTCAACATTTTACTTTTATTAACACAGCCTTTTAAAGCCATCAACTCATTAGCTGTAAAAAAAAAATCTCATTAGCTTTTAAAGCAATCATACAGTATTTTTAACGCATGCGAGAGTATTGCAAGTCATTTCTTCATGAAATGAGTCAAGACAAGACAGATGCCTCCTTTCCTGCACATGTACAGTTTAATCTTGACCCCATTGCAGAGCTGGGCACTGCCCCCCTGTTTTATTTAGTTAACCCCACCTATGATTATTGAATAAAGGAGCCAGGCCCACAAATCTAGCTCAGTACCCAGCACCTGTGGAATAGTGTTCAGAGTAGTCAGATTAGCTAACGTTTATATAATACTTATTGCAGGTCTGACACTGCACTAAGTTCCTTACAGAGTTTAACTGATTCGATCTTCACAAGAACCCTCTAAGCCTAAGGTAATGTGATGGTTAATTTGATGTGTCATCTTGGCTGGGCTATGATTCTCAGTGGTTTGGCCAAATATTAGACTAGTTACTGTTCTATAATGTAATGTAATCACTTTCCGCAATGTAACCCAGAGAAATCAGTCAGTCCAAAGGGCTGTTCCCTTAGTTATCTAGCGCTGCTGTCCCCATAACAGCAATAACTCAAGTAGAAGCCAAAGAGAAATTCATTCTCTAATGGTTGAGGACATCAGGAGTCCTGGTGGCATCGAGGTTATGTGTTGGGCTGCAATCTGCAAGGTCAGCAGCTCTAAACCACCAGAAGTTCTGTGGAGAAAGTTATGGCTTTCTACTCCAATAATGACAGTCTCAGAAACTCACGGGGGGCTGCCCTACCTGTCCTACAGGGTCATGCTGAGTCAGCACTGACTTGATGACGATGAGTTGGGTTTGTTGATTGTTAGAGTTCAGCATAGTGGACGTCCAAATCCATGGGGTTCGCTCTAGAGAAAGGATTTCTCTTGCCTCTGGGGAAAGGTCCTTGTCTCCTCTCAACTTCTGTGAGCCCTGTGTCCCTTCCGTGGGTGTTGGCATCAAGCTTCCCTGAGTCTAGGAGGTGCTCAGCACAAGGACTTCAGGTCTGAAGTATGCACTTCATTGGAGGCTCTCCTTTTGTGGCGGTAGGGCGGCTTCTCCTTCTCTGCACAATTCTCTCTTCTTTATCACACGATGGCTGTAACCTGAGTTAGGGTGTTGCATCAGACCCTGATCTCCTCACAACTGATTGGCTGATCACCTCAGATGACATTGTGGGGATGATTCATCCTTGCCGAACTGCCAAATTACATCCCTCAATAATTGCCAAACCACAGAGAATCACAACCGAGTCCAGTTGACACATTTGGGGGCGGTTCAATTCAATCCACGGCAGCTGTCGTCTGCCTTCAGGCTATGCATAGGTATATTAACAGAACTTACTCTCTCTCTTTGAACTCTGCACTCTTCTCATCGCCTGACCTATGATTTTGGGATGCCAGTCTACGGGAGTCTCCAGCCTGCCACCTCATCGATGTATAGAGTTTAGACTTGCCAGCCCCTCCAACCACCTGGGCTCATCTCTCTCTTTACACACACACACACACACACACACACACACACACACACACACACGATTGCTTCTACAGTTCCAGTTCATACATGCATGATTTTATTCTGAACAAAACATATTAAAACGTAAATCAGTGAGCAGTAGATGGTTTCAGACAGGTTTTCTCAGTAATCCATGGAGCAGTGGTTACGCTTTGAGCTATGATCCACAATGTCAATAGTGTGAAACCAGCCCCCTGAGAAAAATGGGGCTTTCTACTCCCATAAAGAGCTACAGTCTTGGAGACCCACAGGAGACTCAAGGCAGCTCTGCCCTGCCTTGAGGGTCACCATGAGTTGGCATTGACTGGATGGAAGTGAGTTTTGTTGTTGTTGTTGTTCTTCTTCTTCTTAGTGTCCTTACAGTGACTTCCCAAAAGGGCCAGTGAAAACAATGGCTTCTGCAAGGATCCGGGCCAGTACAAAGCAAGGCAGAAAGGTCAGCTCAGAAGGTATGGCAACTTTGGGGGGAGAATTTTTTCATCCTAACAATGCACTTGGTTATTCTTCAAGGACCACTACGGCTGTCCAAGGACAATTTCATGGACAAACATTAACGAATCTACCTTACAGTCCTGATCTTGCCCCTTCAGACTTCTGAGTGCCATTTTGACACAGTTTCAAATAAAGAGCAGAGAATCCCTTGGAGGAGGCTTAGTGGACACACCACTTTCAGAAGTGTATAGACCTGTATGGAGCCTATACGGAAAATGAATAGCTCACATTTTGATATTTTCGCTTACTGATATTTTCGCTTCTGTGATTTTTGTAGCAATACTCTTTAACTCACCTTTCCAGATGCAAGGACGCTGCTCGGTGCGGTCACGTTGGTTCTGATCCCTAACAACCCAATGCACAACAGTCTTCGCAGCCGTCCTCAGGCTGGAGTGCCTTGTGGCAGCCACTGGGGGGGCAGTCTGACTGTCTGGGGCTTTCCTCTTTTTGACTGATCCCCTATGTTACCAAACACGATGCCTTTATCCAACAGCAAGTTCGTCCTGATAAGACGTCCAAAATAAGAGAGACTACATCTTACCATCCTCACCTCTAAGGACTATGAGGGCTGTACTTGTTGCTAGACAGATTTGTTCATTCTTGCGGCGGTCCATGGTGTATTCGATATTCTTTACCAACATAGTAGTTCAAATGTGCCATTTCTTCCCTGGGTGTCCTTATTCATCCCCTGTTTTCACATACCTAGGAGGCAATTAAGAGCACCATGGCTTGGGTCAGCGGCTTATTACTCCTCCAAGAGACATCTTCATTTCTGAACACTTTAAAGAGGTCTGTGTTAGTCTGGGCAGACTAGTGAAACAAATCCATAAACACGCATATGTGTACAAGGAAGAGGTTTATATACAAGAGCAACTGAACATTGAGAAAACATTCCAGCCCAGTCAGATCAAGTCCATAAGTCTGATATTAGCCCGTGTCTGATACCATTCTATAAAGTCCTCTTCAGACTCACAAAACACATGCAATGACCCCAAATGCAGGAAGATCATAGGCCAGTGGGTGGGAAGTCTTCTGGGCCCTGTGACGTTGTAAGCATCTCAGTGCTGGCAGGGGTCTCCATGTGGCTTCTCTGGCTCCAGAGGTCTGGTTGCATCAGGGTAGGTCCATGTGGCTTCTCCAGCTCCCAGGGCGTAGTACCACGTGTCTTGTCAGTAGCGCGTCTTTCAGGGAGTGAGCACAGAGAGAGTCTGTCTCCCGCCTCCAAGGAGGAAATCCAGGAATTTCCAGAATTCTCATGATAAGGCCCTGCCCACACAGAGGCCTCATTGGTTATATATTGATTGACAGGCCAGACTGCACCCTTCACTTGTAATCCTCTCAAATTGACAACAGATTATGGAACTACCACAATGTCTTTTGCAGCATATTAGTCCAACGCAAGACATCATCTTATTTCTTGACGGCTGCTCCCATGGGCATTGACATCCTTGACAACGCCAATATCTCTGTTCTTTATCACGATGCGATGCACTGGTTGAGCTGCCTGGATTTTTGTCTTTCTGTTTCCTTATGTCAAGGTTCAATCTATACTGAAGGCTATAGTTAGGGGTCTTCACAGTTAGTACTTTACGTCCTCTTTTCTTTCAGCAAGCAAGGTTGTTCTAACTCCATATAGCAGGTTAATGAGCCTGCCCCCTCACATCCTGATGGCCCGTTTGTCTTCATACAGTCTATCTCCTTGGATTCTTTTATCAGCAGTCGTAGGGAGGCTTCATAAAGTTCATGGGAAATTATAATGAAAAGATCATGGGATTTTTCCAAGAACTCTCTGGAACCACCTCCTACCCATATCTAGCTATGCGTACATGTATCTCACTGGTTCTCTTTCTCTAGAAAACCCTTACTGACACTGTGCAATACTAGTATTATCCCCTTTCTATGGGAAACTGAAGCTTGGAGGTTATGTAGGCTAATGAATGGCCGAGTAGGGGCTTGAACCCACGCAGTCTGAATTGGGAGTCTTTGTCCCCCAATCATATTACACTGCTTTCTAAGGGCCCGAACACATATCTGTCCCATGAATCTTTGCGCTCTGGCATGCAGTTCCCAGGAGGGTGCTTGGAACTGGCAGGATAAAGCTGAGAGCAGAAGGCAGTAGTTTCTGGACAGGCCTCTTTACTTCAGCCCTCCTGTCCTTGCCTCATCTGGACGGGAACCTGCCATGGGGTGCAGGCAGGGAGAGTTCACCACGGGTGGAGCTGAATCCTCTGGCCGATTGGTTTCTTTGGTGTAACCTGAAAGCAGGTGAGAGCAGGTCAAAACCCAGGCAGGACATAAAGGTTCAGCCAGTCCCTCCCTAGTGCCTGCAGGGCAAGAGCCATGGCTTCTGGATTGTAACTCTGAATTCTGTTCTAGAAGGTGCACTATGGATTCCCTCAGAGAAATGGTGTCGAAATTTGAGGATTCAAAATGAGGTACAAAGTCCCACGGTTAAGATGAGGACTCAGGTTCAATGTCAGTAAAGCCACCTGCTCCCATTCCCAGGGTCTTGGGGAAGCCAACTTTCTTCCTTGTCAGATCCTGGGACTGTGGTGAACTCACCCAGCCGGTGCTCACCTCCCGTTAGACAGGTGCTCTTAACTGAGCCCGTCAGTGAAGGTCCTCCCTCCCCTCACACGTCATTGACACTGGGCCAACATCAGGCACATGACCCAATGAAAAGCAGACCTGGGATTTGAATACAAACTTCGTTTTTGGTAGTGGACTTGAACCCAAGAGGGTTACACTTTTGGTCAGTTGGAAAGTCAGTCTGTTGTTAAAATACACCAAAGGACACAACAGAGCTGAGAAACATTGCCTGAGTCCCTGGTTAAAGTGCAATGATGTGTGAGGCTAGGGGTTTCGGCTCTTTGAGCCTGTAGACGTCTGTAGTTTTCAAATGGGTGGAGTTGGCTCTTCTGCCGCCTATTAATCAGCAAGCTCTGGCTCCTGCTGGCTCAGACACCTGCTGCAGGTGGGCCTTCTTAAGCTGCTCTGTGCCGGGCCCGAAACCACAGGGGACTTCACCACCCGTCAGGGGATATGAGCCCCTACAATGTGTCAGCTGTGCTTGGGACACCCCAATGAAACAGACATAGCCCTTACCCTTCAGGAGCTCACAGCTCAGTTAATGACCAGCAGCCATGTGTACAATTCATCTGCGTGGCCCGAGGTATCCGGGAGAGAGACCCTCGGTTTCCAGGTGCCCAGGGAAGGGGACAGGCCACTCTTTCTCAGTGACTAAGCAAAACAAAGCTCTCATGGCCTGAGCGTCCATCTTGACTCCTGGTGACCTACATGGCAGGGTCGAACTGGTCCTGCGAGTTTCCAAAATGTAACTCTTTATGGGAGTAGACAGCCTCATCTTTCTCCCAAGGGTTGATTGGTGGTTTTGATCTACTGACCTCGCAGTTAACAGCCTAACACACAACCACTATGCCACCAGGGCTCCTTCTGAGCAGGCAGAAGGTCCCCAGAGGAGGTGGTGATGTTTAAGGCAACTTGGGAAGGGCTCCTTGCCCAGACAATCAGAGTCAGAGTCTGCTTACTGTGAAGATACAGTGTGGCAGTGATGGCACAGCGACTGACCTCGAGTCAAGGCCCAGTAAGTGTGAGTCCGTGTGATTGTCACTTCATGAGGGGAGGGGCAAGACAGGCGGAGGAAAAGGATGCCAAGAAATGCACATTCCTAAACTGGTAGCTGTTCAGGATTCAGGTCTTTAGGGGGGAAGCGTTCGCGGTGCTGGGGCCAATGTAAACAGTGCACAGGTGAGGGAAACAAGACTCTGACCCTAAGCACCCCTACCTGACAGCCGGAAGACTCTCACCTAGGGAGCAGGAGCGGAAGAGGTGACCATCCTACCTGGGTCAGGTGGGAAAGGCCTTGTTGCTGCACACTGGGACGCTGGGCTCTCTTTTCAGAAGGGGATTCAGAGCCACCGAACCCAGAGGGGCTCCATTTAGTCGGTGGAAAAGCCCCAGTCGAGCCAATTGCTGGGCGGGAGCAGGCATCTGCTCGGCAGCTGGAATGCCTGTTAGGTGATGCTCTTATATAAACATGCAGGCAAGGTTACCTGAGCAGAGAGGGACCCTGGGGTCCAGCCTCCGGGAGGAAAGAGAACAGCATCTGACAGTGTCAAGTTTATTTTTGCTTTGTATCACGTGGGAGAGAATGATGTTTGCTTTTGTAAGTCCCTGGAGCAGTAGGAATAAATTGATTTGTAAGCCTTCCTTTCAGCTAAGGCAGTGCCCCCATCTTCCCTGCTGAGCCCAACGATGAGGCAAAAAGACAATTATCTGGTGGATTGGGCATCAAGGTAGATGTCCCATTCAAACTCCCCAGCACGCCACCTTCCTGGCCTAAGGTTGCCCCTGCCATCTTTGCTCCCTATTGCAGCAGTAATGGAACGACCACGAGGGGCTGGCTGGACAAACACATTGCTTTCTTACAGTTCACAGAGCCAGCCCTCCCAATCAGGGTCTGGCCATCTCAGTTGCTCATTTGTTCCATAGTCCTTGGCTTACAGATGATCTCTGATGGCCTCTGTCTCTCCCTGTGTGTGTCTATTCTGGCCTTGTAGAATTCAGAAGTGCTTAAGCTTAGGATCCCCTCCCCACCTATGTCTTCTTTAACATAACAAAAGAAAACCCTCTTTCTAAAGAGGATCACATCCCACAGTACCAAACCCAAACCAAGCCAGAGTCACTGCCATAAAGCTGATGCCAACTCATAGCTGGCTTCGCCCTCCAGGACAGGGTAGAACTGCCCCTGTGAGTTTCTGAGATGATAACTGTTTACAGGCGTAGAAAGCCCTCCCTTTCTCCCGAGGAGCAGCTGGCTTTAAACGGTGTACCTTCAATATCACAGCCTAACACGTAAGCCCCCCGTGCCCCCAAGGCTCCTAGGGCCCAGGAACCAGGAATTCAATCTGTATTTTCAGGGCACACTCTTCAATCCATGTCATTTTTAGATGCTGTCAGGTCAACTCCAGCTTGTCGCAAACCCTGCAGGCAGAGCAGACCTGCCCCATAGGGTTTCCTCTGCTGAGATCGTTATGGGAGCAGATTGCCACACCTTTTCTCCCACATAGCAGCTGGTGGATTTGAACTGCCAACCTTTTGGTTACCAGCTAAGCGTTTTAACCATTGTGCTACGGGGGCTCCTTACTCAATCCATAATATCCATTTGGATAGGGGCACTCCCGGCACAACAGTGGTCTCACGGCCATTCCTTTGTCCAGTCATACAACTTCACTTGACCTCCACAGACACTTTGTGACAGTGGGATGTGGCCCTTATGGGGCAAGCATGTGAAATGATGATCACAGATTCAAATTTGTTTTTTTAAAAAATATTTTGGAACTGTGTGCACATGGACAAAAAGACAAAAAGAGTACAGCTAATCCTATGTACCATCACTCAGCTTCCATGTTCATCAGCTAGAAGGAAATCATGTTTTCCCCACAACCCTTCTCACGGCATGATGTTTCAACCAACCTCAGACTGGTCACTTCCCGGGTCAATATTTTTCTTTATAGGAGATCCGATTTTTATTCTATCATCTGGTGGGTGACAAAAGGTTGTGGTAAATGCCTAGGACCTATGAAACTTTCCTAGACGTCCTGGACATGGTGGGCATTGGGGCCAGCCTCTAACCAGCCTTCTGTGGCCCCCCTCAGTGGCCCTCTTTCTGGAGAGTCTGGCATAGGTATAGGTCTTTTTACCTGGGACACATCTTTCCCTCAAACAGTGCCCTGCCTCTCTTTCTAGGGTGGAGTGGGAAGAAGGGAATTTCAAATGAGACCACAGGTCTGAAGGGGGACATGAAAGCACACAGTGCTTCATAAAGATAAGAGAGTCATAGCATTTGTTCTCACCCGGGGCTCTGGGAATACTGAAGTGAAAGAGAATTCTCCATGGCTGGCTAGGGCTTTGAGGCTGCATGGATTGAGTGCCGAGTTTTGTTCCCTGTGGAGTCTGTATTGCTGTAGATGCTGCAGGAGTTGGCACTTGCTTCTGGGGATTGTGTGTGTCTGTGGGGAGTGGGGGAGGGGGGGAGGGCTGCGGGCAGGGGTGCTGTCCAAGTATTCCACCCCCTGGATTCTCCAGGCCTCATTAGCCATCCACTTCAACTGGGATTATTATCAGATACCTGATTCTCAGGTAGAAACAGTCAAACTCAGAGTCTGCGATGATCTTCATGGATGGATTGAGGTGTGTCACTGTCAGGGGACGGGAAAGCCAGCCCAGGACTCCTGTTGCTGAAGGGCCCAGCTTGGTAAGAAATGCAGTTTCTTTAGTGTGGGAGGATTTCCGGAGGGGCTGGTGGGAATCACAGTAATGGGAGGGCTAGTGATTTCACACTCAGTTCCTACCCTTCTAAAAGAGGCCTTGGTGGCATACTGGTCACACACTCTGCTGCTAACCACAGGGTCAGCAGTTGTAACCCACCAGCAGATCCTCAGGAGAAAGATAAGGCTTTCTCCTCCTGTAACATGTACAGCCTTGGAAACCCACAGGGGCAGCTCTCCCTGTCTATGGGGGTCACTGTGAGTCAGAAGTGACCGGTGACAGTTTCTGGTTTTCCATCTCTTGGCTAGGCTCTGGTGGTTAATCACTTCTCCTCCTCCTCCTCCTTCTTCTTCTGAATCAAGCTGCCTCCTACTGAACCACGCAATAAAGAGATCTGTGGAAATGTTAAACAATACTACTCTTGTGCCTTAAAAATGAGAGAGCGAGAGAAATACAGGTATTAGTTTAAAAATATGTTATCGTGCTAACATGTAGTGGATATATTATTGCTATTTTAAAATGAACGAATACAGTGAACCCTCGTTTATCGCGGTTAATCGTTTCTAGACCCTACCGTGATAAATGAAATTCCACGAAGTAGGATTCCTTATTTGTAAATCAAATATTTTCGTAGTTAGAGCATAGAGGACATGAAAAAACACCCTTTAGTCACCATTACACTCGTATTACCCAATTTATTAAATGAAAAAGGGAAAATGCAGTAAAACATTTTGGACATTACAATTATCATTTATTATTTATTATATTATGAAGTACAACAGATGGAGCGAACGGAAGACTCATTCAAGTCGAAATGGCGTGCAACCTCCACTATTTTCTTGCCATCTTTGATCATATCCAAAAGTTTTACCTTTTCCTGGATGGTGAGCATCTTCCTCTGGCGCTTATTTTTATTGTCAGAAGGCTTAGAAGAAGCAGCTCGTTTAGGAGCCATCATAGGGCTTAGATAAAATTTCTTAAAAATCGCAAACAATTACAGTACACTGTACAAAGGCAAAAATGCATCTGATACATAGCTCCGATACGTAGCGATGCAGACAGAAGCGTGTACAGTATGAGCCAATCAGTGGTAGTAATGACAGAGCATGTGCTGTTACGCAAAAACCGCGATAGAGTGAAGCCACGGAAGTCAAAGCGCGAAGTGGCGAGGGTTCACTGTACATATTTTTCATCACATAGAAAGAAAAATATTCTCAGCTTAAATGCCAATACAGCACACTTGAACATATCACTATGCGAAGGGTGGGGCTGCCTCTGACCTCCCTGCCTTCACAGGAACCAAACTCCACATCAGCTCTCCCCCTGCCTCCTTTAATGATTCTGCCTCCCTCAGCACTGTCTACTTCTCTGTTGGAGTGCACAATTCATTGCCATAGCTATACTGAACTCACAGACCTTCCACACAAGTACGGAGTGTGTGGGAAGTTCACAGATTACAATTAAGGGTAAGAAATGTTCAGGATACAGTTCTCTGGTCAGGAGCAGGCAGCTCTTCTCAGCCATGACTGCAGGCCCCTCTCTCTCTGGTACTTGGCCTCTTGACCACATGGGCCCTTGGCCTTTGCCCTGCTCAGGCATTGTTCAGGCAAAGTTACAGAAAATACTCTGCCAGCACCCTCAGGCCAAATACATTGGGCTCTAGCTCCAGGGGTCAGCAAGCCCAGTGCTTGAAAGTCACCCTCCGCGAGTCAGCTTCCTAGCCAGAGGCACCCCGTTTTCTCTTTCCACGGGCCAGGAGCCTGATTCGCTGTCTCCTGCCCTAGATACTGCTGCCTCAGCTGCCACCATTCCTCTTGGGTCACAGCTCTATCTCTCCTGGATCAAAGAAGTTCCACATGTAGGGAGGGAGCTCAGAGTCCAGAAGAGATGTCTGACTCTGGCTCTTCTTTCTTGATGGTAGTGAGAACCCCCCATTCCTGCTTCTGATCTATGTTATGTTACATCCAACGTGATGGCAAACCTGTCCAGTCCCAACACTGGAGTTCATACACCTTATTTTCATGATAACACCCATGGAAGACAGTTACCTGGCCAGCTGACGAGAAGTGATCCATGGTTTTACTCATTCCAACAATGCTCAAATCATAGAACAAGACCGCTGATACCACAAGCAAGTAAAATGTTGCTGAAGATTATTCAGCAATGGGTTCACCTCTGCTTCTGAGTCATGTCACTTGGTGCTGTGGGAAGCCCCTGGGGAAGCCAGAGTCTTTGTGGGTTCCGCTGGGTCAGTCTTGAGTATGAGAGCCACCGTGGTCCCTATCGGGGTGGGTATGATGGGGAACCCAGCCCTGGTCCCAGAGGAGGTTTAAACAACAAGCAAGTCAGAAAAGGAGCCAGTAGCGTTGTACCTTTCAATGGATTTCTCAATCAACACCTTCCTGCTTGACACGTGGTCAGGGTTCGGGTGGCAGTGGTGGCAAGGTCATGGGAGTTGGCTGGACTGGACGCTCAAGGAGGTACAACCTTGACAATGGAGCCAGCAGGAAGGGACGAGGGCCAAGGAATGGTGAGTGAGCGGATCAGGGCAAGTGCCCATAGGGGGCAAAGTCTGGACAACTTTAGGCGCTAATGGGGAAGAACACTGAGCTCCCACCCGTAAGCATCCGTGGTCTGGCGTTAGAACGGCTCCAGATTAAACTAGGGCATCGTCCCACGGCCCATCACTTCTTGATACTTGCCTTCCCTTTCCTGGTGATGCTGTGCGACAAACGTTGAACTACTAACAGAAGGTTGGCAGTTCACCCCCCACTCCCCCAGCTGCTCCGAGGGAGAAAGATGAGGTTGTCTACTCCCTTCGAGATTCACGCGCTCAGAAACCCCCGAGGAACCGTGCGGCTCTGTCCTGCAGGGTCGCCGAGAGTCAGAGTTGACTTGGGGGCAGTGGGATTTTGGTTTGCATGTTAGGAAAGGTCCCTGGGTGATAGACATGGTTGGTTTGGGCTTTGCCAAGCACCTCATTAAATCCCAGCAGCAGCAGCAGCAGCACAAAAAACCAGGCAGGAAAGGTCCTGGCTTTCATAAAGACCACAGCGAAGAAAGCCCCTGGGCTGTTCTCCTCTAACCCACTGGGCCTCCGTGAGCCCTGCCCAACTCCACAGCAGCAGGTTTGGTTGGGGTTTTAGGTATGAACATGCCTTCCCCCTCGGCCAGGTAGCTGACTGGCTTTATAACATGTGCACATGGAAAACCAATCGATGGTCTTGGGGTGAGGGGCGAGGAGGGGTAAGGAGGGGGCTGAAGTCTGGCAAAATCTGGGTAATGCTAAACTAGGCAGAAGGGCTTCTTAGAGTTTGTGCACATCTTAATCAAAGGCACACGCTTTTGAGAGAGGTTTGAGGAATCTAATTACCTATCTCCATTATGGTCCATAGCTCTCATGAAAATAGAAAAATCTCCTAAGTTACTGAGAACCAGGTATGTCTTTGACTTACTTAAGTTACAGCCGGGTCTCAAAGAACCACAGCAACCTGAAGGGACCCTGATACCCGGAAGATACATTTCTCGAAAGAACAGTATCTTGGGTTTCTCCATCCCAAGTAACTGCAGTGGGATCTGGCAAAGAGTAGGCCTTCATTCATTCAGTAAACATATGCCAAAAAGTGTATATCAGGGCTGTATTTCACGTGATTTAGTCATTCTGTTGATTGAGCAAATAAGCCTGGAAGCCGGACCAATGAAGAAGAACTCAGCGACAGGATTGGAGAAGGCTCCTTAACAACTTGCCATCTGCCGCTGACATGACCTTGGGCTTGCTGAACGCCAAGAGGACTGGAAGCACTTATGGATCAAGATCAAAGACGACACCTTCGATATGGATCAAACCTGAGCGGAAAGAAAACACAACCCACCTGGACCAATAATTGACAGCACGACAAACGGAGGAAACACTGGCGTTGTCGAGGATTTCATTCTACTTGAAAATAACACGGCTTGTGCGATAGTCCTCAAAGTCACGTCTCTGTTCTTTACCCCTTTAAAGAAGTCTTGTGCAGCAGATTTGCCAATGAAATCATGTGACATTGGCACGCTGGCTAAGGAAGACCAAAGAAAAATAGATGCCTTTGAACTATGGTTTGGGGGAAGAATAGTGTCAAAAGAAGAAACAAATCTCTCTTCGGATGAAGTCCAGCCAGAATGTTCCTTAGAAGTAGGGATGGTGAGACCTCATCTCGTTTACATTGGACAGGGGGGCAGGGAGCACCAGTCCCTGGAGAAGGACGTTACGCTTAGTTAAACAGAGGGCCGCTGAAAAAGGACAGGACCTTCAGCGATGTGGACTGACCCAGTGTCGGCAAGAAGGGGCTCACGTGGAGCAAAGGTGTGGTGGCGATGGCACACGGTTGGGCAGGTACCCTTCTGTTCTGCTCAGGGTCACTAGGAACCAGAACCCACTCAATGGCACCTGCCCGGGCAGCTCATGTGGCCGCCAGCGGTGCCTGCATGCTGCTATGATGCTGAGCAGGTTTCAGTAGAACTTCCAGACTAAGATGGACTAGGTAGAAAGAACTAGGTGTCTACTTCAGAAAACTTGCCACGGAAACCTGCCTTGCAAGAGTCTGGTCCACAGCTGACCGTGCGGGTGGTGCAGGCCTGGGCGATATGTTGTTATGGAGGGGTTTGCCTTGAGTAAGGGGCTGACTAGCTGGCAGCTCACAGGAGTAAAATATCTGCAGAGAGGAAGGCTTTCCTCCTCCACTCACCTCAGCCCGATAGGGTAATGGGCAAGGGGCTAAGGATCCCACTCAGCCAAGACATCCCTGGACCCCACTTTTTGGGAAATGTCCACCCTGCCTTTCCCAAGATATCAAACAATGAACTATATTTGGGTAAATCTGCTGCACAAGACCTCTTGGACGTGTTGGAAGGCACGGATGTTACTTTGAGGACTAAGGCACGCCTGGCCCAAGCACGGTATTTTCCATTGCCTCATATGCTTGTGAAAGTTGGACAATGAATAAGGAAGAGGAGAGAAGAGAAGCAAAAAAGAAAGAAAGGAAGGAAGGAAGGAAGGAAGGAAGGAAGGAAGGAAGGAAGGAAGGAAGGAAGAATTCAATGCATGTGAATTATGGTGCTGGCGAAGAATGTTGATGGTAAGATAGGCAGAGGAACAAATGAATCTGTACAGAGAAGTCCAGCCAGATGCCCCTGAGAGGCAAGGATGGTGAAGCTTGGTTTTCCATCTTTGGACCTGTCAGGAGGGAGGGGTCCCAGGAGAAGGACAGCATGCTTGGTAAAGAGGGGGGCAGTGAAAAAGAGGAAGGCCCTCAGCCACACAGATTGACACGGTGGCTGCAACTGTGGACTCAGGCAGCAGAATGATTGTGAGGATGGCTCCACACCAGGTGGTGTTTCCTGCTCTTGGACATAGGGAGGGTCCTTATGAGTAGGGAGGGATTGACTCGGTGTCAAAGACACCGCCGCCACTGCTACCGCCACC
>NW_022111357.1:27423384-27429759 GCF_000313985.2 Echinops telfairi | reverse complement strand
CCACCTCCACCACCACCTCCTCCACCACCACTCCCACATTTCCCACCTGGAGAACTCCAGCCTCACCTGCCTGGTGCAGCCTCCAGGGGGCCCCCAGCCGCTCACCGTAAGAGAAGCAGTGGGCAGAATAAATCTCCCTGGGAAATTAATGTAACTCAGGGAGAAAAAGTACATTTACTCATTTCCACTTCTTGTTGCAAGCCTCATAAGTGAATAAATCCAAAATAAATGTAAACGGGACGTAGGGAGAAGCCGCGATAAATGCAATCCCGTCACCCTAAATGAAGACAAAGGCTCCAAGACAATATTAAATTCTGTCCCCAAAGGCTCATTTCATTTCAGACCTACATCTCCACAAAATCAAGTTTCCCAGCGAGCCAAGCCCCTCTTACTCCCGTCCTCTTCTCCCTCTCCCATAAAGAAGGCTTTGCCTCCCCGTCTGCCAGTCACTTGGTGGCATTCTCACCAGTGTCACCCGCCTTCTCTGCCTGCTCACACACCAGCTGTCCCCCTCAACTCCAAAGGTGGGGTGGCCCCTCAGCTCTCAGATGGACAGGCTCCCACGCACCCTGGGGAACCACAGCATCTGTTGAATTTCTAGGGTTTGCATCTTCTCCAGACCCTTCTGAAGCCCACGCCTCTGCTCTGTCTCCGCAGATGCTGTGTACCTTGGGGGGCCCGCCCTGCCCGTGGGAGGCGCCATGATCAGCCCTGGCCAGGATTCCTAGCCAAAATGCTCAAGCCAGGTGTGCTGCAAGCGAGGGCTGGGCTGCTGTCTGGTTGTGTTTCATGTTCTCACGATAACTACACGCCTCATCTTTACCCAGTATCTGCAAAGCCTTGGAGTAGGCCAGACGGCTGTTGCTGTCCCCCAGGGCCTGGCAGCCATAAGCATCACAGCGTCAGCTGTTGGGCGGCTCTGCATGTTCATGTGGTCGATCACTGGTATGTTTGGTCCGTGGTTGTAGCGTCTGTGAGCATAGTTGAGAGTTTCCTTGTTTCCATCGATCTTCAACTTCACCAACCAGGATACACTGTTCTAGAGATTGATTTCTCCGCAGGGCGTGTCCAAAGTTAGATGGGGTGCAGTGTTGACAGCCTTGCTTCCGAGAACAAGCTGGCTATATTCCTTCTCAAGCTGATTGGCTCGTTTGGGGGGTAGCGTACGAAATATTCATCCTTCTTCACCAATACTGCCATTCAAGTGCAGCATTTCTTCTGTTTTCCCTCTTCATCATCCAACCGGATTGTGCACACGAGGCCATTGAAGAGACAGTGGCTTGGGTCAGATGTCCCTTAGTCAAGAGAATCAAACAAACAGGCGAACAGTCAGCACAGTGTCAAGTCCATCCAGCTCACAATGGCCCCGTGTATCGCAGCGGAGAACCGCCAAGAGCTCTCTTGGCTTTGAACTTCACAAGAGTTGATCACCAGACCTTTCTTCAGTGGGGAGGTTTCAACCACAAACGTCCGGGTTCATTGATGAGAACAAATCATTGATCCCACTCAGAACCCGATAGCCCACTGACCCAACTCCAGTCTAGTTGATTCCAATTCACAATGGCCACACAAAGGATGAAAGTCAAAGCCAAACCCAAACTCACGGCCAGGGAGGCCGCGCTGACTCCTACGACCCTGCAGGACAAGGGGGAACTGCCCCCATGAGTTTCCAGGACTGTCGCTCTTTTGAAAATTATCGTTATTAGTAAATCATCTTATTGCGAGCTCTTACAGCTCTTAAAGCAATTGTTTCAAACACATTTGTTCATATGTTGCCATCATCATTTTCAAAGCATTTTCTTTCTGCTTGAGCCCTTGGTATCAGCTCCTCTTTTTACCTTCCTTCCCCACCCTCCCGCCCTCATGTACCCCTCATAAATGATTATTATTTTCATATCTCACACCGTCCACTGCCTCCTTGTCTTCCTCCGGCAGAGCAGCTGGGGGGGTGGAACAGCTGGCGTTTCGGGCTTGTAGCCCACCTTTAAATCTGTGCAGGAGCAGAGCAGCTTCATCTTTCCCTGTCACCCAGCCTTCCACAGTAGCGGGCATGCTCTGCCTTGCTCTGCCGTGGACCATCCCACCCCCTCCCGCCCATGCCTGCGCAGAGCCTGGCACCTGCAGCCGTCTTCATATACCTTTCCAGTAAACTTAGCAGCCCTCACGACCAACTCCCACACCCGGTGATGTTGTCAGTGTTGGGGGTCAATTTAGGATGATCATGAACATCCCTCCGATCTTCCAAGTTGGCCTGGAGAGTTCACCACCTTCGTGATGAAACAGGATTGGCTGGGAGACTAGTGGAAACTTCCCAGGGAATCTGGTCAGATCCTGATGGAGCTGACAGATATCTGCCACCAGGGCCAGAAGCCTTGTCTTTGCATCAGAATTCTGTAACGGTCCAGACGCTTACCCTTCCCAGGTCTAGGCTGTGGATGCTGATTTTGCTGTGTGACAACTGCTTCCCACGGGTGTGCCCATCTGTGCACTCAGTAAATCTCTTTCAAAGGCCTGCTATTTGCCCTGGTGGTTCAGCAAGGCTGGACTTGCTCTTGTGTCGTGGAGCTTACAGTCTCCATGTTGTTGTCATCGGTCAACTCATGGTGGCCCCACGCACTGCAGAACCAAATGCCACTCCACCCTGCACCCTCCCTACCCTTCACTGCAGACCACATCATACGTTCCATGGGGTCTTCCCTGGCTGCTTGTCAGCAGTAGATTGCTAGGATTTGCTTCCTAGTCCACCTTAGCCTGGAAGCTCCCCCAGAAACCTGTTCCGCATCAGAGCAACATGCAAGCCACCACGGACCTCTGAAGGACCCCCGTGGCTCACATGGAGTGTGTAGGTGACTGTCTACTGGGACCGAGACCCCTCTCACATGTTCCCAGGTCCATTTGAGACCATTTTCATCGACCCCCAAAGGAATTCCGGATCCTTAACTGCCACCCGCTGGCCTCCATGCCCGCTGGACCACCATTTCCCGTCCCTCCTGATATGCCATAGCAGACTTCCTGGATCGATTCCCACATGGAGAGCATTAAGTGGACTCTTCCAGACCAGCAACCCCCAATCCTTCACGCTTCGGATGGGAAAGTGAGGCCCACAGCGGACACTCAGCCACCTCCCAGCAGGGATACGGGGCACATTTCGGCTGGTGCTTACCAATGCTTCGTCTGGCCCTCTTTCCCTCACCCAACCCCCACAAAGCTGGGTGAGGGGTTGCTTAAAGCTCTGACCCGTGAAGCGAAGTCAGGGACCCCCAAGGCTGCCTGCATGCCAATGGTCACTGCGGCGCTTTTCACAACAGCCCAAAGGTGCAGAGGGCGGAAATGACCCTTGGCAGACAGCTGGATCAGCCGCACACACTGTCACACCCACCCAGGAGGGAGCGTTGTCAGCCTCAGGGAACCGATGGAGCTTTCGCTCTGTTTCATGAAATCAGTGAATCAATGTTGTTTACGTGTGCCAACGAATTCCTTTTGACTTCTAGCGACCTTCCAGGACAGGGAAGGATGTCCCTATAGGGCAGTGGTTCTCAACCTGTGGGCTGTGGGACGCAACCCCTTTGGGTGTCAAATGACCCTTTCACAGGGGTCGCCCGATTCATCACAGTAGCAAAATGACAGTGATGAAGTAGCAGCGGAAATAATGTTATGGTTGGGGGTCACCACCACATGAGGAGCTGTACGAAAGGATGACAGCATTAGGAAGGTTGAGAACCGCTGCACTAGGGCTTCGTGTATCAAGGAGACTAGGTGGTGCCATGGTTAAGCAATCAGCTGGCCAGTGAAAGGTCAGCAGCTGGAATCCCATGGCTGCTCCCGCGAGAGGAAGCCCCGCCTCTAGTAGCCAGCTCCCCCAGAGTACAGCTGGGCCCCGGGGGGCCGATCCCCTAGGGGTTCCGACTCCTACCGGGTCTGAGGAGTCGGAATGGACTTCATAGGACACAACAACAGCCATCCTGATGGGAGCGGGCAGCCAGTGTTTTCCCCTTCAGAGAGCTGCTAGTGGGTTCACGTCATAGCTGAGCACGGAACCACGCAGCCATCAGACTTCATTGAAACACATCCAGAGCCCGTTGCCTTTTAGTGGGCTCGTGGGCAGAATTGCCTTCCCACGCTGGGATCGGTAAAGAAGCACGCTGCCCCGCAGTTCTCCCTCGGAATGGCTCATGGGTTCCCACCACTCAGTCTTTCGGTAGCAGCTGAGCACTTACCCACTGAGCCGCCGGGGCAATTATTAGTGGTTAGGGGGCAAAGAGGAGCTTTCACTCCAGGGGGGAGGAAGAGAGGGGGGTTATGTTCATGGTGGTGGAATGGTTTGGATCAAGGAGAAAAGGGTTGCACAACTTGAAGACTACAGTCAGTGTCACGGAATGGTCCACAGAGAAACGACGTGTTGACGTGTGTTTTGTCACATATCATTGTACTGCAATTCAAAGAAGAAGACGATGTGACCTCCGAGGGGAAAAAAAAAAAGAGCCTTCATTTTGTGAGACAGCAATGACAAAGAAGGGCACATTCATCCCTCCAGGCATGCACTCACTCACCAGAAAGTAGTTACTGATATTCTGCTAGGCCCCGTTGTGAACAGGATTCACAACGAGGTGGGGAGAGAGGGTGGCTCTTTGAGTTGTAGACACCAAACATAGAAACAGGTAGACCAAGAACTGTCAGGCTACAATCATAGTTGTGAATACCACAAAAGAGAAAAGGGGGGGTGGGCTGGACGGGGCTGGTCTGAGAAAGCCTCCTGGAGGAGAGGATACGTGGATGAAGAGTCTCTAAGAAGGAAGCCTCAGGGGACAGCCCCCAGTACCCCGAGTTTGCCGAGCCAGGTGGAGGGCAGACGGGTGTGTGAGTAAGCATGGAAAAGGGCACTAGGCGAGGGATGCTCTGCCCAGAACCATCCCCTAGCTTTGACCCATCATGATAGAGTCATTTGCTGATGGCTTTTGTCACCTTTATTGGCATGGCCAGTCCTTAATGAAGGGCCCTAATCCCAGGGCCCTCTCAATGCCTCATGGGGCCTGGTTCCCACCAGGAGTTGAACCCGTGTTGCTTGCATCAGTATATTAGCAAGAAGCCCCAGTCTGGCTCGCTCAGAGAGCAGGTTTGCATCAGGGAAGGTGGTGGGGAGGCGGTCCAGTCCTGGGATGGGGGTTGAAGGAGAAAGGGCTTGGGGAAGCGGGCAGAACCGGCCTCTCCCAGCCGGCTTCCCCCTCAAGCCCCCAGGCTTCCTGTGTCTCGGTTTCTTCACATGCCCTTACTGCTTCCGTCCTTGCTCCTTGAGGCTCACATTGCTGGAGAAGGAGGAAACCAGTTGCATAACGGTATCCGCTGGCAGGCGCATTCTAATTTTAAAAAATGTGTCACTCTCCAAGCTGCACGTCCCTTAATCAGGCAATTACTTTATGATGCAGTATAGTTAAGGATGGGTCACACACACACACACACACACACACACACACACACACACACACAGATATTTAAAAAACCACCAACCCTTGAAATCTCGAACAATTTCTCGAGGAGAATTAATTTGGTAAATGTTTGACTTGAGCTCAGGAATGTCTTTTGTTTCCATTTCCAAATGACATAAAGGGACACAAAAGAAAGGTAACAATTTGTTATTAATCAATCTTCTTTATTAAAATGAGCTCCCCAAGCCAAGGGTGTCATGGAAACAGGGGATGTTGGAGAAGGGCTTGGAGGAGGGGGGGTGTCTCAGGAGGAGGTATGGGGGGTGGGCCAGGTTGTCCTGTGGGCACAGTCCAGGGGACATAGGATAGGACGGACCAGGGAGCACTGGCCCCCGAAATAGCAACCATCACCCCTTGAAGCTTCCTACATTCCCGCCTTTGTTCTAAGCCCGCTCCAGTCCCCCATGGTTTTGTGCTCAGAGCAGCCGTGGGAGGGAAGAATTGCTCTCTTTGTGCTGTAGTTGAAGGAACCGAGCCCTGTTGACGTTGGAGAAGTCACCCAACCCTTCCGGCTGGAGGTGGCATGAGAGGGACTTAAACTCAGGTCTCTGGACTCCAAAGACCCTGCTCCATCTTACCATGCTGGAGAGCCCAGGGCAGGGGCAGGCCAAGCCAACAGCTCAGGAGGGGTTGACCAGAGGCTTTCTAAGCTATATCAAGAGCTTCATCGTTACAGCCCAAGGGTTCTGAGACGGGGAGAAGTAGACTGCAGGCAAATGTGAGACATTGCGGACCAGATAGCCTACAACCCAAGGATTCCTGGGGCCCCAATCCTCCACTTGAGTTTCCGGTTCTCTAGTGAGGCCTGCCTCCCACCCCTCTCCTGAGCTCACCCCCTGCCCCCCACCCCTCTCCTGAGCTCACCCCCCTGCCCCCCACCCCTCTCCTGAGC
>NW_022111357.1:27421640-27422744 GCF_000313985.2 Echinops telfairi | reverse complement strand
GGGAGGCGGAGGCAGAGCCACACGGTTTCCCATCATCTTTGGCCCTCGCCCACTGCTGCCTCTCTCCAGACTCTGGCATCCCCCAGAGAGGCTCTTTCTCCTTCTTCCCTCTTGCCCAGCTCGGTCGCACAGAACAGTAGCACCTTCCTGGCTAATGCCTTCTCCAGCGAGTCCCCATGCCTTTACCTGGTCTTCAGCACTGGGCTCCCCACCTCCCCCCCAAAAAGGGATTGTCCAATGGGGCAAGGAGGGAATGGAAAGAAATCATCACTGGAAAGGGCACTTTTTTTTTTTTAATGAGACGTTGAGGCCAGTGGGCAGCCGTCCCTTGCTAGTTCATCACGTCTGGGTCACAAGATCACATGTGTTGCAAAGGAGCCTCCTCCCATCACAATAATCACGCTGCCACCTGGCGAGTGAACAGCTCGCGTGTCTGCTAAAGCACAGGTGCATCTTGAGAAGTGACAAAAGTCCACAATCCAAGCAGCTCGGAGCAATGAGCCCAGCATGGGCCTAGGTCCGTGGTGGTAGCAGAAGCCAAGTCATCCAGCACGCGGCCCCAGAGGCCAAGGCCACGTTTCCTTCAGAGGGCAAGTGCCTGACGGTGCAAGGGCTCATTCCTGGTGTCACGCGGCGCCCCCAGAGAACACTAAGGAGCCCTACAAGTTGGAATGGGAGTCCCTCTGCAAAAATTGCCCCGTGTTAGCCTTTAGCCACTGCGAAGAAAAACAGCCACGTATTAAGCACCAACTGTATACAGAGACTGCAAGTAGCTGTTATTTCACACGTCGTGCAAATGAGAGAAAAGAATCTCGGGGAGGCTCATCCACTTGCTCACAGACACCTATGCTGCGAGTAGCTGAGAGAGGTTTCAAACCTATGTCTACCGGATGTTCCAGTCCAGTGGTCAACAAACTGTAGCTCTCCAGTCCTAGGTGGCTCTTTGGTACGTACATGTGGCCATTGAAAATGAAAATAAAGCATTTAGGAACTAGAGGAAAGTTGTATTTTTCATCATTGCTACATCGCACCCTGACTGGCTCGTCTCTTCCCCGAGACCCCTCTGCAAGGGGATCTCCAGTGGCCTACTAATGGGCTTTGGGT
>NW_022111357.1:27418585-27420823 GCF_000313985.2 Echinops telfairi | reverse complement strand
GAATGTACAAATGTGTTTTACACTATTGATGTATGTATGGATTGCGATAGGAGTTGTATGAGCCCCTAATAAAATTATTTAAAATAATAAAAAAGAAAATGAAAATAAAATTATCATAGTTTCATTTATAACATGTTTAAAGGATATGATTCAAAAATGGTGATTTCACTTGTTTGTAAAACTGTATTTTTGACTCTCGAATAATTTTTAAATTGTTGTGAGGGACTGGATTGCTCTTCCGTCTCAAAAGTGTGCCGACCCCTATTCTAACACATTCCCTGATGGCGATACCCTTTTGCTTCCCAGCAGTGTGCCCTGAACTGATTTCCATATCTGCAGAGAGACACAAGCTCACGTAGTTGAGTGGGCTCTTCTGTGGGCAGTAAATGTAGGTGACATTGTTGGTAAGGGTAGGTTTGGGGACAACCTCAGACCCCTCGTTGGGTTGCCATTTTAACATGTGCATGTCATTTGGTAAGAATTTTCAGTAGACAATAATACACTGATAAATGCCTTCAATCATTAAAAGTAGTATTTGTCGAGCCTCTACCCCCAGGTACTGTAATAGATAAGACGGCGGTGAGCAAAACTCACATGGTCCCTGCTGGCATGAAATTTACTATCCTGTTGGGAACATGGCATTTGAAAATAGCAAATCTATCAGATTGCATTGCTGGAAACAGAAGCGACTCAAGGTATTTTAAGGAGGAAGGGATTTAGTACAGGCGATTTTTGTGTTTGTAAACCCACTGGCAGCACTGAGACACAGGCGCTAACCTGAGCTTCTGGCAATGACTCACAGACTAACATAAGATTGGGCTGCAGGGAGAGCTGTCATCTCTGGTGCCACTCTGGATGCCACGCCATCTGTGTCTGGATACACCACCCGTGATGCCCCAGCCCTCGACACTGGGAGAGAGGGAAGTGGACATCTAACGCTGTCATGACCATGAGACCACATCTTGTCATTGTCAGCCATGGGGCTCGGGCTGTTTGTTAGGCAGTGCTGGTGTGTTCAAGCGGACTGAAGCAAAGTCTGAGCCATTGAAAGACGAATGTCCAGTCTGACCAGGACAGGGAGAAGAAAGAGCGGAGAGGGGTGCAGGGAAAGCCCACAGAGCTAACGGGGCTTCAGAGAGCCCGTTAAAGACCTGGGTTCGTCTTTTGGGTTTTTTTTTTTTTTCCATTCTGCATGCGGTAAAGACAAGACCAAGAAAGATGGAGCCCCAGTGACACAAGGCCACTAGAGGCAGATCTGAGCAGGGAGTCCAGGCCTCCTGAGTCCCATCTCTACCAGTTCTTCTCTCACCATATTTTAGTAATGACACCAGCAACCAGTCAGCAACATGCACACGATCCAGTCATACCTGATGGAGCCAGCATCGCCCCATTGGACTTCCACTTGTCTACCATGAACGTGCCAGCAGGGGAGGCCGATCTGGAGAAAGAGACGCGATCGCGAAATGAGATGTTGTTGTTGTTGTTGTTGTTGGGTACCTTCGAGTCTGTTCCAACCTATAGTGACCCTACGTACCACAGAACAAAACACTGCCCATCCTCATAAGTGTTCCCCATTGTTGCAGCCATTGTGTCCATCCGTACGACAGACTGACGTCGTAGCTACAATAACCTCACACATACTGACAACCATGACGATCGTACAGGCAGCATTTGGTTTTGGGCAGGCCCGGTTCTCTTATAAGTAAGGTTGCCATGGGCCAGAGACAGCCCCTACCAGTTACAAAAGCCTTACTGAATCTTGTTAATATCTGCATTTGCAGATGAGGAACCTGGGGGTCAGAGCGCTCCCCCATTCTGCTCAAGGCCACACAACTCGTTTGTGAGATCCAGGGCCCCTGCTCTTCACCAGTGGGCGCTACCGTCCCTCATCAGTCTGGGCCTCCCCGAGCACAGCCCTCTCACCCAGCTCGTGGTCCATGAGGGTACCTGAGACGTCAGAGATGAGCGTCCCCCACAGGTACGTACGCCTTGCCCCTTGGAATGTGATGTATGCTGGCAGAGGGTAGTGTCGGCCCTGATGGCAGCAGCTTCTTCCTCTGTGGCTCTCTGCAGGTCCCTCTAACTCAGGTGGGCTGAATTTACACCTCAGGCAGGCTCATGTGGAGACTTTTGTTGTAGGCAACAGAGAGTCTCAGATCCCATCATTGTGTGTGGCTGGTAATTACAGCCCTCTTTGTTGTCAGGCAATCAAAGAGAGGCCTATGGAGAGAGTTCCTT
>NW_022111357.1:27416267-27417838 GCF_000313985.2 Echinops telfairi | reverse complement strand
AGGAGTGGCTGGTGGTTTCGAACTGCTGACCTCTGGGATCGCAACCCAATGCCTCTTCATTGTGCTCCTTGGGAGATGTCCGTTTCTGCAGCGTGGCTGAGCCTAGCCTCGCAGATAAAATGATCAGACGAGGGTGGAGAGGGCTGCCCACGCTCAGGGTTGTGGCGAGACCTAAGTCTCAGGGCACGGCCTCGTGGCGAAGGCTCTGGGAAAAAAAAACAGCAAAGGAACGAGTTTTGTTTGGCCTAACTCCATCTTCCCCAAACTCCCCATGGATGTTGATAGGGACCGTGATTCGGCTCTGACTCACAGACATCCTATCCCAAATGTGGGGATTGGCAGCCCCTCCCTTCACTCTGGTGGGGTTCCCAGGAGTGGACAATGGAACCTCTTTGGGGAAGGTCAGTCTGGAATACTTGGGGCCATGTAATGGCAACACACTTTGCCCAGGGATTTCTCCCATGGTGGAAGGCATCACATCTCAGATAGGCATCCTTCGAGGGAAGGGGGGCGGGGGGTTTGTCATGGGGAAGGATTTGAGCACTCAGATAAGATCCAAAGAGCAGCTTCTAAAGTGTTCTTCCACCAGCGTCCTGTGCTGCCCGGGTTGTGTCCTCATCTTGCGAAACCCCTTCTTCCTTCCTGCTCGCCCAGCCTTTTGGGGAGGCTGAACCAGCTCTGTAGAGGACTTGACACGCTGGCTGTGCCAACCTTGGCCAGCTGCGGCTGCCCCAGATGTGCAGACAGCTGTCTGCCGTGGACCACAGCCACAACAGAAGCACCGGGCCAGGAACACGCTCAGCTCACCAGGGAGGGGCCCACAGCTTGAGAAGAGAGGTTTTGGCAGTGGTCTGTCGGCAGACCAGTAACACAACAGACCCCGGAGCGTACCCCAAGATGGTCCCATGTCCCGTGCCAGGTACCCGGTTCCACACATGGCCCCTGACAACTCCAGGAGCCAACACCCCTCCTCTGGGCAACCCCGGGGAGGTGGAGGTCCACCTCTCTCCTGACATCTGTACAGCCCGTCTCCAGACTTGGCATGGACCGGAACCGTGGGAATGCCCCTCCATTCAGTCGGAGGAACCCGCAGGGCACAGCTGTCCTGTTCTTTCAGCCTCGGCGGGGAGATGGCTGGGATAGCCCTACTCCCCCGTGCTGTGTATCCGGGCTCACATCTTCGATGTTGTTTGAGATCCCAGCAGACCCCACGTCCACATGCCCAGGAACTGCAGCTCCACACCCCACACCCCCTCAGCCCAAGGCATTGCCTCAGCCTGGCGGGTTTCCAAGCTGTGACCAGATGCCCCGTCAGGGAATCAAACCCTGCCGGCTGACGAGATGTGGCTTCTTCCGTGGAGCTCGGTTTCACCATCAGCCAAAGGGGAGCATGGACTGTTAGTGGGTTTCAAATGGTTTTGTTTTTCAGTTGTGGAATCTCCCCTCTAAGTCAGAGTTGAAGATGTGAGCCCGGATACACAGCACAGGTGGGAGTAGGGCTCTCCCAGCCATCTCCCCTGGCCCCTGGCCTTCCCCCCTCCTTCCTCCTGGGCCCCACCTGCACCTTCCTC
>NW_022111357.1:27413987-27415508 GCF_000313985.2 Echinops telfairi | reverse complement strand
GGGAAGGCAGGGGAGGACCCCACAGATGACCCCAAAGCAGGGAAAGACCAGGCATTGTTATCTGCCTCTGCTCGCAGGTTGGAGGAGACCCCATCCTCACACTCGTAAAGGAGGAAAGACGTGTTGGGGGGGGGGGAGTGTCCCACGTGCAAGGTCCTTAGGGAGGCCTCTGGGGGGCCCCCTCCCATTTGTCTGAGGTCAGTCAGGAGAGGGGCCAACTGCGTTATACTTCACCAAGCCCCGTGTCAGAAGCAAATGGCAGTAAATGTGTCCTTCCAACCGGCTGAAAGGGCAATCACAACAGGTGATCTGGTGGGCCAGGGGGCAGAGTAAATTTGGAGGAGAGCCTCTGGCCCAGATGGGTCCACGAACCTGGCTCTAAAAGGAATGCCAGGACTCCCCTCTCCCATCCCATTCCACTGGCCCCAGCTTTACCTGCTCTCCCGCATGCGGACTCTTTTCTCGGACCCCCACCCTCACAGTGCGCAGAATGGCTGTCCGGATTCCATCCTACCCTCTCCGTAGGAGAATCGGTTTCTTTACCAACCAGCCACCGAAAGTTGTCTGAGCCCATTCCAGCGCAGGGCGACCCTGTGCATGTCTGAGTGAAACTGTGTCTCAGAGTTGGTTGTGTTTTGTTGTTGTTTTGTTTTGTTTTTAAGAGGCAGATGCCAGACCTTCCTTCTGAGGCACCTCTGTATGGATTCGAACTGCTAATCTTTCCGTAAGTAGCTGAGCATTCTCACCACCCAGAAACCAGTGGCCATCACGTTAGTGCCGCCCACGTGTGGCAGTGTCAAACTTCTCTGTGGGTTTTCTTGGCTGCTGGCTGTATGGACGCAGCTCCCTAACTCTTTCTTCCGGCGCACTGCCGAGTGCTTCCAACTTTTAGGCTCGTGGCCAATCCCAAACCACTCGTATTATTATTACCCTGCGGGCCACCAGAGATCCTCTCCCAGTCATCCCTCCTGAGGTGCAGCAGCGATTCCCATGGGCTCCCATTGGCCCAGTTTGGATCACATGGCCATCGCTGACCCAATCATTGTTGGCAGGAGGAGATGCTCGGATTGGATAGGTGTGGATGACCGTCTCAGAAACTCGCAGGGGCAGTTCTACTTTGTCCTGTAGGGCAGCTTTCTGGTGACATCAACTAGATAGGAGTAAATCAGGGCTTTTGCTGAAAGGGACCAAGAAGTAGCCTTTCCCGGGGCTGATTTTGGATACTCTCTCCAGACCCAGTCCCTTTGGCCAATATTTTTCCCGAAGAGTGATGCCGCTTCTCCTGGTGGACGGTCTGTAGGACAGCAAGATAATCCTTCTCCGTCCAGGGGCTCGACCTCTTAATGCAGCTCACAGAACCCCGCTACTGCTTGGGCCGGTCCTTACATCTCACCGGGGACCCACAGTGCACTCGCTGTTACCTAAAGCCCTGTGTTCTTCCCACGTCCTGACCGTGTCTTTGCCACCCCTTGCTTGGGTGGTCAGCATTCTGTAGGATTCCTGATGTTCGAGGAGAGAAGG
>NW_022111357.1:27410236-27412830 GCF_000313985.2 Echinops telfairi | reverse complement strand
TCACTTCTCTGCTGTCAGCATAGCTTCTCAGCAGGACTGTCAGGATAGGTGCAGGCCAGAGGGGTAATAACCAAAGCCAAATCCACAGTCTTTGAGTCAGTGCCGACCCATAGCGGCCCTATGGGACAGGGTAGAACTGCCCCTGTGAGTTTCCGAGACTTCCACTGTTGAAAGCGGTAGGAAGCCCTGTCTTGAACTGCTGACCTTGCAGTTAGCCATCCAATATGTAACCACTACACCAGCAGTGCTCCCTTGTAGTGGTAATAAGGGTGGCACTAGCACTCTGAGAGCGAGGAATGAGGCTTTCTACGTCCATAAACAGTTACAGTTTCAGAAACCCACAGGGGCACTTCCATTCTGAACTACAGGGTCACTGTGAGCATCCACTCAATGGCAGTAGGTTTCGAACCAAAAGATTAGCAACCAGAGACTCCTTGGCAGACAGACCTGGCACTCTCCTTCCACAAGGTCCCAGCCTTGGGACCCTCAGGAGAAGCTCTGCAGGGATGGGCACCAGCAGTAGTGATAGGGTGGGGTGGGATGTGGCCCCTGTGGGAACATTTGCCAAGAGTGACACCCTGCTCGGCTTAAGGTCTGCCAGTGTGTGCTTTCATGCACCTCTCAAGCACCCACTGCGTAGGCAAGGACACCGAGGCTTGACTCACACCGCTTGTAGGTGAGAGTGGGATTTGCAGTTGAGAGCGTCTGTTTCCGGAGTGGAGCAGAGCCCCAGACATGCTGCACATTCGTGTTTAAAGCACGCTGCAGATCCCACTGTCACAGAGACCACATTCTACAGAGAAGGTTCTGTACCTGCCCGGTTTCGCAGAGGCAGTTCATGTCGGCTTCTGTGAGCTGTCAGACTCCCGCTCCGGAGGAGGAAGCGGGAAGGAGATTTCAGGAATGGAGAAATGGGGAGAGGGAGAGGAGGAAAGCCAGCGGGGAGAGAGAGGAGGGGAAGGGATAGGGGAAGCTTGAAGGTCCCCAAGCTCCAGCTGGTTAGAAGGTCCTATGCCCCTGGGGCCCAGCATCACAGTCCACACCCTAATAGGCAAGCCTCCATGGAAAGGTTTATCCCACTGGCAAAACCTCATCCTTATTTACAGAGTCAGCTACGCCCTGTGTGCTCACTCTATGTGCCTACTGTGTGCTAGGCCTAAGCCCTGGGGATAGAGCGAGGGCGGTCTGCCTGAAGCCCGTCCACATCTCCCCACTGCACAGGAGCAAACCCCTTAGGCCATTCTGAACTTGAGCGGTCCCCAGTCTCAGCCTGAGGACACCTCCTCCTCCCCCTTAGGACGCTGCCTCTCCACCTCCAAGCTTCAGGACCAGGGACAGCGATTGCGCCTGATTGCGCCTACCCAAGGAGTTCCCTGCCTCCTCGGGCGGGCAGCCTCGGTTTCCGGAAGGTCTTTATGCTCCGTGACTCTTACCATCACGTCGAGCTATCTTACTTGATATTTGTGTGCATCATAGCACACGGGCATTTGTTGTTTTTAACTTAGGACAGACCCGCTTTCTCCCCGAGTATACGCTCTTTGAGGGCAGGGACCAAGTCTGTCTTGGGTTCCATTGATTTCATTCTAGACTGGATTCTGCCGGTCTCTCACACCTCTCCCCACCCCCATCAAGCAATGTGGACATCTTCACCCCTGTATCTGGAAGGCGACCCTCTTTGGAAAGAGGGTTTTTCTTTTGCTAGGTTAATGAGGTCATGCTGAGGCAGGGTGGGTCCTGCCCCTCGCCTTCCTGAGTGGGGTCTCACAGAACGAGCTGAGTAGACACAGAGCCCCACACCCATGGGGAAGAGGCCTTAGAGGGGGAGGCAGTGCATCAACAAGACCTGGAAGCCCTGGGGCTGCAGCAGCTGCTCCAAGCTGAAAGGTACAAAGAAGGGCCTTACCCTGGGGCTGACGCCTGGAATCTCAGCTTCCAGCTTCAGTGGCTGCAAGGAGACACGTTGCTATCGTTACAGTCACCTGCTGTGATGTCTGTGCTGGGGCAGCCCCAGGAATCTAGTTCTGCCATCCGAGCTCCAGGGTCTGCCACCTCGGAAGTGATCACTGAAAGAATCATTACCCCAAAACCAAACCCATAGCCACGGAGTCCATCCTTGCGAATAGCAACCCCATAGGACACAGTCGAACGGCACCATAGGATTTCAAGGACAACAGTTCAAAGCCACCAGGCACCCCTTGGGAGAAAGAGGAGGTTGTCAGCTCCCATAAAGAGTTGCTGTCTCGAGTGGACCATATGGCTGATCCCACTGTGAGACACGACGTCCCTCACTGACCCATGGCCTTATGGGGGACCACACTGGAGACTCAGTGCCGGGATTGGCCGGGTCTGACCCCACCACACCAAGGCAAAACACTAAGGGCATGCAGCAGAGCAACTAGGGGAGCAGATCAGGGAGCTCCCAAGGGAGTGTAAAGGATAGACTTTGGGGCCAGACCATGGCACCCTATGGGACTTGACTGGAGGACACGCCTAGAGGTCAAAAATCAGACCTTGATCTATTTACAGGTTTTTCTTCTTTTAAAAAAATTTAATTTATTCTTTTCTCGGTCATTGGTTTTCTTTGTTGTTGTCAT
>NW_022111357.1:27407454-27408799 GCF_000313985.2 Echinops telfairi | reverse complement strand
TGTATGAGCCCCCAATAAAATGCTTTTCTTTTAAAAAAAGAGTTGCTGTCTCAGAAACCCACAGGGACAGTTCTACTCTGTCCAGTGGGGTCACTGTGAATCAGATTTGACTCAATGGTAATGAGAGGTCATCTTTAAGGTGAGGAGACTCTTCTTCTGTGGAGCAGCTGGTGGTTTCAAACAGCCAACCTTTTGGTTCATAGCCAAGTACGTAACTGCTCCTCCACCAGGCTCCCTTTGAAAGCACACACACCGGGCACATTTCTATCCCCTTGGGAGCTTAGCAGGTTGTACTGGGAGGTGGGAGGAAAGATCAGCTAATCCAGGTAGGCATCCTGGCGGAAAGGCAGCTCCAGAGAAAGGGGGGAGCTGAGAGCCTGGGAGAAGACAGAGGGAGGAAGAGTCAGTGTATTGGGCAGCCAAACCCTCATGTTCCTCAAGGAAAGAGCCCAGCTCTGGCTTCCCTCAAGCTGCAGGGCCATGGAGGCAGTGGCCAGAGCTCTTGAGCACATCAGTGGCCCAGGCTGGGTGAGCCAGCAGCTCAGCGGCTAGACTGCCCACACACCTCCCCAGCCTGCTGCTCCTGTCGCTATGACCACTGTCCTGAGCCAGCCAGAGAAAGTGAAGGGGGGAAAGAGAGAGACGGAGAACAACAAAACACTATACCAATTTCCTGGGCGACCCATTTGAAAACAACATCCGAGTGAACAAGGAGTGTGTGCAAGGCTCCGGCGGGGGAGAGGGGTGGGCTGGTAAGTGACCTCATTTCTGCAGCTGACACAGGCCCACCTGGCGTCAGGCGCAGCAGAGCCAGAGCCACTGCACAGACCTGACTGAGCAGGAGCTCCACTGGCCCAGACGTTTGTCCTAGAAGGAAGCCCCGAAGCTCAGTTGGACCGGCAGGGGTCTGATAAGGGAATATCCTTCCCTGTTTCAACATCCCAGCTCAATTGTCATTCTCTGGTGACTGATCCATTCCAGGCTCTGAGCTTCCTGCCAGGGGAGCAAGTGAAGGAGTCACCGACCTGCTCTTGGGGAGCGGGGAGGGTTGTCGTCTGGTAAGGGAGAGGAACACAGACAGACAACAGGGTAACAGGGTGAGGGGCGGCCAGAGGAAGGACTGCCTGAGATTTCCCATCTCTCAAAGATCAGGAGTCCTGGAGAGAACCTCATGGTACCAGGGAAAGCTTTAGGTCACTTGGAAATAACACCAGGGCCAGACCCAACTTGCCAAGCCTAGCTCCTCTGCAGTCGGCGGCTGGTTCAACTCCGTCTCTGTGTTACAGGGCCACACAGACTTCCCCCAGGATTCCCTGGGCCCAGAGGCAGCATGGAGGGGTGAGGG
>NW_022111357.1:27392873-27407346 GCF_000313985.2 Echinops telfairi | reverse complement strand
ACGATGATGGTGATGATGCTGATGATGATGGTGACAGTGGTGATGATGATGATGACGTTGATGATGATGGTGATGATGGTGGTGATGATGATGGCGTTGATGATGATGTTGATGATGATGATGATGACGATGGTGATGATGATGATGATGATGTTCATGATGATAGTGATGATGATGATTATGATGATGACGGTGGTGATGGTTATGGTGGTGATAACGGTGATGATGGTGGTGGTGGTGATAACGGTGATGATGGTGGTGATGATGATGATGACGATGATGGTGATGATGCTGATGCTGATGGTAACAGTGGTGATGATGATGATGACGTTGATGATGGTGATGATGCTGATGATGATGATGACAGTGGTGATGATGATGATGATGACGACGATGGTGATGATGATGACGGTGGTGATGTTGATGATGTTGGTGATGATGATGATTATGATGATGACGGTGGTGATGGTTATGGTGGTGATAACGGTGATGACGGTGGTGATGATGATGATGATGATGATGATGGTGATGATGCTGATGATGATGATGACAGTGGTGATGATGATGATGACATTGATGATGATGATGACGACGATGGTGATGATGATGACAGTGGTGATGTTGATGATGGTGATGATGATGATGATGTTCATGATGATAGTGCTGATGATGATTATGATGATGACGGTGGTGATGGTTATGGTGGTGATGATGGTGATGACGGTGGTGATGATGATGATGACGATGATGGTGATGATGATGATGATGATGATGACGACGATGGTGATGATGATGACGGTGGTGATGATGATGATTATGATGATGACAGTGGTGATGGTTATGGTGGTGATAACGGTGATGACGGTGGTGATGATGATGATGACGGTGGTGATGATGATGATGATGATGGTGATGATGATGATGATGATGGTGATGATGCTGATGATGATGATGACAGTGGTGATGATGATGATGACATTGATGATGATGATGATGGCGTTGATGATGATGATGATGATGACGACGATGGTGATGATGATGACAGTGGTGATGATGATGACGGTGGTGATGTTGATGATGGTGGTGATGATGATGATTATGATGATGACGGTGGTGATGGTTATGGTGGTGATGACGGTGATGATGGTGGTGATGATGATGATGATAACGATGATGGTGATGATGCTGATGCTGATGGTAACAGTGGTGATGATGATGATGACGTTGATGATGATGGTGGTGATGACAGTGGTGAGGATGGTGGTCAAACTCGGGGGAGGGTGCCTGGATCCCTCTCAGGCAAACACAACCTCCAGGCTTGGCAGGGCAGAAAGTAGCCAACAGAGCTTGCCCCCATCCTAGGAACAAAGGAACTCAAAACAAAAGGCAGTGGCCCCAGAGTTGATTCCAAATCCTGAAGGCGCCACATGTGTGGAGAGGAGAACTCCACTCCATGGGGCTTCCTGGCTGTGACCCTACAGAAGCACATCTCTGGACCTCGCTGCCAGAGTTCCTTTGCTGTGTGAGTTCAAACCCCATACTTGGTTAGCTGCCAAGGGCTTCGCCATTTGCACTGCACAGGACCTCCATCCTAGGACAGCACGTGCTAATATATCTCCTGTAGGGGCGACCTGATCTCCAGCCCATAGCTCAGCTCTACTTCCCCCGACTGGCTTTCGCCAGTGTCCCTCCCCACAGGCAATGGGGACGTTCCAATCCCTCTGTGTCACTGTGAGGCAGATTCGACTCCGTGGCAGGGTTTTCTTTGTGGTTGGTCTGCTTTGTCTGTGACTAGATGTCACAGTGGCTTCCTTGAGACCTAGACATGCACGTTCTGCTGGGGAAGGTGTCCTTCCCTGGTGGGATCATCCGCTGGTGAAACAACGCCCGTGTGTGGAAGGAGATGAGGTCGTTCATGCACTGGGAGGGGGATAATGCCAACCATCAGGCCCCAAACATCTCAGCTATGAACTTCCAGCTCCGAAGCTCAGAGAAGACCTCCCTGATTTCCCCGCCTGCTCTCACCCCCACAGCACCTTGCTTAGCCCATGCTGGATGGGGAGCACAAAGTCTCACCATCGTGGATCATGTAGCTGTCCTGTGCAGAGGACGAGCAGAGATCGGGGCTGCTGGCTGCTGGCTCTCAGTCTGGTGCAGGTCAAGCGCAGGGTAGGCAGCCAGCACCCACTGGTTAGGAGTAGGAGGAAAAGGTGAAGCGGATGGGCTGGGATCCAGCTCTTCCCGTTGCCTCCCTGTTCAATGTCTCCTCCGGGGACTGGTCCAGCAGCCCCTCTGGACAGGCAGCACATGGGCCAGCCCAGTTCTGGCCTCCAGCTGGAGAAGCTGAGTCTGACACAGGGCACAGAGGAGGGTGGGGACGTCCCCCAGGACGCCTTGCGCAGTGCTCACTTCCTGCTTGGGGCTGCTTGTCAGCGAACCTCCCCATGAGTATGAACAAACTCTAACTGCCTACGTTGATGAGCTGGGTGGTTCAGACTCTGGGGAGGAACTCCAGGCTTCATGCCGCTGGGAAGTGGGTGACCCTGGGGACAGTGTCAGAGTCATCTTCCCGGATCCCTCAGAGTAGGGTGGCTCCCTTGAGGAATTTCAGAGAAAGCAAGATGGGTGATTAGCTGGTGTTGTACGGGTGGTGAAACCACCGGCCCTTCCTCAGGAGGAAGACAGGGCTTACTGTTCCCACAAAGACTCAGTCTCAGAAACCCACGGGGGTGGTTCCAGCCTGTCCTGTAGGGTCTCTGTGAGTTGGCATCAACTCGCTGGCAGTGAGTCTGATTTGGAGAGTGGCTGGGTGGGGAGTCCCTTGTGAATATATCCTTCCCCCCTTTTTCTCACAGGCAGTTCCTAGGGTTCATTGTCTGCCCTGCCCCACCCCAGGGGACATTGCCACTCATCCACTCACCCACCTGTCCTTGGTTACTGACTCTGGGCCAGGTGAGGAGTCCCTGGGTGGTGCCATGGTTAGCATGCCAAAGGCCTGAGTTCAACCAGAGGTGCCTTGGAAGAAAGGCCTGGCATTCTCCTTGTGGAACCAGCCCGAGAAGACCCACTGGAACCCACTGTGAACACGTGGTTTGCCAGGAGTTGGAGTTGACAGATGGCAGCAGGCTGGTTGTAGGCGAAGGGTGCCCAGAGATGATCAAGCTGATACTGCCCACACCCCACGGAACTCGCACTCCAGTAGACGTGCAGAGAAAGTGGGGTCCAGAATCTCCCACATGAGGGAGGGACGTGCCCACCCATAACTGACACAAGGATGTGGGCCACAGAGAGCACGCCACGCTCTGGGGGGCAGGAGGGCCCATCTGGACATTTTTCTCTCTTCTCTGGGTCTCCAGGGAGCCCTAGTAGCATAGAGGTTCTGCATTAGGCTGTGATCCACAAGGTCAGCAGTTCAGAACCACGAGCTGCACTGTGGGAGGGAGACAGGGCTTTCTACTCTTGTAAAGAGTAACAGTCTCAGAAACCCACAGGGGCAGTTCTACCCTGTCTGGGTTAGTCTGGGTTGACTAGAGAATCAAATTCATAGACACTCATTTGTGTATAAGAGCTTTATATCAAAGAATAAGAAAACATTCCAGCCCAGTCCAGTTCAAGTCCATAAGTCCGATATTATGCCCATATGTCCAATACCAGTCTAAATTCATCTTCAGACTCACAACACATGCAATGATGCCAAATGCAAGAAGATCACAGGCCAGTAGGTGGAAAGTCTTGGGGATCCAGTGACGGTAGAAGCATCTCAGCTCTGGTGTGGGTCTCCACATGGCTCCTCTAGCTCCAGGGCTCTGGCTCCATCAGGGTAGTTCCATGGGTCTGTCAACACGAAAATCTCACAGGGACTGAGTGCTTCCCACTTCCAGTGAGCTATTTATCTCCCTCATGCCTCCAAATGAGGTCATCTAGCTGTGACCTGATTGACAGCCCCGACTCCACCCCTTCCTCAAGTTGACAGGTTATGTAACTGCCACACTGTCCCAGAGGGTCCCTATGAGTTGGCAGTGACTCCGTGGTGTGAGTTTGTTTTTGTTTTTCTGTCTGGCTTTCCACTTCCTGTTCTGTAGAGTGGAGCTATGACCTGGTCACCGGGGTAGTTAATGACAATGTGAAAACCCCAGGAAGGCATCTTGGGGGAGGAGTGAACTCTGATGGAGGAAGGGTGCTTTCTGGCTGCAAACACCCTAGGAGTCCTTTGAGAAGGGATAGCTTCTGGGGCCATGTAGACAATGGCTCATGATCCGGAGTGCGGTGGCCAGGAAGGCTGGCCTCAGCAGGGGGACTCACGGTGAGAAGATCAGTAGCCAGTAACCCTTTGTTATCACGTCCACCCTGGTGTGTGAGGACTTCAGTTGTGTCAGAGTAGAACTGAGCTTTGTGCTGACTTGGATGGCTGGTTGGAGGGTCATAGAGGAGGCCTTCTGAGGAGGCCTCCGGGAGGATTGGAACCTCCAACGTTTTGGTTAACAGTGGGCCCATTAACATGTGCACCACCCAGGGACTCAGCACGATCCACCACCCAGGGACTCGGCATGATCCATCAAGGGCAGAAACAAAGGACAGCCAAGCGCCGTTGCCTGGCCTCTTAGGATAGTATCGTGTCTGTCCCCTTCTTGTTCAGAGTTGGCCAGGCTGGGTCTGAGGTCCAGGAGGGGCAGCTGCTGGGTCTCCAGGGCTATCCTGTGGCAGAGCTTGCCCGAGTGGGAGTGGCATTCCTATCCGCTGAATGAAGGGAGGAAGGAAATGATGAACAGAGCCGGTCTGTGGCTCCCAAGGACAGCCCCCTATGAGGTCATCGATTTCGCCACTCCTGATCTTCCACAAATTGAGTTGTTGGCTTTTTAGGGACGCCTGACCCCGCTGCTTCTAATGAAGGTTGAGCTAGTTCCAAAGAACTGAGTAGTCACATCCCCTTCCCTGGAGGTATTCAATGAATGAAAACGTAATGTTATTATTTACTCTGGCTTTATTACCTCGTTTGATCCTGGCAGGCAGGGCCAGAATAAACCAATAACCAATTACTGCAGCGTTGATGCTGAGTCTCGGAGATAGGTGTGCGCTGCAGTTGAACTGTCCTCCTTAGGGTTTTCATGGGCTGGTTTGGGGGAAGCAGACCCCGGGCCTTCTATTCAAGGCTCCTCTGGGTAGACTCGAACTCCCAGTTTCCCAATGAGTATCCATGTGAACCACTGGGATCACTCAGAAACTCCAGGGAGGAATGTTGCTGTCGAGTGGCACCACATCAGTTCCAGAACCCGACCCCACCTGGTCCTGCCTCCTCCTCCCAACATTGTTTGATTCCACCCCATGCTGGCAGCCACTGTGCCAACCCATCTCCTGACACCCTTCCCCCTTATTTTCTGCCCCTCTGCTTTACCAAACAGGATGTTCACCCCCACCCCCAGGGGTGAGTGTCCCCCGATAGCATGTCCAATGAGCCTAAGATGAAGCCTCATCATCCCTGAGCCTAAGGGGCATCCTGGCTGTACCACGACCACCTGTCTGTTCTTCCGGCTTCCCACGCTGCGCAGGGGTGACGGCAGGCAGTTCAGCCTCATGGCACCCCCACAATTGTTCCCATGTCTGAGCCCATGGTTGCAGCCCCGGTGTCCATCCATCTCATCAAGGGCCTCCCTCTCCTTCGCTGTCCCCCCTCTCCTTTGCTGTCCCTCCACTTTACCAAGCATGAAGCTCTTCTCCGAGGACTGGCCTCTCCTGACAGCCTATCCAAAGTACACAGTCCATGGTACCTTCGACCTTCTTCCCCAGCCCCATCATTCAGATGCCTCGGTTCTTCCAGGGAGAGAGAGGCTCAGGACGGTAAAGGACCTCTCTCAAGTTCACACGGTGGGGAGAGGGCAGCCTCAGCCCACAGACCCAGGCCCCTGACTCCACACCCAGGGGACAGTCCACGAGCCCCATTGGGCATCGAGGTCATCGACATGATCCTAGGACTTCATCACCATGAGCTTGCTCTGGACGGTGCTGCTGTCTTGGGGCTTAGTTCTGCTGTATGTGATTTGTGGGCTGCGGGGTCTGAGGTAAGTGATTTCCGGATCATCTGCATTGTGCAGCCCAAGTTGACCCAGTTAGGCTGAGGACGGCCACTCAGACACACAGCCAGACCCAGTGTTGTCCAGACAGCTTGAGTTGCCTTGCCCCTTTTTGATGGGACTGCTCCGACACGGTGGACTTGGCGGGCACTTGGGGAGCCGAGGAGGACGATGGGGCAGGAGCAGGGGCAGCAGGGACGGAGCTCCGCGGACAGGGGTCGAGAGTGAAGGAAGCAATGAAGGGAGCAGGGCCGAGCAGGGCCCATCTAAGTAGGTACGAGAACAGCACATGCTTGCCGTGTCATATAAATGATAAACAATAATAATAACATCGGTTTGCATGTAATGAGAAAGACTACAGGGACCGAATTACCTCGGTAATGGTTGTGGGTGTCAGGGAGCCATTTGTTTCTTGAGGGAAGAGCTGAGGCCTGCATTCTCTCTCGCTCTCCCCGCCCCCCCTCTACTTCTCTCTCTCTCTACACACACACACACACACACACACACACACACACACACACACACACACACACACACACACACACACACACACAAACACACATGATGTCACTCCAGTTGGAGAAGTGGGCAGGGCCCTGGCAGGAGACTGACCTTGGAGTCCTGGATGGCCAGGAAGGGTCCTTCTGGTCACCACTGCTGTCTGTCCCACATTTCCCACCCCCAGGCTATGGCCACATACGTGGTAGTTTGTATGTCCTGGGCTCCTCACGGTTGTTGGGCCATTGGGTTGTCAGGGTGATGGATCCTTGTGGGCTGGTGCCCTTGTACTGGACAGGGTGGGACATTCTGGAATATTCTTCCCTCTGCTGCAGGGAGTGCAGAAGCATGTGCAGCCATGGCTGCTCTGCCAGCCTGGGTGGGCCCTGGATCAGTGAGGAGGCCATGCAGGGGCCCACCCACCGCAGGAGAGCAAAATGAACCTTGCTAGGTTCCTCCATTGAGGTTGGGTGTCATTGTTCCAGTAGTGTTACCTGTCCCACCCTGATGAGCCCACTTTGGGGACTGAGTCTAGGAGGGTGACAAAAGAGGTGGACTAAGGAGTGATTGTGCAGCTGCCCAGAACCACGCCCCCCAGACAGGCACTGCCCGGCCAGATGAGAGCCCGAGCCTGAATCTCTGATGGTGTGATGGGTGGGTTGCTTGGTGTTGAAGCATCTGAGAGTCTGGTCCTCGCACTGCTTTGTCCTGTTGGCTGTCAAGGGTCACAAAACTCAAACTCACTGCCACTAAGACCAAGCCAACTCAGCAATCCGCAGGGCAGGGCAGATCTGCCCTGTGAGTTCCTGACACTGACTCTTCATGGGGGCAGAAAGCAGAGTCTTTCTCCCTGTGAGTGTGGTTGTTGGGTTCCAGTTGCCGACCTTGAATTGAGCAGCCTGACGCATAACCACTCCCCCACCAGGCTCCCCAAGTTACAAGTCACAGGTAAACTCAGGAACTCAACGCCAGACAGGCTGTGTCGCCTCATGGAGACAGAAGGGGGTCTTCTGACTGACCTCTGCTTTCTCAGTGACCTTCTGGTCACCAGGCGTCACCCGACTATGGTGGTGGAGACAGGTAGACTTGACTTTGAATGCTGGGCTTAGGGTTGGTCAGTTAGCCTCTCCAGCCCTGTTCTCCATCTGAAAAATGGGGTGAGGACGACCTCCTTGTCAATGTTGTCAGAGTTAGTCATAAAGCATCAAAGGCCCACACCCCAAGTCTGGCCCATTTTCCAGGTGTTCACGTCGCCGGCAGTTCTCGTGACCGGTGAGCTCCCCTGCGCCTCCATTAGGGGTGGGATCTGAGAGGTTCGGAGGTGGGCACCACAGTTGCAGGGTCGCGCAAGACGACATGTGTCCTTGCATCTGTGTTTCCTGAAACCTCCTTGATGTTGCTTATTCCCGATCTCCCAGATAGGAAGACTCAGAGGACCAGGACATCACCTTCATGTCTAATCCAGAAAGGCGGAAGGGGTCAAGAGGACTCAGTGAGAATAAAAGCTCGCACCTGGGGTTACGGCCTTAGCAGCCAGGTGATGACGTAAGTCCTGTCAGGTGGGTGAACACCTGGCCAACTCTCTGCTCCCCACCTAATCACCCCAAACTCAGTCAGAGTCTCACCCTAAAAGTTTCTTTGGTCACAAGGGAGAGGGGGCCTTCTGGGCCCCCACTCCCTATCACCTCTCCACCTCTGCTCTAGTAAATAATCCACTCGCAGCCCTCCTCGAGGGCAGTGCCGTCTCCAGCCCTTTAATCATGTCCCTGGCTCTTTCCTGGACCCCTTCCAGTTGCCACGTTGGCTGGCATCTCTGCATAGATTGTGCTTCTACTGCTTCTCCCATCCCATATATTACACACTCACGTAGGCAACCTAATAGCCCTCGCAGCCTCAGGACATAAATCACACTTAAAAAAGGAGCAAAGCGGTTGAGCATTTTAAGCGGGAGTAATACGAACCGTGGGTTCTTCTGTGCCAGGGACAATCCCTAATGCCCTCTGGATGCTAGTGGGTCTCACAGCAACCCTCAGAGTTGGCACGGCTGTTTTCCCACGGAGGAAACTGAGGCCCGGTCCATCTAGGTCAAGCAGTGGGAAGTGGCAGAGGCAGCCGGCAAGCTCTGGTTGCTGGGCCTGGATTGTCCCTCCACTACTGGGCTACCTGCCTCTCAGGAGGGACCTTCACCATCACTAGCTGCTGTGGGGTCACACCAGGCTCGTGGGGACCCCTTGTTGTTGGCACCGCTGTGTAGACTGGAACCACTGGTTTCCAGGTTAGCAGCTGGGTGTGTTAACTGTTCCCACCATCCAGGGACTCCAGATGAAGCTCTTTGGGGTCAGAGAGCTGGAGTGACCTGCGCCCATGGTAAGTCAGTGGCGGAGGCTCTGACCTCCTCATAAGATCTCTGCAGGGCATCCTCTGTGAGGCAAAGCCACTCATTCTCCCTCGTCTCTCTGCCTGGCTCCACCCACCAGCCAGAGCTTCTACTGGACCCCAAACACCAGGGGTGGTGGCAAGCATAACCGTGCCTCTCAGGGGCCATCAAGAGCCACCTGCTCCTCCCCTCACCTTCCTGGAGTGACTAAGGGAGGACAGAATGGCAAGAAAGAGTCGCTCTTGTTCACTGCCCTCTACTGCTAGCGATGGAGTAGCAATGAAGAGGGTCCCCAATGGGCCAGCCTCTGATGGACCTGCTGGGTGCCCCCTTCTGTCTTTCCACCCAGCCTATCCTCCTGGTGGACAAGAATGAAGGGGCCCAAACTTACTTGGCCCACTGCTTCCTTTTCAGAAAAGCATAAAACAATTACTCAGCGCGCCGTGGCAGCTAACGACTTTTGTACTATAACCCATCATCCAGGATAAAGTGTAGGTATCTGCCTTTGCAGGCTCCCTGGATTACTGCAGTGGACCTGGGGGGTGGGCAGGGGTGGGGTGGGGGGAAGACCTGAGCTTGCCCACTTTGGGAAACAGTGGACTAGACCAAACCTGTGAGGGAGGGGGCCAAAGAAATCAGGCGCCATGCCCCAGTGGCTATAGCGATGGTCAGTCAGAGATCACTCTGGGTCTTGAGTGGACCTTGTGCTTACTGGATGTGGTAGATATATAATCATTTGTCATGGATTAAGCATGTAGTGGGGAAGTCTAGCTTGTCAATCTGATCATAGCCAATGAGTCCTCTGTGGGGGCATGGCCTTTTCCTGAGAATTCTGGGAAATCCGGTACTTCTTCCTTGGAGGTGGGAGACTCTCTGCTCACACTCTGGGAGACATAGCAGCTGACAAGACACATGGATCCACCCTGATGCAGAGACCCCTGCCAGCACTGAGATGTTTCCAATGACACTGGATTCAAAGACTTTCTACCCACTGGCCTGTGATCTTCTGCATTCAGTGTCATTGCATATGTTTCGTGAGTCTGAAGAGGATTTTATAGCTTGGCATCAGGCATATGGGCTAATATCAGACTTATGGGCCTCATCCGGACTGGGCTGGGATGTTTTCTCAATGTTCAATTGCTCTTGTATATAAATCTCTTTCTTATACACATATGTGTGTCCCTGGATGTGTTTCTCTAGTCTACCCAGACTAACACAATGGACAAGGAAGTGGCTTTGCTAACAATAAGAGAGGGTTCCTATTGAAGCCTCTCAAAGCCACCCTGGACGGAGGCGGGTGGGCATTCTTGTCAGTGGCTGTCAAATCTGCCCCAACTCACGGCCATCCTGTGCACAAAGGAGACACTGCCCCGTCCCAGGCCATTCCTAGGATCTGCGTGCAAAATCAAACCGCTGGGATCCACAGGCTTCCTCTTGGCTGGTGTTCAGAAGCAGAGTCCCAGGGCTTTCTTCCAAGTCTCTCTTAGTCTGGAAGCTCCGTTAACATCTGTTCAATATCATAGCAGCATACAAGCATGGCTGGTACACTGGCCAAGATTCAAGCTAGAGTCACCTGCATGGGAGGTGAGTCCCAGCAGACCCCTGAACCCCAATGTCTCTCGGTGTTATCACTACTGGAGTTTTAAATAGGAAACCTGAAGGTCAGAAAGGCGAAGGCACTCGACAAGCCCATAGCTGGATCGCAAACGGAACTGGGACTCCCGCTCAACTGGATCCCAAAGTCAGGCCCTTTGAACCAAAGTCTGGGGTATTGTCAGAAGCCGCAGGGCTTCCTTGTCAACCGTCCTCAACCCACCCAGAGCTCCCGCTCACCTTGAGGGTCCAGATTCCCCAAACAGGCATGCAGTGAACATTCCAGGTGCTTTTTTGACAAGCCCATCAACCCATTTCTCCAAAAGTCAAGGCCTTTTAGCAACTGTTTCCATATGCACGGGGGTCACCGTTGGCGGCTAGGGTTGAGGTGGGGTGCGGTGTTGTTGGTGAAGGAGAGGTTGTGACTGTTGTTGTGAGGTGCCACTGAGTCATTTCTGACTCACAGTGACCCCAGGCACAATTGGTCTTATGTTTGAACCCATCGTTGCCGCCACTGTGTCAATGCAGCTCATTCAGGGCCATCTTCTGCGCTGGCCCCCTGCCTTACCGAGCATGATGTCCTTCTCCGGGGACGGGTCTCTCCTGACAACTTGTCTAAAATACATGACCCAAATCCCACCATTCTTGCCTCCATGGAGCATTCTGGCTGTACCTCTTCCAAGAGAGATGGATTTCTTCTTTTGACAGTTCATGGTCCTTTCCACATTCTTAGCCACCACCATAATTCAAACACATCGATTCTTCTTCGGTCTTCCTTATTCAGTGTCCAACTTTCACACACATAGGAAGCGGTTAAAAACACCATGTCTTGGATCAGGTGTACGTACCTCAGTCCTCCGAGTAGCATCCTGGCTTTTCAACACTTCAAAGAAGTCTGGTGGAGCAGATTCACCCAATGCAGTGCGTCCTTTGATCTTTTGACTGCTACTTTCAAGAGCATTGAGTGGGGATCCAAACAAGACAATATTCTTGACAACGTCCATCCTTTCTCCATTGATCACGATGTGACCACTGGCTGTTGGTCCAGTGGGTGGGTCCAGTGGGTGGTCCAGAGAATGTGGGTCTTCTCTATACTGAGTTGTATGCCACACTGAAGGCTGCAGATCCTGGGCTTCAGGTCTCAGAAGAAGTAGAGTGGACATTGTTGTTGTTGTCCACCATGCTTTACCTCTTTGTTTCCATTCACAGGGTCCCCCTGGGCTATCAGCAGTGCCATTGCCCACCCACTTACAGGTGTCCATTTTCACTTGAACCAGTTGAGATGAATTTTTGTTATACGCAGGGCAAGCCATTCTGGTGAGAAATAGAAAGAAATTATTGCAACGAGAGTGACTGGTAGTCAAGAGTGGTTCTCTAAATAATTCCCTGGCCCCCCACCATCCTCAACCCTTCCCCACCCTGCCCCATCACCCAAGGGCAGGTTCTCGAACTGCCCGCTGGGTGTTTCCTGTGGTTAAGACAGCTAGGGTTCTGCTTTGCCACACCAGCCTTCTTCACCTACCTAAATCCAAGCTTCTATGGCCTCTCCTCCAGACACCTCTGTTTGACCAAGAGACAGAACCGGTCCTGAAAATGGCAGTCTCCACTTGCCAAAGAGTCCCAGAAGATCAAAAAGAAAAAAGAAAAAAAAAAGGCAAAAGCAATTTCACCGAGGGAATGAAAAGCTGAGGCTCAGGGCTCCTTTGGCCGATAAGTGTGAATCCGGATGAGGCTGGAAGGCCCAGAGCCCTGCATTCACCTCATCAACGACATACCATGGAGCATTAAAACTAATCAGCTATGCAATGATTTTATTATATAAGCCAATAAAATGGGGAAATTACATCTCCACTGTTAACTGTTAGGCTGAGGTTCTTTGAACCTCATATTTTACAGCCGCATGGTTGCTGATCACGTCGATTTTTTTAAAAAATGGAAAGCCTTCCACATTCGACAAAGTCACTCTTTGTATTCGAGGCACACACATGTGATAGATTGGGCTGTTGTTCCTAATGCTTCACTGCCCCGCGTTGCCCGCTGCCAGGCCACCTTACCACAGTTAGGTGGGCTTGCATTCCTGCAGCGCTGCCTTTGGCTCTGGCCATAGGCTTGCTGGGGCCCACGTGGAATCAGGGGGGGAGTGGTAGCGAGGTGGTTGCTATGGAGTTGACTTCCTCTCCAGGTGGTGCCCTTGCTGTTAGCAAGGAGCTGGGCTCTGCCTACTTTTTCAGAAGTAGGTTGCCAGGCCTTCTTTCCAACCTGTCTCTGGGTGGACTTGGACTGCTAGCAGATGAGCGCACAAACCACACCAGCCAGGGATGCCCTCTTCCCCGGGCAGTTCCAAGGTGAGGCCTTAACCATCATTATGGGTCTCCACTTGTCCCTTGTGGAGTTTCTAATCTCCACTGGGAGCAGGACGTTGCCTGGTCTTGGGATAAGAGAGAGAGGGAGTGGACCAGAACTTAACAGGCTACTGGGGCCAGGGACCTAGATCCTGGAGTAGAGTTGCTCTTAGACCTATAAGCACAAACTAGATGCTCCTGGCGTCAGCTGTCGTGACTCGGGTAGTTGGCGTGGGTACCTAACAGCCACTACTGTGATGGACTCGCACAGAGCAGCTTCCGGGAAGCTGGTGCAGGACCAGGCAATGCACCCCTCCGCTGCACGCACTGTCATGTGACCACGAGACAGCTGACTCAGCGGCACAGCAAGCAACCTCAACACTCAGAAGCCTGGCTAGCACGACGCACACTTACACAGTCAGAGAATCTTAGACTCTCCAAGTTTGGGAAGAATAAAGAAAAAGATCTTTGTAAAAGGAATAATAATGGCTATCACGTATCGAGGACTTATGAAGTGGCAGATGTTATACCCTGCACTTTATATGGAGCATCAATTTCGGTTGAGGAAGTGGGAGCTCAGACAGGTCCGGGAACTTTCCCAAGGTCACTGAGCTAATTAGTGGCAGATTCTGCATGTCAGACTTGGGTCTGGCTGGCTACAAAAGCCTCCCTCATCCAGGCTGCCCTTGCCCTCAGAGTTGATCAACCTCAACCTCAACCCTGGCCCAGGCCTCTCTGCCGCGGACTCATCCTCTGACATCCTTGCCAACATTCCCATCAGGCTGCTTTTGAATTCCTTAATTAAATAAAAAGGAACTCAGCTTCCCATACACATGCACTGCACCTTTGAACATTTCTGGTTATTACAAAGGCCTCCTTCGAGTGACCCAAGCATGTCCCCCTGAAGCATTTGCCCTTTGGCCCTGACATGCTTCCACTTGGAGGGCTATGCAAAACTTTCAAATATTTTTAGGCCGGTTTCCCATTCATGCCAGGTGTCTTGGACTGGGTTGTCTAGAGAAATAAATTCAATGTCACTCATCTATGTCTAAGAACGAGCTTATATCAAGAAATACTTCTATATCAAGAAGGTATCCAAGCCCCATCCAACGCAAGTCTTTAAGTTCGATGCTAGTCCCGACGTTCCTCTTCAGACGCATGTAACTGCAGGCTGGTGACTGAAAAAGTGAAGCAGGAGCCAGGAGGATCACAGGGCAGTGGGTGCAGAGTTGCATAGCTCCAAGGTCAGTGGAAACATGGCAGGGCACTGACAGTTCTCAGAGTCAGGGGGTCCCCATGGGGCCACCCTGGAGGCAGGCACAGTCCCAGCATGCAGGAAGGCAAAGTACAGAGAGAGAGATGGAGGTTCCCAGCGTTCACTTATAAGAAGGCCACACCTTCAAGAAAGCATCACTAAGAGGTGACCTGATTGACAGGTTGGACTCCACCCCCACATGGTCTTAAAAATCCAAGTTGACATAAAAGTATCTAACTACCACACCAGGAGACCAGTCCCTGGAGAAGGGCATTATGGTCCATAAAGTGGAGGAGCAGCAAAAAAGAAGGAGGCCCTGGCTGAGAGGGATTGACAATGG
>NW_022111357.1:27381544-27391964 GCF_000313985.2 Echinops telfairi | reverse complement strand
ACCCACCTGACTAGAAGGCGCACGAGCTACTAGAAGAAGTTATCGTGGTCATGAAGTCAAGAAGCAGGTTACGCTGTAATCAGATCTTAATTCTCCGCTCGCATGGTGTGTGCGAAAGAACACCCACTTGAGTTGCTCATGGAGGAAGATTAGATGATGAGTCTGCCTCTTCACACCCTCTCTGGTAATGGGATCATCACACGTCTCCCTTCTACCTCTGCGCCAGGCTCTCCGATTGTGCCTGAGTGAGCATCTCCAGCTCTTGAGTTGGGGCTCAGTCATGGGCCTGGCTTTGGCCAATGTGGAGTTAGCTGATGTGACACTAGCAGACACGTGACGTGTGCTTGTGCAGTTCAGCTCTGTCATTGCACAAGCCTACTGGGACGCAGGGGGAAGGATGGGAGAGCATGTGGGGCAGAGAAGCCCCAGCTGAGCCCAGTCTAGCTCACTAGTCCTTAACCAACATGAGCTAATTAAATGCTTGTGGATGCCACTGGGATTTTCATGGGAATTTTAAAAGTGTGGAGCAATAATTAACTACTACAAACATCCCTGTCAACATCATTGTTCCAATACTAATAAGCCAGAACCAGTCCCTGTCAAGTTGATTCAGACTCATGGTGACCCCGGGGTGTGGACCCAGAAAGGTGCTCTCCCCAGGGCTTTCAACGGTTGGTTTTTCAGAGGCAGCTCACTGGTCCTCTCTTCTGAGGCCCCGTGGGTGGCCCCAGGGAGTCCTGGTGGTCTTATGCATTCGGCACTGGGCTGCCAATCGCCAAGGTCCATGGTTCAAAACCCCCAGATGTTCGTCTGATGAAAGATGAGAAGATCTAGTCCGTAGAGTTTCAGTCTCAGAAACCCACTGTAGGGCATTGGGTGGGTGGGTGGACTCAACCCCTCCACCTACTGATTACTAGTTGAGTGTGTTGCATCCCCGGGGACTTCCCAATGATAAGAGCTGTCCTCTAATGGGCACTTACCATGTTCCCGGCCCAATGCTAAGAGCGTTACATATAGTATTGGAAGGAAATCTTCACACGGTTGCTTTCTAATCAACAGCATTCTTCTCTTCATTGTGCTCTGGGGACCCGAGGCTCGCAGAGGTCAAAGGACTTGCCCAAGATGTCGCAATTAGTTAAGAGGAGGGACCAATATTCAGGCTTGAGTCTCTCTGATTCAAGAGCTTTTAACTAGCTTGGAGAGCAGGCAAAGGAAACCTTGGAAACACATTCTAAATAGCCATCGAATTGAAAGAGCCCTGACGGCACCGTGGTATAAAGCATTCTGCTTCTAACCCGAAGGTCGGCAGTTAGAGCCGCTTCTAGGAGAAAGACGCGGCAGTCTGTCCCTGCCAAGATTTATAACCTTGGAAATTCTATGGGGTAGGCTGCCTCTGCCCTGTGGGGTCAGTGGGAGTCGAACTGACCGGACAGCCCTAATTACAGCAAAGCTATGATGAAAAGGCCCGGGAGGGCGCCGAGCCACACTTGATAGAACCTTTAATGGTCAGACTGAGGTAAGCAGGAGCCACACCAAGGTGGGGCCTTTGTGTGAGTTTGCGCCACCTGCAGAAAAATCTCAGGCACCCTCCCACCCACCCAGCTTCCTCCCTCATGGCACCCTCAGCCCTGGTTTCAATTCATAGGGCCCTACATGACAGAAAAGAATGCCGACAGGACTCCCAAGGCTGTAACCCTTATGGAAGCCGACTCCCTCATCTTTCTGCTGAGGAGTGGCTGGCGGGTTTGAACTGCAGCTGAGCATGTGATCCCGGCCCCTCCAGGGCTTCTGATCCTGACGTGGTCCTTGCTAGATGCCTTCAAGTCAGTTCAAGCCCACGGTGACCCTGTGCACAAGAGAAGGAAATGCTGCCCATCTCTGCATCGCCCTCTCAATGGCTCGGTTTGAGCCTGTTGCTGCAGCCACCGTGTCCATCCGTCTTGTCCAGGGCCTTCCTCTTTCTCGCTGCCCCCTTGCTTTACTAAGCACGATGTCCTTCTTCATGGACTGGCCTCTCCTGATAACATGACCAGAGTCCGTGAGACCAAGTCTCGCCATCCTTACCTCTAACCCTATAACGCCTGAATGTTTAATTTCAGGGGAAAATATTTTTGTTTTTATTCTTTACTTTCATAGTTATCAATATTTATATTAATATGTACACTTAATTAAGTGTTACGAAAACATCGCGCTTGGCATTATAGGGCTAAGGAGCCTCCTGGCTGTACGTCTTCTTCCAGACCGATCTGTTTGTTCTGTTGGCAGTCCGTGGTACTTTTGTATTCTTCACCAGCACCCTAATTCGAATACACCGATTCTTCCTCAGTCTCCCTTATCCTGGTGCTCCAATCAAGCCCCTCCCCTGTGCAGGTGGAGATGGGAAGGATCAGGAATTCAGAGCGGATCCGGGTTGAAGTCTTAGCTCAGTTCTTACCAGTGGCGTGTTCTTGGGTGCACTGTTGAATTGCTTGCCCGGTCAGAGGGGCTCACTGGCGCTTGCTGTCCTTAAGGCGATGGGGACTCTGGCAACTCCTCCTGGGCTGAGTAGGAGCGGCTCACGGGGTTCTCAAGGCTGCCACCCTTTGAAAGCAGGGGGCCAGGCCCGTCTTCCAAGCATCAGCCTTTGGGCTAGTAACTCAGTAGCTTAAGGCGGGCGAACAAGGAACTAGGAACTGGAACACATGTGTGAATTGAAAAGCAGCCCCCCCAGATGTTTGCTGCTGTCTTTACTGATATTATCACTGTGGGGTCCCCCTGGAGACCACACAAGGATGCTGGGCCATTCCCGAACACAGAGGGAGGGGAGACCGGAGGCGGAGAGCAGAGAGAGGTGGGTGAAGAACCGGGAGGAGGGCCAGCCCTCAGGTTCACCAACCCCAGGAGGGACCCCTGAGGGGATGCCTAGCTGCTCCTTTGTTGTCCTGCTCCCCAACTCCCAGCACCATGTGGAGGGGAACACCCCGCTCCATTTACCAGAGGACAAATTCTGAACTGCAGAGGCCACGGGAGGCAGGGGTGGTGGTGGTGGGGGGCCTGTGTGGACTGCTGGGGTTTGTGGGGGTGACAACTCTTGCCCAGTCAACAGTCCCCTTCTGGAAGCCAGCACCTCCACCGCCCCGAGACCGGCAGCCATCTCGAGTGCCCCGCACCCTACAAAACAGCCAGGAGGGGGGCTTCTGCCTTGACCTTCAGCTTTTATGTGCTTTAGCTTCTTCAAAAGGCTCTTTCATTTCTCCCCAGAACAGCATCTGACAGCTCTCCGCACTCCTCTGTGTGCGATGGTCTCTTTGTTTGGTGGAATAAAGAAGCTTGTTACGGGAGAAAATGCCTTGGCAAGTGTCAGTGGAGAGATCTGTTTTCTTGAAGAAACTCCCATAAAGCCTTTCACGCTGCTGCTTGTGCGTCCCAGAGCCTCACGGATCCAAAGGCCTCTCTGTTTTCCACGCTGACTTGTCCGCTGCTTGGTGATTTCCGGGTCTCTCTCCTCCAGCAGGAGAGGCGAGCCTGCTCCCGCAATCTCCGGGCACACGGCTAGCTGGTCGCCATCACTTGGTGGTCTCCACAGTTGACATGCAGCCATGGCCTGAGTGCTGGGGGAGGTGGATGGATCTGTGTCAGGTGAGGTCAGCAGGAGACATTCATCGGGGTACTCCAGGGGGCTGCTCCCCAGAAGGTTTGGCCAGCCCCAACTGGATGGGTCTTCATTACATTTCTAGTATCTAGTAGGCATTGTCCGGGCTCACACACCCGGCTGCAGTCCTTGCCCGTCTGTGAAGATGGTGTTATCAACCACCACCTTCCTTCCCCTTGGGATCCCTGGGTGGTGCACACATGACCAACGAGTTGACAGTCCAAGGGCGCCTAGGGATGCCTCAGGAGAAAGCCCTGGTGATCACCTTCAGTGCGATTACCTTCATTGAAAACCTTATGGGGATCATTCTAGTCTAGCGTAGAGGCGAGCGCCCCGAGCTGGAGCAGGCCCAATGGCAACTGGGCTGTTGTTTCTCAATCAATCAATCAATCACCAACAGGATGCCACCAGGATGGGCTTGGACATCTGTCCCTCAGGAAGTCAGAGGTCAGGAGTGGGTCTCCTACACAAGCCCTGTAGGGACTGTATCATTGGGACTTTCTAAAGATTCTAGAATGAGTCTCCTCCAAGTCTTGCCTTTAGTGATGGGGTTACTAATGAAGGGCAGAAAGAACCGGGAACTAAATCATGCTGGTTCTGGCATTGGCTGTGCTCATGGAAAACAGAAACGTCTATTTCCGGATACCCCAACTTAGAGCGACCCACGTTCTTGGGACTCCCAGCATCTAGACCTCTGTTATGGATTGGGCTCCCCCAAAGTGTGTGTTGTAAATCCCAACGCCTATGCCTGAGGCTGTAGTTCCACTAGGAATGGGTTTTCCTTGTTCTATTCAGGAGGAAGGGTTAGTGTAGGGTGTGGCTCAACTCAATCGCTTCCCTTGTTAGGAAGGCAGAAGCCAGGTCCACAGGAAGACCAACATGGAACTGAGTAGTGGAAGCTTGATAGAGACAAGGCCCTTCCTCCAGAGCCAACAGGGACAGAGAGAGAGGCTTCCGCTAGAGCTGGCTCCCTGCCTCCAGGCTTCTAGCCCCCTACACTATGAGAAAATTAATTTCTGTTGCTAATGCCCCCCACTCGCACTATTTCTCTCAGACGACCTCCTAGGAGAGGAAACTGGATGATTTGGTTGGATCTCACCTCCAGGGAAGCGTTACTGAGGGATCCTGCGTCTCCGTGGAGGCCACAGGTTAGCCTTATGAGCCTGGACACCATGCTGATCCCATCTGGAGTGACTGGGGTACCAGAGGCTCCGTGCTCCTGCACAGGCCATAGCTCCCCCGCACAGACGTACTCTTTATTTTTTCAAGTCCACTTTTTTTTATTGTGAATTAAGTAGAGGACTTGACACTTCTGACCACCAACTCTGTATTCAACCATTCAAACATCTCCTCAACCCTCCATCCACTTCTACCCCACCTACCCACCCCGATCCTTCTTCGCTCTCTCATAACCCTTCAGCCTCCCTTTCACCCAAGTTAATACCTGCCGGTCTTCAAGCCCATTGCTTCATCTACCCGCCCTGCCTGGCCTCCCTTGGGGACCTCCATGGTGGGTTTCCCTTGTTACGCAAGCCATTGTCTTGGTTTCTACCCTAGTGCCATGTTTGTCCCTCTGCGATGGACTCACTTCACTCAGCATAGTGTCCTCCAGTCCATCTGTGACGAGGCGTTCCATGGTTTCATCCTTATTTTTTAGTGATGTGTAGCATTCCCTGGTGTGTAAATGCAACCAAAGTTCCACTCTTCTACTGATGGGCATTTGGGCTGCATCCAACTTCCTGCTCTTGTGAGCAGGGCTGCAGCGAGCCCGGGAGTGTGCGTGTCTGTTCTTGGTATGGTCTTACTTCCTGAGGGTGCATAACCAGCAGTGGGACTGTTGGCTGCCATGAAATTTCTATTCCCAGCTGTTTGAGGGAGCGCCACCTGGCTTTCCACATGGTCGTTCCTATTGACAGACTAATCAGCAGTGTAAGGGAGCTACGATCTCTCTGCACCCTCTCCAGGATTTTTGTTTTTTAATTGGGCTGCCATTGTCGGTATAAGGTGATATGTCAGCTTCGTTTGATTTGCTTCTTTCAGATGGCTAGTGATCTTGAGCGTTTTTGCATGTTTATTAGCAGTCTGATGTCATTTTCAGTGCCCGTTCATGTCACCATGTTGGTGATTGTTCATGTCCTTTACCCGATTTTTGATTGCATTCTTCTTCTGTTTTTCTTATTTAGATCTTGCAGCAGTTTTTTGTGGGTTTTAGAGACCAGTCCCTCGTTGGCTGTGTCATTGCTAACGATTTCCCCCCTAGCCCAATGGTTCTCTTTTTATTCCTTTGATGAAGTCTTTGGATGCACATACCTGTCTTATTTTCAGCAGGTCCCAGCCATCTCTTTCGCCTCCTATTGTGTTTGGTAGCGCGTCTGTTCCCTGCCATAGGTCCCTCCAGTTTGCCCTGATTTGCCCATGGACGGTCTTTATGGCTCTGCACGGACTCCCTCTAAGGAGACAATGGGCAGGGTGGTCCTTCAGGACTTCCAGACCCTCTCCATTCACCGGGAGTGGAAGGATGACTCTCAGAAAGGTCTCTCTTTGTGATGAGCCACCCTCTGGACTCACGGAGGGTACCGAGAGCTAGACGGCAGGAAGGAGAGGGAGTAAAAGAAAGGTCCAGTCTCTGTGGCATTTCGGAATCCCCGGGTGGTCAACGGAACTCTGCTCTGCAGGTCCCAGTTTAGGGCTTCCGGAGGGAGGTCTCAGTACCCAGAGCCCAGAGTGCCCTGCGCTCGTTAACAACAAAAGCAAGACACATGGATTAAGCCCTCCATGCGTATGTGGATCAGCCACACGTTGCTTCTTGGAGTTCTCGTTTCAGCACACTGGAGTGAGGGCTGAGCTTTGTTCCCTTTACCGGCCTGGGGAATGGGTCTTGGATTGACAAAGTGACGTGCTTCAGGCCCTGGATGACACAGAACTTCAGTTTAACTTGACTGCAAAGCCTGTGGAATGCCTCGCCTTTCTAGGTCCTCCTTTGCCCCCCAGCATGTCCCAGCAGCTCTGGGCCTCCAGACCCACTCCCTCCGCAACCCCGGCCGCTGCCTGTCCCAGCATCCTCAAAGCAGGGCCATCGGAGGAATTCGATCCTCCCACCCCACCTATCTGGTGGTGTCTGTTCAAAGGGGAGCCCCACTTTCAGCAGCAGAAGCAGCCACTCCACAAGCCCGTTGCTGGCCCCCAGATCTGGGATCGTGGCTACCCACAAGTCTTTAAGTCTCAACACACCCCTTTCTCAGCTTACTGGGTCCTGGATGGGCTTCGATCTCAGAAGTGTTTTGGTTGGTTGGTTGCTCTGGGACTTGAATCCCTATGGCCCGATGCACTGGGGTGTAATACATCTTGGGTGTTCCTTCCCCCCACCGTGGTTCTTGTCTCCCCTCTAGTTGCCCCCCTTGGCCCTCGGGGTCTGACCGACCACACATCACTGGGCTCCTGTCTCTTTGGGCCCAGTACTTCTGTGAACAGAGATGACTGCCACCCCCTTGCTGTTCGTGAAGCCCCAGGAGGTGCCCGGCTAAGGGTTCCAGGTTTCCTCCCCGCCACAACTCACTGGGTTGCCTGGGCCCCATCAAACAGATGAAGAGACTGGGGATCAGAGCAAGCGAGTTCCAAACCTTGAGCTCGCCCCAGGTCTCCACTATGAAGTGGCAGGGCTGGCCGTGGTGAGGCGGTTGGACCCCAGAGGCCAGGATCTCTGCATTTCTGTGGGGGCACTGTGAGCGGTTCACCTCCGCAGAAGGGAGTCAGTGGCCCCAGGCTTGGTGCTTCGGGACCAGCCTAAACTCTAGGGCTTCTCCTCCTTGTGTCCACTGCTGCCAAGGACACATGAAAACCCCCAAGACGCCAGCGATAGAGCTAGGGTTTTACCCGTTGGTATGGCTCCTCTTCCTGTGCAGCAGAGCAGTAATAGGAACGCGGAGTGGGTGTCTCCAGGGTGTCAAGGGTGGGGCTAAGTCCTGACACACACACACCCCGCCCCCAAAGTGGAACTACAGAGAGGGGCTCACCCCACCATGACAGGGACGCATTGCCTGGCAGCATGGACCCAAGGGACGGCGTCTCCTTGCTTTTCCCGGCAGCCTGCACGTCTGATCTGTCACCAGATCACCCCCAGCCCAAGCGGCTCCCACCTTTCATCTACAGAACGACAGGATGAGATTTTCGCTTTGTTGCAAAAGAGGGCGGGGGGCGAGGGGAAAATAAAAAACCACAGAAAACCCTCAGCCACCACCAAGAAATAATTAGTGCACATTGTGTCATTAAACACTAGACTTTAATTAAATCGCATGGAGATAAATACCTCTAACGACTGGAAATCTGGAGGCCGCAGACAGCGCGGCTCTCCCGTCACGGAGTAATGGTCCCCACAAAGACCGTCAAGTCAGGGATTCGGACTTGATTAAGAATCGGACTAAATTGGGTTGTCACCCCGTATGCTGCACCTACTACCTGAAAATTGCTCATTATCTTTCCCATTTGATCTTCTCCGAGCTAACAAGCCTCTACGGAAACCGGTCCAATGATCAAAGGACCCATTTATTTGGGATTCTTTCCCCGCACTGGGGGCCACCTCCTCCCCTGCGCTGGCTCCCTCCCTCCGTGCTTTGTAAGGAATCATTACCTGGCAGTCGCTGGGGGACCAGGCGAGGCTAGAGGTGACCTCTGAGATTTCAGAGGTGACTGTTCCCACAGTGCTGCTGTCTCCCGGGAGCGAGGGGCCTGTCGTCCTCCAGCGTGTGAGACTTCTCGGTCTGCCGTGGCTTCATGCAAGTGTGGCCATTGCCCCCCGCCCAGGAGCCGCCACTCAGCACATCCCACCCAAAGCCTTTCCTTTGCCTCTGGCCTCCCGTGTGTGTGCTGCCTGGCTGAGGCCCGGACACACTGTACACGAAAGCAGAAGATGCTCAGCAGAACTCTTTCTTTCTAGACGCTCCACCTGGATCTGCCCCACGCTGGCCAGACGGCTCCTTGCAAAGCCGGCTCTGATGAAGTAGCCAGGGCTCCCCATCGTCTGGTAGAAGGCAGATCCTGTCTTGAGCTTGGCTTTCAGAGCCTTCTCCATTATGATCCGCCCAGAGGAGTCCATGAGGAGGGTTGACAGGGATACCTCCATAGGCCGCCACCACTCTGAGCTCCCCTGGCCCCTGACCCAACCAGTCCTGCCTGTTCTCTCCTCTGAAGCCTTCATGTGCTCCCTTGAAAACCCTCTTGCCATGATCTCGGCTGGTCAATGCTATCGACGCTCCTCAGAACCGGCTTCAAGGGTCCCTCAGCCATCAGTCCTTCCCTGGACACCACACCTCAGAGTCATTTGGGGGGAGACAACCGAGGCCTGAATTTCCTGATGATGTTGTAAGCTGGTAGCGCTTGGGCATGACCCCACTTGCTGGCCCATGTTTTGTGCATTGTCATGGGCTCTGGGGTCAGAAGAGAACTCCCTCCTTATCTCACGAGGCATGAAGGGCACTGGGGAAGAGAGACCCCCCAGGTAACACAATGAAGGTGTGGAGGAAGGGCAGGAAGAGCGGGTGTGTGAAGGAGCCATGGCAAGGCCAATAAGGGGATAGCCCAGCGGTGTTGGGAGGCCAGGGAAACCTCTCAGGGAAAGGGGGCGCAGGTTGGAAGGAGCTGGGTGTCTGGGCAGAGGAAAGAGCGAGTGGAAAGGTCTTGGTGGTGAAGGACAGCACAGTCCTCTCAGGGACCCAAGGTCAAGGCCAGTGAGGGTGGAGTTTAGAGAGTGAGGGGTAGGAGTGGGCATGCAGGGGATATGAAATGAGGTGAGCAAGATGGGCAGGGGTAGAGATTGCATGACTTGGGGTGGGGGGTAAGAAATTTCAACTCAATCCTTTTGATAGGGAGCCTCAGAACCTCAGTGAGAAGCCTTCAAATTTCAGTGTGTCCATCTATAAAATGGGGCTCAGCCAGACTGGGGCTAAAATGTAAATCCTGCCAGCCTGGGCCCGCCACACAGGGAGCACTCAGAAATGTTGGTCCCAAGGTTGGTCCCAAGGTCCCTTCCATTTCAGGCTCCTTCTCATGAGAGCGCAGAGTCCTGCTCCATGACCCTGGGAAAAGTCTCTTGAAGACAAGGACTCCCGCGTCTCCCCTGGACCTCAGCTGCTGCTTCTGCGGGACGGGGATAGCACCAGCAGACTTATGTTAAGCTTTAATGAGATCATAGTAGTGTTGGGAATTAACATATACTTAGTGCTTCCTCTGCTAGCTTGATCATTGTTTCAATCTTTTTTGTTTATTTATTTTAAAAATCATTTTCCTGGGGGCTCATACAGCTCTTATCACAGTACATACATGCATCTGTTGTGTCAAGCACATTTGCACATTTGTTGCCATCATCATTTTCAAAACATTTTCTTTCGACTTGAGCCCTTGGTATCAGCTTCTCACTTTCCTAGCCTCCCTCCCCCACAAACTCTTGATAATTTATACATTATTATTTTTTCACGTCTTACACTGACTGATATCTCCTTTCACCCACTTTTCTGTTGTCCACCCCCCCAGGGAGGGGGTTATATGTAGATCCTTGTAATCGGTTCCCCCTTTCCACCTCACCCTCCCTCCACCCTCCCTGTATTGCCACTCTCACCACTAGTCCTGAAGGGATCATCTGGCCTGGATTCCCTGTGTTTCCAGTTCCTATCTGTACCAGTGTACATCCTTTGATCTAGCCAGATTTGTAAGGTAGAACTGGGATCATGATAGTGGGAGGGGAGGAAGCATTTAGGATCTAGAGGAAAGTTGTATGTTTCATCGTTGCTATACTTC
>NW_022111357.1:27377224-27380441 GCF_000313985.2 Echinops telfairi | reverse complement strand
GGAATGCCAGGTTATTAGAAGTAAGCGTTCTTGCATTGAGGGTGTACTTGAGTAGAGGTCCAATGTCCATCTGCTATACCTTGATACTAAACATATAAATGTATGTACACAGATCTATTTCCCTATCATTATAAATAAATATATTTATATATGTTCATGCCTGTATTTGCCTCCTACTTATTTTCTTTTACATTCATCTTGTCCCACTATCATGTTCGGCCTTCATTTGGATTTCAGTAATTCCTCTAGGTTGCATTGCCCTTATTCAAGTCCCACAAGGCATCCTACACCCTCCTTGCCATCATTTTTAGATCACTTGTTGTTCCCTTGTCCCTGGGTTTGTTAATACCCATTTCCTTTCTCCAGCCTCCCCTCACCTGTGTTTTCACAGAGCCATTGGTCCCGTTGTTTTCGCCCCTGAATTGTTTATCCCGCCTATCTTACCTAGATAGACATACAGAGACAATAATAAGCATAAAAATAAGATAGAGCAAACGAAACAACAAAAGAAAACCAAAAAAACCAACAACAGAAAAGGAAAAAGAAAATCCTATAAATAGTTCCAGGTCTGTTTGCTGATCTTTAGGAGTGTTTTACAGTCGAGTCTGATGGGGTGCCACGCCCTTACCCCAAAGTCTAGTTTTGGTATTTCCCCGGACTTCCTTGCTTTGCTCCCCTTGCTGCTCCATTGCATGCCCTTAGCCTTTCTCCCTGGTGTGGTGGGGCCAAATTGGGTACAGTTTCCACATTGTACCTCCAGTGCTATTGGTCAGTGAGGGATGTCGTGTCTCGTGGGGGGACTGGCCCTGTGGTCCTCTCTGTGCATTGGCTGCTCTGAGTAGGAATATCGTCCTCGGGCCTTGGTGGGCCAGGATGTGCTCCACTCTTTCCTACTCTCTTCATTTGCCATTGTTTGTTTCTTACAACAAATGTCTTGTTAGCATCATCCACACCACAACCACAACTGCCACTATCACCACCACCACCAGCATCACCACCATTACTACCACCATCACCAACATCACCACAACAATCATCAGCACCACCACCACTACCATCATCACCACCACCACCACCATCAGCAGACACTCATTACAGAGAGCTTGCTGTCTACATGCAATATTTATATCCCAGGTGATGTTCTTGTGGCCCGAGCACTGTTCCAGACACTTTGCATATCTCCATGAATAAAAGAGGCTTCTTTAACTTCATTACAGCAGGGAAGAGATGAACAATGACTAATATGTGGAACAAATAAGGGGCGTTTTTAGTTTGTTATATATAAATGCAGAAACACCATAGAGGAGAGAAAAAGGGGATCTGAGCCCAAGACTAATCTTATAAAAGATGATCGAGATAATACTTGTTTGATCTTTTGCACAAGTCCTAAAAGAGGATTCTATACTACACTCAATTTACAGAGAGGAAAGTGAGGCTGAGGGAAGATAAGTAACATGGGTCAGAGTAGATGTGGGATTTAGATGATTCACATACACAGAAAGTTCTCGGTAATTGCATAGTTTCTGGTGGTGATGGTAGTGGTGATGATGCTGGTGGTGATGCTGGTGGCCTGTCATCTGACCTGCTGACCTTGGGTCTATTCATCTCTGCAACCTGCCCTCAGCCTATGGTTTCTCTGCCGATCTTGGATTCACCAGGCCCCAAGGCTATGTGAGCCAGGAGAAGCCTCCAGCTTAGCATCTGACCCAGGGAACTCAGATATTTGGCTTCTACAACTGTGTGAGTCATTTTCTTGAGATAAGTTTAGCTGTGTGTGTGTGTGTGTGTGTGTGTGTGTGTGTGTGTGAGAGAGAGAGAGAGAGAGAGAGAGAGAGAGAGAGAGAGAGAGTCACTAGTTTTGCTTCTCTAGAGAACCCAGCCTCACAGAGCAAGTCAATAATTCACACAGCTCCTTTACATATTTAACTTCTGGCTGCATAAACTGTACAGATGTATCTTTGACTAGCTATATGTATGTTTTGTAGTTTGGTCACAGAGACAAGGGTGCCGGAGGCAGAACAGTGGGGCATGGTGGGGCGCTGGAGCCCTCAAGGACATGCAAGGTCATTGTCTGGGTGGGCAGGGAGGGTGCACTATTTAGATAGGATCACCACCACCAGAGTGAAGCATTTGCTGCCTGTTGAGCACTGTGTTAAGTGAGTCATCTGTTCATTCATTCATTCATCATTCGGTCTTGCCAGCCCTGGAGTCCAACTGCTGCAGTTCAAACCTCTGCTTCACCATGTGGGACCCTGGGCCTGAAATGTGGCCTCTCTGTGGCCCTGTCTCTCCCTTTTCAGTGATAAGCGATACATGTGCATTAGTACGTGCCTAGGAAGTGCCTGTCACGTCCCAGGAGCACCATTGAGATTATTACTGTTATATCTTTTCATCCATCTACTCATGCAGAAAGTATTTACTGCACACCTACTGTGTGACAGGTACTGCTGGGGATATGGTGGAAAACTGGAAAAGGTAACTTCTGTTTTCAAGGAGTTTCCACCGGGGACAGAGAGTAAGCTAATTTAAAAAAAATCAATAAACAAGGCATGTTCCTATTAGCACAGGCTGGGAGAATAGGAAGAGGCTGATGGGATGGGGGCCTAGTTCTGCTAGCCGTCAGAGAAGACCTGCCTGCAGAGGTGAGCCATAAGCAGAAGTCTGAAATCTGGAATAGAGCCTTGAAAGGAGTTCCAGGCAGAAGGACTAGCAGGTGTGAAGGCCCGGAAGTAGGGAGCAGTAGCCGGAGGAATTTGAAGCAAAGACAGAAGCCCTCCTGTAGCCTCTCCAAAACTCTCCAGGGGCCTCGGGATCCATCTGGGGACATGGGAAAGGAAGCCCAGCAAGCTGCACAGAGTTTCCCAAGACAAGTTAGCACACGGTGGAATCAAGAGTCTGTGACCTGAACCATTGCCCTAGATGACCCCTAAGTATAAGCACACCGCAACCCACCCCCTGGACACTGCCCCACTTGGGTAAATCCCACATGGGTTTTTGGTGACTGAAGCAGAAGGTGTCCCAAAGGAGAAGCTAGTTGGATGACAGTCACTCAAGCAGCCACCAACACAGTGCTGCCTGGAGAGGCCCTGCTGGACCCTGCTTAATGAGCACATCAAAGGCCCCTCCAATTAGCATCTCTCTGGGCATCAAACCAGCCGCACACCACAACAAAGCAGCCACAGCAACAAACCAGCAGTCTGCCCCGCCCCCCTCCCCC
>NW_022111357.1:27371033-27377124 GCF_000313985.2 Echinops telfairi | reverse complement strand
GGGCATGTGGGGAAAAGAAGATGGACATGCGGGTGGCCAAGTGGGTACTTGTGGGGACCCTTTCATGTGCCTCGGCCTGGGCTGGCGCCTTAGTGCACCATTTCATTCTCCTAGTAGCTCAGGCTGTAGATACCGCGTCTCCTCCTTTAAGGAGCATGTGCCACCAGGCCGTGGACTCTGATTCAGAGTGACTTGTCAGATGGGTAGAACTGCCCAGTCGGGTTTCCAAGACTATCGGTCTTTATAGGGACAGATTGCCACATGTCTCCGGGACGGGGCTGCCAAGTCCACACCACAGACCTTTGGGTTGGTCGCTGAGCACATACCCGCTGCACCCTCAGGGCTCCTTCTCCGAAGATGAAGCTCAGCATTATCAAGGGATCTGTCCACGATGACGCAGCGAGGAGGAAGGGTGTGAAGGTGTGAGCCAGGTGCCCAAGTCCTACTCTTCCACTCCCCCTGCCCCTGGGCCCAGGTGGTACAGCGGAGCTGTTTGCCGCTCAGCCTGAGGAGCTCCATGTTCCCTCCAGTTGTCCTCCTTTTGCCACAGTCCTCGGCTGACCGGGTTCTTCCATGCTGGAGCCATCTGCGGTGCAGTTGTGCTCATGCCTCGCTGCGGAGCGTGTGTGACTTCAGAGGCTCCTTGTCGCTGGAGTCCTCTAGTGGGCGAGGTGTGGTCCAGCCTCGCGCTGTGCCTGTGTCCATTTGGAGGGTGAGTTGTCCATTATATTAATGAATTAGGATTCAGGGTCGAGGCAGGGGAATGTACAAGCGTATTTCAGGTGGGGAGGGAATTTTTATGACCTTTGAATTCCATTTTTCCCCATGAAGGTTTTGAAGCCCCCCTGTACCTTGACCTTAATAGAGAGTCACCACCTTGCTGAAGTCGCTCCTTGCCTGAGCCACGTCTCTCACTTTGTGAGAGATAAAAGGGGAGACAATCGAGCAGCCCAGGGGGGACCTCATGGCCATCAAGAAAGAAGACGGGGCGAATGTCCTGGAGATACACTCAATCATGAAAGAGACAGGCAGCCCTTGCTCAGTCTTCGGTGCTCAAGACTGTGGCTCTGTCCGTCTTTCAGTCTGGAACTGCACTCACCCCCGTGGTTCCATTTTCAGCCCAACAACAGATCTATACGGAGACCGATATCACTAGGGAGGTGTGAACGTCTTGGAATCACCTGCTAGGGGACCTCCAAAGGGCCTTGTTTACCCAAAGTCAAAGTCCAGAAGGGCTGAGAGAGAAGGAATGGCAGCAGGGAGCCCCTGGGCAGACGTGGGGTGTGTGTGGGTGCATTGTAGGCATTGCAGGGAGTGAGATGTAACAGGATGTGCACGAATGTTTGGCTGGAAAACTGCCTTGCTGTGTAAACAGTCACCCAGTTCATCATGAAGACAAACAAACAAAACCAATAATGGCAACAGAAAGCCACGCCCATTTTCTCCCTAGTAGCGGTGTTACAAAGGAAAGCCAGGAATAGAGCACCCTGCAGACCTCAGATCCCTGCCCTGAGACCCTCCTAGATCCAAGAGCAGAGAGAAGACAGTCGTGATGCTAAAGGCAGCAAGAAAACATAGAAGAAACGGGCGGGGGGGGAGCGGAGGCAGGGGCTGCAGAATCAAGAATGGGTACAAGGTGGTCCAGTGACAGTATAGTGGGCTTCCTGGCCCAGACAGTAAGACTCCTGAGTGCCTTCAGGCAGGAGGCTTGCTGACAGGGTGGGGTGCCTTTGGGCACTTATGAGCGGGTTCAACCAGCGTTTCGTTCTGTTATGCATTGAGTCATTATGAGTCAGAACCAGCTTGATGGCACCTAACAACGCACGAGTGTTGTGATATTTCCCAGAGCAGGGCAGAAGCCAGGTCAAGGGCTGAGGGCCAAAGAGAGTCTGTGTGTGGACATGGCTGAGAAGATGTATCCTGAGTTTTTGAGGCTGAATTGTAACCCGGGACTTCCCTAACACCACCCATACTTGTGAGGATGGTCTCTGGGTTCTGGGTTGACATTGGCAGTGAAGTGGAATTACTTGGTAAGGCTCTTCTAGCGATGGTCTTTGTAAGTCTCACCAGATGATGAGGTGGGAGCATGCAACTAGAGTTGGTGAAATGCCAATGGAGGAGATTGGCCAATTCACCATTCCACTGGGTACAAAGTGAGTCATTTTCAGAAGCAGGAATGGAGAATTTTATGGCCACCCAGAATGAAGAACTATAAGAACAGAGTGTGTCGAACCTTCCTGTCTGGAGAAGTGGCAACAGCTCTGGGACCATGAGACAGAGCAGGTGGCTAGAGCACAGACCTAGTAAAGCTGAGTGCCTTTGGCTGGAAGCTGACTCGGTGACCTTTGGGCATTCATCAGTGGTAAAGGAGACTTGTAGCATTGTCTGAGCAGCGCAGAGGCCAAGGCTGGCACTGAGAGGCTGAGCACTAGAGAGACACCTGTCTGCCAGCATGGCTGAGAGGAGGTGCTGCAAACACAAGAACTGTATCCTTAACATTTCTGATTCTGACTTGTAGCCTATTAGCTGACCTAAGAAACCCCCATGCTCGTGGGTGTTGTCTGTGAGTTCAATGTGGTCGTTACCATGGATCATCAAACCCAGCCGAGAAGGAGAATGCTGTGGGAGGGATGATTGGATCAGAACAGGGAGAAGAAGGTTGGGGGATAGAGGCGTGTTTGACCTCTGTCTCATAGGAACCATTCTTGGGAAGATGTGGAGTGGGTTCTCCTCCTCTGCGTAGTCGAAGGAGTTCAGACATGGCCTCCGTGGCATTGCCTCACCGTTGTGGTTACGCATTGGGCTGCGATCTGCAAGGTCGCAGTTTGAAACTGCCAGCCATTCTGGAGCAAGACTGGGCTTTCCACTCCTGTCAAGAGTAACTGCCCTCGGAAACTCACCAGGGGCAGTTCTACCCTGTCCTGTTGGGTCACTATATTGGCAAGGACTTGATGGCGGTGAGTGTGGCTTTGGTTTGGCAATGCATTACCAAACTGAGCAGAGCAGTAGGGATCCCTGGTGGCACCGCAGATTAAGCGTTCGGTTACTAACGGAAAGGTTTGTGGTTCAGACCCACCAGCCGTTCTGTTGGAATGTGATGGGGCACTAACAGGCCCTCCCATGGCACTAGCTCCTTCTCCGCTAAATGCAACCCTATTGAGTCGATTCTGAGTCACAGTTACGCTTGAGGACAAAGTAGAACTGTTCCATAGGGTTTCCCAGACGGCAAGTCTTTATGGAAGCAGACTGTTTCCGCTAGCATACTGCCCCATCACATACCGAACGACAAACCTTTCTGTTAGTAACCCAACGCTTAATCTGCTGTGCCACCAGGGGTGCTGTGTGGGGATCGGCTGGCTGGGTTCGGTTTGGGGGCTAACACAGGACCTGATGCATTGTAGGGCCCCGGTAAACAGACCCTGGATGACAGCAGTAACCAGTAGCCCTTGAGTCGACGTCAACTCGTGGTGACCTCGTGGGGGTCAGAGTAAACTGTGCTCTGCGGGTTCGGTTTCCAATGAGTCACGTAGACCGCCAGGTCTTTCTTCTGAGGCCCCAGTGAGTAGACTGGAACTGCCAACCTTTTGACTAACAGTCCATCGGGCCAACTATTTGCATACCCTCAAACCAACAACAACAGCAAACAAGCCCACTGCCATCAAGTGGATTCCAACTAGTCTATCTATACAGGGTTTCTGAGACCACATCTTAGAATAGGAGCAGCCTCATCTTTCTCCTACAGAGCAGCCAATGGGTTTGAACCACTGACCTTGCAGTTAGCAGTCCAAAACCTATCCCATAGCACTACCAGGGCTTCCAAGTAGTAATAATAGCTCCTGTGTACAGCGCCCTTACTTTGGGCCAGGTATTTTGCTAAGAGCTTTTTTTAAAAAGTGGTCCATAGCTCAGCTACATCCTGGAAGTATTCAGGCCCTTGACAAAATTGGGTGCCTGAGTCCCAAATCCAACCCCACTCATCAGGATCCATCAGGACAGTGGATGGGGTCACTGTGAGTCAGAATTGACTCAATGGCAGTGAAGGCGTTTTGTTTTGTGGGCAGTCTCATCTTTCTTCCATAGACCAGCTGGTGAGTTTGAACCACCAGTCTTGCAGTAAAGAGCCCAATGTATAACTCACTGCACCATCAAAACCCCTCACCCCAGATACTTTGTTTTAATTGATGTAAAACTCAACCTGAGGCCAGGGCTTTTCTAAACTCTCTGGGCAGAGAGCCCTTCCCTCTATGCTTGATTTCACGAATCCTCCCTTTAGGAGCCCTAGTGACATTGTTATTATGCGTTGGGTTTGCTAACCACAAGGTCAGTAGTTCGAAACCATCAGCTACTTCTCAGAAGAAAGAAGAGGCTTTCTACTCCTGTAAAGAGTGGCACTCTGAGAAAAACTGCAGGGCAACTCTACCGTGTTCTGAAGGGTTGCCAGAGTCGGCATGGACTCGAAGGCCCTGCGTTTGGTTCCGGTTGGAGCCCTGGGAGGTGGGCCGTTATGGTGCTCAGTGTGGGGCCTGTCCAAGGTCACACAAGGAGGAAATCTCAAGGATTTGAACCGGCGCCTCCGGCTGAATTAGAAGACCAGCAGAAGGAGCAGAAGGCAGACCAGGCACCTCTATCACTGTGAACGCCTGCGGCAGGCACAGGCAGGGCAGAGGGCAACCACAGCCACATCGTGGTCCTGTGACCTCCAGCGTCTCACCTCCTAAGGGAAGTGGCTTCTCCTGGGGACACCTCTAAGGTCCCACTCAGGTTATTTCTTGTGCCAGAGGGGCACCTTGCTGTGCCCTGTCCTCTGCCTTATCGTTCAGAAATGATTGGCTCTGCAACCAGCTCACAGACTGAATGGCAGCTTACCAGGGCCCCCATAGGAAAAACCTCCTCTTATGGCATAACCCCAATTTACACAAGTGAGAAGCAGTCCTGAAATTAATTGCTTAATATGGCGTTTTACAAATCAATGGGTCTATCAGGGCACTGCCCACATTTTTTTCCCCGTCTTGATCCCAACTATCCACTTTCCTTATTGGATTTCCTAATCAGTTTATTCCCCCCTTCTTTAGGTGGTGATGGGGTGAGACCCAAGGCAGGGTATTCATTCATTCATGCACTCACTCATTCAGTCCCTTCTCTGTGATAGCCTGTCTCCTGCATGCCAGAGCCTTTTCCCGTGGGTAACCCCGCGTCACACAGCAATAAGAGGGGGACCTACATTCATGTGGGTTTGCACTTGCCTTCATGTAGAACAGCACTGCTGGCATTTCCGATTTTGCTCCTTTATCTTGCACGGCCGAAGTCCCAGTTATCTCTGCTTCACTAAGTCTTGAGATTGGTTTGGAACTTGTACATATATTCTTCGAAGCCATTAAACGCAGCTTAATTGGCTGTTCAGGGCTGTCCTCCATGCAACTGATCATCTCTCCCAAGAAGAACAAGAAAGCTGGAAGCCCCTCGCCTGGACCACCCACACCCCGGCTCCGATCCCTCTTGCTCTGAGCCTCAGCAGAAAGTGGCTTTGCAATGCAGACCCAGTCGTTCTCAGAGGCCCCCATACAACTCTTTCTGTTATGTATGTCCACTTATGTATGTCCACTGTATGTATGTCCACTGTAACCCAGGTATGTCCACTTATGTATGTCCACTGTAACCCATGTATGTCCACTGTATGTCTTATGTATGTCCATTGTAACCCATGTATGTCCACTTATGTATGTCCACTGTATGTCTTATGTATGTCCATTGTAACCCACAAAGTCACAGCCCTCATGGCCAGGCGGTGACCACTGGCATTGTCCAAGGAGGAGCCTGGCTCTTTTTAAAAACACAGACCACCTCTTGATGGCACACAGCGATGGGGTTGTTCAAGAGGAAACTCAGGAAGTGAGACGGGCACCGGAGGACTGTAACTTAGCAACGGAAATCATGGCTGGCCCCTGTGTTTGTTGGGTGCTCACCATGTGCCAGGCACGGGGGCTTGGTTCATGACCAGGCTCTGCCAGCTCTCGGCTGTATGACCTTGGGAAAGTCACGTAAGCTCTTTGAGATTGTCTCACTGTGGGTTCATGGACACTCTGTGAGGATT
>NW_022111357.1:27368004-27369426 GCF_000313985.2 Echinops telfairi | reverse complement strand
GGGTTTGTTAACACCTCTTCCCTTCCCCCCACCTCCCTCTCACCTATTCTTAAAGCACTTTAATATATATTATGTTTAAATTATATAATTATATGTATGCATATATTTAATATATACCCATTCATATATTCATATATACGCTTGCATATTGACACCAGGACACACACATGCATCATAAATGTGTGTATATTTTGCAAAGGTTAATGGATCTTATTGTATGGCTAGAATGCCCAGTAATGTTTTGTGTGATGATCTTCACCTTTGTAACACATCCTAAATGTCCTAAATCTCAAACTCTGCTTGTGGTTAATGAGGCAGGATTAGGTTTTGTTAAAGGGGATTATGCTAAGTCTGTTATGTTAATGAGGAAGGATTAGGGGAGATGTAACACCCTTAGGTCACAACCCTGATCCATGTCAGGGGAGTTTCCCTAGGGTGTGGCCTGCATCACCTTTTATCTTACTAGAGGTACAAGGAGAATCAAGCAGAGCGGGAGGGGCCATAGTACCACCAAGAAAGTGGAGGTTGCAGTAGACCACATCCTCTGGACCCAGGTTCCTTGTGCTGAGAACCTCCTAGACCCAGGGGAAGGTTGATGGAGATATAAAAAGAGTGCCGGCCCACGGAGGTTGAAAAGCGGCAATTCCTCCCTCCTGGGTAGACAGAGAGAGGAATTCATCCTCTAGAGCCCGGTCCCTTAATTTGGGCTTCAGCCTCCTGGTCTGTGAAATAATAGATTTCTGATTGTTAAGTCGTCTGCTCATGGTATCTCTGTCCCAGCAGCACTAGATCATTAAAACAGAAAGTACATAGATACAGGGAGTTGGCCTGGAGAAACAGAAACGCATGTGTTTCTGGATACTCTCTTTAAGTCATATCCAGCCTACTTGGAAGCCTATCAAGTCTTCCCCTAAGAAGTCTGCGTTCTTTGCTTTAGACCACATTGAAACAGCAGGTTTGGTATCCTCAAGGAACTCAAATCATATCCCTTTCAAGAGTTCTTTGAGTTTGAGGAACAGAAAGAAAGGTGCAGCAGCACGATCAGGGCTGTAGGGCAGATGGGTTAAGGTGTCCCAATGAAATGCCCATAGGGTTGTCCTTGATGCCCTCAAAGAAGGGTCAAGTGTATTGCTGTGCCGGGAGGGGAAACTTCAGTGTAACTTGCTTGACCATTTGCTCACCAAGGCTGTTTTCAATTTTCTTAAAACTGCTTCCTAATGAGCCCCTGTGTTCTGCTTGTGTCCATCAATAAAATCTATCAAGACGAGCCCTTCAGACTGTATCCATAAGCTTCCGGGAGCTGACCCTCTCTGCTCTGAATTTAATTGAATCAACAGATCTTGGAGGTCACTGTTTGGATTGGACCTGTGTGGAGGGCACCCTAAGGAGACTAAGAGAGCGTGGTCCCGAGAGGAACTTCTC
>NW_022111357.1:27362921-27366393 GCF_000313985.2 Echinops telfairi | reverse complement strand
CCTGCGGAGACAAGACAGAGCAAAACCAAGCAACAATGTACAACAAAACAGCAACAACATCAATCCACTGACGAAGAATAAATTAAATTATACCAAGAAAGAAAAGCTTGTGTTTTCCAGTCTAGCCTGTTGGGGCACCATGCCCTGTCACAGAGACAGGCTTAAACACGTCCTGAGCATGTATGAAACAAGAACCCTAATAGCACTTCTTTTTGACTTGCCCTCATTCATGTGCGAGAAAGAGAGGAATCATGTGAGTGTGTGTGTGCTACGCCTTTTTCTACAGAGTTATAATGGCAACTCAAGGGACGGCATCCTGCAGAACATAAAATACCACATGATAAAATACTCGAAAGCAAAGTCAACACAAATACTAAAATATCAGAAAATATAAACATCAACGTTCTCGGCTTCCTTTGCCCTTCTAATTAAGGTTGTCATATAAAACATAGGTCATCCGTTGAATTTTCATTTCAGATTCAGCACAAATTTATTGTATACTCCTGTCCCAGATGTTGCATGGTCAGATAGTGCATGGAATATACTCACACTGAAAAATTCTTCATCTTGCATTTTTATTTGCTAAACCTGGAAACCCAACCAGTTCATTCTAGACCAAAAGTCCCTAAATACTACCTTTTTAAAGGCCTCTTAGGCCCTTGGCTACTTGCATGGTGGGATGTTCACATCCACCCAGAGATGCCTTGGGAAAGGCCTGACAATCCATCTGCTGCTAAAAGGCCCCAGCCTTGAACACCCAGCGGAGCAGGTCTGCACCCAACACCCGAGCTGCTCTGAGTTGGAAACGATTTAGCAGGAATTGGTTGGTTGGTTTTATTTGTGTTTTTTTTTCAAGTGTTCAAACACCTTCATTGTTTTGTTTTTTAGCACCCCTGGGACAAAGATAACTAGATTAGGTTCACCTGGAAAACCCGGCATCTGCCTCAGAAGCTGTCATCACCTCTATCTCCACCATCACCTTCACACCCCCACCTCCTCTACCCCACCACCTTCTCTACCAACACCACCCCTTCCACCACCACCCCCATCACCTGTACCACCACCACCTCTACCAACATCACCACCACTTCCTCTACCACCCCTCATCACCTGAACCACCATTACCACCTCTACCAACATCACCACCACCTCCTCTACCACCACCACCTTTGCCCCATCACTTGTACCACCACCACCTCCTCTACCAACACCACCCACCCCTTCTACCACCACCCTCATCACCTGTACCACCACCACCTCTACCAACATCACCACCACTTCCTCTACCACCACCACCTCCCTCCCATCACCTGTACCACCACCACCACCTCTACCACCACCCCCCCCATCACCTGTATCACCACCACCACCTCTACCTCCACTTCTAACACCACTGTACTACCATCACTACCATACCACCACCACCACCATCTTTTCCTCCACCACCACCACCTCTACCAAAAACAGTACCACCTCCTCTACCACCACCACCACCACCACCTCTGCCAACAACACCACCACCTCCTCTACCACCACCACCATCTTTTCCTCCACCACCACCACCTCTACCATCACCACTCCCTCCCTGTTCTAGTTAGAGTTAATGTTTGCCCATTACCTGGATGCCCCCCCCCCCAGCCTACCAGTCCTCCACATCCCTGGCTGGGCCCTCCCCAGGCTGGGGGCAGAGAGGCACCTTGGCCCTGTCCTGAGTTACATTTTACATTAGCAGTGCCCAGTCCTTCCCTGGTCTCTGGTCACAGGCTGCCCTGCTCAATGCATGGAGCGGGGTCTGCCCAGGGTCAGACCCAGCCCCTGGATAAATGGAAACCTTTTCTTTCCCTTCCAAGGCACTAAAAACCCAATTACTGCTTCCCCTCATCATGGAGGAGCTCATAAAGCGCCTTATCAGAGATGAGGTTCCTGCTTTGGGGAATGGGGGCCATAACTCACCGGCCAGGGGCAGGGGTGCAGGCAGAGAGGGTCTGCCTGGCAGGGACTGAAGGCTTTGGGGAGCATTTCCCTCCTGGCCCGACTCTTTTTTGGTCAGTCCAGCTTCCCTGCGCTGCTCAGCCCTGACAGTAGGAGGCTGATAGAAGCTTGAAGGAGCAGCAGGGATTGCGGCTGGTTCTTCCTGGCACCTGGAGCCAGGCCCTGAGCACAAGTTACTCCTCTGGAAACGTGGGAGCTTCTCAGGCAGGTGGGGAAGGTCATCGAGATGTATACTTGTGGCATCCGATAGGGTGCAGTGTGACTCACGGGGGCCACCCCCAGGGCAGAACAGAACCACCTCACGAGGCTTCCTGGGCTGCAGTCTTCTTTGTGGGAGCCGTTTCTCCCAGGGGGCAGTGGGTGGGTTTGCACTGCTCGGACCTTTAGGTTAAGAGCTGGGCTTGTAACCAGTGCCCCCGGTTCCCAGGGGCGCCTGCTCAATGCCTCTTGGCACGAGGCTTAGCACTGTCTTATCTTGATAAACTCTTACTTCCTTTCTCTCGTTCATACAGTTAGACATCAAATCCGAGTCTGCCCATGACTGGCTGTGCTCAAGATGGTGTTGTATGGAAACAGCACTGTGGAGGTGCTCAGTGGCTGTCTGGGGGCTCAGCACATCTGAAAACCTAAGACGCTGGGTTCAAGTCCTCCTTGCCTAAGAGCGCATTTGGTAGCGGTTCCAGGGCTGGTCCCTCCGGCTGGATTTCCATCCCTCCCCAGGGAATCTTAGCGATGCCAAGAAACCCAAGCTCAACTTGCATTCTCCAAGAACCTCCATCAGTCACCAAACTCCCCCGCCCATCATCCCACAGGGTGGCATCACCTGCGACCTCGTGCCACAGATGAGGAAAGTCCAACCAGCAGCCGTGAGTCACTAGCTGGGTTCTCACAGCCCCTCTGAGACACTCAGCACTTCCATCCTCCCCGCGCCCCACTCTCCTTCCTTCTGGTAACACAGAAGGTCCAGGACTCCCATCTCAGGGTCCACCGTGTGCCTGGGCTCGCTCCGTCTCTTGGAAGTAAAGCTGCCCCTTCCACTTCTCCCAGTTGTCACAAGCTGCCATAAGGTTGTCCCTCACCTCATAGCAACCCCCACACGCCCAGGGATGAGACACTGCCCAGTCCTGTGCCGGCCCCAGGAGGGACTGCAGTGAACCACGGGCTTCTCACTGGCTGAGCTTCAAAAGGCCTTTCTTCCAAATCCATCTCAGTCGGGAATCTCTGCTGACACCTGCTCAGCATCAGAGCAACACGCAAGCCCCCACAGTCAGGCGGTGGGTACATGCAAGGACATTGGCCAGAGTTCAGGCCTCTGCTCTGGGAGTAACAGTCTCCGGGCTTCTCTCTCTCTCTCTCTCTCTCTCTCTCTCTCCTTTTCTCTGCAGAGTCTTATGTTTGACATGGTACCGAAAGGGGTGCCCTCCACGGGAGGACTCTCTCCCTGAAAATACAGTTTGCTGATATTAAATCACACACACAC
>NW_022111357.1:27358723-27362821 GCF_000313985.2 Echinops telfairi | reverse complement strand
GTCCTGTGCCGGCCCCAGGAGGGACTGCAGTGAACCACGGGCTTCTCACTGGCTGAGCTTCAAAAGGCCTTTCTTCCAAGTCCATCTCAGTCGGGAAGCTCTGCTGACACCTGCTCAGCATCAGAGCAACACGCAAGCCCCCACAGTCAGGTGGTGGGTACATGCAAGGACATTGGCCAGAGTTCAGGCCTCTGCTCTGGGAGTAACAGTTATGGTCTCCGGGCTTCTCTCTCTCTCTCTCTCTCTCTCTCAGAAATCTTTCTTCTGCTGGCTTTTCCTCTACCTCCCCTCCGTGGCGCTGGCTCTCTCCCTGAAAATACAGTTTGCTGATATTAAATCACACACACACAATCACTAAACACATTTTATGGAGTCTTTGAAGTCCGATGGCCTCGGGCTCTGGGACCGATCAGTATGCAGATAGAGTGTGGACCTGAGCAAGCTGGCAAGGCAGCAGCTTCTGCGGGGAGAGCCCAGCAAACGGGCCCGGGGAGGGAAGGCGGAGGGCTGGAGGCCTGAGCAAGCTCTGGGGGAGGTAGGGTCACCATGAGGAGACAGGGGCCAGGAGCCTGGAGCACAGACCTCAGAGCAAAAGGCCACTTCTATTGTGCAGCACCAGTGCGTGCCTGGAGTGGGAACGAGGAAGTGGTGGGAAGCCCCGGAAGATCACTTTCTGCAGAAGGCGCTGTCTCCGAGGCTGGGTCTTTGGGGGTGCCTGCCTGGTGGCTTTTTCTCTGAACAGGGAAGGAGATGAAAGCCAAAAGAGCATCTGCCTGCCCAGGAAAAGGATCCGAGTCGGGCTCACCAGGTACACCCACTTGCCCTTCTTGGAAGTAAGCCTTCTTACAAAGCTTGTTGGGTGAGGGCATCTCCTGAACTCAGAACCTGGAGCAGCGCCCTGGACCATGATGCCCACATGATGGGCCAGTGCAGAGACCCTCACCCTCTGCCCACAGCAATCTCCCAGTAGAAGGGGGGAAACCCAGCCCTCGGGGAGGCCTGGCTTGAAGTGGGGGGTGAGGGAGTAGGTTTCGCTACCTCAGGGGGCTCCAGGTCAGATGGAAGATGGAATGGCTCTTTGATGTGTACTTAGAGCTCTTTGGGCCTCAATTGCCTCAGACTGTAAATGGGTACATACTTACGCTGCCAGGCCCAGCTCAATCTTGGGGCGCCTTCTTATTTTGTTGTAGCTGCTAGCTCCAATGGACAATCACAAAAGCCCAAAAGCTGCCTGGTCCTGCACCACCTGCATAGGGTTTGCAATGGCTGCTTCTCAGAAGTAAACTACCAGGCTTTTCTTCCTAGTCTGTCCTAGTCTTGAAGCTCTGCTGAGCCTTGCTCAGCCACCAGGGACAGATGGGGGATGGCTGCATATGAGGTGTACTGTCTGGGAGCTGAACCCTGGTCCCCGGCCTGGAGGATGAGGATTTTACTACCTAGTTTCTAGAACATACTTTTTTATTTTTAAAAAAAAATCCACGATCCTTCCCCAAATTAAAGCCACTTGAATTACAGCACATCCCACCAATCCGATTAGAGAAAAGTAAAAGCCCATCATGCCACGTGACCATGTGGGGAAGGGGGTCCCACAAGCTCTGCCAGTGGCAGCATCACACACTGGGGAGCGGGGCAGGATTGAGGAAAATGAGGAATGCACACAGCCTTGAATGCCACTATCCAGGGCTTTTCGGGGACCCCCCAGTGAGCCCTCACAGAAGCCGGAGGGGCGGGCGTGAGGCTGGGTATCATGGCTTTGTGTTTCGGGTGGGGTGTCAGAGGCTTTCTGTCCATCTTCAGGGGCAGACGTCCTCTCTGGAGTCCCTGCAGCAGGCGGGGGCAGTGAGCAAGATTTACGCACAGCCACGGGACCAGACCTTAAAACCACAGCGCTAAGTGAAAAAATTAAGCAACAGAATGAGATCTATAGCCCAATACAATTTATGTAAATTAAAACACATTTGCACGGTAAACAGCGCTATATATTTCACAGGAAACATCCATATCTAAGAACATAGATTAGAGACCCAAGCGAGGAGCTGAGGGGTGTGGGGTGGGTGGGAGGGCCATGGGATCAGGGTCTTCCAGGCTGGGCAAGATCTTTGGGAAGTAGCTCGGTGGTCGGACTGACTTGCCCGGTGTCTCGGTGGGTTCCAATCACTGACCTTTTCTGATCAGGAGATCAGGTGTTTCATAGCTTGCCACCTCAAACCCTGAGCAATGCAAAACAGCCAAAGAAACCCACTTGTATCTAGGCAAATCCAACTGAGTGCCGCCGTGAGACCGAGTGGAACTCCTGGGGGACCTCTGCGGTTCGGAATCTGAGCGCAGACAGCCTCACCAGGCCCCCTCGCGGGCTCTGTGGGTCTGAACCAGCTGACCATACTGACCTTGTGGTTCGCAGCCCAGCACTGAACCCCCTGCACCACTCACGGTCCCCTTAAACGTCCCTGAGCTGGAGAAAATCGCTCCAGGCTGAGAACCACTGCCTTGCAATAAAAGCCTGAAAAACTGCTGCAAGTCTCCCGGGGAAGTGGCCCACGGGTACTTTGCAGAATCACGTGACCACAAAGCAGAACCTCGGGATTTGGAACAAGCTGTGGTGCTCCATCTCGAAAGCTGTTGGCGTCACTTGTGCGTTTAAATCAGGGCTCCGCGGAGACTCCCGCTACAGCCCGCAGCGGCCTCCGCCTCGGGCCGCCTCCTAATTTTAACTGGCAGCTGGATTTGCATAGGAGATTTGCATCAGAGATTACCCATGGTTCCTTGGGAGGCAGTGTCTATTGCAGACCATGGCAAAACTATATTTAATTCCTTTCAGCTTGCACGGTGCACGAGGAAGGAGTACTACGGGGAGGACCTGCCAGGGCCTTGCACGTGTGCGCCGGTAGAAGTACCACAGGAATGCGCCCTGGAGGCCAGGAGGGTGAGATGTTGGACGTGTCTTAAGGAAGGAACCCCCCTGAAGAGGGTGCCATGCTTGGTAAAGTCGAGGGTGGGCACAGAGGGAGCCCATCGTCGGTGGGCTGGAGGAGCATGGTGGCTCCCATGTAGCGACGATGTTGAGGATGGTGCCGGGTTGGGCAGCACTTTGCCCTCTCAGACACGGGGTATGTATCTAGGAGTCAGAGCTGACGCGGGCACTTGATAACAGCAATGCAGGTACGGAGAGGAAGGATGCCCTACGAGGCCCCGGCAGAAAGGACTCTGCCCTGCATTTGGCAGGTGGACGGAGGAATCCAAGAGAAAAATCAATGCCCCACCCCACCCCTGGGGTGGCTGCTGTCCCAAGTGCAGCCAGGCAGAAGGGAGGGTGCTGTAGACGCCAACTCCAAACACCACACTGACCCATACCCCTCCCTCGGAGCCAAGCCAGCCACCAAGATGGCGGGAGGGCCTGCTTTGTGGACCGGACCCTGCTCACTAGCTGCTGCCCGCTATGGGGCCATTTCATCTCCCACCTTGCCCCCTCCCCAGACGCAGCACTAGCCCCTTTCAGCAGAGGAGACTTGAAGGCTCAGGAGCCCCACAGTCAGTAAAGAGGATATCGTCCAATTTGGAATGGAAGTCAGCCAGACTCTAAAACCAATGCTCTTTCCAGTGGGCTATTGGTGGCTTGCAAGTTATTCAACCAAGAAAGGGCATAGAAGGTATTGCCAAGAGGGACCAGCTGCCCATCACTCAAGACTTAGCCAGACCCAGATGTCCAGAGTATAAACAACAGAGACCTCTAAGCCATGCCTGCATGCCAGGTGAGGCGTGCATGTTCCACGTGGCTTGAGGCTTAACTAGAGCCTCTACTTCTCTCCTCTCGTCCAGCCCCAGGAGCCCAAGGTTAGTTAGTCTCCACTTTCCCGCCCCAGTGCCTTTCGCTCCTCTCTTGTTGCACGTAGTTTAACCTCTCTCTGTCCGTCTCTCCCACCAGAATAAGAGAATCTTAAGGAAAGAGGCCATGCCTGATTCGCCTCTTTGTCCCTAGTGTGAGGGGAGCAACTCTACATCACAAGGAATATATACGCAGCAAACTAAGCCTTGTGGGGATTGGGATCAGAAAAGTAGTCAACCCAGGACATTTCACCCAATGCTACCTCATCTAGGAAG
>NW_022111357.1:27354880-27358048 GCF_000313985.2 Echinops telfairi | reverse complement strand
GAATGAATAAATTACATTTCCGTCTCTGAATAGCATGCTCAGACTCCCTTAGTACATTTGTTCCTCTGTACTCTGTGCTTCCAGATTCCACCCCTAAGTTCCCTCCTCTCCCAAGCGTTCATTCTCCACGCAGGGACCTGCCGATGCCAGATGGATGTCTTCCCGGGAAGTTCAGCTCCAGTCCGCTGCCTCTGTGCTGAGCGCCCCACACTGCGCAGAGATTTAACACTTCACTCCAGCCTCTCCCCGCCCCTTACCTGCCTGAGGAGGGAGAGGCAGCGATTTGCATATTTATTAAATATCTCTTAGCAGGATACACAAGCCGCATTGCTATATCCTGCTCCCGGGGCCGTCCTGCTGGCAGACAAGACCGCGTGATCCTTACTGCGCGTTAAATAGCTGTTCCGGGACCCAGGAGGCCAGGCATGGAGAGAGGCCACAGCGCGGGCAGGGAAGACAGAGACAATAGAGCCAGAGACCGTAGGGGCTAGGAATGTGGCTGTCTCGCATGGGCTGGGCAGCGGGTGGCTTCTGTTTACAGCTCAGGCAGAAGGAGCTGTGAAGGCTTCTACTCCAGGCCCCTGGGGTAGGCAGGCACCCTGCAAATCAACCTGCCCTTAGAAACTCCCCAGAGGAGGACGCTGATGCGCCATTGTTTCTGCTGTTTCTCGGGGTGTTTGGAAGTTCTCCCTGCCACCCAGCAAGAAGAGGGCCTGCTTTTGCAGAAGCCCATTTCTGAAACATTGAAGCCCCCCTCAAGTAGAGTCATCCCCGATGTCCAGGCTTGGCCCTGCATGTCCATACCCTGTCCCCTCTGGAAGGGGCCCTTGAGGTGGGAAGCAGTATCCTGGGGACTGGGACTCCCTGTTACAAACAAGGGTGAACATCCCAGCCCCTCTTCAACCTGGTGCCCCATTCGATGACCAAGAGCCAAGCCTCTTGTCCCTGCCTCCTGTCCCAATTCCTAGCTTGAGACTCAAACCCAAGGTGCGGATTTGTAGACTCACCTTGCTCAGGTGCTGATCCCTGCTGTACCTCTGACTAGCTGGGTGGCCTTCGCCATGGGACGAGACATCTCTGGGCCTCAGTTTTCTGCTCTGTGAAATGGGGCAATGCTCACCCCCTCCCTCACCTGGCTACTGGGTGGAGTAAGTACAGAGGTTAAGTTCTCAGGGTTTCACAGGGGGCCAGGGGCAACCTGAGGGAAAGGCTGCTGGCTTTTGCTACGGAATCTTAAAAGGTCTCCTTGAAAGCTCACCTGCTCGCCTTTCCCAGGGAGAGAGCAGGCGTTTCTGTCTGGTCAGGATTCCAGAGTCTGCTCCAAGTCCATTCCCAATCACCCCACTTTGCACCTGCAGAAACTGAGCTCCAGATTGAGGAAGGAAGTACTCAAGAACGCATGTGAGCTGGGGCCTCACAGCTCCCGGGCCTCCTCCTTGGGGACGAGCCAAGAGGGATGGGTGGGCAGGGGGAGAACTCACAAGCAGCTTTTCCGGGTCAGCCCCCCCAGCCCCTACTCCCACTGCCCTGGGCCTGCAGGGCCCAAAGGAAGGCCCGGGGCTGCTGGCTCATAAATCTTCCTTAAAGCCCTCATAACGGCCTGGCTCTAAATCTGCTGTTGCGAAAGTCACAATCCCTGGCCGCAAAGTAATCCCGTTGTGGGGTGGGGATGGCATGTGAAAGGCAAGGAGAAAGAAACCTGGGGTGGGGGGAGGGCGCCGAAAGGTCCTTCAGAAAGTCCGAAAAGGAGGCGAACCTGCATGAACCATGGGGGCTCAGGAGCTCTGGACCCAGCAGGCATCCCCCAAAGGCACCAAGCTCAGGGGACCTGGGACCAATCCGCCAAGCTGGAAGAGCGGCAGATGGTGAGGACAGGGATGTTGGTGGCTCACAGGTACCTGCTTTGGGAAGTGCATCCATATGGGTCTCCTCAGAGCCTCCCGAGCGCCCCCTGGTTTACGGGCCTGGGATCGCCGCAGAACAGGAGGCTTGGGGAGACCAGGGACTCTGCGGGAGCGCTGGCTGCCCCTGCCCGTTCTGACTATGCACTGCTAGCTTCCAAAAGAGATGGAAGGAGTCTTGGTGGCGTGGTGGTGATGCACTGGACTGTTAACTGCAAGGTCAGCAGTTCAAGACCACCAGTCACTCGAAGGGAGAAATACAAGGCTTTCCACTACCATAGAGAGTGACCGTCTCAGAAACCCATGGGGCCCTTCTGCCCTGCCCTCCAGCATCTCCATAAGTCAGAATTGACTTGAGGTCACGAGTTTGGGTCATGAGTCTAAGAGATGGGAGATCAGGCTGGTCCCCTGGCCCCAAGAGGAGCTGGTGAGCCTTGAAGGACAGACCTGTAAGTGGGACCCTCAGGGAGCGTCCGCTTCCTCAATTCCCCTTGGTCACCTGGGTTGGTCACTCTTACCTCAGTTGGGCACAGCGAGCGAGAGATGTAACAGACTCACTGCTTTGGAGGCGATGCTGGTCCCAGTGGCCCCCGAGGGGCAGGGCAGAACTGCTACATAGGGATTTCTTTACCGATCATTGGAATCACTCAAGAGCATCGTGAGGACCCCACAGAGGGTAACCAGGGGGTCAGGCTGACAGTTGGGCATGGGGATGGGTGTCAGAATCCACTTTTGCCCCTTTTCTGTGCCTTTGCTGCCCCCCCCACCCCCAGACAAAGCAACCAAACAGCCAGGACAACTCCCTGCCTTCCTCTCATGCCCCACTTCTTTGCCACCATACCCCCAGCTTTGTCTGCCAGGCCCCAGTGTTTTGGCCCTTCTGCAGTCCTGACAATCTCCTCGGCTCACTCCCCGCAGCTTCGGGAGAGGATGGAGCTCTGGGTCCCCAGAGCCCGACTAGGCCTTCCTGCATTCGGACCACACTGTTGGGGACCCAGCCTGTGCTCCAAGTCCTGCTCCAGCCTCCGTGTTTGGGACAGGCTCCGTGTTATCCCTGTCCAAACCTCTGAGGAAGTGTGGCTTGAAGCGGGCAGATTTCCCTTCTCCCTGCACCCCTTTGCAAACCAATCACCCCATCTCCTGGATGGGCTGTCACAGCACACAGCACCCCACCCTGGGCCACACCCAGGTTTTCCTCACATGCCACCGAGCCTGGAATCTGGCAAGTCCTTAAGAAAATGCCACTATTTATCAGGAATCAAAGAAC
>NW_022111357.1:27352505-27353694 GCF_000313985.2 Echinops telfairi | reverse complement strand
TCCCTATTATTGAAGGAGCTTTCTTAGAGCGCAAGCTCACCCCTAGAGTAGGCATCTCCTAGGCCAGGATCAAGCCATCCCTGCTTCAAGTTCACAGCTGCCCCCCCCCCCGCCCCCCTCACTTCTGCTCAACCCAAAGCAAATCTAGCAAAGTGTCCCGCATGGTCCCCTCAGCCCCCTTGTCTTCAGGAAGCGCCAGCACAGCCACACCCACCCTGCTCAAGAACAGCGTGGGGGGTGGGGGGGTCCTTGGTGTGACCACCTGTAGAGTGGGATCCTAGTCCCGACTTCCAGAGTGGCCGGGAGGGAGACACGAGTCACCCACTGTGGCACTCACACAGAGCCTGGTGTGTGCTGAGCAAGCATTCTGGAAGGGGGTCTGCTGTTCTTCCTGATGCCGGTGGCGTGCCATCGCCTCGGCCTTCCCTCTGCCTCTGCCCCCCCAGCCCCGTTCCCACTCGACTTCTTTCCAACGTCAAGCCTCTCAGGGCGGAGCAGGGACAGTCTTCACATGCTGTGAGGTGCTGCCTGGAAGTGGGATTCCTAATAACAAGATACGTAGCGACTGTGTATTGAGTTAGTGTGCACCTGCCGCCGCTGCCGCCGCACTCAGCAGTTCCCACGGACGGTCTCAGCCAATCCTCCCCCTCTGAGGAGGCAGCCACCGCCCCGGCTCCCTTTTCTAGTTGGGGACGAGCTCAGGGAGGTGGCACAGTGCTCAGGTCACCCAGCCCCCCAGGAGCTAGCTCAGCGTGGGCTTGCACCCCCTTTTGACTGACGCCACAGGAACAATTCTTTGGTTGGTGTTGGGTGAGTCACTTCCTCTTTCTGGGCCTGAGTTTCCTGGCCTGTACAATGGGGTGGCCGAGGCTACAGGCCGTGGAGCATGGCGAACACAGCAATCCCGTTAGGATGTGTTGATTGGGAAAATGAGAGTGGAGCCCAGAGCCCCAGAGGCCACGCCATCGCCTGCAGAGGGCTAGGACTTGTCTGGGAGGCTGGGTCCCCCCACGCCCTCACCTGACGCTTGGAGGCTTTGGTGAAGCTCCGCTCCACAGATACCAGGGGATTCGCAAGGGTGCTAGGGCAGCACTGACAGGAGACCCGGTTGGCGCTGTCATCAGCTGGGATCCAGGGCTCAGTCACTGGGGTGCCTAGAGGGCATGGGGCACAGGGACAGCTTTAGCAC
>NW_022111357.1:27348856-27351221 GCF_000313985.2 Echinops telfairi | reverse complement strand
GAAGCATGGTTGGATTCCCTAGGAGTTAGCCGCCTCCCTTCCCAGGTCCCAGAGCACCATTTCCCATCTCTGGCTTCCTGGCAGTGTAGTGGGTTGCCCACTGGGCTGTTAGCGCCAAGGTCAGATCCATCAGCCTCTGTGCCGGGCAAAGATGTGGCCGTTTCCCGGAAGATGGACCGCCTTGGTGGTCTCATGTATGGGAGCAGGCAGTTCTAGTCCTTCCTATAGGGTCTCTGAGTCTGAATCCACTCGAAGGCAACATTTCATATTGAATTGACTTGCTGTGTATCAAAGAGCTCTGACAGCATGGGGGGATAAGCGCTGGACTGCTAAACCCAAGATCCGCAGTTCAAACCCACCAGTTGCTCTGCTGGAGAAAGATGAGGCTGTTGTTTGCACCAGTGAAGACTTACAGCCTTGCAAACCTGCTCTGTCTTATAGGGTTGCTATGGGCAGTGAGTTATGTTTTTTTTCCTTTCTGGAAATCGCTAATTACCTGTTTGTCTGGGGTCCTGGAAGGTTCCTCAGAGCAGAGAGGGTATCAGAGTTGCCTCATCTCCCCAGCTCCTGGCACAGAGGGACACTTTGCAGAGTGATGGAGCAAGTGAACTCAGGAATGGATGAATGAATGGTTGAATGGGTGGGTGGGTGGGTGGTAGGAAAACCGGTGGCAGCACATTCCTTTCTTGCCTTATTCTAAGCTTGAGGCCTGAGTGGCAGGGTCTCCCTCACCACATGCCTCTTCTTGGCATCCAGATATACCCGTGGTCCTCACAGAAGAGGACCACCAGGCCATCAGTCTACAAGAAAGGTCAGTGTGACAGTGGCATCTGGACTCCGTAGGCACTAACCCAGGGCCACTGGGGCCAGTGTGACACGTGTGATAGGGAACAATACCCTCAGGGGACTCAAAATGTCCTGTGAATCCTGCCTGGGATTTCCTGTCACTATGCTGTCCCCAGAGAAGGAGACCCACATGTGCCACGGTGACCTGGCGGCAGGCCTCTATGTGCTTCTTATTCTGAAGACCCCAAACTATTCCTACCAGGGCGAGCACCTGATTAGAGCGACTTGGCGTGGACTTCCTAGCCTAGGCCCAACCCTCTCCTCACCTGTCAGAAAAGGAGCATCCCGTTCCTGGGCTGTGGGTCCCAGCAGGCAGGCTGTGGGACTTCCAAGCGCTGTCTCCTTCCAAGAAGCTGCAGTTTGAACACGATCCCTTGGGTGATCTGTCCAAGGGAGACGTTCTCACGGAAATCCCCCACCTCATAAAATGTCAGGATGTCTGCGGTCTTTATTTATAGACACATTGCTTTCCAGCTTTTCTCACTCCAACGTGGTGATGTGTTATTCCTGAAGATAAATGCACATTGTGATTTCATAATAGAAATTGCATTTCTCCCTCGTGTCACCTCTACGCATATGTATACATAAATATGGCGCATTGCCTCCGACAGTAATTTAAAAGGCACTTTGGAGAACATATTGATCATGACCGGAGAACACAGTTGGCATGGTGTAGTTTTTGTCAAAGACTGCCTTCTCCCCACCCCCGGCCTCCCTCCTTTTCTTTGAATTCTGGGGCTTTGGAACTTATGATTTCCATTTATCTTTGTAAATCGGGATGTTTGTTTATAGGCGCCATGGGTTTTGGGAGGGGAGGAAAGCAGAACTTTATAACTCTAAAGTGTAAACAAGAGATGAGAAACACAGCCTTTCTGCCGGCGTGGATTCCTGGGAGGCACAAGTGTTCCATCTCCCTTGAAATCGAGTTTGTTAGATGCTCTGTTAGATGCTGGCCACAGGTGTCGGCCAGATGGATGTGCTGGCCTTCTTTCAGCTAGAGAGCCCACTGCTCTGGCCAGTCAGAGTGCTGTCCTGGCTGAACCACTATCCTCCATCGCTGCCCAGCTGTATGCCTCCGGGTGACCTCAGAGTCACCTTGGACTAGTTACCTCTTCCCAACCCTCTGAGCCTTTGTCAGCCCCTCGTGGAAACTGCTGGCCACTCACCAATTCTAGAAGCTGCTTCCATGACCGCAGCGTCCCAGCGTCCCACTCTCTCTGTTGACCCTCCATACTCTGCCCATGTTCAGGAGGATTTCTCTTTGGGCTGCTTTCAGGACAGTATTGTCCTGGGCCAGGCACCTCAGTATATGAGAAGAGAACCGATGGGGATTTACTGAGCATCTGCAATCCACCAGGAAAGTTCCCTTAGTCTAGACTGTTTAGCCCCACAATATTCTGGTAGGCATAACACAGAAGAGAAAACGGGGTCTCAAAAATGTCAAGCAACGCTCCCGAGGGGATTACTGGCAGCATCTAATTTCAAACTTAGATTGGACTCCCAAAGCCCCACTTTCTCC
>NW_022111357.1:27344577-27348285 GCF_000313985.2 Echinops telfairi | reverse complement strand
GGCCCCCTCAAGTGGATTCCAACTCCTGTGTGTCAGAGTATCCACGTGAGTTCTCCATGGCTGGGTCTCTCAAAACTGGATAGAGTGACCTCTGGGTGGACCTGAACAGCAAACAGCCCCTAGGGTTAGCCATGCTGACCACCCAGGTAACAGTAGACCAGTGGCAGCTGGTTTTCCCCGGTGACTCTGCCCACCGGGCCTGTGTGTGCTAACTTCTTTCTAGACCCTTCCCAGAAGCCTCTGTCTCCGTGTGTCGCCTCCTCCTCTCAGCCAAGACGGAAGGCCGTGGGGGCTGAGCCGGCCTTTGCCTCTGCTGTTTGCTGCCTTCCCCTCTCAATTACATGGTAATCCCTGTTAAAATTACAAATTTATTTATAGTTTTTTTTTCTTTCCCTTTCTTTTTTTTCTCCACCCGGCAATTTTTATGGCTCATCGGCCGTAACAAATTCTCCTTCATAAAGCAGAGGCTCGCCTTATTATCACTGTATGGAAATAGGCGGTAGAGCTGACTCCCCATCCCTGCCAGCCTGTTGTCTCCGGCAATCCATAATGGTTTCAATCAGTAGCCCGGTGGGACTTTGTCTGCTCTTTGAGGGGGGGAACACTTGGACCTGGGAATGGTGCTGCTTCCTCGGAGCCAGTTGGCAGCTGTGGCCCTGCTAAGGGCCTCTGGCTTTTGATGGCTGCCCTGGTGAGAGGGGGAGGCCACGGAGGGCTGGGTGGCTCAGTGTGCTCAAGGCCTATGGAAAACACTTTGTCAAATTGGGTGGTTCAAACCCTGGGAGATCGGCACGACTGATGAGCCCATTTCCCAGGTGGGAAAGTCGGGCTCAAAGAGCAGGTAATCCATTAAAGAGAACAGAGAGCTAGGGGTCTCTAAGGGGCGGGGGGCAGTCTCCTCCAGGTCCAAGGGAGTGAGTGACTTGAGGTGGCCTGTCCCCGTGCCTCTGAAAACCTTCCCCAGCACCTGCTTCGGGGACCATGAGCGTATTCCTTCACTCATGAGCCGGTGCCCTCATTCAGTCATGACATGTGTGCTGGCCCTGCCTGCTGTGGCCAGGCATGGTGCCAGAGGACTGGGCTCTGATAATTCTGCCACAGGTGAAGAGGGTGCATGCTATCCTCTTTTCCATCCGATCCAATGTTCATTACAATAATATGAATATAAATGAGGAGGGGAGTTCGGAGAAGGCAAAGAGGAAGAGGAAGAAGAGCTAATCCAGGTACTTAGGCAAGTGCGTCCATGTGTAGTTTCATAGGCAGACGGTTGGTTAGACCTATGCATGGCAGAACCAAGTGCCACCGTGTCCTGTGCCATGCCCACTAGTGCAGCATGTCCCAGTCCATCATCGTGGGTAGGGTGCCAATCTGTCTCGCCGAGGGTGCCCCTCTCCCCCACTGGTTCTCCCCTTCACCACGGGATGTCCTCCTCCAGTGACTGCATCTCTGGATGATGTGTCCAGAGCAAGTGAGCTGGACAGGGTCCCGTGGTTGTCCCTCAGGTTTCCACTGTCTAATTTTCAGGAGTGGATTGTCCGGTCTCTTTTCCTAGCCTGGCTTAGCCTGGAAGCACCACTGAAAGCTGCCCACTGTGGGTGACCCTACTGGCCCTTGCAGTCCCAGGGCCAGATCTCCAGCACCATGGCATTGTGAAAACCACCACAGGACCACCAAGGGACAGATGGGGGCTGGTGGGATGTCATGCTAGCCTCATAACCACACAGACGCTGGGGCATGTGGGGTAGGGAGGCCAGGTTCTGAGTACCGGCACCATAACCCCAAACTCTCTGCTCTCAACTCACTGCCATTGACCAGGTTTTCACACTCACTGTGTGAAAATCAATAAAAATCAATAAAAAGGGATAACACTAGCAGCCACCTTTATCACTTATATTAAGGGATTAGATAGGGGCACAGTATTGATTGGAAGCATGTGGTAAATATTATGGTCACCATGTGAGGCAGGTGTTACTTACTACCTCGTTTTATCATTCAAAAGCCAGCCCTGAGTCATATAAGTCCACATTATCTGAGTGTGGGTGACTGGAAGAGCCATCAAAGTATGATGGGGTTATTTTCATAATAAAAGATTGCATGTGTTTGCAGAGGTCTCTGTTCCTGAAGTTGAAAGAACTGAAGAAAACATGCAAGACTCGAGTGGCAGCCCTGAAGGATTCTGTGGACCAGAAGTAAATGATGCAGGAAGTATCAAAAGAAGGTGGAAGGAATACATAGCCACCCACTATGCCAAGAATAACCGGCCAACATTCATCCATTTCAGGAGACAACATATGACCAAGAAGGAATAGTACTGAAAGGAGTCCACGCTGCCCTAAGGGACACCAGCCAACCCGGAACCAGGAAATAATGGAGTGCCAAAGAGGAGGTTTCAGCCAACCGATAGCAACACCAGGGGGCGCTCATTCCTCTCTGCCAAGACATTCGGAAGACAGCTACCATGCCAACTGCTGAGAAGCGATCCATGCTTGTGCCCATTTCAAAGAAAGGCGACCCAATGTAATGTGGAAAATGTAGAGCGATGCCATTACTATCACACAAGTGAATTTTGCTAATGGTGATTTTTTAAATGGTTGCGGTAGTATAGCAATGGGAAAAGACAGAATTTCAAGCTGGATTCAGAAGAGGCGAGGGAATTGAGAGATGCCATAGATATCATTGTTGATGTCAAAGGGAACTTGGTTGAAAGCAGAGAGATGCTGGCCTGTGTTTTATTGATGCTGCCAAGGCTTTCACCTGCGTGGCTCATAGCAAACTATGCATATCGTTATCAAGAATGGGAATTCCAGGATACTTCATGGTGCTCGTGCAGCACCTGTACATGGGATCAAGGGGAAGGTGTGAGAACAGAACAAGGGGATGCTACACGGTTTAAAATCAGGAAAGGTGTGTGTCACCGTATGTATTTAATCTGTAGACTGAGCAAAGCATCCCAGAAGCTAGACTACATACATTCAGAAGAGTGTGGCCGCAGGATTGAGGGAACGCGCATTTACAACCTGTAACATGCCGATGCTAAAACCTTACTTGCTGAAAGTAAAGAGATTTGAAGTCCTTACTGGTAGAGGTCAGGACTAAAGCCGTCAGCATGGGTTACCCTTCAACCTAAAGAAAGCAAAATCCTCACCACTGGACCGGTAAGCACCAGACGACAAGCGGAGGCTCTGCTGAAGTTGTCCAGGAGTTCATTTGACTTGGATCCAAATCAATGTCCACAGAGGCCGAAAGTTAAAAAAATAATAATCAAACCCAAATCGGTGGCAGAAAAAAAACCTCTTTCAAGTGTTCAGAGCTATCTTGCTGAGGAATAAAGTACACCTGAGCCACACGGGGGGTGGGGGGGTGGGGGGTTCTCATTGCATCACATGCATGCGAAAACTGGGCAATGAATTCGGAAGATGAAGGAAACTTGAAGCATCTGAACGGTAGTGCTGACAGAGAATATTGAACACATCCTGGGCTCCTGACGAAGGAAGAACACTGTCCTGGAAGGAGTGCGGCCAGAACGCTGCTTCGAGGTAAGACGCTGAGGCTTTGCTTCATGTGCCTCGGGTGTGTTGTCAGGAAAAGCCAATCTCTATAGAAGAGCATCGTGCTTGATAAAGTAGACACTAAAGAGAAGCAGCGTTCTCAACCTGTGGGTTGTGACCCCTTTGGGGGGGTCAAACGACCCTTTCATAGGGGTCATCC
>NW_022111357.1:27342350-27344347 GCF_000313985.2 Echinops telfairi | reverse complement strand
ACAGCAACAAGAGTGAGAGTGGCACAGAAAGGCAATGTTTCCTTTAAACAGTGTACTGACACATAATTCATATAACACACGTTTCAATAGTTCAGTCATATTCAAAAAGTTGTGTCATCATCACCACAATCAATTTGAAGACATGGCTTCTTCCTTGTATTCAGGGTTGTTCTCCTACTTCATTCTAACCTCCCCTGCCACGCCCCTGGGAAACTATTAATCTAGTTGCTGTCTCTATAGATTTACCTGTCCTGGATTACATATACAGGAAAGCACACTAAACCCAAACTAGAAAACAACCCAATAACCACAGAATAAAACAGAGAAAACCCTCAATGAAAAAGGAAGCAGAAAATATTAAAACTGGAACAAATACACACTGGATCAAAGGACAATGTGCCACATTTTAACCTAGCTAGAACTGCCCTCTTCCTGATACCACGGCCATTCCCACCCGTGTTGCTCAGTCAGAGGGGATTCACCGGAGGCTTTATCCACATGAGGGAGGCTGTAAACGGATTTTGGGCTTTCACTGTTGTCTATAGCCTTCTGAAAACTGGGTGTTCCAAATTTAAGCTCTAATACTGTTCCCTCCTCAGGATTTGGATTTTATAATGTACAATCCTTGGGTCACACAGAGTGATGTGCTTCTTCTGTGCGGACTTAACTGATGCCTCACTTGGCTACTTGGTTTAAGACAAGCCTTTAAGATCCCAGACGATATGTTTACTGGGGGCAGGCATTGAGCAAAGTCATGTCACAAGAACTAATTGTTCTTAGATTAGGGCTATGATTAAGTGTGAGCTCAAAATCCATTCATCTATCTATGGTTTATATATGTGCCTGGTTCACTTTAAAGAGATCATTATTATTTTATTTTTTTTAATTTATTTTTTTTTCATTATTATTTTATTAGAGAACATTATAAATCATCCCCGTGGCCTTTCGTTTTCCAACTCTAGAACTGTGTACAATGGGCATATGGTAGTTCCACTAATATTATCATTCACTTAGCTGATGATTTAAAATTTAGGGGTGGAAACTGTTGACTCAAGGAAGGTATTCGTGTACAAGACAGTGTTTTAGACTAAAATATATGGATTGTTGATTGGTACGGTTTAACAACTTAGGTGACTGGACACTACACAAACGAGGTTGGAGACAGGGCAACACTTTCCAAACGCTCACTCATAGAGGCAGATGCAGGCCTGCTGGGCTAACACATGTCATAAACAGTCAAAGAGAGCGTGAAATAGCAAAGATGCGGTAGTATTGAGTTGCCGTTTATTGGACACCCTGAAAGCAAGAATTTTGAACCAAGGGCCATTGGCTTCCAAGTCCATAGCCTTGGGCTAGTAGGTATAGTGAGCTGAGACTAGCGCAGCGACCCCTAGCAGCAACCACCGTTGCAATTGGCACCCTAGGAGGGCTGTTTCATCTGCCTTCCTAGAGGTTACAAAGGAAAGCTACGCAACATAGCCAAGAATTCCCCGAGTTAGACCACAGGCCACCTGCTTCCGTCTGGTTGAGGACAGAGGGCGAGGGGCTAGGGTGGGATCTGGGTGACCTCAGGAAGAATTCCGCCCTGTTATTTTGTTGAGTTTTCCCTGACCCTGGTTCCAGACCTGGTCATATTTGGGGAGAAAATCCAGTATCTGGGAATAACAAAGCATCATACCGGTTGCGTCCAGAGCTGGAGAGGACTGTTGGTGGTAGGGGCTGTGGAGTTGGCTCTGAGTCCGAAACACTGCCCCCCCACCCCATGCGCCTCACAAGTGTTCTTATGTCTGAGCCCATTGTTGCAACCACTGTGTCAAACCCTCTTGTTGAGGGTGCTTCTCCTTTTCGCTGCCCCTCCACTCCACCAAACAAGATGTCCCCAAGTCCAGAGACTGGTTCCTCTTAATAGCATGTCCAAAGCAGATGAGATGAAGTCTTGCCATCCTCACTTCTTTTTTTTTTTTTTGAAGGAAAATATTTTTTTTTCCTTTTTTTTT
>NW_022111357.1:27313466-27340303 GCF_000313985.2 Echinops telfairi | reverse complement strand
AACACAGTCCACAGGCTAGGCGTCCCACAGGTAGTGTAGCCTTTAAATTGAGGCACAGAACAAGCAAGGCAGCCGCACACTGGTCCGATGATCACAGAGCGAGAGGCAAGAAAGGCGAGCCACTTATCTCTCTGCCCTTCAGTTAATCCCACTTGTGTTTATCAGCCAGGCTGGCACAATCAACTATCTCAGTGTGTAAGAGAGAACTTTATATCACAGAGCAATTGTATATTGAGAAAACATCCCAGCCCAGTCCAGATCAAGTCCATAAGTCCAATATTAGCCCATGTGTCCAATACTAGTCCATAAATTGTTCTTCAGACTCACACAGAACATGTAATGATGCCAAATGCAGGAAGCTCACAGGTCAGTGGGTGAAAAGTCTCGTGGATCCAGTGGCAGCGGAAGCATCTCAGTGCTGGCACAGGTCTCCATGTGGCTCCTCCAGCTCTCTGAATGAGGCTTTTCAACATGAAGGTGAAGCAGGGAGAGAGGCTCCTCACAGGTCTCAGCAATTCTCTGCATGGCTTGTCCACAGGAGAGAGAGGAAAAGAGAGAGAGAGAGAGAGAGAGAGAGAGAAGAGGACGGTCCCAGAATCCTTGTGAGAAGGCCACACCCACAAGAGGCATCATCACGCTGTGACCTGGTTGATGGCTAGACCGCATCCCTTCACTCTTAATACCCTCAAGCGGATACAGGATTATGTAACTCCCACACCCTTGTCCCACCCCCTCTTCTGAATCCGACCTGAATCTCTGACAGCTCCCTGTCAATGGACTGCTGTAACCACTGTTGACTGGTCTTCAGCAACATTTTACTTGCATGTGACTTCAATGATATTGCTTTATAATCTGCCCATTCTCTTGGATCCCCTTGCTTTGGAATGGGTACAAACTGGATCTCTTCTAGTCAGTTGGCCAGGTAGGGATCTTCCAAAATTCCTGGCACTGACCAGTGATTGCTTCCAGCGCTTCATCAGCTTCTTGAGCCATTTCAATGGGTGTTCAGTCAATTCCTGCAGACTTGTTTTTGGCAAATGTCTGCAGGGCATCTTGGACTTCTTCCTTCGGCATCATGGATTCTCGGTCATATGCTACCTCTCAAAAAAGCTCAGCAAACTCCCGGCCATCAAGTCAATGCCACTCACAGCAACCTCATAGGACAGGGTAGAACTGACCGCCCGTGGGTTCCCTAGCAGAGCGCAATTCTTCTTACTTACATGCGCCAAAGGCAGGGAAATCCCTGCCTTCAGAGCAGCCCCAACTCTCTAGTGTGTGTGCCTCGACGACCGCAAATGGGCCACTCTGTGGCTTCTACCAGAGGTTCCACTTGGAGGCCCCAAGAGCACGTCTAACCCTTCCCATCCACTCGAGAGGCTTGGACATGGCAGAGCAAACCAGCGAGCTGGAAGGAGCCTTGGGACTCCCGGCCTCCCCCGCACGCTGCATGCTCCTCTGGCCTGGGCAAGGTGACTGTGCCTCCCTTTCCCCACGGACATTTCACCACATAAAGTTTCATCATAGACGGTGCGGAATGTGACTTGTCTGCAGCTACTTGGTCTCAGTATGGCCAGGATGTTTCCTAAAGGCAAGGATGGCCAGACTTTATCTGACATACTTTGGACATGTTGTCAGAGAGACCAGTCTCTGAAGAAGGGCATCATGCGTGGTAAAGTGGAGGGGCAGGGAAGGAGAAGAAGGCCCTCCAGGAGATGGATTGGCACTGTGGCTGCAGCAATGGGCCCAAGCACGGGAACCATTGTAAGTTCTGAACCAGTGTTCAGAACTGGCTCAAGTGTACCCAACCACCACCACCACAACAAAACAACTTGATTCCAGAATATCCCAGCCTCCGGCCTCCTCTGATGCTTGGCTCCCATTCTGCAAGAAGTAAATCCAGCCAGCATGGCTATGACTCCAGCCTGTGTCCACTCCGTGACAACCCTCGGGTCCACCTGGCTTGGTCTGTGTGACTCGTGAGTGCTTCGCTCCCTTGACATCGTTATCCTCACCCTCCGCTCCCTTGGCTGACGAAGGTGGTCAGAGAGTTAGCAAGGGGACTCAGGAGCCAAGGAGGCTTTCCTGTCCAGTGAACTGTCCGCTTCACTCCCAGACGTGTGTGGGACGTGCTGCCTGCCTCCGCCCCAGAAGCCAGGCCTGGACGTTCAGGGCTCCTTTCCTGGCCCTCAAAATAAATTCTTTCTGAATTCAGGGAAAGACCTGGTAGAGCCAATAGAGGGGAGTCCCTGGTTGGTGCCAACTGAATGGTTGGCAGTTTGAGTCTCCTGGAGGCACCTCAGAAGAAAGGCCTAGCAATCTACTTTCGAAGTGCCAACCACAGAGAAGGCTGTGGGCACAGTTCTGCTTCTGATGCACAGGGGGTCGCTGAGAGCTGGCGTCAGACTCCGGGGCAAACTGGTTCTGGAGACCAAGAAACCCAGGTTGAAGTTGGAGTTCTCTCTTCTACCAGCTGTGTGGGCAGACTCAGTTTCCTAAAAGTGTCCACGTCAAAGGGCAGCCATGAGACTTTTAAATGACACAAGTGACAGGTAGCACTCAGCATGGAGTCTGGCACGCATCCATGCAGGCAACACTGACCTCCCCATCCCTGCCCGCCCCCCATGCACCCCTGTCCTCCCCAAATCCCCTTAGACCTCAGCCTCCTCTGGCTGCACTTGGAAGATCACAGTTTCCATAGCAACCTGAAGGCAGCTTGGCTCCTGGTCCCTGTTCACCCAGCCCATCTCTCCCCAATCTTGAGCTCACCGGACACAGCTGGGCAGCCACCAAACCAGCGGGATGATGGCGGCACAGTGGCACTTCCTCCGGGGCTTGCCCCTGCTTCCAGGAGGCTGTATGGGCTTTTATAAGGGGGGGGGGCCTCCCTGACCCTTTCTTAGCTGATGCATGCCCCCACTGTGCCCCCAGGGGCAAATCTGCTCTGCCCTCTCATTAGGGAGCCTGGGGGCATGGGAGGCTGTTTGGTGAGCCTGCCCCCACTCCTTCTTTCTCATGCCCCCCCCCCCAAACAAGCACTAAGCAATTCGCTCTCCACCTCCTGCTGGCTGGGCAAGCTGGGTCTGGGTGGCAAGGACAGCTTTGCAGTGTATTGAGGACTGCCAGGTGCTGGAGTCAGAGGGATCCAAGTTCAAACCCTGGCTCTGCCCAGGTCAGCGGTGTGGCTTCCAGAAGTGACAGCACTCCTCCGGGCTGAGACAGACTCATCTTGAAAATGGGCATTCAATCGGTGACTCCGTGAGGACTCAGTGGGATGCTGTGTGGGCACTGAGCGGCACAAGGCTGGCTGGCCTGCAGTAGACTCAGCAAACGTGTGGTCTTGCTGCCAAGTCGGCCCCAACACAAGGTGTCCTCATGGTTCCCCTGGCCCCGCCTGGCGCCCCTCCACCACTGTGGCTGTTGTGGTGCCCATTTCATGAGGGTTTGCACGGACTCTGCTGCACCAAGCATGGCACCCTTTCTCAGCAACTTTCTTCTGGGTGACACGCCCACAGTCCGTGAGATGAGGCCTCACCGCCTTCTCCAGTCTGCGGAGGGCTCTGGTTGAACTTCTTTGGCGTTCCTGTTTGGGGGAGGTCCTTCCCCTTCGTGCCATGCCCACTAGGGTTGGGGAATGGCTGGGAGATCAGCTCTAAGTCTCTGGCCTTCCCACAGAGCCCCCTCCCCGCCCTCCTGGGCCTCGGGCCCTACAATCCGGCCTGCCGGCCTTCCTGATGGGCGCCTCTCTTGGCCTGTACCTGCTGGTCCCCTCACGTCGTCAGACAAGCACGGGCGCCCTGGGCGCGCCATTCCCCCGCACTTTTGTGGAGGCATTACTGTCTCCATTTAACAGAGGAAGCCACTGAGCCTCCTGGGCGTGCCCACCTTCATCAGGGAGGGAAAGGTGAGCTGGGCTCACGAGTTGGGCTTGGTTGGCAGTGGCCACATGGGGAGAAAGCTCAGGGGTGCTGGTCACTGGGAGGGTGGGGGGTGTGGAAAAGGCATGCTTTTTTCTCTCCTTTCTGGGCCTCACCCATCCTCTGGGCCAGTGTTCACTGTCCCCCTCCCCAAGCTCCCCACCGGCTGTTCCGAGCTCCTGTGCTGGGTGCCGGGAACACTTCCCAACGCGCTTCCCTGCTTATAATTTTTTGTATTTATATCCTTGCTTGTCATCAGGCTGTTTATCGGCATGCGGCGATGCGCCCCTCGTACGTGTTAGATGTATATGCATCTCTGTGTGTGTGTGTGTGTGTGTGCCTTCCAAGTTATATTTATGCAGTTCCTCAGAGGATTAATTTAGCCAAATAACCAAAGCTATTTAGGTAGCTGACATTCACACAGTGAACGGAAGGCGGGAGCGAAGTTGGCGGGGCTGGCTTTGCTCCCGAGCCTCCCCAGGCCTCCGTTCCCGTCCACTTGAGACAGGGGTGGCTCTAGAGAGCCCACGTTCTCCTCCAGCCTCTCCCATGAAGAGAGGTGACTCTGGGGAAAGTCCAAGGCTGAGCCTTCGCTTGCTCAGCTGAAAAGAGCACCCTTGCTTCTTGCCAGCCCTTGCCACCTTTAACCAGTCCTGGGAACCCGCGGGTCTTCGTTCACCGTCAGCAGTCCTTTGTCGGCGCGTCCCTCCAGTCTTCCTTCTCTCCCTTTCCGTCTCCACTGGACTCTGAGCCGCAAACAAGGTAACGCTGAGCTCCCTTGCCTTGGCACCTTAGACGCTCAGCGAGCTGATCCTTGGGGATCTTCCTTCCTTTGGAAATTGAGCTTTCACTGTGCCTGGAAGGAGTGTAGTTTAGCTGGGGTCCAGGAGAGCTATGTTGGGAGTGTCCTCTCAATTTCTCCTGACTAGCCATCATTCCCATGGGGTGCTGACCCCGCAGCTTCCCTGGCAGCCTACCGGAGGGCTTTCTGCAGAGAACAGAGGGGACAACTCCTCAGGCCAAAGACGGAAGGGAGCTGACGCTTCAATGCCCACCTACCTCGCCCCCTTGGTAGGAAGAACTCCTAGGACTGAGGGCTCCCCAGTGGGCTGGAGCCCAGGGTGCCCGAAGAAAGGACTGCTCAAGGGCACCCTTTGGTGCCTTCCTCCTCACTCCTCCCCCGGCTCACTCCCTCACACCCTGGCCAGTGCATCTGGGGCTCCTCTGCACCTCATCTCCTTGCACTCCACCCTTGCCTCAGTCTCCCTTCTGGGGAAATCCAGCCCAAGAGCCTGGGATCTGGGATCTCCCCACCTGTTGTCGAAAGCCTGCTTGAGAAGTTACTACTAGTAGTACTACTTCCTGCCATCAGTTGGGACCCTGCAGAACTGTCCCTTGGGGTTTCCGGGTGACTGCTGGGTTTGAACTGCCAACCCTGTGGCTAACAGCCCAACTTGTAACCCACTGCACCACCGTGGCTCCTTGCTTCCCAAGATCCACGCAGTTATTTAACCTTTCGGAGGCTTTGTAGAGATAACAATCACCCGAGTAGCTGCCCCATAGAGATGCAAGATGATTGTCTGAGATAAGCTCTTGTCTGGCTGGCCCCTTCAGCTGCTTCTCCAAGGAGACCCCATTATTTATTGATGTGCATAGACTTCTTTCACACATCCTCTCTACAAGGTCAACCGTGGAAAGAACCTGATCTCCTTGTTTCCGATCTCCTTGTTTCGGTTCACTGCCATTTCCCACGCGCCAGGAACGTTAGCCTCTCTTGCTTTGCTCCAGCTGGAAGGGCCTCCTGTGAGCATTTGCTCATTCCTGCCTCTGATGCTGTTCGAGCCTCTCCATCCCCATGGACCCCTGTGTGTGCAACTCTATGCATCCCGCTGACCGAGAAAGCCGGCCAGGTCCACTCTGACCTTTGCTCTCCCATCTTCTCTAACACTTGCTGGCCACCAGCTCTGCTATCCACCACATCGACTGCTGGAGTGGAATCGCGCCCCCTACCCCCCTACCCCAGGGAGCCCAGGCAAAGCTATATCCCTGGTCGCCCCAACAACCCCCTCAACACTGCGGCCACTCACAGCACCATCACTCACCACTCAAGGACGTCGCCAAAGCAGCCACTGGGTGCTCCAGCCCACTCTCGTCCACCACTGTGAGACATGTCTTTTCCACCCCTCACTCACCATGCCTACCTTGGCTGCTTCATCCTCTACACCCGGAATGTCCTCGATGTCTTCTTTCGTTGGGCAAATATCGGCCGCATTATGTGCTGGGAATCTAGTGGTGAACCAAGACAAGTCCCAGGTCCCTGAGCTCTCTCGTTGGCCATCCTCACCACTTCCGCTGTGACCTTGACTGCCTCCAGCACCTCCATCCACACTGTCAGCAGTCCAGGCACCAGCCCTATCCTTCTCGCACACCCTTCCCTACTGAGCACCTACTGGGGGTAAGAAGTCTGGCTGGGCGCTGAAGGTCCCACGCCATCATCTGCGTGGAGGGGAAGCCCTCCTTACAGGGTCTCCCCGCAGATGGTAGCCCTCCATCCCGCTGCTTTCCAGGCTGTGTGACCTACTTGAAAATCATTCAGTGAAAGAGAAAGCGGCTGATGCTTCCTCCAGGGGCAGCTGCATTTCCCCAGAGCAAGAAAGGACTGAAGACAAAGACTGTGGCTCTTCTGAAAGCAAAACACCCATGAGATGCTGGGAGGATGCTGGGGAGAGCACTGCGGGGGGGAGGGGGGGGTGCGGGGGAGGGGGTCTGGTACCCACTGCCATGAGCAGCATCACAGCCACATCCCTGAGCAAAAACCAGCAGGGCAGTAAAGGAGCCTGGGCTGGGAGAGATGGACCTAATTCTATGGCTTCCAATGAGACAGTCATTCACCAGTGTCTCATCCTCCCCCTCCCAGCCACCCCAGCTCCCTCAAACCCAGCACTGTCCATTAGAGCGGGTGCCATCAGGCCCTGGGGCTGAGGCTTCTTTAAGTGGTGAGGGAGCCACGTGGCTAATGTGCCAAGTGAAGCCATGTTTATTAGCATCAATGCATCATGGTCCCTATCTGATCCAGAGCCAGAAATAGTACTTGAGCCCGGGCTGCAGGGGACCTGAGGGTGCCGCCAAGCATCCCTGGACAAGGCAAGCCCTTCGTCTTGACAAGAGTCTTTGTCTTGTCCCTCTCCAGAGCCCCGATATTGTCCCTTACAATGTTCCCTCCTCTGTTTTCTCCGTGGAGCCACAGATGGCCTGTTTTTCTCACCGCAAGAGGAGGTTGGCCCGGGATCAAAAGCACAACTCAGGGAGCCAGGTGGGACCTTCACCAGGCCCAGGAAGGAATGGTTGTTGGGTCTCCTTGGGTGACTTCTGGTCTCCTTGTGGGTGGAAGGGTGGGTCCGTTTTCTGCAGTCTTAAATGGAGGCTGGGCAGCAGATGAGCAGGCCATGGGAAATGCCAGCACCCACAACTCAACAGCCTTTTAATGAGAGAAGCACTTGGGGGGCGGGGACAGCCTCAAATCAGTTTTAAAGCACAGTTTTGGCGCCCCCAAAAAACTTGGTTCAAATCCCAGCTTTGCCACTCCCTCGAGTTAGTTACCTAAATTCTTTGCGTATCCAGGTCCCAGTGGGCAGAAATGGGGGCAACCACTGCACCTGAGCCCTGGTGTTGCAGAGGGCAGGAAGGAAACCAGCGTATACAGAAGCACCCCTTGCTCTCAAGTCGACTCTGGTTCATAGGGACCACCGAGGCAAAGAGTAGAACTGCCCCCATGGAGTTTTCAAGACGGTAATCTTTGTGGCTGAAGACTGCCACGTCTTTCTGAGATGGGTCTGAGCCACCGGTCTTCTGGTTAGGGGGCAAGTGCCTTAACCACCGCGCCACAGGCTCTGGCATATGACGAGTGCTCAGCAAACAATACCTGTTTTGACAGGCTGCCGAGGGCCCCCTCACCCCCACCCCCAAAGATGCCCTTGTCTGAATCCCCAGAACCTGGGAGTATCTCCTGATATGGTACCGGGGGCTTGCTAATGTGATTAAGCTAAAGGTATCAGTATGGGGAGCTGATGCTGGCTTATCAGGGTGGGCTTGATATAATCACTAGGGTCCCTATAAGAGAGATGCAGGAGAAGTCAGAAGAAGGGCATCCGTGGCAGGAAACAGGGTCAGATGTTAGGTTGCCAGCTGTCATGATGGGGGATGGGGACATAGCCAAGTCAACCTCTAGACTCTAGAGTCTAGAGCAGGGGTCCTCAAACTTTTTAAACAGGGGGCCAGTTCACTGTCCCTCAGACCGTTGGAGGGCCGGACTATAGTTTAAAAAAGAACTCTGAACAAATTCCTGTGCACACTGCACATATCTTATTTTGAAGTGAAAAAACAAACGGACCAAAACACCCGGCGGGCCGGATAAATGTCCTCGGCGGGCCGCATGTGGCCCACGGGCTGTAGTTTGAGGACCCCTAGTCTAGAGCATGTGGCTGTGTTAGGCTGCACAGCAAGGGAAGAGGAAGATGAGGGACGCAATTAACGCTGTTGATTGCCCTTAACAAAGGGGGCTCGTCCTGGGTTATCCTGGAGGGTTCAAGGTCATAATAAGGGTCCTTAAACGTAGAAGATGGGGTAGAAGAGTCAGAGTCAGAGAGACATAAAATTAAAAAGATTCTCCCAGCGATTACCACCTGACGTTAGAGGGCTAGGAATGCCAGTGTCATCTTAAACCCAAGCAGCCAACTCACTGCCATCGAGTCGAGGCCAACTGACAGTGGCACTAACGGACAGAGGAGAACCGCAGCCCCCATGGGTTTCCAAGACTGAAACTGTTCACAGGAGTAAAAAGCCCCGCTTTCTCCTGCAGGGTGCCTGGTGGTTCCAAACTGCTGACCGTCCCGGGTCACAGCCCAACACATGACCACTACGCCGCTAGGGCTCCCACCTGTGGTCCAGAAACTGCCGGAAAAGCAAGAACACAGACTCTTCCAGGAGCCTCCAGGAAGAACACCCTCTGCCGACATCTTGACTTGAGTCTTCTTCCCTGGTTTCAGGCTCCTGGCCGCTGGAGGGAGCAGAGGTCAGCACAAAGCAGTTGTGTTGCTTTAACTCGTGGAGTTTGGAATCACCTGGGAGAGAAGCAATAAGCACACAGCAATGAAGCACACAGCAATGAAGCACACAGCAATGAAGCACACGAACACGCCTAGGAAGAGGCCCAGGCTGTGGGCGCCCACTTTCCCGCCATCTCTGGATCCACTGGGGCGTGCAGATAACGACCATCAACCTTCTTGGAGGCTGAGCATCTGGCTAAAGAAGATTCTGCTTGGCATGACCAAGTCAGACCAAATTCCTGATGCCCGCCTCGGTGACAGCCAGGCCCAGCATGCCCTCCGACGGAAGCATGGCTGTTGTGAGGTGCTGTCCAGTCAGCCCCCCTCAGAGTGACCCCATGTACTAGGACAACAGAGCAAACGCTGCTGCAGCCTCACACCCTGGCTGTGTGGAAGCTTCTTGTTGTACCGGCTGTGTCAATCCGTCTCCATGAGGCTTGTCCTCTTTTTCGCTGAACTTCTACTTTATCGAGGATGATGTCTTTCTCCAGGGACTGGGTTCCTCCTAATAAAATGTCCAGAAGTAAGTGAGATAAAGGATCGCTGTCCTCGTTTGTCAGGAGAAGTCTGGCTGTACTTTTTGCAAGACAGGCTTGTTTGTTTTTTTCTGGCAGTCTGTAGGATATTCAATATCCTTCCCCACACCGTGATTTGAGCACATCAGTTCTTTTCCAGTCTCCATTATTCATTATCCAGCTCTTACGTGCATATGATGCAATTGAAAATGCCATGGCTGGGATCAGGGGCTCGAGAGAAAGGCGGGGCTTTCTACACCCGTAAAGCATGACCATGACAGTCGTGGACACTCACAGGGCCGTTAGTTCTACCCTGTCCTGTAGGGTTTCTGTGTGCCAGCCTCCACTCACTGGCAGTGAGTTTGAGATTTTTAGGGTCAGGGCAGCTTAGTCCTCAAAACGACACCTTTGCTTCTGGCCACTTCCAAGAAGTCTTTGCAGCAGCTTTCTCAGTGTAATCCATCCTTTCATAGCTTGACAGCTGCTTCCACTGGCATTGATTATTGATCCAAGTCAGATGACATCCTTGACAGCGCTGGTCGTGGTGTGAAGATTTCACGTTCTTTATGTGGAGGCGTGAGCCCTCCTGAAGGCTGTAGTCTCTGATGGTCAGCAGTAAGGGCCTCAAGTCCTCTTCCTTTTCAGCAAGCAAGGCTGTGTCATCTGCATATCGCAGGGTGTTCGTGGAATCTTCCTCCAATCCGGATGCCGTGTTCGCTTTCATCTAGCCCCGCTTCTTGGATTATTTGCTCAGCAAGCAGCCAGATTGAATAAGTACAGTGAACGGACACAACCTAGACACACTGAACCACTAAGCAAGGTGATTTACAAGACTCCAGGCTACCCGTCAGCACTTCTATCCTGGCAGGGATGTTCTCTGGGCACCACGGAGAGGGATGGGATGGCAAGAACCAGGTCTGGAAGAGTTCACACGTTGCTTAGGTAGTTCTAAGTAAGGATGTGCTAGAACACATTGTTACCATAGAGACCTGGATCAGCCAGTCAGCTGTGGCTGATGGATTCTCACTCCTGATGACGCCCTGTGTCTCAGGCGAGACCTGTGCTTCACAGGGTTTTCAGGGATTGACCTTTTGGAAACAGATCATCCACCCTTTCTTCCAGGATGTCTTTGGGAGCTGTGATAGTTATGGTTTTGTGTGTACTCAGCTGGGCCAGCGTTCTCAGTGGTTTGACAGTAAGGACCTAGTAATTCCCCCATGGTATGTTCTCTTCGAGGGTGTGGCCTGCTTTCAATATAAGTGGATGCTGTGGGAATGCGTGCTTATTCTTGCTGGCTCTGAAGCCTGCACCTGGCTACTCATCTAATCGCTGGTCCTTTGGACTTGAGCCAGTGGCCTGCTGCATTGCCTGCTGAACCTGGGAGTCATCCGCAGCCTTCTATTTTAGCTGCCAAACGTGGATGTGTTCACCTATGTAGCCACCTGGCCTGGCGATTCGGGGTTCATCAGCCCTTGCAGCTTGTAGTCAGGACAAGCCTCCAGCCTAACGTCTGACCTAGGGACTTGGAACATGCCCACCTCTATAACCGCTGAGTCCTGTCCTTGACACAAACCGCCCTGTACACAGACACACAGAAGCTTCCCTACTGTTGCTTCTCTGGAGAACCGAGTCTGACACAGGAGGACTTGAACCTCAGCCTTTCCGCTGGCGGCATGTAGCCAGGCGTGGCACACAGAGACACCAAAACAAGTAGACCAGTAACCTGTTGCCACTGAGTCAATTCCGACTCCTGGTGACCCTACAGGACGGGATAGAAGAGCCTCACATGGTGCCGTGGGCTGTTGTCTTTACAGAAGCAGACTGCCACGTTGGTCTCCCATGGAGTGGCCGTTGGGCTTGAGCCACTACTTTTGGTGGGTAGATGGTGACTTAAGCTCTGAGCCACCAGGCTCCCTCTGGTAACAAGTAACCTATCCCGGTGCCCAAGAACCCCAGATATGCAGAGAGAGAGAGGCAAGGATTATTACACTGGCAGATTGGTGTACTCTCTAACCATGTCTTCCCTGGGGGCTGATGCCAGAGCCCCAGGTCAGGATTGACCTTGACCCTGATGAGGGAGGGGCTCCGACTCCAAAGTCAGGCAGACACGCTGCCTTTGCCAGCAGCATGGCTCGCCTTGGTGGGAACCTGTAGGAGGCGGTTCCCGTGTCCATCTTTCCCAGCACTGGCAGCTCCCGTGGAGGCTCCGTGCCTGTCCCATGAAGGAAGACGGTGGTGAGGGTGAAGGACGGGTGCTGGCTGGCTCAGAGAAGACACTGGAAAGAAGATGGGGCAGTTGTCAGCCGCATAGACCATTCCACAGTTTGCACTGCTGGTCCCCAATGTCTCCTCCCTGGTTCAGTCACGGCAGACCTGGGGCTCGACCGCAGAGACCCGGTCTCAGAGATTGCTGCTTATTGGCAGGTGGTCCGTTTGGGAATCACTGGTTTGCACTTTGGCTTTGGCCAAGTGATGCCCGTGAGAGCCCAAGAAGCCTGAAGGGGAGAAAGGCAGGGGACAGGAGAAGGGTGGGTGAGGAGGGGAGGGCAACAGACGGAGCGAGGAGACGGAGAAAGGGAAGACCCCATACCACACCCGCCACGTGTCCTCTCTCTAGGGGTCAGGCCTATTGACTTGCCCACCCCTCCCTGCCCCACCTTAGCTCCTGCTCCTAGCCAGCCCCCTCCTGGCTCCAGGTTCTCAGCTGTCCCACTTGTGACTCTCCCCTCCGGATTCGGAAATGTGTGGGGCTCTTCCTCCCATGCCTCGCCTTGCCTCAGGCCCACCACAATGGCTCATTCCACTGCGCAGGACCTGCCTGGCTGGCTCTGGTTTCTGACCCCAGTTCAGAGCAGCGCTGTGGGCATCAGAGAGAGTCTGGAAGGGAGAAGCACCATGTCTTGGCTCATTAGCCCTTACTTATGTTTGGGGGTGGGGGATGGGGGAGGGACCACCACACTCATCTCTAGCCCAGCCAGCTGGGAGTGTGGCAGGTGGGCGAGAGTCTGTCCTAAACAGGTGTGATCATAACCCACGCCATGAAGACAAGGTGCTGCTGCTGCCGAAGGAGAAGGGCTCTAGGGTGATGGCTGCTTCTCTCTTTCCCGCACCCCTCTCAGCACAGCACCCCTAGACATCTCTTTAGTGCACAGTTTCCCAGCTTTCCCAAGGCTGACCTTTTGCATCACAGCGATTTGTTGTCTGAGGGCCGCCTATGTGTGATGGGGCTTGTAGCAGTGGCCGGGCCTCTTTCCACCAGATGCCAGCATCGTGACTCTGCTGTGACCTCTTAAAAATGTCTCCGGATATTGTCAAATGTCCCCCGGGTGTGGGGTGGGGAATTGCTCCCCATTGACTACCACCGCTAGGGTGCCGAAAGCCCCCATGGGGCCTCCAGCAGGTGGCACCTTTGTGCTTGATCCCCCCACCCACCCAACCTGGCCTTTACTGTGTGACACTGTAGCCCCTCCTGTCACAGGAGAAGGATGTATCTGCTTCACTGACGTCAGGCCCAGCCACATGCTTTGCTGGGGCCAATGGAGAGTGGAAGTGACAGAGGGCCCGTCCCAGGGCGAGAGGCACAGCATCACTTGCTTCCCCTCCCCCTTGAGCTCCTGCTAGCCCCTTAGGAAGAGGATGCTAGTCTCCCTCTGCTGCAGGAAGAGGTGAGCAAGGAGGGGCAAACATGGGCCCCACATGCCAGCCCAGCCACGCCCGGACAAGACAGGCTACCCCAACTGTCAATGTTACATGGTGCTCCTATAAAAGAAACAGATGTTCTCATGTGCTGGGAGGCTAGAAGTCTGGGTTCAGAGCCCTGCTCTGGGGCTTTGTTTACTCAGCCGGCAATCCTGGGGGTGCTGGGCTGTCAGTCAATTGCTCTGCTGTCTCCGCAGCTGCTGTGTGCTCACTTGTTCCCCTACTCTTGTGTCACTCAGAAGTGATGGGCAGAGGACACGCCCTATCAACTGACATGGCCTCATTAACGTAACCAAGGAAGCCCTGTTTCCAAATGGGATTTTTTCCACAGGGGGCAGGGTTTCTAAAGAACACACACACACACACACACACACACACACACACACACACACACACACACACACACACACACACACACACACACACACTCGCGCTTCAATCCGGAACACCGGGCCTGCTGTGCTGTGTGCGGACGGATGACTGCAGCTCAGAGCCATGGGCTGGTTTGTTAGGCAGTGCGCTGTGTGACTAATACAGTTTCCCAAAGAAGCCAGGAGAACATCTAAAACTATATTCTCACCCACTGGACCTTTGATGATCTGACCACTGCCGAACTCTTCTGAGGCCTGAGGATACCAGGTGAAGGGATAGCAAGAGAGGAGAGCCTGAGACGGGCCGAGCTGGGGTGTTCAAGGTATAGTAATAAGCTAGTGTGACCACTAGCACATTGTCTGACCTCTCAGAGCCTCTGTTTCCTCACCTGTGAGCTGGGAAACAACACACCTCCTAGGGTGTGATGAGGGTTAACGAGGCTTAGAAACCATGCTTTGGCACCTAGTAGGTGCTCAACCAACGTCCCACTGTGATCCTCCCCCACACTTCTCGCTCCCTCACTCCTGGTTTGCACTCCACCACCGAGCCCTGCGGGTTCTGTCTCCTAAATATCAAATCCATCCTCTCTCCTCTTTTCATCCTCCACAGACCCCGCTGCTCCCCAGAGCACAGAGTAACTGCCCCTGTCACCTCCTTGGCCTCTCTGCCTCTCCCCCGCCCCCCAATCCCTCCTCCACAGAGCAGCTAGTGAGCTTTAATGGTGGGGGGTGGGGGAGTGGAGGTGGAGGTGGAGTTGGGGAAGGGGCCACTCTGCTGCTTACAACCTTCAGTCGCTCCCCAGGGCGCTCAGCACAGCGTCCAAGACCCTTTCTCACTGTGCTGACCCGGCCCTGGGCACACCTGGCCACACCGCCTGCCCTGCCTTGGCCCACTTCCTCTCCCCTGCCAGTAACCTGAGCCCAGCCTTACAGTGCTCCCTCCTTCCTCCTGCTCCTTCCCTCTCTGGCTCCATCTCCCAGCCCTCCCTCCTCCAAGCTGTCACACTGCATCCTCCTGCCTGATCACTCTCAGCCACCCCCATCCCTTCTTCCCCGGACTCCCTCCTGCTCATCCTCAAAGCTCCTTCTGGATGTCGCTGGCTTGAGGAGACTGGTTCCTGGCACCAGTCCTGTCTGGGTGCCCCCAGCTTATTAGCAAACCCCCCTCCCCCACTCTCTACCTGCAATAGTGTGCAAGCTGCCCCAAAACACACTGGTGCATGACACAACGTCAGTAGTGTATGTGAGAGGGCACTGGTGGCTTAGAGGTAGGACCCTGGTCTTCCCTGTGGGAGGACTTGGGTTTGATTCCCAGCCAATGCTCTTCATGCATAGCCCTCGCTGCTCATCCCTGGAGGCTGTGGGCTGCCTGATGCTGAAGGGGTGTTAGTGGCGTTGCCAGCCTGAGACGGACTAGGCAAAAAGACCTGGAGACTGACTGGAGAGGTCAGGCCACCGAAACCCTATGGGACCACCAAGGGGCAGCACGGTGCGAGGCAGGGGTCATCCTGAGGACAGCTAACCGCAGGAGCAAAGTCACAGCCACGGGCCTCGTCCCAGACACTGGCACTGCCATCACCTCCACCCCTGGCAGCTCCTGCTCTCCCGCTCAGGTGGCCCTGGTTCTCGACTGGTTGCCTTGCTGCCTCACTGCCTCGTCCTCCCATGTCCCCCGAGACTTTGCACCTCACTTCTCTGAAAACCCCCAGTCTCTGCCACCCTGTCCGTCTGGACTGGCTGAGCCAGGAGACTGCAGTGGCAGGAGCAGGGGAAGTCGATGCTGAGCGTAGCCCACCAGAAGCCTCCTTCCTCTCTCGGTCCTCTGCCCAGAGCAGCCCACAGAAGGAGGGATGTGGAGGGTGGAGCTGAGTTCTCCAGTGGCCCCACTGTGGGCATCCAGTGTCCAGTCATCCCCACTGTGTGCTTGAGTCCACCAAGAGCAGCAGAGCCACCTGACAGGTGTGCGGAGAACCTGCACTGAGCCAGCCCTGTCAGGGTCGGTAGGTCCCTGTGGACACAGGGCTTACTGTGGGGGTCTGCTTCAGAGCATGTTTAAGGCAATGGATGGCCGACTCAGAAGCCACCCAGAATGTCCCAAGGCCTGCCCTCTTTCCAAAGGCAACCCCGGCTTCTGCCTTCTTTCCCCCGAGCTCGGCTAGACCGAAGGGTAGGCTGGGGCCACCCTACACATCTATTCCATCTCCACCTCTTCCTCCTGAACTTCTGTCTGAGAAGTTGGTCAACTTGAGACAGAGACCCTTGGTCAACCCCTCAGCGGGCCAGAGCCACAGGAAAGGCAGTCAGGGCTGAGTCATCCACCACCACCCTGGCCCAGAGCCGGTTGTACCCAACACCCGAGTCCCACCTCTGAGCTCCCTGGGAAGACCCCTGGGCATCTTTGTTAATCACCACTAGCCTGGCCCCTCAGGATTGTGCAGTAAACGCTCCTCTCCCATGTAAACAGTGAGCAACAACACAAAACCATGCCCGCTGGTCAGTTTGGAGTCTCGGTGACCCCAGGGCCCCAGGTCAGAGCTGAGCTGCATTGGGTTTCTGAGCTGGGGTCTTTATGGGGGCAGACTGCCTGGCCTTTCTTCTGGAGCACAGGTGGGTGGGTTTAACCCGCCAGCCTCTCCCCTAGCAGTCGAGTGAACACAAGCCATTCCTGCCACCAGGCATCTGAACCGTGGTCAGGGCACTCCACTTCTGGTCGGGATGTGTGGTCTTTTGGTTTCCGCCTCTGCCCCAGCAGCGCTCAGTGGGAGACGGTTCAGTGGACGAGAGGGTGACTTTGACCTCAGCACTTCATGGGAGATGACCCCTCCTTTGCTTCTTTGAAAGAGAGAGGTAGGAAATGTTACAGATTAAGTTATGCCCCACCCCACCCCTGGAATTCATGGTGAAGTCCTAACCCCAGACACCTGCGACAGGCAAGCTTATTTGGAGGAAATGGGGCCTTGGAAGAGGTTACCAGTTAGTGGCCATGCGGGAGCCGGGTGGATGCTCTCTCCCTCTCACACCACGGGGTCTATTCTGACTCATCGTGATGCGAACAGAACTGCCCCGTGGGTGTCTGAATCTCTGTATGGGAGCAGGCAGCCTCATCCTGCTCCTGTGGAGCAGCTGGTGGTTTCCAACTGTTGACCTTGGAGTTAGCAGTCCATCAGCTAAGCGCAATGCCACCAAGGCTCCTCCCAGCTAGACATCGTTCTCCCATAGAGCCATAGGCGAGGAGGCCGAGCAGAGGGAAGCAGCCTCGTGACCATGGAGCTGGGCTGTCGCTGCAAGCCAAGGAATGCCTGGGGCTACCAGACACTGAGCAGACCAGAGAGGATTCTCTCCTAGAGCCTTGTTGGGGGTCGGGGGTGGGGGGGTGGGGAGCGAGTCGGGCCGAGGGGGATGGGCATGGCCCTGCCAACACCCTGAATCTGGTCTACTAACCTCCCAGTGTTGGGGAAGGATACTGAGTATGCTCCAGGATATGAGCAGATGGTTTTGAAGAAAAGGACACCAGACTGTGCTGTAGAAGTGAGGAGGGTCAGACGCTGTCTTGCTTGCTCAGCAAAGACCACTCACTAGAAAAGAACATGGCGTTTGGTAAGACAGAGGGTCAGCAGGAGCAAGGGAAACCCCTAGGGAGATGGACTGACCCCAGAACCACTACGATGGGCTCAAACATACCACAGACCATGAAGCCAGGGCAGACCCAAGCAGTGGGCCCTTATGCGTATGACCGCCAGGCATCGGGGCTGTCTGGACAGCGATGACCGACTGCCAGCAAGGAGTGTTCAGGCCTGGAGGGTGACAGGTGTGCGCTGTTTCCGGCCAACCACTCTGTGGTACTGAGGTTTCCTCACCCCAGCCCCAGGAACCGAGAGACGAAAACAGTTGTGCAGAAGCAGGGTTGGGCGTCTGTCTGAACTCAGTCAGGAAGATTCTGGTGGAGCCTGGCATGGTCGTGGGGAGAAGGAAGCTTCGGATACAGCCTCGGAATGATTTCACTGCTGCCGAGTCAGCCCAAACACTCGCTCTCTCAAGATGGTAGGACAACGCGAGCCCCAAAGCCCATCACAGAACCAAGGAAGAATGCCTTCAGCATGTTCTCGAATGTCTTCAAGCTGCTTGGACAGCCGCTCCGCTCTGATGGAATGTTCTTGTGTGAGCTGTCGTTGCCACAGGGATGCTTGGAGCAGATGGTCCCCCTTGCACGGCTGGAACTGTCTGCTGTCCTCCGGGGAGGGTGGGACACACAGGCAGCCTCAGGCATGCTACACAGTAGGCCTGCAGGAAGGTGTGGTATCTGCAGCCTGCCCTCGCATGTGTTTTTAAAAGTACATGAAAAACAAGAACACAAAAGAGGCCCTTAACTCCCACAGCCTGAGCACGCTTTTTTTTCTTTCTGACATCTATAAAATATATATGTATATACAAATGGTTAGAATAGTCACACGTTCTAGGAAAGCCCACTTGATGTACTTGGAACTTCATCCCAGGGGGCTCTTCTTGACACCCACCTGGACTTGTTCTTTCCAGGTAGTAACAGATGCTGATCTTTCTGCATGACACACCCAGCTCCCTCCCAGACTTCTTAACGGATCCGCAATTCTAGTAAAAGCCTCCAATTGTGAGGCCTTATTACAGGCCAGGGGCTATTCCAAGTGATTGTCATTGTCACTCGTCATCCAGTCGGCTCTGACTCATTGTGACCCCGGGGACAGCACAGGAGAGACTGACCGGAGGGTGGTGGTATGCTAGAGCCCATTGCCATGGGCCCTGTGAGTTGAGTTCCTTCCAACCTGGGCCGGGGGTCACCTCCGAGCACCATTGTCAGGCAGTGCTCTGCTGAGGCCCATAGGGTTTTCCTGACCCCATCTTAGAAGCAGAACCTCCCTTAGGCTGGAAACTCCACCAACGAAGCCCTGTCCCCCATAGATGACCTTGCTGGCATTCGGCATCGCAGCAACACACAGGCCACCACAGTGTGACAGAGTCTCTTACAAGGATCCATGTGTGCTGACCCATTTGATTTTCTCAGCAACATGCTGAAGCAGGGACTCTTGTCACCCCCATTTTAAATGGAAGAAAATTGAGGCCCAGAATAATTTGCTCAGGGTCACATGCTGGAAAGTGGCTCAGCAGGGATGCGAGCCTAGGCCACTGGTCTCCAGGGTTGGGCTCTTTGTGAATTTGCCACACTGCATGGGGAAGGGGACAGTTTATTGTTTCAGGTTACCCATTAATTTGTACACTTAACTGTACCAATGATATAACTATCATTCGTTTAATTAGTCCTAATTGATGAACGTCCAGGTGGTTTCCACTCTCTGACAACCATACATGACAAACCAAAGACCCAAACCATCCCGGCCACTAGGTTGACTCCAGCTCATAGGAACCTACAGGGAAGGGGAGAACTGCCGTGTGTGTCTCTGGTCACTCTTCATGGGAGTAGAAAGCTCTGCCTGTCTCCAGCATAGCAGCTGCTGCCTTCGAACTGCTGACCCAATGCATAACCACTACATGGCTGGGGGGCCTCAGAAGAAAGGCTTCCCTAACTGAGAATCGAACCCAGGCCACGGGGCCAAATCCTAAGCACTAGGCTCTCAGGAAGAGCATGGTCCCAGACAATGCTGCATGAATGTGGGTGTGTGTGTGAGTTGGCATGTGCGCACGGCCTATAAATATAAGAATGAATCTATGAATAAAGACCTAGCTATGAAACAGCTGGGTGACAGTGTTTGTGCATTTCAAATTTGGATATTATCATCAAATTGCCCTCCAAAGAAGTCCTATCGATCTATGATATGCTCACCGTTAGTGAGGAGAGGCTGGGACGAGCTTCCTTTGAAGCGTGCAAGGAGAATATTCTAGAAATTCCTAGAGGAGAGCTCCCAGCACTGTCTCTGAGAGCTGGCTTCTTCCACTCCTACCATACACTGGCCACCTTGGATCCGCCCCTTTAAGAGGGTGATAGGGCCCGGGGCTTGCTGGGATGCCACCCCAAAACCAGGGCTGAGGAGAGCCAGTGCAAAGGCTCTCGGTGACCCAATGAGGATGGTGTCAGGCGCCAAGCTGAGCACGGGGTGTGGTGCTGTTGGCTTCACCAGATGACAGCGGCAGTCTGCTCCTGGTGGCCCATCCGGGAGGATCTCCCCGAGACCTGCCAAGGCTGCAGTCCGGCTGGGTTTGAATCCGAGTGTTTCGTTTGCTTCACCATGTGACCTGGGTCAAGCAGCTGTCTGCCTGCCCATCAGTAACAGGAGAGTTTGCACCGGCTGCTGGACGGGCCCTCCCAACTCCGCACCACAAACCAAGTTCCAGCCATGGCGCTGACTCCTGCTCACTGCGATCTTTTGGGAGAGGGCACAACGGCCTCGTGGGATGATGAGACCGTCACTCTTTCTGGGTCAGAAAACGTCATCTTTATCCCTCAGAGCAGCTTGCAGATCCCATCTGCTGACCTTGCCCACTATGCCACCAGGGCCCCTCGGGAGGCTCTGTGGACATCTGATGGCTTTGGCTCTTTCTGTGAAGCCCCAGGGTGCTCCGCTGCTTACCCACAGGTCGGATTTGGAAGTTCAAGTGGTGCCTGGGAAGCAAGGCCTGGTGATCTGTTTCTGAAACACCAGCCAGGCAAACCCTCTGGAGACAATCGTAGGCACTGTCCGTCCCTGAATTCAGACTGGGTCATCACAGGAGATGTGCATGTCCAGGCCGGAGGCAGTGGGCCCTGGGACCCACAGTACACACTGCAGCCACCTTGAGACCCCCATGTTGCCGTACGGGAGGCTGAGGAGGCTCTGGGCAGCAGCTCTGAGGCCGCAGAAAGAGAGGCCTGCAGTTTCCACCCAGCAGATGCTTTAGCACCACCCCATGAGAGACCCCCAGTGTAGAACCACTCAGCACCTCCTTGCCAAATGTCTGACCCACAAAACCCATGAGGGGATGAGACGATGCTGTCGCATGGTCTGAACAGCTACATTTCAGCACCATTTAGAAAGCAGTGATCAATTACCGGAGCATGACTCTTCCGAAGAGATGCGAGCTGTCTGGGGGTGGGGGTGCCTTCAGCTTCTCCGCACGCTGCCTCAGTCTCTCTCTGTGCCCTTCCTCGCCCTCCCTGCACAACCCTCCCCATGAACACACATGTGCCCACCCCGGAAGCCATGTGGGGTTCTTTGCCCTGGCCCACAGCACCCCACTCCTGCTTGAGTCTTCAAACCGGAGCCAGGCCCTTTCCCCTGGAGCCTGCCCTGCCCACCGTCCTGGGTCTGACCAGATGGTGGCCTTTCTCACTTCCCCGTGGTCCATTTTAGAGTGGACAGGGGCCCCTGTGTGTCCCAACCCCCTCTGTGGTACTGCTGTTTAAACTCAGAAAACAAAGTCCTCTGGGCACAATTCTCTGGGACAACTGGGGGTCACCAGGAGCCAGAGTCCAGCCAGTGACGGGGTAATGTCTGAAGCATGCTGAAGTAGGTGGGCCCTGAGGCCGCACTGCCTGGCCTCAAAGCCAGCTCAGTGTCCGCCTGGCTGTGTGTCCTAAAGCACATTCCCTAATCACCCTGAGCCTCGGGCCCTTCCTCCAAAAATGGTACTAAAAATCTTTGCATGTTAGGGTTCCCGCAAGAGGGATGAGGAATAATTACCTGTGCGGTGTCTGACACCTAGTAAGCGCTCAGCAAGTATCGATTGGACGGCTGCGACCTCAATGGATATGACTGCTGTTGTTTCCCATCCGCCGGCACTTGGAGCAAGGAGGATGCTGGGAAAGTCTGACAGCCTGGCTGACCTTCAGACAAGGGTTCACCTTGGGCATGAAAGCTCTCTGCAAGTTGCATCCCTGGATGCCTTAGAGAGGTGGGAGACATGTTTGTAATCAGAACTAATGTTGGCGAAGGGTTTGGGGGTCCCCCACCCCCGGGAGACCGTGCCCAGCAAGGTAAAGGGGAGATCATGTACCTTCCCTGCATTTCCATCTCTGCCCCTGCTGTCCCCCGGGACGCAGCTACAGGGAGAGCAGCTGGGGAGCAACTCTGCTGGCCAGGCAGGAAAAGCAGGGCATGAGGCCAGAGCCTGGCTGTGTCCTGGCCCAGACTGCTGACCCCTCTGAGCCTCAGTGTCCTTGTCTCTAGAATGGGGACAGTACGTTCTTTGCCGGCAGTGGCTGGGAAGAGCTTAGGAAGGTGTCGGCACACAGTCGCCAGAGGATCTAGTCTGTGCCCTGGTGTCTCTTGAAGGGGCGTGTCACTGGGCAGACCCAATTCCAGGTTTCCCAGATTGATTTGACCAATGGCTCTCTTTTATAAAAACTGGACCCAGCCTTCCCCAGGTGTTGTACTCTAGCCTGTACCCCAGGGTGAAGCGTAGGTGTCTGTTTTTGCAGGCCCCGTGGACTGCTCCAGTGCCCCCAGGCGGCGGCATCACCCACTTTGGGAAAGACTGAATTCACCTCATGCAGCTCAACCTCCCCCGAGCTGGCAGAAATCCACAGGGCATTGGGGGTACCAGATGAGGTACAGAATGTCATTCTGAGGTGCCACCGTAGGAAATGTGCCCGCCTGAGGCAGCGGGTAAAGAAGAGAGCGAAGTTTCTGCAGCTGCATCACCACGACCTACTCAACGTGAAACCGGGCTTGGCGGCAACTCAGAGATCGGCTGGGAAGCTCTGATGGGGGCAGAGTACACTGCTCCCACTGGTGACCCTAGCTGAGCCCTGGCCCTGTTGTTTCGTATCCCCCACCCCCAATACGTCAAGGTCGAGTGTGCAGAGCCTTGGCCTGGTTACCATGGGGAGACCACGGGAGACAGGCGGCCAAGCCCAGCCTCGGGGAGCTCCTGGCTGAGGGCCGGGCTGAGCCGCACAGGCCACAGTCCTTCCTGAGCAGCACACAGGGGACTCCCTCGTGGATGAGGGTGCGGTACAAGGATCAGCAACACCAGCACCCTCGGGACCCAGTTAAATCACAGTCTTAAGCAGTCTGCACCCCGTTCCCAATAATCCTGGGTCCAAGTGTCCTTTGGGGACCAGAGGCGATTCACCACCCCAGCAACCAAATCAAACCCACATAGGCCAGGCTGGAGGGGCCCAGCCTCTGCCTCCCCTGAGCACACACGTCCCCTTTCTCCCCTGCCCCTGCACTGAGGAGGCTTCTGGGAGCCCAGGCAGCCAGGCCGGTGAGTGGGTAACGGGGCAGAGCCACCAAGCTGCCGCCACCAAAGGCACATTAAGGACATTCGCTTGATCCCACTTTAATAACCTGCCAGCCTGCACGGCTGAACGCTGCTCAGAAGTTGTGGAACAAGAGGGCCATTTCTTATTATTTTTAATAAAGAGCCTTTTATAACCGACTTCGTCGGTGCTATTAACATGCCACGTGTTTAATAAGACTACATGGTAACAAGGGGGCTGTCTCGTTACTCACTTACTGGAGAAGCAGGAGCAGCTTGGGGCATATCCACACAGGCGCGCGCGCGCACACACACACACACACACACACACACACACACACACACCAGCGTGTGCCCATGCAGCGGAGCCACACACATATCTGCATGTAGGTGCTCACAAACAGACAAGCTGGGCAGGCTGAAGGCTGAGCACCCATGTGTACTCTCACCCATGGGGGCAAGGGCTGCCTGTGCACGTGAGAGCACATACTTAGGCACACGTGTGCTCACATGTATGGAAGTCACACATTTGCAAGTGGACCCAAGAGGGGAACACGTGGACCTGGCCTCGGGAATTGTGCACACATGCACGTGCATTAAGGAGCGTGTGTGGTCATGTACAGGATTTTTCCAATCCGCAGCTGGGATGGGGCAGAGACCTATTTGTGAAACGCTTCCTGAGGGCCTGCAGAGCAGTGGGGTTGGGGCTGGGGGCCCCCTCCACCCCTGCACACATCAAGCAGGAGGGAGCAGAGCAGGCCTGAGGGGTGTGTATCGAGGACAGTGGGTGACTTGGGCAGCTGGGGATGCTGTGAGCAGTCCCCAGACACAGGAAGACTGTTGGCTAGCAAGCTACTCCCTGAGCAAGGATGAGGAGAGACCGGGAGGGTGGGTCACCTCTGGGGAGATAGGATGGGGTCTCTGGAGGTGGCAGTGCTGCCTTTCAGAGACACCCCATTCTATCCAAGGGTCTATTTTTGGATTGGTCTCAAGTCACCGGCAGGCACACATAGCCGGTGGACACATAGCCACAGCAGGCATCTGTGGGGTACTGCTAATGTGCCAGACAGGACCCTTCTCAGCGTCAGGCCAGCCTTAACCACCCAAGCCTCTCCACAACCCCTGCAGAACACCTCCGGCCCATCCAGCCTCACAGCCCTGAAAAGGACAGGTGCAGAAGGTAAGTCACTGGCCCAAGGCCACGCAGCTGGGCAGTGCTGGGGTCTGTTCTGTGAGCCATCAGAACCGAGGTCCCAGGGAGTGAAGGCAGGGAGAAGGACAGGGAGTGTGTGTTGTCACGTGGGGAGGGGGGGGAGATGCTGAACCCAGAGCTCTGCAGGGGTTCAGGCATGCGTCCCCCAGGGTGAGGGCTCTCTGGAATTGCACCCAAATGGTGCTGCTAGATGGCCATCAGGCTGTGGACTGCTGGAAGGCTGACCAGGTGGGACTCGCGGGGATGCAAGGACGGCGAGACTTCAGCACCCTGACCTCAGACACATCATGAGGGAAGACCGATCTCGAGATAAGCAGTTGTCCCCACATGCCACCGAGCCGAGGCCCACTCAGGGCGCCCCCTGTGCAGTTAGACCCCCCACAGGGTTTTCCAGGCTGGGACCTTTGTTGTTATTGGAAGCAGATGGCCAGGCCTGTCTTCCTGGGCTCCTCAGAGTTGGTTCGAACTGCCCACCGTCCTGCTCACAATGGAGTGCTCACATGCTGGTGCCACTCGGGGACCCCTTGGTTAGCAAAGGGAGGAGGGGCACGGCCGACATGAGGGCAAGAGCAGGGGGCTCACACGTGCCAAGGGTTACGGGCTGGCAGGGCTGGGCAGCACTGCCGTCTGCTTTTGTATGATGTCCCCATGCGACAGAGGTGACAACAATGGCACTTAGTCATCCTGCCAGCCTTCCGACAATGACGGTGGATCTCATTGGCACAACAAGGGCTTGGGGGGCTGTGCATGGAGCCCCAGTGCCCAGCAGAGTGGGAGCCCCACCAGGACTGCCCCTTCCCTGGGTACAAATTCAAGTCTGACCGCGGGGCTCCCTCTGGCCCGGAGTCTGCGGGGCTGCAGCTGCAGCACAACGGGTCAGCATCTTCCTCACGCGGTTCCAAGCCTGGCGACAGGGAGGGGACACCTGTCAGCCTTCTCCTCCGCGCAGAATAGAAGAGAGCTGGTCTTTGCGGCGTCGCGCTGAGCGGAATGAAAAGGAGGAGTGCGGTGGAGGGAGGAGGGGCCAGCGGAGGGGAACGTGAATAAAACCATCCGCGAACCACGTTGCTGAAAGGGCCGACACAGCGCTTTCTGCCTTCTGATCTGTAAGCCTCTGGAAATTGGGGGTTCTGGGGGGGGGGTGCTCAGCGTGGCAGTGTTAATTCTGGCTTCTCTTCCAGGTAGCTTTCCGGAACAGCCATCGAACGGACTCCCTAAAGGCGACATCGATAAGCCAGGCAAAGACAAAACGGCCACCCCCTGCCTCCCCGAGGCCGGGAGGAGGTGTCAGGGGGACCAGGACCGATCGACTTGTTAAAAGCTGCAGTCAGCATGGCAGCGCTGGGCAGCCCTGACCCAGACAAAGGCCCCGATCCTCACTCCCCTCCCCCTCCCGCTCCTGCTGCTTCCTGAGGCCCCAACCCTCAGGGCCCTCCTTCTGAAAGGTCAGAGGCGCCTGCCCTGCAGGCTGAACTTGGCCATGCTCTTTAAAGGGTCTGGCCCGCAGTCATTGAGGGTCCGGTGGGTGGCCTTGGGACTCAAAGGCAGGGGGAGGACCCCAGAGACGGGTCTCAGGAAGCAGATCCGAGGTTCTCAGCCATGGAGGAGGGACCCACCAGCTTAGACAAGTACACTGACCCACTTTCTGGCTCTTCTCCCCTCCACCCCCACCTCAGCTTTCCAAATCCATGCAGCCATCCCCCTCCCTGGACAGAGACAGGGAATGGTCATCTCTCAGGTGCAGCCCCGGGACTCCCATCATTGTCCCCAGTTCTGACTCGCCTCCCTAACTAAGCATGGTCTGCCCGGCAAGTCTCAGACAAAGGCCCTGAAACAGAGGCCAGGACTCTATGCCTTGTGAACTGCAAAGGGGGCAGGAGGAACGCAGGTGACTTTAATTACTACTAGGCGGGAGGCCCAGGAGCCCTGGTGGCATGGCGCAGTGGTTATGCCTTGGACTGCTAACTGCAAAGTCATCTGTTCAAAACCACTGTGGGAGAAAAATGAGGCTTTCTACTCCTTTTAAAGAGTTACTCAGGGCCCTTGAGTGCATGCCGATTCATAACGTAGGACAGAGTAGAACTGCCCCCTTGTGAGTTTCTGAGCCTGTTTGTGGGAGTAGAAAGCAGTACCTTTCTCCCACAGAGCAGCTGTTGGTTTCAAATGGCAAACTTGCAGTTAGCAGCCTAATGAGTAACCAATACGCCACCAGAGCTCCTCATAAAAAATTAGTCTCAGAAATTCACAGGGGAGCTCCATCCTGCCCTCTAGGGCTGCGTTGAGTCGGAATTGACTCCCACAACCGTGAGTTTGGGTTGAAGAAGGGAGTTGTTCTAATGTAGATCATGGCTACCACTGAGGATGGAGTCCCTGGGTAACAGAGGCACACGCTCTGCAGTAACCCACAGGATGGGGATTTGAGCCCACTGGTGGTGCCTCTGAAGGGAGGGCTGACACCTGGCTTCTGGGAAAAGAAAAAAAAGCAACAATTGAAAATCCGGTGGAGCATAGGTCTACTCTGATTCACACAGGGAAGGCCATGGGCAGTAGCCTCGGGTACAGGGACTAGGCCATTATATTGTACACATGCCATGCACTAGCTGTGGGGCTAAGCAGTTAAGCAGTTTGTAGTCAGACTTTGACTTAGCTGAACCTAGGGCGCTAAAATGTAGGCCTTTTCCTTGTACACCAGAGAGAGGGAGGTAGGGGCAAGGAAGGGGGGAGTCAACCAACCCAGGGACAAGGGAACAGCAAGTGATCTAAAATCCATGGCAAGGAGGGCGTAGGATGCCTCGTGGGGCTTGATCAAGAGCAATCTAGCTGAGAGGAACTACTGAAAGTCAAATGAAAGG
>NW_022111357.1:27299419-27312515 GCF_000313985.2 Echinops telfairi | reverse complement strand
AAAGTTCATGAGGGAAGGAGGGTGGGGGTGGAGGGGAAAAATGAGGAGCTGATACCAAGGGCTCAAGTAGAAAGAAAATGTTTTGAAAATGATGATGGCACCATATGTACAAATGTGCTTGACATAATGGATGGATGTGTGGATTGTGATAAAAGCTGTGTGAGCCCCCAATAAAATGATTTAAAAAAAAGATTTGCCTTTTGGTCTTCCACAAGGATGATCCGTCTCAGAGAGGCTAAGGACTTGCCCATGTGCACACACACCAATGGCTGAGTTTGAATTTGAGCCCAGACTACCCAACTTCAAATTCCATTCTCTTTCCTTTCCCAGCCATCAGGGGCTCAGAAAGCCCTATGCTGCTCCTTTCGGGCCTGGTTCTCCCAGCCTCCCCATTCCCATAGACAGCGTCTTCACCAACTACTGACTTCTGAATGTTCCCAGTTTTGCATGGCTCCACTTTCCCCCAAGGTTCTGGAATTTCTCCACATAGGGCAGTGGAAGTTGTCCAATGATGACAATGAACTTGTCTTAGTGGATCCCAGATAGGGTAGCTCTGCACCCATAGACTCTGCCAGGAGCACCAAGTGTGGCTTTATGAGCTCAGCTGGCACCCTACCAGAGGACACTGTCCTGGTCCTGGTTGTTCAAGGACAGCTGATGGAAGGGCATCATTACCTGGTGAACCCAGGGAGGACTAAGTGAATGATGTACGGCTCTGTGGCCCTCCCATAGCTTGGAAGGCAGGTATCCTTCCAGCCACCAGCTACATGTGAGCTCAGCCTACCTGAGTGAGGAATGATGGTAAGTGACAGAGGAGGCACACAGAGCCCAGACTGGGGGTCAGATGGACACAAGGCCAGTCACATATCTGCTGGGTGATTTTGACAAGTCATTCAGTCTAATGGATCCATGTGGGATGCCAGTTTCCCCATCAGTGTGTTGGGATAATAAAACTCACTTCACCGATACTGCAAAGACTAAATGAGATCTGGTCTCTAAGACCCTCTGCACAACACAGACATCAAGTGAATAAGCAGCACTGATAGGGGTAACCACCTCCTGTCCATCCGTGTGCAGAACGGTGGTGACTGACTAATGATGCTGGAAGCTCTGCCACCGATATTTCAAATATTGGCAGGGTCACCCAGGGTAGACATGTTTCAGAGGAGCTTCCAGACAACAGCAGACAAGAAAGAAAGGGCTGGTGGTCGACTTCTGGAAGTTTGCCGATGACAACAGTATGGATCACCACAGAACACCGTCTGGTTTGCTTTCTGCGGACCCATCACCAGGATGACTCATCTCTGGAGGAGACCACAGTGTTTGGTGACGTCTAAGGCATGGGAGAGCCTTGGTGGGTGGATAAACACAACAGCCACAGCGACAGATCAAGCATGGCAGTGACTGACAGGATGACTCTGGACAAGACAGTTTCCTTCTGTTGTACAAATAAACAAACCAATAAAGCTAAATGCATTCCCATGGAGTCAATGCCCAGTCACAGGGATCACATAGGACAGGTAGAACTGCCACCGTGAGTTCCCAAGACGGACACTCTTTACACGAGTAGAAAGCCCTGTCTTTCTTCTGGAGTAGCAGGTAGTTTCAAACTGTGGACCTTACGGATCGCAGCCCAACACATAACCACTATGTCACCTGGGCTCCCGTTGTACATTGATCACCATCAGTTGAGTCCATGTGATGGCGCTAGCAGCAATATGGGGAGAATCCTGGGTTTGAGCTGCCCTCCTTAAAATGCCCATCGGTGCTTCAGAGAGCAAGACTAGGAACAACCAGTGCCCTTGGCAATGGGACAGAATGGCTTGAAAGTCCTGAGCTGCCAGCCCACTTGACGGAGACGCTGTGGAGCTTTCCTTCATGGGTGAGCCAGGTGGTCTGTAACATCCCAGCCTACCTTCACATCTCTGAGTAATCCAAACCACCTCTGCCCTCCTCTGATTGTTAAAAAGACGGTGCAGCAGACTCTGAATGTCAATGTCTGCTCAAATGAATTGACTCAAATCACGGCCTGGGACCACTCAGTGTAGATGCTAAGATGTAGTCATGTCCCCAGCAGGGGCTTGGCAAGGACTCTGAATCGTGATGATGATAGATTGACAGAACCAGGGTGAGCTGTGAAGAATGGGCAGTGGTGGGAAACAGTTCTTCCAGTCAGTGTGAAAGTCACCGATGGAGCCCCGCCATGCCCTCCACACAGGACTGGGGCGGGGGCCGGAGGAGAGGACAGCAGAGCTCAGTGGGAGGAGCAGGCCTTTTGAGCAGTCGAGGTAGGGAGAAGCTTCTGTTCCAGCCTGGGAGAGATGACCGGGGCCACTCTCAAAGGATACATAAAGACAGACAGAAGGGGAAGGTAAGTAGGATATTCTTTATCGAGAGAAGAAAAAGACAAGGAAAAACCAAAATGAAAACACAGCCTAGAATCTACCTTGTTCACTTAATACTCTAGTCTAGCACAGAATACAGTGTCTGCCATTAGAAGGTGCTCAGCAGCCACATTTCAGCAGGCACCCTGGTTAAGCATTAACTGCTAACAGAAAGGTCAACAGTTCGAATCTACCCTCTGCTCCATGAGAGAAAGATGTGGCAGCCTGCTCCCATAAGATAAGCAGCCTTGAAACCCTTGGAGGCAGCTCTACCCTGCCTGTCCTGTAAGGTGCTACAGGTCGGAATCAACATTGCTAGCAATGGGTTTGGTTTTTGCTTTACCATTTGGGGTGGCTAACCACAAGGTCAGCAGTTCAAAACTACCAGCTGCTCCTCGGGAGAAAGGCAAGACTTTCTAGGCCCATAAAGAGTTACGGTCTCAGAAATCCATAGAGGCAGTTCTACTCGATGAGCTGAATCTACCGGATGGCAGTGAGGGTCATTGTTCAATAGGTCAGAGAACTGCCCCATGGACTTTCTAGCAAGCCTGTCTTGGCAGAAGTACAGCCAGAATGCTCCTTAGAACTGAGGGTGATGAGCCTTCATGTGGTATACTCAGGGCATGCGACCCAGAGAAATCAGGCCCTGGGTGGGGGGTGGGGGCTGGTGGGGGTGATGAAACATCATGCTGAGTAAAGTAGGGATGCAGAGAAAACGAGAATGGCTCTCAGTGGGTGAGATTAGCACAGTGGCTAATAACGGGATTGCACAAAGCTACGACCCTGAGGATGGTGCAGGCTGGGCAGTGCTTTGCTTTTTTCTCGGCTGTACGTGGATTGCTATGAGCCAGGCCCAGGGCTGCTGTAAGTCGGAATTTATTTGATGGTAACAGTTTAGGTCTGTGTTTGTGTTTGCTTTGGTTTTGCTGAAGCACCTGGTTTTGAACTGCCAATTGGCAGTTCAAGCCCACCCCACTGCTCTGTGAAAGACAGGGCTGGTGCGAGACTATACCACTTACTCAAGGTCAAGTCACTGGAATAAGCTAGTAAGCAGCCAAGCAGGGATTCAAACCAGGGACCCTGGCGCCAACTTATGCTCTGACTCCCCCTGCAATGGCGTGGCCCTCCTGTATCCCTGTGCTGCTACTGAGGAGCACACTAGCCATAGACAGGGGCCCAGGGAATTGGTGGGAGTTGAAGTTCAAGGAACGGCTGGGGCACACATGCAACAAGGAAGCGACACAACTTGGGTATTCTGCAGGTGAAGGCAGACTCTAAACGGAAGGGCGGGGCTGGACCATGGAGCAGATGTTCTCAGGCTCCCTGCACAGTGCACTTGAGTGGGAGAAGTCCCCTGTGTTTACCCACTCTGCTGCTGAACAATGGACTTGGGGACAAGAGCCACGCCACCACCCATGCAATTGCACACATTTGCTTTAATCGGAGATGCACAGACGACGCATTTTAAAATGTAACATGCACGCGCACGCACACACACGTCTTCTCATATCTAATAGGGCTCACTGAACACTGTGAGATTAGCCAATCCAGCCCCCCCACAAACTAAATCAATAATGGGACATTCAGGAGGACAGTAGTGGAGAACCACAGCTTTCTCAAGCTCCCCCCACCCTCACCTGCTGATTTGCTGATAACAGGGCAGCCCTCCCCAGACCTGAGGAGCCCCCACTCTGCATCTGAGCATGCGCACAATAGGGGCAGTGACACGTGGGGAAGCATGCTGGGCAGTCAGGCCTCTTCATGAAAGATGACACAGAGAACTGGGCTGGGAAGGCTACGTTCTGGTCACTTAATTCTTTGCTGGAAAAGGCCACCACGCTTGGTAAAATAGCAGATCCGCATCACAGAGGAAGGCCCCTCACGAGATGGATTGACACGATAGCCACAGGAGCGGATTCCGACTCATCAGCCATCGCCAGGATGGCACAGGATTGGGCAACACTGCCTTGTGTTCAGCGCCAGCCCAATGGTAGCCAGCCACAACCACGGATGACTTAGGAAACAGAACTGCGTCTAAGGTCAAAGCAAAAGCTCACGAGAAGCTCACCCACTTTGCGGGGAAGAATGGGAGAAAACACCGATATGCAGTCTAAATCCATCCCTGCTCCATCACATGACCCACCAGAGGGCCATAAATTAGACTTGGAAGATTCCCAGGGTTAAGGAGAATCTCAGACCCACTCCCTGCCACTTCCGGCTCCAGACTTGATTCCGAGCCGTCAGTGGTGGCGGACATTCAGTCCACTCCACCTCACAGTGACCCGATGTACACCAGAGAGAGACGCTGCCCGGGCCAGTGGCATCCTCACGGTGGCTATTTGGCTTGAGCCCGTCGCTGCAGCCACTGTGTCCATCCATCTCGTCAAGGGTCTTCCTCTCTTTGCTGACCCTCTGCTTTACCAAGCATGACGGCCTTCCCCAGGGACTGATCGCTCCTGACAGCACGTCCCCGTTCTGGCCGGCCTTCTTCCGAGACAGATTTACTTGTCCTTCTGGCCGTCTGCAGTACATTCACTAGCCTCCATCAACCCCAGCGTTCGCACGCTTCCACTCCTTCGTGGTCTTCCTGATTCACTGTCCAACTCTCGCGTGCACACGGAGTGATGGAAAACACCGTGCTTTGGGTCGGATGCACCTGAAGCCTCAAAGTGACGTTCTTGCTCTTCCACACGGTAGGGAGGTCTCGTGCAGTAGATTGACCCGATGTGATACATTGTTTGATGTCATGACTACTGCTTCGAGGAACACGGATGGTGTGTCCCAGCACAATTAAATCCTTGCCAACTTCCGTCTTTTCTCTGTTTAGCATCATGTGATTTCTGGGTCCAGTTGCGAGGATTCTGGTTTCCTTTACATTGGGTTGCAATCCACACTGCAGGCTGCAGTCTTTGATCTTCCTTAGCAAGCGCTTCAAGGCCTCTTCTCTTTCAGCCAGCAAGGTGGTGTCAGCTACTGAAAGCCTGGACAACACACTGACCCATTGCCAGTCTATCCTAAGTGAGAGATGTGAGCATTGTCTAAATCTATATTGAAAGCCTCCGAGAAATGAAATGGCAATCTTCAGTAACTCAGGTGCCAGCGGGAAAGAGTCTCAGACAGGCAGGCAAAGGCCTGCGTTCCAGATCTGGCCAGAGGGGCTCTATCAGATCTACAAATGCGTAGAAGCTAAAGGTCTGTAGGGTCTGGGTTCCTACGTCTTCATATTGCTCCCTTTCCTCTTCCGTTCCGGTATTAGTCATCTACAGCTGCTGAAGAAATCACCCCCAAATGCAGTGAAGCATGTACTCATCGCCTCACAGTTCCTGAGGGTCAGGCATCCAGGTGCCACTGAACTGGGGCCTCTGACCAACAGTCAAATGTCTCCGATTCAAATATCACCTGGAGCTGTAGGCACCTTGCAGCTCAACGGGGCCTGGGTACATTTCCCAGCTCACCCCAGTGGCTGCTGGGCAGAATTGAGTTCCTCACCAGCTGTCGTCTGGCAGCCTCCCTTGCTACTTGGTTGTGATGGTTAATTTCTTGTGTCAACTGGGCTAGGCGATGGCGCCCAGCTCAGACCCGAATCTCGATGCTGTCACGAGGTAGCTACAGCCCAGCACATCAGTTGGTCTCAAGTAAAGCAGATCGCATCCATAAATGGCATAAAGGCCATTTATACACGGTGGGCCTCATCCACTCGGTTGGAGGCCTCAAGAACAGATAGGGACTTTAGGGTGTCTTCTGCCTCCAGTGTATAAAGGAACATTTTGCCAGGACCCTCTCGCTTTCCAAGCGTCACACCACCTGACCTGCAGATTTGGGAGTGCAGGCCTGTGGGACCTGCAACTTGTGACCTGACCTCCAGAATGTGGACTTGCATCTCCCCTCCCCCACTCTAGAATTGCATAGCCAGTGCCTTAAAATAAGCAAGCAAATAAACAGATCAATAAGTGCCCCTCTCTCTGAGTGAGTACCTTACTGGCTCGGTTTCTTTAAAGGACCCTGGCACATCTGCCACTCGGGCCTCTTCGTGGGGCAGCTCACCACGTCAGTGCTTTCTCCGGAGCACGCAAAAGGGCGAGAATGGTCTCCGCAAGGCAGAAGTCACCGTTTTTTGGAGCCTAATCTTGGAAACAAATTTGTCCTGGGAGAAGTATGGCCAGCGTGCCCTTGGCGGTGAGGATGGCGGGACTTGGTCTCACGTACTTTGGACCCATTGTCGGGGGAGACCAGTCCCTAGAGAAGACGTGATGCTTGGTAATGTGGGGGCAGCGAAACAGAGGAAGGCCCTGAATGAGAATGATGGGCACTGTGGCTGCGACAATGGGCCCGGGCACAGGCACAATGGTGAGGGGTTCCTTCTGTTGTGCACAGGGTGCCTCTGGGTCGGACATGGCCGGACGGCACCTGACAACAACAACAACAATTTTTAAAAATGACATCCCATCATTTTTGCCTTTGCTGTCCATTGCCAAGAGGGCCCTGATGACCCAGGGGTTCAGTTCTGGATTGCTAACCGAAAGATCAGAGGTTCACCACGAGTTGCCCTGAGGAAGAAGATGTAGCCATCTGTTTCCATAAAGACTACAGCCTTAGAATCCTGATGAGGCCATTGTACTTTATCCAATACTATCAGGATTGTTAGGAGTAGAATAGGTCTGACGGCAAAGGGTCTTTGGGGTCTTGATTCCGTAGAAGTGAGTCACTAGGGCTTGGGCACACATAGAGGAGTGGACTGCCCAGGGGTGAACACCAGGAGGTGAAAGTCTCGGGGAATCAGGAGGTGAAAGCCATGGGGAATCGTTTCAGAAGCAGCCCCTTCTCCACCATTCTCTTGGCCTTACAGGGCTTCCCTTGGGATTCTGCAACTTATCCCGTAAGACGGGGTGCGAAATGGGAACTGGTGACTTGGAGAAGTAGGTCAGCAAACCAATTCCTAGCAATGGGACCAGGCAGGTGCCCTGGGGTTGACGCAGGGGCTTTGACCACAGATGTAGGTCCATAGCCGGTGACAGGCACGGCGCTAGCTGGTTGTCTGGTGGGAATCAAGGCTGGGGTGTCACCATGGTAGACAAGAGCCTCTGGAGCTCCTGGGGTCTCTTAGCTTCCAGCCCTCCAACTCCAAGAGGCTGGTGTGACCACAGGAGGCAAGTGTGGCCTTTTGTCTGTTCTGCTGAGCTCGGTGGATAGGAACACCTTCCGGAAGAGGAAAGACACAAAGGCAAAGCCTCTTTCAGAAAGCCTGCGGAGTGTCCTTTGTGTTGCACGGAAATGGGCCTTTCTTGGTGTGGAGGGGGCAGTTAGGAATGCATTGGGGCTTTGTGGGCTGTGGCAGGAGAAATGAGGACACCGTTTCCCTGGTCTGCCTCTTATCTTTCTCAGGACAGGCAGCAGGAAGAGGCTGAGGACTGAGAGTGTAGAACTACAAGAGAGCTGCTTATTAAGTGTAAATATTTCATGACAGGTTGAACTCGGCCCCGTAGTTTGGCTTCGTGAATGGGGTTTGCCTTTCTACCGCCCCCACCCCCCTCTACAGCATGGGGAGGCCTGGGCTGAGACTAGGGGAGGCCTGAAGGCCACTTGGTGTGTTGTGGAGTGGAACTACTCAACTGGGTTTTCCTGGCTATAATTTGTATGGAAGCAGATCACCAGATCTTTCTTCCTCAGTGACACTGGGCGGGGTTTGAACCTCCAACCTTTAGGTTAGTGGTGGTGAGTGAAATGCTGGTTCCACCCAGGGAGCTGAGGCACTGAGGGTGCCCTGTTTCAGGACGCTCTCTCACTCTCCGAAGGGCTGGGTTCAGTTTTGTGCTCAGCCTCCTCCTGGCCCTGGGGCAGACAAATGGTTGTACTTCTGTGTTTAATGCCGGCCTCTCCGTCTATATTGGGGGATTTCTGCTCTTGTTCTCCACTGTTTCCCGCATCTCCTATGGGGCTTGGTACTGATTTGTGGGATGAATGAATGAATGAATCAGTCAATACACGCTCCGCGGGGAGAAATTCCATCTATCTATCAAGATACAGCTCAGAGGCTCTCTATATGCTTGCTCATGGCCAAGGGCAGCTTTAGGGGCCACCTCTTGGGTTCCCATCCTACCCTGAGACCCACATCCCCAGCTGCTCAGCTGAACCGTGCATAACGGTGCTTCAGAGCTTGGCCTTCAGAGTCGTACTTCTGGGGTTCATAGTCTGGCTAATTAGCTGTGTGATTTTAACCTCTTTGCTTGACTTCCCTGCGCTCTGGTTTCCTCATCTGGGGCCGGCCCTAGTAGTACGGCAAGGACTACAGCCCACGTGAAGCACTCAGAATGATGCTCAGCACATAGTAACTGCTCAGGAAAGGCCACCTAGTGCCTTGCATCAGCACACTCATCACCCTGCCCTGTAATTAGCCACTTAATTACAGTGAGTGAGTATCTCAGGGGCAGGGCTTTTGCTTTCTCACTAAGGTGCCTCCATCTGCTGGCAAGTAGAGGCTGTACATCCATCTGGCCCTCACTTAATGAGTCTGCTGTGGATCCTGAAGTCACTTCTGCCCCCCAGTGAGGCCCCTGAACTCTGAGACTAGCACTGTGACCTCCTAGCTCCCCATCTCCCCACCAGGTACTGCCTTCTTCAGCCCACAAGGGTTCCGCACCCCCCTTCCCCACCCCCTCATTAATCTTGCTTAGGAAGTCCTTGCACCGGAGTTAATTTTCTTGTAGATGCCTATCAGTCATGTTGCAGGGAATCTCGCCTGAGTTAATGAGGACTCCTAGTCTTGCTTTCTTATTACTTATCTAATTAGAACACAGACTTCTTGGGGGGGGGGGCTGGCAAGAAGATATTCTTGGAAGGGAGAAAGTGGAGATTTAGGGGTCCACTGGGTATCTCGGTGCTCGGTGAGGTTGTCCACACACAAGCTCCCACAGCCTGCAGGGTTTGGGGAGCCTCTGGCTTATGGATCCGATCCAAAGTCCTGATGAGAGTGAGGCCGAGGCCAGCTGGGTACTTCCTGAGGACCCAGAGCCCCCGGTGGGCTCCTGGGCTGTGGGTGATGAGCCTGGGAAGCAGAGCTACGCTGGGTGCTTCGGTGGAGTCGGGCTGGCTCTTGAATGGAATCAGAATAGCTTCTGCCTCTCCCAGACTCACTTTTCTCAGGATGCTGCACCAGGCTGCCTGCCCCCGATGAGGGGGAGGTGGGATCACACCGTCTGCAGACAGACACCCTCTCCCTACTCACTCACTGCCTTCCAGCTCATTTCAACTCACAGTGCTGGGACCCTATAGGACAGAGTCGAACTGCCCCTGTCCATTTCTGAGACTCATCTTTCTCCTGCAGAGTGGCCAATGGTTCCAAACTGCTGACCTTGTGGAGTGGCTGGTAGTTTTGAACTGCTGACTTTGTGCTTCGCAATGCAACTGGAAACCCACTAGGCCACCAGGGTTCCTTTCTTTGTTGACATCATCAGTCCAATCACACCCATGTTGGGTGGGTCCTAGTCCTAATTCCTTCCTAGAGGTGTCTTCCAGAAGGAGAGAGTGGACTAGGGGAAGAGTTACACAGCAGGGAACCACCATGGGGACATCTGTCAATCAGGCAAGGAAGGCCAAGCAATGCCCAGGGCTACAGACAAGGAAAGCCCTTCACCCAGAGCCAATAAAAGGTCATAGCGCCATGGGCACGCTGACTCGGGGCTTCTAGAACTGTGGGGGTACAAGCTTACGTCGCTCAAAGCCACCCACCTGGTGGTATTTTGTTCCGAAATCCCTGGGAGACTAAGACAGCCCCTCCCAACACAGTGACCTGGTTTATCAGTGTGGGAAGGGAGAGCGCCCAGAAGACGCAGGCTGCAGGTCTTTGTCACCTGCTCTGGAAAGTGATGTCCCACCAAATGTGCCCAGTCTTTTCATTAGGACCCTCACCCATCTGCCGGATTTTCGGTCTGCCGTGACATAGGGGCTGTCCTGGTGTTGGAAACTCTGCACCAAGATTCCAAACACTAATAGAGTCTCCTGGACTAAGACAGACAGACGAGGCCTGGGTTTGGACTTCTGAAAACGAGCCAAGGAAAACCTTAGGGTTCGCAGGAGACGCTGCCCGAGTCCCTGGCCTTGGACATGCCCTGTGGAGGAAACCGTCGCTGGAGGAGCACATCTGGTTTGGTGAAGTGGTGGGTGAAGTGGATTGGCACGATAGAGACAGCAGTGGGCTCTAACGTGCGGGGGAGGATGAGTGTGACTCAAGACAAGAAGGTGCTCCGTTCCGTTGGACACGGTTGCCATGGGTCAGAATCAACTCAAAGGCATCTCTCTCTCCATCTTTATCTACTTCTGTAGCTTTCTTTCCATCTCTGGTTAAGGATCTATCTTACCTATGGCATTTCTTCCTACCTTTCTCTAACTACCTATCCAGGAGCAAGTCAATGCAGCCCATGCACACGCAAGCAAGGGGATTACCAGAGGGTGTGCCTGTCAGGAGACGGAGTCATTGAGGGCCATCCAGGAAGCTTCCCCTCACTCTGCCACTGTGCTGTGGCTGCACCCCTGGGAAAGGTTGAGAGAGGGGTGTCTTTGTTTTTTACTTCACTGCCAAATCCCTCACACCAAGAAAAATGCCTGTGGGAGCTCAGTCAATGTTTGTTCAAAGTCTCAGTGGGGGTTCCCTCTGGACAGGAGCTGGACGGGGAGGGGGGCTCCTCTCCCCTTTGTCTTCTCCCTGCACCCAGGCAGGACGGTGGCGACCACAGCTCGGCCTGCACCTCCGCGCTTCTGCTCCTGACCTCCCGCTCTGAGGGAAGGCTCATTCCGTCCAGAAGGAGCTGTGTGAAAATTGGATTTGCTGCCAGGGTCAAACTTGGCAAGGCTTTATCCCGGCTGTCACCTTCTTTTGAAGCAGAGAATGTTTCTCCAAACAATGCCTCTCGCTGGCCGCCCCTCCTCACCGGAATCAGTTCCTGGGTGCGTTTGCCCATCCCTCCTCCACTTCTGAGGACACTGTCCAGGCCTGGGCTTGCTCGCTCTTTCTATCTCTGCCTTTGCAGTGGTCGCCTCACTGGGGTCCGCGCCTTCCAGCGGCCAGAGAGGTCTTTTCAAATGCCAACAGGGAGTCTCTGCTCCCGGGGCACTGGGCATCTGTGAAGGGTGTTGGTATGGTGATGGGGACCGCACCACTAACGTGGCTACCCGTGTGGCTGGGTTGTTCACGTGAAGATGGCTGAGATGACGCATTTTTAATAGACAGGTGATACGCCACACTAGGACAACACAGACACGCCAGGCGTGTCGTTCTCCTGTATCAAGCCCTCCGACAGCTCCCCATCTCTCTGGAATCCGGCATGTGCTCTGACCCGGCTGCCTTCCCCAGCTCCCCTCTGTAAGCTTGCCTGCAGCCTTCCATCCTGGGCTCTGGCCACCAACGCCTGGAGCAAGGCAGCACTGTGGGCCTTTCTCTCACTCTTGCATCGGCCTGGGGCTCTTCCACCAGCTCGCTGAAGCACAGGCTCCCTCCTTCTGAGCCCGACAGAGTAGAGGTACCCCAGGGAGTGTCCAAGCCTGTCATCCTTACAGAAGCAGACTGCCTCGACTTTCTCCCCGGGATCCCTTAAAGGGCTCAAAACTTCAGCCTTCTAGTTAGCAGCCAAATGCTTAACCACTGGGGTCATATGACTGGGCTAATCCTTCCTGGATTGCCCTGCTCACATTGAGCCCATTCACAGGGTGGGTCTTGATCTCCGGTTACCAATTACAGTCTGCAGCTGTTTGAGTTGTTGATTTGTTTCCTTTCCCCTGTCCCTGGATGGTCAGCTCCAGGACGGCAGGACAGAGGCCTGATTGCTCCTGCTCTGCCCTGCAGAGTTCAACCCACTGGGGTGAACGGACTCCTCCTGGCCAGCAAGACCACAGCCCCCCTTCTGGCCCACAGACTCCCCTCTTCCTTCCTCACATTCCATGCATAGTCACAGGACAAATAGACAGGGGTATACCTTTGAGCATCTCACCTTCACCTTCTCCACCGTCAGTGGCTCCCACCTGCCCAGCCACATCAGGGACGCTTGGACGCACTTTCCAAGGGTGTTCCCAACATTCCCTTCCCCGTGCTCATGCTCTGACCAGACCACAATCTTGGCGACTTCCCTGCCCTGTCCCACCTCTGCACTTTGACTGGCACGTGACTCCTGCACCTGGAAGCCTTTGCCCTCTGCTCTGCTAAGCAAAAGTTCAGATTCCTCTCAGTTCAAGCCCTCTGCTCCAGGAAGCCTTCCCTGACTGCCGCTGCTAGTGACCAGGGAAGAACATGCTTGTTAGGTGTGGCTTGAGACCCTTGCTCTGCCACTTGCATACTTTAGGCAAGTCACCCACGTGTCTGAACCTGTTCAGGGGGGTGGTCCTGGCTACTTCCTGAAGCTGCTGAATAAAAGACATTGCAAGAACGTTCTGGACCCAAGGTAGGCGTGAGAGACATGAGGTGTCCCTTCTGCGTGGCTCGCTGGTGATTTTCGATTCCCCAGCATACTTGACCTCCTTGTGATGCCTTTACTGCCGGAGCTGCTCTCCTCTCTCTCCCCGTGGTCCTAGGGGTCCCTTCACCCCCTAGGGGCAGAGCCTTCACGCTGTCCGTCCCCTGTCCTGTCTGCCACAGTGCTGAACACCACGTAAGGGCTAGGAAGAGCCTGTTACATAGCCTCAAGCCTTCTCCTTTTCCAGGAACATTCCATTAGCAGAGAAAAAGC
>NW_022111357.1:27287988-27298792 GCF_000313985.2 Echinops telfairi | reverse complement strand
AGAAGTGCCACGTCTCATGACCCCAATGACCTTGCTTTCTAGAATCGACAGCTTCCATCAAAGGGCAAACACTTATCCACTGCTGCCATGTGCCGACCAGTCAGCCCAGGACGGGCCTGAGCCCTAAAAGTACTGACCATTGTCTGGCACCTGGGCCTCTCGCCCTGTGACTTGGCCTGCAATCCAGAACCATTCCCACAGTCCCGTGGTGCTGCTCCCTCTCAGCTGGAGAAAGTGGTGAGATCTGTAAGGTGTAGAACCACATGCACTGAAGGGCCCCTGTGACCTGCCTGCTGCAGCCAGAGACAAGCCAGTGATAGCTGGCTCCCCACTTCCCTTACAGGTACCGGGTCCAGCCCTTCACAGGTAGCCAGTGGGGCCCAGCAGAAGAGCCTGTAGGGAAGCTGCCCTTCCTTCCTTACAGGGGAGCTGAGGTAGACTACCTGGACAGGTAGGACCGGTCTTTGGGCACCAGACTGGATTCCTTACTTGCAAGCAAAGATGGCTTTTCTCACACAAAGTCATGGGAGTCACTCGGGGCCTCTCTCATGCTCAGTTGCACCAGTTCCTGTCTCCCACCCACCTGCCTACCCAGAGCAAATGGCATTTCTGGGGACATACCCCCCTGGGCACTGGGCTGGAAGCTACTGCCTGGGGCTCAGGCTTCTTCCTCTCTTCTGGGCCCCGAAGAGCTCAGAGAACAGTCCAGGCCCAGAAGCTTCTCAATCCTGCACAACCTCCTGTCTGCAGGATCTGAGCGGCTGGGCCTCTCCACACCACCCCTTGCTCTACCCGGCTCACACCTGCTCCTGCTCTGCCCCTCGCCTGGTCCTGCAGACCACCCACTCTGGCCCCGACTTGACTTAACCCTTGCCCCTATCCCTTGCACATTGACTGGGTCTTCATGATTTTGTCTGGGGCTGACTCTTCTTCGGCTGATAGACCCTGGAGTCCGGGAAGACCTCACAAGGAGAGGAAGTCAAGGGCCGAGTCCCTAAGCCCTCTGTCCTCCAGCTGCCCCCTTGGGGTGGGGTGACCCCTGGGAAGAGAGCGGCCACTGCCAATGTGCTGGCATGAACTCCAGAGGGAGAGAAGTCAGGTCTGCCCACCCTGCACCTCTCAGGTTGGTCACCCGAGAGCTATGGGGGTGTTAAAATCTACCTTCCGCCCAGCCTGCCCAGCCACTTCCTGCCAAAGCCCTCGGCTTCTCTCTTAGCCCCTGTGGCCCCCTTTGTCTGCCGAGGCCTTGGGTGAGGACAGCTCGGCTGTGCAGTGCAGGTGCGGCTCTCAGAGGTGGTGCTGGCCTCATTAGTGCCCTGGACGAGGCCTTCGCCCCCTAACCAGCATCAGGCAGGGCCCCACTCCCAGCCCAGCCTCTGGGGAGGCAGTCAGCCTGCAGGGGGCAATCCCACATTGCCTGAAAAGAGCCCTGACCTGAGTTCCAGTCTGGCCTCTACTACTTCTTAGCATTGTGAGCCTAGGCACAGAGGCCCACAGCCTTTCTGAGCGTCCCTCGTCCCGTCAATAAAAGTGACCTCCCAGCCACAGTCAAACCCGATAAGTCGTGTAAAGCACCGGCATGGTCACACGAGGTCCCTTTCTCCTGGACATGATGGCTTAGGAGGCCCAGAATGCACCTACAGCATCTCTTGTCTCTATTACCACCTGCTGCCTGGAACTTCTGCTAACCCGCTCCAAATGAATCAATGGGGAGGAATCATGATGAGCCGCTTACCTTCCTGTCTGAAGGTGTTTGGGGACCATTTCAAAGCCTCCTTCTTATTTGTTATGTAGGGAGGAAAAAGCCTGGTGGGGGAGGGGGGCCCATAGGGGAGGCAGGAACTGTCCTGTCTGAGGGACCCAGGCAGCAGGGTGCAGAGAAGGAAGGAGGTGATCCTACTGAAGGCCACACCGCTGGGAAGGATCGGGGTTAGGGTTTGGGTGGTTGATGTTTTCCGTTTGGAGTTAGCTGGGGGCCCTCGGTCTGCAGACAGGCATCTGGGGCAGGGGCTGGCCCTTGGCCCCCAGGAGAAGCTGTGGCCTGAATGAGCTAATTACCATGCGCCCTCAGACTCACACTCAGCCTTCCTGCCACCGAGACCCTAAAGTGCTTCTGTGCTCCTCGTGCATATTTAGATGCCTGCGTACTCGATAAAAATAAAACCACTTCACCCACACCGCTGAAATGCAGCCACTCGGGGTGTGAAATATGGGGCCTATCGAACAGCCGCAAGGAATGACTCTCGGGGAGGGGCCCCTCCTGACATTGCAAGGGGGCAGCTGGAAAGAGGTGGAATTTAATTATCTTGATAAGTAAGTGCTGGACCTGGCAGCAGGCGCCAAGAAGACAATCGGTCCCCAAGTATCCAGGACGGCCTCGGGTTCCCTAGGATAGAGAGCTGGCCCTTCCAGAGAAGACAGTCCCATCGGAAGGGGTGTGCTGCCACCCCTCCATGCGCACCCCTGAGCCTGCCCCCCGGGAGCTGGCCTGCAGCAGTATGGACTCCAGCCTTCTGGTCTTCCTCTCAGAGTGCTATCTAGTGCTGTGCCTTCCTTCAAGGAAGGCGGCTGAAGGCACCAGCAACGTAGGCTGTCTTGAAGGGAAGGCCCCCCTCTTTGCGGTGGTCTATTCAAAGCATCCTTAGTTTAGAAGGTTGAGGCTGGAGAAGAAGTTGAGCATCCTTCGGGGAGTTCCAACCATCTACTGGTGCTTCCCAAAGCCCTGGTGGCATAGTGGTTACGAGTTGGGCTGCTTACCATAAAGTCAGCAGTTCAAAACCACCAGCTGCTCCTCAGGAGAAGGATGAGGTTTTCCACTCCTGTAAAGAGTTACAGTCTTGGAAGCTCACAGGGGCAGTTCTCCATGAGTCAGAATCAACCCCCTGGCAGTGAGGTCCATTGGTTTGGTGACCCTTCTGTTCTGCTCAGACTTTGAGCCTGGACTTTGTCCCTCCCCACTCCTTCCAGTTTTTCTCCCCTATCTCCCCCATGAGCTGGGCTCATGCTACCAGTGTGCCAAGTGCCAAAAAACAAAACCCAACTCACGCCATTGGGTCCACTCAGACCCAAACAACCCTGTAGGGCAGGGTAGACCTGCCCCTGTGGGTTTCAGAGACTGTACATCTATGGGAGCAGAAAGCCCCATCTTCTCCTGGGGAGTGGCTGGTGGGTTTGAACTGCTGACCTTGTGGTTCCAAGCCCAAGGAGCAGCCCTATGTCAACAGGGCTTCTGGGACAAGTGCAGAGGGCATGAAAGTCAAGAGGAGGCGTCTAACTGCCCTCCTGGCCCATCAACAACTGAAGCAGAGCCCTGGGCGTGAGTAGAAGACAGGGCAGGGGACAGGGGCACGAGCGGGGTATAGGAAGGGGGCCTTGGTAGAAGGAACAGCATGAATGAAGGATCACCCTGGAGCTCAGGGAATCTCAGAACCGAGAGAAGGAACAGTAGTGCTGAGGGGGCCGTCATGGGGTGCAGACCCGCCTCCTGGGACCAGGAGTGCTGACTGTGCTGTGTAGGCCATGGGTGTCGATGAAGGTTCTTAAGTGGGTCTCGTGGTCAGCCCCTGTCCTTGATATGCCCTTGTGACCTGGGATGTGAAGGGGGAAGGGAAGGGGAACGTGAAGTTTGCATGCCGCATAAGGTGCAAGGAGGGATCCAGGTCCACTTGAGAAGCCTCCACGGCCCTTCCTTGGGGCAGAGGCCTGAGTGGGGTGAGGAAGGGGGCCGAGCAGGAGCCGAGGTCCTGGAGGAAGCATCTGAGAGAGAGGAAGCAGGGGAGCTCTGGCAAAGAGGCATGGTGAGCGAGGCAGGGTCAGGCTACCCCTGGCAACTGCAGGCTGCCCAAGGGCACAGCGTGTTCATTAGCATCTGTGCCCGGGCACCCCGCTCAGCACCTGGGCTAGAGGGGAAGCTCATGCGTGCGCTCTCGGCCTCTAATTCCCTTAGCGGTGGCAGAGACGTTAGAGCCATGCCTTTCGAGCCCTGAATCACACGATTAGGATTTGTGGCCCATGAGGTTGTGCCCCCGTGGGCTGCAGTGTCCCCAATGACACCAGAAGGGCAAGTTGGTGGGACACCTTCCCTTGGGATCTTAAAAAGCATTAGCCTTGTCTCTGTTTTTCTCAGGCTAAGGGACCATTAGTATACTTTTTAGGGGATAGATAACTTCGAGGGTGAGGGCCTCTCTCTTTGTGACAGTTTCCTCCAATTCTAAGGAAAGATTCCAGCCTGATTCACCAGCTGCCTCTTGGCAGGGTCACCCTCTTGACTGAGCACGTGCCAGGACAGGAGGCTGGGGTCGGAGGTGAGCGGGCTTGTTTCCCTTGGCCCATGGTGGCGGGCGAGCTGGGGAGAGGCAAGAGGAGGAAGGAGTAGTGATCACAAGGAGGCTTGAGGGAGATGAAGGACCGTTTGGGGGGTGGGGGGTGGGAAGGGCTCATCCGTGTAAAGGGATCCAACCTTGAGACTCGGATTGACAGGTGTGTCCAGATCCTCGTGCTCGATGTGGTTTTCATTGTTCCACACACGTTACCAATCTCCAGGCTCATGACCTTCAAGCCCTGCAAAGACCCTGCCCAACAGCACAGTCTCTCCTTCCCACCTAGCCCCTGGATCCACCTGCCCTTCTGCATCCCTGCTGGTATGGCTGGGCACAGCTGTCCACGTCTCGTTTCTCTGCTCTTAGGCATCCTTCAGAGCGGCAAGCCCTGCCTGCCCCAGACAGCCGGCCTCCCAAGTCCTAGCTCAGTGCCAGGTGCAGCGTCTGTGCTGCACTGGGGCAGGAGAAGAAGGGGAGACGGAAAGGGAGAGGTCTGTCCAGACAAGACCTTGGGAAGATAATCCAGCTGTTGCCTTTTACAAATAGAAGTGCTGGAATCCAGAGAAAGAGAGTCCTCTCCTAGGACTGTAGATCCTAGGACAGGGATCTCCTAAAGGTTCCAGGACCTAGAAACGAGGCTGAAAGCAGGTTGGTGGGGAAAGGAGGGAGTGGCCTGGTTTCTGAGCCGCCACCCAGTTTATGTGACTCGCCAGAACAGAATTGTTACAGACATATTCTGATTCCCAACGGAAGGACTAGTCTGGTTCTCCAGAACCATTACGCAGACCTGACCTGACGTGGGGGTGGGGGTGGGGGTGGAACAGGGGTGGGGGGTGGGAGGAAGTGTGGGGGGGTGACACTGGCATGCCAAGGTGCAAAAGGCAAAGCGACTGAAGAGACATCGTCACATTGTAGCTCAGACGATAATCAGTGGAGCCACAGGGAGCAGTCTGCTTTGAGGCTCCCTTTTCCTCATCTGTAGCATTATGGGCCCACCCACAACCGGCAGCTAACTAGACAGTCGGGAGCCCAGGGGCTCGTGTTTTGTAACAGTGTCCCTCCTTACAAGGTCCCCGATCAGGTAGAATTCCTGGACTGGGAAGATGGCTCCTTGTGCCCTCCAACTGGAAAGGTGAAGAGAGGAACAAATCGCATATGAGATGGCGCCACCTGTTGTCACTGTGTGATACTGCAGTCTGGCAAGGAAAGGCGGGAGGGGGCACCTACAAGGGTGACCTCAGGAGACCTCCCACCGTGGCGAAGGACAACAGTCCAGAGCCAAGAACCCACTGGCGAGTGCTATGCAACCCCACAGGCCATAACTGAGGTGCAGATCCCATGCGCGGGATGGGGTCTCCGCCTTTTCCTTGTGTGGGTGACCCGGCCACTTACTGACCCTGTGCCCTTAGCATCCTGCTGCAGCTCTCTGTGCCTCGGTTTCCCTGTCTATTCTATAGGAGTGAAGCCAGAGCCTCCTGCATGGCGTGTGGAAAGGACCCGTGGAGATGGTCCCAGGGCAGCGTCCGGAGAGTAGGATGAGCCTTTCCTGGTGGCCGTCGTCAATGTTGTGACTGCTACGATGACTGGTGCTCGGGATTCCGTCCGGAGGCTGGGCAGCATCTCCCAGCCCGTCGTCGTCGGCAGACCCCTTGTCCGTGGGATGCTCACAGGTATGTGTGGGGAGGGCCTTCTTCGGACTTGAGCTTCAGTCTGCAGTGTCTGCCTGCCTCGCTCTGCCCTCGCTGACCCCAGACCTTCACTCCCTGTGCTGCCTCCTGCCAACAGCTCTCCCCCGCTTCCGAGCCTGTCATGCAGAGACTCTTCCGCAAGCCACAGCATCCGAGTCCCTGTTGGAGGCCCCCTGGGGTCCTCCACCCACCGGGAAGAGGGGGCGGTGGCGCTGTCGAGTCCAGATGGGTCCATTAAGGACACAGTACTGGACTTACTTCCAAGCGGCTGACTCTGTATTGATTTGGGTCACCGGTGTGAAGGCGTCACTTTCAGTTGTATTTAATTTAAACAAACAGTAAAAGCCAGGGCCTGTCTGCGATGTTGCCTGGGGGCTGTTTAATTCCTTGCACGAGCAGAGGGCAGAGTAGGAGAGAGCCAGAGGACTTAGGAGTGTGTGTGTGTGTGTGTGTGTGTGTGTGAGAGAGAGAGAGAGAGAGAGAGAGAGAGAGAGAGAGAGAGATCTGTGGGTCTGTGGAGCAGAGCCCTTGGAAAGCTTCATTAGATCCCTGTCCCTAGAACACAGACCTCCTCTACCTTGGCCACCTCAGCCACTTGACTTTACCTCTCTGAGCCTGTTTCCACATCTGTACATTGGACATAGACCCCGCTGCCACCGAGAACTGTGGTGAGGGTGAAATGAGAAAAGAGGGCTGGGACATGCCGGTCTCAGGCAAGTTTTTATTTATTTTAATTTCACATCTCTCACTTCCCATCCCAATCTTGGCATCTGGGATGTGTGTGCAGATGTGTGTGGGGTGTCTTGACTGGGAAGGGGGTTTAAGAGCTCTAGCTCCAGAACCAGACTTGCTGAGATAAAACTTGGCTCTGTCCTGACTGTGGGACACTGGGCCAGTTCCTCGCCCTCTTGGTGACTCCGGCTTCTCACCTGTCAAATAGGAACAGTGAGAGTATCCAGCTAGCATGTGTTTGTGAGGATCCAATGAGCCAATACGTACCCACTGCTGAAAGAATGCTTGACACAAGAGAAAGGTGTTTATAACACCTAGGACTCCTGATAAGGCATCCCGGTGGCACCATGGGTGGGCCGCTAGCCACAAGGTTAGTGGTTTGAACCCCCTGGCCCCACCCAGGGAGAAAAAGGAGGCTGTGTGCTCCCGTAGAGATGGGAAACGCTAAGGAGCAGTTCTATTCTGTCCTGTCGGGAGGCTGTGGGTTGAAATCAACTGGAGGACGGTTGTACTTTTCTTGTTTTCAAACCCCACACATTGTCCTTCCCCAACTGGCAGAGCCCATCCACTGGGAGGGTGGTCTGCAGGAGGTAATCATATGCCCTGCACCTTCCAACTCCTGGAAATCCACCAACTTGGAGTCACAAAGGGTGGGCCCCTTTGACCTCTGGGGGTGTTCCCTGGGGTCCAGAGAGGAGACCTTTGCTTTGTGCTGTAGCGCCCTCTGTTGGAAGAGTCTAGCTCAGCATCACAGGATGGGCAGACAGCCATATGGAGAGGGTGGCAGAGGTGCCCAGGGCTACTGCTCAGCCTGTGCCCAGCAAAGCCCACTGGAGGAGAAGGAGGGGCCTGTCCCTCGTGACTCATGAGTTTGAGTGCCAGGACTGGGTGGTGGAGGCCTTGCCGCTTGCGGCAGTCCATTAGGAGACAGGAGCTGAGGGTCGTTAAGCAAATTAAAAGCCTTTGGCTGGCCCAGTCACTTCTCCTCTGGCTAAGTCACCTGCTCCCTCTGGGGCTTTGGAAATGCTGTTCTCAGGGGCAATGGCAATGGCTTCCAAGGTGTGTTTTGTAAACAGGAGTGGGTTCCTGGGAGAGGAGTGGGGAGGGAGCAGGCATCCCATCCTGGAGGAATGGTATTGCTATTGTCAATTACCATACGGCAATAAACATGCAGGTGGCAGCCCAGCCCCTCTGGGGAAACCCAGCCTTGCACCTGGGTGGTGGGCCTGGAGAGGGCACTGGTGTTCAGAGGGAATTCACTGCCTAAAAACACTGTGAGGCCCCATCAAGCCCGGAAGCAAGAGAAAGGGTAAAGCAGATAAAGTGTTCCACCCTTAGCCACCCCTGTCCATCCATGCACCCACCCATCCATGCACCCATCCATCCACCCACCCATCCATGCATCCATCCGTCCACCTACCCATCCATGCACCCACCCATCCATGCATGCATCCATGCATGCATCCATCCACCTACCCAGCCATCCACCCAACCACCCATCCATCATGTGTTTATTGAAGGCCTTACTATAGGGTGGCTAAGAGTTGGCATTGATTCTATGGCAGTTTTATTTTGTGTGCCAGACACTGGTTAGGAAGACCAGTAAGGACAGTATAGACAGGATCATGTTAACAACGTGTGGTCAATACAGAAGGGTTAAGTTTGAGGACTAGGTGCCAGGTACTGGTTGGAAAACCAAAAAATTGGAATCCATGATGATGTTGAACAGATGGTGTAGAATTCAGGGGTCCTCAAACTTTTTAAGCAGGGGCCAGTTCACTGTCCCTCAGACCGTTGGAGGGCCGGACTATAGTTTTTAAAAAACCCAACTATGGACAAATTCCTATGCACACTGGATGAGTCGGCTGCTAAACATGACAGGCAGCAGTGGCAAAAACACCCAGCATGCTGGATAAATGTCCTCGGTGGGCCGCATGTGTCCCAAGGGCTGTAGTTTGAGGACCCCTGGTGTAGATGGTTCAGAAGGGTCGAGGGAGAAGTGAATGGAGTTCTTCAAGCCTCAGGTCCAATCCACAGCCCTACCCACAAAGCAACACAGACACCCCCATCCCCTTAGTCCTTAGGCCTTCTTCCCAGGATACCATTGACAACTATCAGGCTCCACCTGCCTCTTCCCAGGATGCCATTGACAACTAGCATGCACCACCTGCTTCTTGCTGTTCCCAGGATGCTCTCTCCCAGCCGGCATGGGTCAGGACTCTAGGAAAGCAACACCCCTGGAGGGAGTACCCCGAGCTCCCCAATTGTCCCCCAGATGGCCTTGCTGGCTCTGGGTTCACCTGAACGATGGTGGCCTGTCCTACCTGCCGGGTCTGTGGAGAAGGAATGACTGCGCAGAGGCGTGGTGTTTACAGAAGGGGGCACAGGGTCCTCTCAGCTCGAGCTGTTCCTTAGCCAGGGAGAACCTGCCCATGGCGAGCTTGGAAGCTGGGTGAGTGTTTTTGATTCTGTTTTCTGTTTTTTTTCTGGCCAGGAGGAGGGTATAGAAAGGGCAGGAGGGGCTGTATAAAGTGACCTCAAACCAACCCTTAGCCACTTGGAGAAGATGGAGGATGAGGATGAGGGTGAGGGTGAGGAGAGAGCCAAGGACCCTCCATGCAGAGGCGGTATGGGCCTCCACTGCTCCAGCCACGGCAGCCCCATCAGCCTGGCAACCAATTAGTCTGATTCAAAAAAACCCCAGAAGAACCCACGTAGGGACAAACTGTAATCAAACACCTATTTATAAGGGTCTATTACGATCATTATTATTATTTTACTGAGAGGATCATTCTAAAGCCTGTCAGGTGAATGTATGCTTTCAGCTCTACATAAATGCAAATCGCTTCCCCCCTCCCCTTCCCATGGGCAGGGCTGGCTGGCAGAAGCTTCAGTCAGTTTGGCTGGGGAGGTGGCATTGTGGTGACACTGGAAGGCAGGTCCAGGAAGCAGCTCTCTGCCCGGGGCTCAAGAAAGTCGGCAATCAGCCACCCAGCCACCTGGTCCCAGGCCCCCAGGAAGGAGAACTGCTGGAGAAGACACTAGCCAGGCACCCATTACCGAGCTGGGTAAATCGAGCCTTGTGTTGCTGCAGCCACACCTGGACAGCGTCAGAGGGGCGGGGCAATTCTCCCAGCCTGTCAGCAGGCGCCAAAGCCTGGGTCTGGGAACCGGCTACGCCCAGGCTTGCATGGTGTGTCAGGGGCTCAGCCTGCTGGTGGTCTGCGGCCCCTGCCAGGGTGAAACACACGCTGGTCATTTCTAGGCTCATCTCACCCCTGCTCACCTTAGACTAGAGTAACCCTCTGCTGCCCTAGAGCAAATGACAAAGGCACACAGGAAGGAGGCTGAGGCCATGGTGTGTGTGTGTGTGTGTGTGTGTGTGTAACATAAACGGGGAGGATAGAAGTGCTAACCCCTCACCTCAGTCTGAGGAGACAGTGAATAGAAAGGCCAAGCTTGTACTTTACAAGTGGAGATCACAGGATCCCTGGAACCTGATTTAAAAGACCATGGCTTTTCTTGGAAGAAATGGAAGAACGCATTCCATCTCCGAGTGTTCCTTGAGTGGGGCAGCCACAATTTGGAAGTTTCTGAACATTGACAAGCCTCCCTCCCCCGTAAGGGCTATCCTAGGTGGCTGGGGCAGTCCTACAGAGCCACGCCCCACACCTGTCCTGCATCTGGCAGGTGACTGCCTTCTCAATGGGGGGCGTGGGACTGGCCCCCTCCTTCAGGCGCGATGCGGGGAGAGGTGTCCGGAGGATGGCCTGGGTGGAGGGGGAGCAGCTTGGCTGATGGAGCTTGGCTTCTGGCGGGGGCTGCCCCTTTAACTAGGTGAGGGATACCAAGCTAGGGGCAGCAATCCAGTTGTGAGCTAGGGGCACCTGGGGAGAGGAGGGGGCGAGGGCGCGGGAAGGGAAGAGGAACTGGAGGGGCGAGCTCTTCTCCCCGCAATAAATCGGCTTAACGGACTACAGTCAAACAGCCCAGAAAGGATTAAAGAAAAGTCTGTAAAATACAGCGGAGAGCCAGGCGAACGGAGGGAGGGCGGGGAGTACGGGG
>NW_022111357.1:27285337-27287531 GCF_000313985.2 Echinops telfairi | reverse complement strand
CCTCCGCCACCGCCGCCACCCCGCCGCTGCCACCAGCTCCCGGGCACCATGCGAGCCGCCCCAAGCCTCCGCGGCTGCGTCTGCCTGCTGCTCGCCCCGATCCTAGACCTGGCGCGCGGTGAGTGCCGACCAGAGCCCGGAGGGGACCGGCGCGGACGCGGGCCGCTGGGGAGCGCGGGTCGGGGTCGCTCCGGAGCTGCGCGGGGCGTGGAGGGGCTTCGGGCCGGAGCGGTCTCTCTGGGGCCGGCTGGCTTAGCTAGGAAGGGAAGGAGACGTCTCTTTTGGAGAGAGCGCGCGCGTCTGTGTGTGTGTGTGTGTGTGTGTGTGTGTGTGTGTGTGTGTCCCCAGCAGTGTGTGGAGGAGCGTGTGCCTTTGTTACGTCTGTGTCCGGGCTCGAGCTGTGTGTGAGGGTGCGGGCGTGTATTCGGAGCTGTGTGTGTGTGTGTGTGTGTGTGTGTGTGTGTGTGTGTAGGTGTGGGAGTGAGCAAGTGTCTGGAGGTGTTGGGGTGTCTGTGTCACTAACACGGCTGCTGCTTTGAGAAGGGGTGTGGGATCGAGTGTTTGGGGGTGTAGCGTGTGAAGTGTGTGAGCTCGTGCAGTTGCATGTGTTAAGGGATGGGTGAGGTGTGGCGTTTCACGCATGTCCCCAAGTGTGCGGGTCTCTTGAGGGGGTGTGACAGCGGACGACTGTTTCCGTGGGGATGGGAGTGCGCGTGTGCATAGGAGGTGAAAATGTGACACTTGGGCCCCCCCCCCACCGGGAGTGTTGCGGTTCTGAGCTCCTGTGGAGGTGCAGGCGCGTGGGGCGTTGTGTTGCTTCGTGTGCTTCGAGTGTGTGTTGGCGCTGTTGCATAGGGTTCCTACATGGAGGGAGATGCGGACCTTAGGGGACTGAGGACAGGTCGGCAGCTGTATGAGTCCTGTCCTGACTGGGTCCCTAGCTAGGCTGGGCTGCCACTTGGAGGTGGGAGCTGAGCTGGGCGTCCCCAGAGCTTGCGAGTGAGCCCTGGTTTCGCAGTTCCAGGGTTCGCTTTCAGTAGGTCGGTGTCCCAGTCCGGCGCCGCCGCCTGGTGGGTGTTCTACAATGTCTGCCAGAATCGGGGGGACCCTGACGTCTTTCAGACAGAGATCTGAGAGCAGAGCTGGGGTGAGTGAGTGGTGAGTGAGGCAGGTCAAGGCTGAGCTTCGGGCGCCGAGCGGAGAGGAAATGGTACACTCGCCTAGTGCCAGCCATGGGTGCCCAGAGCCAGCCCAGCTGGAGACAGAGCCTGGCTCCGCAGCAGAGGGGGAGAGGGGCACGCCAGTGCCAAAAAGTAGCCATTGTGACCATAGGCCTTGAGCCCATGTCCCCAGCCGTCCCCATGCTGCCAGTGGATTCAGCTCTGTCCTCTGACACAGGCCTTGCCCCTTCGGAAGCTGCCTTTGTAGGCTCTGAAAGTGTGTTCCCTGAAGGAGTGACCCCGGCAATAACCCTACACGCCCCCCACCCCACCCCACTCCCAGCGTCCCAGAAGAGCATTGTGTCTGTAGTGGGAGACCTGCAGAATTTGAACTTGAGAGGGGCTTCTGTTGGGGGGAGGGGCTGGGGTAGCCCCGAAGTAAGGAAGGGGAGCCTTGCCCCCATGGTCCCCTGCCCCTGGAGAGAGAGACTTTGGAAAGTGGATGCAAACCTACCCCAACTTTGGGAAGAGGGCTCCCCCACCCGGATGCCTCTGGAGGGAAAGAACATATGGAGAGTGGGGGATTCCCGGATCTAGGGGGGTGCCGAGGCTCAGAGCCCTCTCCTGGACTCGGCAGGGAGCGGGGATGGGGGACTGGGCCTGGAGACCAGCACCCTTCTTCCCGGAATGCGCAGAACTGAGAAACACGGCCTGCAGGAGAAGGGCTTGGGTGGGAAACCCCGGCGCCGTCCGCACCCCAGGCTGCGACGAGCTGCCTCTGGAACCGCGGGCCGCAAAGCGCTGACCCGGCGTCCGGGCGCCGCTGCTCGCTCTGCAGGCTGCAGGAGGCGGCGGCGCGGGCGCGGGGGGCGAGCGCATCTGGACTCGCGGAGCTGGCGCGGCCTCTGGCTCCGTGGCTCCGGCGGGAGAAGGGAGCCGCCAGCCATCTCGGACGCGAAAGTTTCCTAGCCTAGGGCGCGGACGGGGTTCCCGGGCCCTCTCTGGCCTGCAGAGACGCAAGCGCAGTGGGAGTG
>NW_022111357.1:27282107-27284644 GCF_000313985.2 Echinops telfairi | reverse complement strand
AGTGAGGCAGGCGATCACGAGTGAGGAGGGCTTCTTGCATTTATCCCTAGCCCTCCCGCCACCCCACCCCCCACGGGGCTGGCCTTGGCGCGCTGTGTGGGCGAGGGCACAGCCTGACATCCTGTTACTCTTACCCCAGGCAAGGGAATTCAGAGCTAAAGCCCTGTGTGCTCTGCCCCTACCCAACCCCCAACCCCTAGCCTGGACTCCTCTCCTTTCCCATGTGAGACTATGGTGCAAGCGGGAGTTACATATACATACGCATATATAACCTGACGTGCGTGTGCATATATAGATGCTTATGTGTAATACACACATGTACATGTGTACAGATACATATGTATATATACCCATTTATATATGTGTGTATGCTTATTTTATTATTTTTTTAACAGAGACTGTTAGATGGAGGAAGATCTCCCAGAGCTTGTACTTCTGTGGTTCTGACCAGGAGACCCCTTTGTGTGGGAAGTAGTTAACCAGCACCTGCAAAAATCCCAACACCTGTGAGCAACACTATAGGCTCAGAAGGAGACGACTCTGAGCAGTGGGGGTTGAGAGACCCCACACCAATTGTGCCTTCCTCCAAGGTCTCCTTAAACAACCTCAGGATGACTCTTGTCCTGACTGCACAGCCGGGCTAGGGTTTTCATGGCCACATGCTATGGGCCAGAAGCAGGCTGCCCTGCTCCCCACATTGTCCCGTCCCTCCGGCTCCCCAGCCCAAGATGGGGTGAACGTCTTTTCCTGTGGACGAGGAGACTAAGGGTGGGAGTTTTCAGATGTGTCATTGTCAGGACAGGACCCTCCAAGACCAGCCCTGCCCACAGAGCACTGTGGGCAGAATGGAGGTGGGCATCAGTGATGCCTGAGGTTGGACTTCAGAATTAGAAAGCCTCATCTTGATCCCTCTGTGCGGTTCGTGGTTTCAAACTGCTCACTTAGTTGATAGCGGCCCAATGGGTAACCTGTTTCACCACCCACCAGAACTTGAAATTCACTTATTCATGCATCGACAGATGCTTATTATGAACCAAGTATGCTCCACACACAGTGCGAAGTTTTGGGAACACGGCCCTGAAAAATGCAAGGGGACTCTTTGTCCTTAGGAAGCATCCAATCTGGTGGGACCTGGATTTTGGGCTCAGAGGGAAAGAGGGGCTTAGAGCGACCACCCAAATCGAGCTCTCACTTTGTGCCAAGCCCACACACATGCTCTCACCATGTGTGTTACCATTCCTGTCTGGCTGAGCCTTCACTACCGCCTGGAGAGGTCAGATTAGAGGAAACTGATACTTGGAGAGATTAAGACTTGGTCATGGCCACCTAGTGATTACGTGGTGAGCAGGGATTAAACATAGGATGAAGTGGCCCTGCTTCCTGCACATGAGGACACACACACACACACACACACACACACACACACACACACACACACAGCTCCCAGGCTGTGCTCTGCTCCTTTGTTTGGCTGCCTCCTGCTGGGAATGCAGTTCCTTGTGTCCCCAGCCCCAGCCATGTGGGGAGTTGGCCCATATCCATTTCTGTCTGGATACACCCCTACCTCCCCCACCCATCCCCGGTTGAGACCGAATTGTGCAGTGTGTTTATGCGCAAAGTGGGGATGAGAGGGGTGTCCCTCAAAGTGACTGTCGTCGTCATCAAAAGAATGAAAGGACTCATTTGCAAAGAGAAAGACTTATGACCACAACCCCCAAAGAACTCCCCGCCTCCCCACTTATGGGCTGAGAGGTGGGGCATGCTCCTGAAAAGATGAATGTCAATCCAGGTGGAAATTCTTTGATACCTGCTAGATGCCAGGTGAATTGCTATCCTCTCCAGGAAGTTCTTCGGGGAAGAGTGATTACAGGGGGTATTAAGGGAATGCTTCAGAGAAGAGGGCGAAGTGGAGCCAGACCTTGAAGACAAGAAGGACATTAGCAAGTCCCGGAGGCAGGACGTGCATGGCAAGATAGGCTCAACTCAGATGGGAGCTGTCCAGAGATGGGCGAGGACCTGGAGCAGGAACGGTGGTGTGACTGAGCGCCACTATTTATTGCAGGCCGATTCGATGCTCTTTCTACCTTAAGTGCTCTCAACAACCTGTGAGGTGGTGTTATTAGCCATGTTTTATAGAGCTTTTTCTTTGTAGGATTTATAGGACCTTTCTTTCTTCCTTTCTTTTCATAATGAATGAAGCTCAGGATCTGCAGTAAGTGGAAGAGCGGGGATTGCACACCTACAGAACTGATGACTCAGTCGTACCTGCCACTCGGAGGCAAGGAGGATTTTTTTTTTTTTAGTCACAGGGAGGATTGTTACAGCCTCTCCCACTTTTGAGAGCTTCCCATTTTACAGGAGAAATGCCACATGGTCTCATTTCCTAAGAAGATAATATTCCTGGGGAGGAACTGGGCTGGTGAGATCCTGTAACCTACCTTTAGGTGGCTCGTAGGGGGAAAGCCGATGTTCAACAAGACCCACTGGATGCAGCAAATCCTTGCAGTGACTCACAATGTCTGCAGGGAGGGGCAGCC
>NW_022111357.1:27279276-27281287 GCF_000313985.2 Echinops telfairi | reverse complement strand
ACTCCTAATACTTCAGCTTGGGCTTGTGTGTTGACCCGGGTTGACTAGAGAAACAAATTCATTGACATATATGTGTAAGAGAGAAATTTATATCAAAGAATAATTATATATTAAGAAAACATCTCAGCTCAGATCAAGTCCATAAATGTGATATTAGCTCATATGTCCAACACCAGTCTGTAAATTCCTCTTCAGACTCACACAACACATGCAGTGACACAGAATGCGGGGAGATGATAGGCCAGTGGGTGGAAAGTCTGGTGGAAGCATCTCAGTGCTGGTGTGGGTCTCCATGTGGCTCCTCCAGCTCCAGGACTCTGGCTGTATAAGTGTAGCTCCATGTGGCTTGTCAACTGGAATGTCTTGCAGTGAGAGAGTGTACCTGGCCTCCAGTGAGCTCCGTATCTCCTTCACAAGCTTCACCTAATTGGCAGGCTTGCAAGTTGACAGGGGATTATGTAACTGCCACAGCTTGCATTCCTCCAACCCTGTGCACATCCCCAGCAGTTATGCTTTCTTTTTCTTTGGTCTTGGGAGTCCACTTCTCTTGCTTGCAATCAAAGCACACCTGAGCTGTGATGATCCATGGGGGACGGGAGCTTTGGAGTTCACCTTCACCCAGAAGAGCCTTCATGGCCAGTGGCTGGAGGTACCCATCCCACTGTCTTCCCCTAGCCTTTCCTTGGAGGCCTGATGCCTTAGTGCACCCTTCTCCCTGGGTTGAATACAGTTCTCAAAATGAGGGGACTTGTGTCCCCCAGGCAAAATGCTGATTGTGACTCTCCTAGTCCCCACCCCACTAGATGGAATGTTCCATGAAGGCAGGGACCTTGCCTGGTTCTACTTATTGTAAACTCCTTTCCTTTCCCCCCCAACCCCGAGAGCATATAGGAAGTGACGTGTTCTAGGGGAGGCCTGGGGGTGTCGGGCTGACTGTTGGGCTGCCAATGGCAAGACCAGCAGTTTGAAACCACCAGCCACTCTGCAGAGGAAAGATGAGGCTTTCGACTCTGGTCAAGAGTGAAAGGCTTGGAAACCCACAGGGTCACCGTGCATCAGAATGGACTCGATGGTGGCCGGTGAGTTTGAGTCAGACGTTCGATAAAGATTGGTTGGTTGTCTGAGTAAAGCACCTTTCACTACTAAATCAAGGAGAACTGGATTGTGTGTTGGGTTGCTTACCATAAGGCCGGCAGTTCGAACCCATGAGCCACTCTGGGGGAGAAAGATGAGGCATCCTACTCCCATAAAAAGCTGCAGCTCTACCCTGCCCTACACGGCCACGATGCGATGGAGCCAACTGGATGGCAGTGTCCTGGCGTAGCAGAGGGTTGGGTGCGGAGCTTTCTGTCTCTGTGGAAATTGTTATGAAAAGGCGACAAAGCGGCGTATGGAAGTAGGGGGCTGACTGGTTGGGGGACTTGCTGCCGTGGAGAAGTAGCTGCCGCTGGGCTTCCATTCTGTGCTTTCTGTCGACTCCACTCATCAAGGGGGCTGAGAGCTCTCACCTGCACACCCACCTCTCTCCCTGCGGGCAGCACCTGAGAACTGACAAAACTCCGCCACACCTGTAACTCCCTCTAGTTCCTCCAGCAGACGGGAAGGCCACACCTCTTGTGGCCATTTAAAAGGTGAAGGAAACTGAGGCCCAGGGAGATGAAATGATAGTGGTGGGCAGTGACTGGGTTGGACCCGAGGTTTTGCGGCGGCAAGCCTAGCCTCCTTACTCCACGCTTCATGCCCTGGTGTGGGTCCTTCCGCCTTGGGTGTCTGTAACAGTGACAGCTAGCGAGCCAGGATTGCATCAGACCACCTCTAGCCCCCATTGGCTCATGGGCCCCTGAACTTGAACCAGGAAGCCTGCCCTCAGAGCTGGGTGCTGTTGAGGGCCCTTGGCAATGAGACCCCCTCCGTCTTTCACCACTGCCCATCATCTCACAGCATAGTCTAGAGCAGTGGTTCTCAACCTGTGGGTCGCGACTCCTGTGGGGGTCGAACGACCCTTTCACAG
>NW_022111357.1:27277068-27278720 GCF_000313985.2 Echinops telfairi | reverse complement strand
GGATGTCTGTGGAAGGAATGTCTATTAAAGGAAGGCATGACTCGCCTCAGCCTGAGGTCTCACTAGAATCTAGGCCAGGGCCAACCTGCTTCCTAGGCGTGCCGCATCACCTCTGGAATCTGGGTGCTCCTGGAGAGGGGCTGCCCTCGGATGCTGATGGGCAAGGACTTGGATGTGCCGGGAGGAGATAGCACTCATTGAGCAGCTACTTGGTTCCGAGCCCTATGGCAGACATGGGCAGGCACATTATCATATTAAATTCTTCTAGAACCTTCTCTTTGGGACATACTCTCCCAGTTCTGCAGATGAGGCAAGGACGTGTAGAGCGACCGTGCGACTCGCCCGAGGTCCCTCTGCTAGTGAGGGGCAGAGCTGGATCCACACCCAGGCTCAACTTTGCACCTCTCTTTCCAACCCGGAGTTCATCTCGCTGGCAGCTTGAAAAATGACCGCGCTGGGAACTCGCCCTGGGAATTAAAAGCAGGGCTCTTCCCACCTCCTCTGTCCCCACCAGCCGAGATCGTGCAGCTGCACCAGCTCTGCCGAGGCTCACCCCTCCTCCCTCCGGTTTCCACTCGGCCTGGGGTCACATCCCAGCCCAGCCCTGTAGAGGAGGAGAATGCGCTTGCCAAGATGCTGCTTCCGGGTCTGAGTGTGTGTCTCCTTTGGAAGGGACGATGTCAGGTGAGCTAGGACAGGAAAAAGCACCTGGCACCGACTGGCCCTCGTGGTGGCCCCTCCAGTCCTCCTGCTCCCCACGGGCAGGGCAGCTCTGGCCACGGAGACCCTCAGAAACACTTGGTGGGCTCAGCCCTTTCTTCCTCCTGCTCTGGAGGCTCATGTTGGCACCAAATCAGTGTAGGCAGTCACTCCCCACAAAGGGCCCAGCTGCCCAGGCCTGGGCCACAGATGCCTCAGGTGCCACAGCACCCCACACCAACTCCTCCGAGACCAGTGAAAACTCCAGAAACCACACCCACTGCCAACCCATCCACGCCGACTCCACGCCATGACCTTAATGGGCAAGGTACAACTGCCCATGGGAATTTCTGAGACTCTAAGCCTTGATGGGGGAAGAAAATCCTGCCTTTCTCCTGTGGATCTGCTGCTGGTTTCGAAGTGCCGACCTTGTGGATCATAACCCACCGCAAAAGGCAAATGCTGGAGTCCAGGGATCAAAGCCATAGAGAGTCAAAGGAGTGGTCCCAGAAGATTCAGATGGGTAGGAGTGTTCTTGATGGGCAGGAGGGGCCATGGGGGTGGGATGGGGGCAGCATGGGCGGAGGCCCAGAGGAAGGCATTAATACAATGTGGGTGTGGTCATGCCAGGTGGAAGTTAGCTGGGCAGCAGGGCTTCCTGGATCGCAAAGTCCTCATTGAGAAGTTGGGCACGAGGGCAGAGGAGTTGGCAGAGGCCTGTGTGCTGGGGCGGGGGTCTGGACGTGAGCCCGTGGGCTAGGGGGAGTGAGCCGTTGGAGAGAGGAGATGTCGCTCCCAAAGCAGCGCTCCAGGAAGATTAATTTGGCTTTTCTGGGCCACTCGAAGCTCGACACTGTTTGGAACCTCCATTGAGTTATAAATGACTGTTTGGGGGCCTCCCAGAGAGGCAATAGCCTTAAGGAAGAAGTGCTGTCCTTTAGAGGCGGTGCGCC
>NW_022111357.1:27274006-27275739 GCF_000313985.2 Echinops telfairi | reverse complement strand
AGTTGCTAATTGTCATGGGCACCTAATGTCCCAGGCAGGGGCGGAGAGGGTGGGGGAGGGTGGCAAAGACAGCACTTCACAAAGGCCTCTTTGTTTGCTTCTGCAGCAGAGAAGTGGGCCTGAGCTCAGCGTGGAGGGAATGAGGCACAGGAAGGCAGGTTCCAGGGCTCTGAGGCCAACCCAGACGCCTGAGGGAGAGGGGAAAGGCGAACAGAGTGGGGAGTGAGGGTGTCTTCCAGGGGTGCTTGGAGACTCGCCAGAGGGCTGGCAGTGGGAACCCACCCAGATGTGCCTTGGAAGAAAGGCCTGGTGACCAGTTTCTGAAAGGTTAAGCCAAGCCAAACCAAACTCCATGCTGTGTGGTGGATTCTGATTTGTAGCAACCCTATAGGAGAGGGTAGAATGGAGATTCTAGGTCTCTGAGACTGTTAACTCTTTTCGGGAGTAGAAAGCCTCATCTTTCTCCAGAGGACCGGCTGGTGGTTTCTAACTGATGACCTTGCTGTTAGCAGCCTAACACATAAGCGCTAGGCCACCAGGGCTCCAAGCTGTTATGGCCTTGAGAGCCCTCTGGAGTGACGTCTCCGTGGACACATGTGGGGTCACCGAGAGTTGGGTCTCCAACCGTGCGTGGGAACCACGCTGAGAGCAGCTGATTGGTGAGTCATGGTGAGGGGAAGAGCCTGGCGGCGGTTTCTAGATCACTGTGTCAGTCCGGGGGGACTAGAGAAACAAATTCATGGACACTCATGTGTATAGGAAAGGGCTTTATATACAAGAGCAATTGAATATTGAGAAAACATCCCAGCACAGTTCAGATCAAGTCCATAAGTCCAATATTAGCCCATATGTCTGATACCAATTCATAAAGTCCTCTTCAGACTCATGAAACACATGCAATGGTGCCAAATGCAGGAAGATCACAGGCCAGTGGGTGGGAAATCTTGTGGATCCAGTGGCGGTGTAAGCATCTCAACACTGGCAGGGGTCTCCACGTGGCTCCTTCAGCTCCAGGGCACTAGCATAGTTCCATGTCTTGTCAGCTGCAATGTTTCCCAGGGAGTGAATGGAGAGAGAGTGTCTCCTGCCTCCATGGAGAAATACAGGAGTTACCAGAATTCTCAGGAGAAGGCCAGGCCCACACAGAGGCCTATTGGCTATAATCTGATTGACAGTCTAGACTCTACCCCTTCACCCGGAATCCTCAAATTGACAGCCGATCATGTTACTTTCACAGCCATGCTGTTGCAGAGAGAGAAAGTTCCTGTTTGAGGGTCCAGCATCTTTCGTTTATTCATTCACTCATTCACCTGTTCATGCCAGGGCAGCTCTGTACTATGTTCTAGAAGCTCAGAAGAGCAGGAATAGGGAATGCTTTGCCCTGATGGGCCTATAGTCCAGGGCTGCGCCCTTCAGCCCAGTAACCAGGAGCCATGTGCAACCTTTGACATTTACATTAGAACAAAAGATGTCTCAGCCCTTATTGAATTGGCATCAGCCAGGTGTCTGATCCGAACCCTCAGCGGAGTATGTGTCCGTGGCTCAGTCGCCACCCATGGCTCAGCGGCTCCCAGATTGGACCATGCAGATAGAGGACATTTCCACCAGCACCGCGAGTCCTCTTGGGCCCCGCCACATGCCCCAAAGTGTAGCACTCATGACGTCTTCAGGGAAAGCCGTCCATTGATATTAAAGCTCTCAGAATCAACATACACATACACACACACACACAC